>NC_058081.1:551353596-551953596 GCF_014858855.1 Bufo gargarizans
CTGGGACCCCTGCCAATCAGCTGTTTGTGAAGGCATCAACGCTCACAGTAGCACTGCAATCTTTTGTCAGCAAACCAAACACATCTCCATACATTTTATAGTGGCTGTGCTTGGAATCACAGCTCAGCACCATTAAATGTGACTGATGAATGTGACATCACATGGCCTTGGGTAATCTGAGAGAAGGCCACGGTGCTACAGCGAGCATCGCTACCTTCTCAAACAGCTGATCAGCTGGAGTCAAGGGTGTGGGACCACCACTGATCAGATACTGGTGACCTATCTTCTGAATTGGTAATTTGGTCATCAGTGTAAAACTTCCAGAAAAACCCTTTAACACAGAAGTTACCAATCAGTAACATTAATACAGAAGTTACAAATTTGTTCTTGCTATGTTAAAGGGGTTTTACCATCTCAGACAATGGAAGCATATTTCACTAGAATATGCCCCATTGTCTGTTAGGTGCAGGGCCCACCTCTGGTATTCGCACCTACACCGAGAACGGAGCCCTGAAAGTGGAGTAGGGCACACTGCACATGTGCAGCCACCCTTCATTTATTTCTAGGAGGTTGCTGAAAAAAGGTGAGCACTGGCTTGGCTATTTCCGTTGGACCCATAGAAGTGAATGGGACAGGTGGCTGCGCATCCGTGTTGAGTTCCCATTCGCTTCTATGGGAAGAGCGCTTGGTGTGGGCAGTACCCAGGGAAACCCAGGGTCCTCCAGCTACCACTTTCCCCGCTCAGTTGGGACCCGCACCTATCAGACAATAGAGACATATCCTAGCAATATGCCCCCATTGTCTCGGATGGGAATACCCCTTTAAAGAGTGGAGACACAAGATCGCACAATAACCATCTAGGGCTTGATGTCAGACTTTATATGCTATCGTAGAGGGTTGTGGGAAGTCACTGTGCCTGGCCTGAAGCAGCTAACCAGGAAGTTGTGACCAAATGTCTGTGGGGAGTCAGGTTATTGCATATAGGACATTAGAAATCTTTTGTTTTTTGTTTTTTTTAAAGGGGGAGTAATATATTTTGAAGCAACACATATGTTCCTTCTTGTCCTCTTTAACCCCTTAGGGACACAGCCTTATTTCACCTTAAGGACCAGGCCATTTTTTGAAAATCTGACCAGTGTCACTTTAAGTGCTGATAACTTTAAAACGCTATGACTTATGCAGGCCATTCTGAGATTGCTTTTTCGTCACATATTGTACTTCATGACACTGGTAAAATTACCTAATTTACCCCAAATTTGGAAAAATTAGCAAATTTCAAAGTTTCAGTTTCTCTACTTCTGTAATACATAGTAATAACCCCAAAAAGTATGATGACTTTACATTCCCCATATGTCTACTTCATGTTTGAATTATTTTGGGAATGATATTTTATTTTTTGGGGATGTTACAAGGCTTAGAAGTTTAGAAGCAAATCTTGAAATTTTTCAGAAATTTACAAAAACTCAATTTTTAGGGACCAGTTCAGGTCTGAAGTCACTTTGCGAGGCTTACATAATAGAAACCACCCAAAAATTACCCCATCTAAGAAACTACACCCCTCAAGGTATTCAAAACTGATTTTACATACGTTGTTAACCCTTTATGTGTTGCACTAGAGTTATTGGCAAATGGGGATGAAATTTGAGAATTGAATTTATTTTGCCTGATTTTTCATTTTAACCAATTTTTTCCACTAATAAAGCAAGGGTTAACAGTCAAACAAGACTGTATCTTTATTGCCCTGACTCTGCCGTTTACAGAAACACCCAATATGTGTCCATAAACTACTGTACGGCCACACAGCGGGGCGTAGAGTGAAAGGTGCGCCGTTTGGTTTTTGGAGGGCTGATTTTTATGGACCGGTTTATTTACACCATGTCCCATTTGAAGCCCCCTGATGCACTCCTAGAGCAGAAACTCCCTAAAAGTGACCCCATCTAAGAAACTACACCCCTCAAGGTATTCAAAACTGATTTTACATACGTCGTTAACCCTTTAGGTGTTGCACAAGAGTTATTAGCAAATGGGGATGAAATTTGAGAATTTTATTTTTTTGCCTAATTTTCCATTTTAACCCATTTTTTCCACTAATAAAGCAAGGGTTAACAGTCAAACAAGACTGTATCTTTATTGCCCTGACTCTGCCATTTACAGAAACCCCCAATATGTGGCCGTAAACTACTGTACGGCCACACAGCGGGGCGTAGAGTGAAAGGTGCGCCGTTTGGTTTTTGGAGGGCTGATTTTTATGGACCAGTTTATTTACACCGTGTTCTGTTTCAACCCCCCTGATGCACCCCTGAAGTAGAAACTCCCTAAAAGTGACCCCATTTTGGAAACTACGGGATAAGCTGGCATTTTTGGGGGGACTATTTTTAGGGTAAATATGATTTTTGGTTGCTCCATATTACATTTTTGTGAGGCAAGGTTACCAAAAATTGAAATTCTGAAATTACATCTCCATTTGCCATAAACTGTTGAGGAACACCTAAAGGGTTAATAAAGTTTGTATAATCAGTTTTGAATACCTTGAGGGGTGTAGTTTCTTAGATGGGGTCACTTTTAGGGAGTTTTTACTCTGGGGGGCATCAGGGGGGCTTCAAAAGGGATATGGTGTCAATAAAAAAGGCCATCAAAATCGGCCTTCCAGAAACCATGTCGGTCCTTTCCTTTTGCGGCCTGCCTTTTACTGATACAGCAGTTTACGACCACATTTATGTAAACTGCAGTATCAGGGTAATAAATTTTAACTTTTGTTTGGCTGTTAACCTTTGTTTTGTTACCGGGAAAAATGGTTTGAAATGGAAAAGTGCCAAAAATAGCGGTTTTGGCACAGTTTTTCTTTTTTTTTAACCGTGTTAATCTGGGGGGTTAGGTCATGGGATATTTTTATAGAGGAGATTCTTACGGCCACGGCGATACCTAATAAGTCTACTTTTTTTACAATTATTTAGGTTTTTGACTATATTATCCTTTTTGATACAAAAAAACTGTTTGTATCTCTAAAGTCTAAGTGTCATTTTTTTTTTTATCCGATTATCTTATGTGGGGGCTCATTTTCTGCGGGATGAGATGACGGTTTTATTGGCACTATTTTGGGGGCTATATGACTTTTCGATTGCTTGCTATTAAACTTTTTATTATGTAAGGTGACAAAAAAAAAATTTTTTGCACCTTTATATATTTTTTTTCTGGACCGTGTTCATCTGGGGGGTTAGGTCATGGGGTAGTTTTATAGAGGAGATTATTACCGACGCGGCGATACCTAATACGTTTTTTGGGGTGTCTCAAGTCTGAGAACCAGTTTTTTTTAATCCGATGTCAGTGCTAAATTGGGATGCAAATTTAGTACTCCACGGAAGTGTGATACTCCCCGAAGCAACCGTCAATGCAGAGGCCCGGATGATCGGGGCACGTGTCGCACTGAGTAGTGATGTCCTTCCGTATCCCCCTCCTGCGACACACTCTGCACTTTTTTTGGGTTCGTCCCTTCTTTCCAGTATGGGGGACCACACCTGGAAAGTGTCCGAAAAGATCAGGGCCTTGAGGACTGCCTCATAGAACTGGAGGAATGTCCCTGTGCTGCCAGCGCTTCGGGATAGTACAAAAGAGTTGTACATGGCAACCTGTATCAAGTAGACCGCAACTTTTTTGTACCATGCCCGGGTTTTGCGCATGGCGTTATATGGCTTGAGGACTTGATCCGAGAGATCAACTCCTCCCATATACCGATTGTAGTCAACGATACAATCGGGCTTGAGGACCGTTGCCGCGGTACCTCGCACAAGGACAGGGGTGATGCCGTTACCATGAATTGTGGACAGCATAAGGACATCCCTCTTGTCCTTATACCTGACCAGCAACAGGTTTCCAGTGGTAAGGGCACGGGTCTCACCCCTGGGGATAGGTACCTGGAGGGGGTGGGCAGGGAGGCCACATTGATTTTTCCGCACGGTCCCACAAGCGGACGTGGATCTGGCGGCAAGGGACTGGAACAAGGGGATACTGGTATAAAAGTTATCCACGTACAGATGGTAACCCTTATCCAACAGTGGGTACATAAGGTCCCACACAAGTTTCCCGGTAACACCCAGAGTGGGGGGACATTCTGGGGGTTGAATCCGGGAATCTCGCCCCTCGTATACACAAAATTTGTAAGTGTACTCTCACAAATTTTGTATAGCTTTACGCCATACCTCGCCCGCTTAGAGGGCACATACTGGCGGAAAATGAGTCTCCCCTTGAACGCAATGAGAGACTCATCAACCGCGACCTCCCTTCCAGGTATATGGGCCTCCATGAATTTGGCCCCAAAGTGATCGATGACCGGCCGTATCTTATACAGACGGTCATGGGCAGGATCTCCTCGGGGGGAACATGCTGCATTATCGGAATAATGCAGACATTTCCGAATGGCCTCAAACCGGGAGCGTGTCATGGCCGTACTGTAAAGTGGGGTCTGGTATAGGACGTCCCCACTCCAGTACAGCCTGACACTGGGTTTCTTGACCAGGCCCATATGCAACACGAGGCCCCAAAATGTCCTCATTTCGGCTGCACTGACCGGCATCCAGCCACCGGGCCTGGCCAAAAAGGAGCCCGGGTGTTGAGCGACGAACAGATTCGTCTGCTCCACCATCAGATTTACCAGTGGGTCACTGAAAAAATGACAAAAAAAGTTATATTCAGTGTAGCCCACTGTGTAAATCTGGATTCCTGATTGGCCTACAAAATCAGGAATCACGGGCTCGTATCGCTCTGGGCTACACCAGACAAGTTCACCGGCAGGGTGCTCCGGTGGATTTAACTGGTGGGCCGGGAAACCAGTACGAGCCCCAGAGCTGCTCGTACTAGTATGGGCCACTGGGTCCCTAACATGGCAATCCCCTTGCTCCGCCTGGCCGCGTCTCCGCCGCCTTGGGGGCTCATCATCATCGCTAGATGATGAGCAGGACGCGGATGACAACAGGAATGTGGGGACATCCTCGTCCTCACTGGGACTCTCGGAGTCGGAGGCAAGCTGGGCGTATGCCTCCTCGGTCGAGAACATCCGGCGGGCCATAGGGGAGTGTGTGTCAGCGTGTATATGTGCGTGTGTGGAAATCTTTATTTGGTGTGCGTGTGTGTGGGGGCACGGGTGTTTGCGGACTTAACCCTAAAACTAACAGAAAAAATAAATGAAAAAATGTTGAAAAAAAAATTCGAAACCACTGATCAACCGTCCGAAGTTGATCAGCGGTGGGGTGTGTGATGCGCTAACAGTGGCCGGACACTAAGAGTGTTGGCCACAGTCAGCGTACACAAAAAAAAAAAAAATGTGCCACAAAAAAGTGTGGGGGTGGGGGGGCAGGGGGGCCAAGCGGCAGCACCCCTGGGGGGTCTAGGGTCACACAGCTGTGCTGTGGACCTCAGACACCCTAACTTAGGGTGATGCAATAAACTGCAAAAACTAACTTTCCCTTTTTTTTCCCTGCCTAACCCAAACTTTCCCTATGCTGTCCCTTTGTACCTGATGGGGGGTGCTGGTGGCACAGATCGGGTCCTGGGGGAACTGATCGGGGTGCTGGCAGCAATGGTGGACACACGTGCAGGCAGCTCCTATCTCCTCGGCTCCGGAACACAAAAGGAGGAGGAGAGCCCACAGACCAATCAGAAGCGATCCTGAGTGGTGATGTCAACATCACCACTCAGGATCGCTGGATGGTGATTGGTGGGGTGAAATCACCCCACCATCACCATCCTGTTCCGGGTTATCGGGTCTTCAGAGACCCGAATAACCCGGAAACGCAGAAAACCGCAGGTCTGAATTGACCTGCTGTTTTCTGCGATTGCATACATGGGGGGTCACCGGACCCCCCGGCGCATTTGCCCCAAGTGCCTGCTCAATGATTTGAGCAGGCACGGGGTTCCGATCACCGCCGGCCGCGTGGCGGTGATCGAAAATACACAGGGCATACCTGTATGCCCTGTGTCCTTAAGTACCAGGACATCAGGGCGTACCTGTACGCCCTATGTCCCTAAGAGGTTAAGGGCACTGGCCCTCTTTAAAGGCATTGTCTAGTTTTTTAACATTTTGAAAAAAAAATCTTTATGGTGTAAAATAACAAAACAAGCCATATTTACCCACCAGTCTATGCTTCTTGGTGCTCACTGACATGCTAGAAATGACTTCTCAGCCAATTAGTGGCTGTAGCATTGACCTACCTCAAACAATGATTGGCTGAGCAACTGCAGAACCTCACCAAATGGTACTTATGTTATTTAATTCCTTGTAATGTACCCAATATAGTTCTGTATTGATTTGCTGGGGTTAATGATACTGACTCAGCCCCTGCAGGAAGTTAGGTGTGGATCAGGGTCTGCCCCTAGATCAGTTAGTGGATAGTTAGCAGAGGAAGGGAGAGGAAGCTACATGTGTTCCGTTCCTCACAGGCCAAAGTTCCAGAGAATCACCATCTCTGAGAGGTTTACAAAGAGAAAACTATCTCTATTTTACAGTACTCCAGAAAGACAGAAGATAAAGATCCAGAATCTGCATGGCTGAGTCAGTCAGTAAGATATTTACTGTTTTAGACTGATAAAGACTTTACTGTAGTGAGAGAGATATTGCTAAAACACCCTTCACACTCAGATGTTGTCCTGGCCAACCGTATCTCAATCCTGTACAGCCGCCATTCCAAGAGTAATATTGCCAGCCCTAGATTCTGCAGAGAGAGACTTTGGGAAGATAGAGAGGAAGGAGTACTACAATACCCATCCTGGCATATATCTATACTTTGCTATCTGGGAAGATTTGCACTGTGAAATACACTGCCTGTCACCACCCAAAAAAAAATCACAAACTCTAATATTTTGTTGGACCGCCTTTAGCTTTGATTACGCACATATTCGCTGTGGCATTGTTTTGATAAGCTTCTGCAATGTTACAAGATTTATTTCCATCCAGTGTTGCATTAGTTTTTCACCAAGATCTTGCATTGATGATGGTAAAGTCTGACTGCTGCGCAAAGCCTTCTCCAGCACATCCCAAAGATTCTCAATGGACTCTGAGGTGGCCAATCCATGTGTGAAAATGATGTCTTTGCTCCCTGAACCACTATTTCACAATTTGAGCCCGATGAATCCTGGCATTGTCATCTTGGATTATGCCCGTGCCATCAGGGAAGCAAAAATCCATTGATGGAATAACCTGGTCATTCAGTATGTTCAGGTAGTCAGCTGACCTCATTCTTGGAGCACATACTGTTGCTGAACCTAGACCTGACCAACTGCAGCAACCCCAGATCATAACACTGCCCCCACAGGCTTGTACAGTAGGCACAGTAACATGATGCTCCGTGCCTCTCTGTGATCTCTTTACTACGAAATCACAGTGAGATAAAGTTGTCACTGTGATTTTGTAGCAAAACGATCATAGAGAGGCAAAGAGCATTATCAATCATGTTACTGCTCCGTGCTTCTGCTGTCCACATCAGGTCTTGGCTGTCATTCCCGCAGCGGATGTCACGCACGGCATCCGCTCGTGTGAAACAGCCCTAATACTGCCACCGATTAACTGATGAATGAGCAAATGCTTGTTCATTGGGCAATTGGAATCTTTCAAGAGGTTTAAAAATCATTGTTTGCCGACAGCAGATCATTCTGTCTAATCGCGATCTGACAACTACATACTCTGGAGGAGATCACTGCATGTAAATGCATCGGTCTCCTCCACTAGAGAGTAGGCAGGAACGCTTACCACCCAACAATCGCCTGCACGATCGATGTACGTAATACAGCCTTGAAGCACTAATTGAATTTATTTCCTCATAATGAATGTTTCATTACGCACAGAGTCAATCTTAGGTTCCTGTGCTCCACCAAAGGAGATGATTTTAAGACTGCAGATTGTTGCAGCTGCATACAACCCAAGACCGCAGCGTTGTGTCAGCATCACATCATTATAGAAAGGTGCAGGCCAATGTTATAACTATGGGTAATGTTGAAATGGGATCTCATCACTATATATCAGAATATCATGCGATATCACCCTGCTCATCATACGATATCACCCATAGCTCCAGCGCTGCAGTGTGACAGAGCTAACTACTTTACCCTCCAGGGATGCAAGTGATGTTGAGCTACTGCAGTAAATATTTGAAATACATTAGTAAAACCACACCTCATATTGCAGAACATTAATTAAATTGTGTCCTCAAGGTTAAAGCCTGTTCAGTCTATTTCCTTGAGCTCAGCTAAAAAGATTTACTGATTCTGAAGAGGAATGTTCCGCAAAGCAGCACTTTACAGATAATGACTGTGACTCACTTAGAAATGCTATATGAAAAAAAGGCTGAATATATTTGAGAAACAATGCAGCATCTACATTTACATATAAATGCTTTCTGATTGCAGAACGGATCTTCAGCACTCTTAAACTTACTGCTCCCTCCTGTGGTACTGAGTGGAAGTGCATTCATATTGTCCTGGCCCGGATCCGATTCCATCTAGCTTGCACTACAGCTTTCAAAAGCTCTCGCTGCTTCATTGTGAGATGCAACAATGAATATCTGCTGATTCCAAGAAAAAGTCTCAGTAGACCCCCAAAATAGATTTTAAATGATGTGATATAAATTAAGACCAAATAAGAAGCAGCAATTTGGCCGCCATACAAAAGTCTACTGACACACGCTTAACAATGTAGGAGTTGTAGCAATTAATAGTTTTAGAATGCACAACATAATGTCTTACCCTTTATAGAGGGGCCGTTTCCTCCCTATTTGTGTATAGGAATAAAATCACTATAAATAAGTCAGGTTTAGGAGGCTCATGACCTAGTGGGAGAAGCTGAATTCAGGAGTTTGAAACCTACTGGCATTTAAAACAAAACTGCAGTACGTCTGATTAGGGTTGAGAGAAGTAAAGCTTTCAAAGTGGAATTCGGTCCGAAGTTTAGGAAAACTTTGATTCAAAATGAAGCCGAATTTTCTCGTGCTTCGTGGTGACGGATCAGGTTTTCCTAAAATGGCAGCTCGGGAAGGTGAGATCTCCCATAATTCCGTGCAGCCAGCCAATTCGTAGATGGCCAGCCTTATAAAAAAACCTCATCCTGCGTGCAGGGCTGGCTTTAGACAAAATGTGGCCCTGGGCAAAATCAAAAGTGGGGCACCAAATCTTGTAATAATGTGCTAAAAACACAGTCTGACACCTGAGACCCCCGCCGATCAGCTGTTGGAGCAGACGGCATGTGCTGTTCACTGCTGCTGTCCTATAGTCATACATACGGAGTCTCCTCAAACAACTGATCGGCAAAGGGTGCCCTTACAGTACCCTAGTAGTAATAATATAACCATAATGTCCCCTTGTAGTGCCCCCCACTAGTTCCAATATATAATGCTCCCCCATAGTGCCAGTATATATATATCGTTCCCCCGAGGGCCAGTATACAGGGAGTGCAGAATTATTAGGCAAATGAGTATTTTGACCACATCATCCTCTTTATGCATGTTGTCTTACTCCAAGCTGTATAGGCTCGAAAGCCTACTACCAATTAAGCATATTAGGTGATGTGCATCTCTGTAATGAGAAGGGGTGTGGTCTAATGACATCAACACCCTATATCAGGTGTGCATAATTATTAGGCAACTTCCTTTCCTTTGGCAAAATGGGTCAAAAGAAGGACTTGACAGGCTCAGAAAAGTCATAAATAGTGAGATATCTTGCAGAGGGATGCAGCACTCTTAAAATCGCAAAGCTTCTGAAGCGTGATCATCGAACAATCAAGCGTTTCATTCAAAATAGTCAACAGGGTCGCAAGAAGCGTGTGGAAAAACCAAGGCGCAAAATAACTGCCCATGAACTGAGAAAAGTCAAGCGTGCAGCTGCCAAGATGCCACTTGCCACCAGTTTGGCCATATTTCAGAGCTGCAACATCACTGGAGTGCCTAAAAGCACAAGGTGTGCAATACTCAGAGACATGGCCAAGGTAAGAAAGGCTGAAAGACGACCACCACTGAACAAGACACACAAGCTGAAACGTCAAGACTGGGCCAAGAAATATCTCAAGACTGATTTTTCTAAGGTTTTATGGACTGATGAAATGAGAGTGAGTCTTGATGGGCCAGATGGATGGGCCCGTGGCTGGATTGGTAAAGGGCAGAGAGCTCCAGTCCGACTCAGACGCCAGCAAGGTGGAGGTGGAGTACTGGTTTGGGCTGGTATCATCAAAGATGAGCTTGTGGGGCCTTTTCGGGTTGAGGATGGAGTCAAGCTCAACTCCCAGTCCTACTGCCAGTTTCTGGAAGACACCTTCTTCAAGCAGTGGTACAGGAAGAAGTCTGCATCCTTCAAGAAAAACATGATTTTCATGCAGGACAATGCTCCATCACACGCGTCCAAGTACTCCACAGCGTGGCTGGCAAGAAAGGGTATAAAAGAAGAAAATCTAATGACATGGCCTCCTTGTTCACCTGATCTGAACCCCATTGAGAACCTGTGGTCCATCATCAAATGTGAGATTTACAAGGAGGGAAAACAGTACACCTCTCTGAACAGTGTCTGGGAGGCTGTGGTTGCTGCTGCACGCAATGTTGATGGTGAACAGATCAAAACACTGACAGAATCCATGGATAACAGGCTTTTGAATGTCCTTGCAAAGAAAGGTGGCTATATTGGTCAACATATTTTTGTTTTGTTTTTGAATGTCAGAAATGTATATTTGTGAATGTTGAGATGTTATATTGGTTTCACTGGTAAAAATAAATAATTGAAATGGGTATATATTTGTTTTTTGTTAAGTTGCCTAATAATTATGCACAGTAATAGTCACCTGCACACACAGATATCCCCCTAAAATAGCTAAAACTAAAAACAAACTAAAAACTACTTCCAAAAATATTCAGCTTTGATATTAATGAGTTTTTTGGGTTCATTGAGAACATGGTTGTTGTTCAATAATAAAATTAATCCTCAAAAATACAACTTGCCTAATAATTCTGCACTCCCTGTATAATGCTCCTCCATTCCCCCCCAGTAGTGCCAGGTATATATAATGATCTCCTTCCCCCCTTTCCTGGTGCCCCCAGCAGTGCAGACACTTAGTATTAAAAAAAAGAAAAAACACCTCACTCCTGTTTTCCCCACTGCTGTCTGTGACGCAGACCACAGTTTTATCTGTGGCTTGTGTTGCTGCGTCCTAATGCTTGCCGTCCCAATGACATCACCACTCCTGCTCCGGGTCTCACGTGATGATGTCATCATGCGAGAACCAGTGCAGGAGGTTGCATTGATGTCATTGCGGCTTCTTGCGCTGTTCTAATGCCTCACAGGCTTGAGCCCTAGCGACCTAAGGCTTGTGAAGTTGGACGGCCATGAGTGCGCCCCCTTTATTATGTAATATCAGAGTACATTATAAGAGGAGTTTTAAGAGGAGAGGACTACAACTCCCAGCATATACAGAGTGTTGTAATGTACCCTGATATTACATAATAATGGCCTGGACATGCTGAGAGTTGTAGTCCTCTATTGCTATGCCTCCTCTTGTAATGTACTCTGATAATCTATAACAAGCTGGACATGCTGGGAGTTTTAGTCCTCTCCTCATACCTCACCTTGTAAAGTACTCTGATATTACATAACAGGAGGTATAAGAGGCGAGTACTACAGCACTTCTCTGGCACTTACATTGAATCCTTCACTTCTTCCCATGCATCACTGGTCTTCTTCTACAGCTCCGCCTGCTGTTCTGGTCACATGATGGTAAGGTCATCCAAGGTCCTTCATTCCCCTCTTCTCTGCTGAGCTCCACCTCCTGGATGTGACATCATGGCAGGTCCTACAGCTCCAGTAGGAGAGTGTTGCTGGTGTCCGGAGCTGTCAGTTTGCAGAGCAGCACTGTGGTAATGACTTGTGTTATGTGTACAGGGAGGGGGCCTGACACTGCATTGGAAAGTGCAGCTGTCCGCCCATCCGCTTCCAGGGACGTTCAGCTGAATAGCAGCACTGAAGCAGGGGGGCCCTAAGACCATGGGGGCCCTGGGCAATTGCCTAGTTTGCTCCCCCCCCCCCCCAATACTGGCCCTGTCTGCGTGGTCTCTGCCATTGTCCTGTGAGCTGAGCATAGGGAGTGACGTGGCAAGAGCTCATGTGCTAGGAACAGTGTGGCTGAAAATGATTAATAGAAAAATATTGGAGAGGGAGAGTGCAAAAACAGTGCAGGGAGATTAAAGCTGTGACAATTTTTTATTTTTTTTACTTATTTATTCCTACATTTACTTATTCCTACTTTAGCCGTAAACTAAGATATGCAATTTAATTCAATTATATGGAAGCCTTTATTATCCCACTATCAGTGTGCCAACCAATACCATCCAGCCTGCACCCCTTAGGGGGGCCAGGTCTTAATGATGACCGTCCTCATCTTTTGCTGGCTTTACTTCTTCCAAATCATCCTTCAAAGTTTGCATGTCCTAGAAAAGTCAGCAAGATGCAGAGAGAGGAGGAGCTGGATGTTCCTGCTAAAATATTCTCATCAATATTAGATGATGAGGAAAGATGGTAGAAGAAGGGTTCCCACCTGTACAGCAAGAGATTGCTGGGGTTGAAGTGGGTACAGCCTCTGTTTAAAAGTGCATTAAAGATGCTGCATGGGCATAAAGGGGTTATCCAAGATCTATAATGCCCCCCTATATGCCCGGGACCCTCACAGAGGTTGTACTTACCTTGCTCCCCGGCACCCGCTTCTGCACCCGTCATGACCGCCGCTGCATCTACCCGTTGTTGATGTTGATGTGGGAAAACCCGGGACCTGTAGAGCCGGTGTGGCAGAGATGAAGCCAGAACCCATTAGCAAGGAGCAGGTAAATATGATCTCCAATGTAGGTCCGGCCATGCTGGGGTCCTGTAAAAAAGTCCTCCTTGGGTGAACAACCCATTTAAGCATTACCCAGTTATCCATTCATAACAACATGTTGTCTTTGTTAGGCCTCATGTACATGGACATTGTCTGGCTGTGCCTGTATTGTGGGCCACTTGAATGGGTTTGCAATCTGGACGGTACGTTGTGGTCAGATCACGGACCCATTCAAGTTGAATGGGTCTGGATCAGTCTGCGAAATCCGCACGGATGTTGCCCATGCAATGGGGACCGCAAACTGCGGTGCCTAATGCACACCACGACCGTGTGCATGAGGCCTAATGCAGGATGGGACAGGTCATCCAGAGTGAGAGATGCTCTATGTAGTCAATGGCCAAAAATGAGTATCATCATTAGCTCAGGATTCCATAGCAGGGTATATGAAAATTGATTTTCTAAACTAGATAACTCCTCATAAAAAGAAGGCTCCTGATTAGAGTTGAGCGAACACCTGGATGTTCGGGTTCGAGAAGTTCGGCCGAACTTCCCGGAAATGTTCGGGTTCGGGATCCGAACCCGATCCGAACTTCGTCCCGAACCCGAACCCCATTGAAGTCAATGGGGACCCGAACTTTTCGGTACTAAAAAGGCTGTAAAACAGCCCAGGAAAGGGCTAGAGGGCTGCAAAAGGCAGCAACATGTAGGTAAATCCCCTGCAAACAAATGTGGATAGGGAAATGAATTATAAAAATTAAATAAATAAAAATTAACCAAAATCAATTGGAGAGAGGTCCCATAGCAGAGAATCTGGCTTCACGTCACCCACCACTGGAACAGTCCATTCTCAGATATTTAGGCCCCGGCACCCAGGCAGAGGAGAGAGGTCCCGTAACAGAGAATCTGTCTTCATGTCAGCAGAGAATCAGTCTGCATGTCATAGCAGAGAATCAGGCTTCACATCAGCCACCACTGCAACAGTCCATTTTCATAAATTTAGGCCCAGCACCCAGGCAGAGGAGAGAGGTCCCGTAACAGACAATCTGGCTTCATGTCAGCAGAGAATCAGTCTTCATATCATAGCAGAGAATCAGGCTTCACGTCACCCACCACTGTAAGAGTCCATTTTCATAAATTTAGGCCCAGCACCCAGGCAGAGGAGAGAGGTCCCATAACAGACAATCTGGCTTCATGTCAGCAGAGAATCAGTCTTCATATCATAGCAGAGAATCAGGCTTCATGTCAGCCACCAATGCAACAGTCCATTGTCAGATATTTAGGCCCAGCACCCAGGCAGAGGAGAGAGGTCCCGTAACAGACAATCAGGCTTCACGTCAGCCACCAGTGCAACAGTCCATTGGCATATATTTAGGCCCAGCACTAGAGTTGAGCGAACACCTGGATGTTCGGGTTCGGGAAAGTTCGGCCGAACATCCCGGAAATGTTCGGGTTCGGGATCCGAACCCGATCCGAACTTCGTCCCGAACCCGAACCCCATTGAAGTCAATGGGGACCCGAACTTTTCGGCACTAAAAAGGCTGTAAAACAGCCCAGGAAAGAGCTAGAGGGCTGCAAAAGGCAGCAACATGTAGGTAAATCCCCTGCAAACAAATGTGGATAGGGAAATGAATTAAAATAAAAATTAAATAAATAAAAATTAACCAAAATCAATTGGAGAGAGGTTCCATAGCAGAGAATCTGGCTTCCCGTCACCCACCACTGGAACAGTCCATTCTCAGATATTTAGGCCCCGGCACCCAGGCAGAGGAGAGAGGTCCCGTAACAGAGAATCTGTCTTCATGTCAGCAGAGAATTAGTCTGCATGTCATAGCAGAGAATGAGGCTTCACGTCAGCCACCACTGCAACAGTCCATTGGCATATATTTAGGCCCAGCACCCAGGCAGAGGAGGGAGGTCCCGTAACAGAAAATCTGTCTTCATGTCAGCAGAGAATTAGTCTGCATGTCATAGCAGAGAATGAGGCTTCACGTCAGCCACCACTGCAACAGTCCATTGGCATATATTTAGGCCCAGCACACACACAGGCAGAGGAGAGAGGTCCCGTAACAGAGAATCTGGCTTCATGTCAGCAGAGAATCAGTCTGCATGTCATAGCAGAGAATGAGGCTTCACGTCAGCCACCACTGCAACAGTCCATTGGCATATATTTAGGCCCAGCACACACACAGGCAGAGGAGAGAGGTCCCGTAACAGAGGATCTGGCTTCATGTCAGCAGAGAATCAGTCTGCATGTCATAGCAGAGAATCAGGCTTCACGTCAGCCACCACTGCAACAGTCCATTGTCATAAATTTAGGCCCAGCACCCAGGCAGAGGAGAGAGGTCCCGTAACAGACAATCTGGCTTCATGTCAGCAGAGAATTAGTCTGCATGTCATAGCAGAGAATGAGGCTTCACGTCAGCCACCACTGCAACAGTCCATTGGCATATATTTAGGCCTAGCACACAGGCAGAGGAGAGAGGTCCCGTAACAGACAATCTGGCTTCATGTCAGCAGAGAATTAGTCTGCATGTCATAGCAGAGAATCAGGCTTCACGTCAGCCACCACTGCAACAGTCCATTGGCATATATTTAGGCCTAGCACACAGGCAGAGGAGAGAGGTCCCGTAACAGACAATCTGGCTTCATGTCAGCAGAGAATCAGTCTGCATGTCATAGCAGAGAATGAGGCTTCACGTCAGCCACCACTGCAACAGTCCATTGGCATATATTTAGGCCCAGCACACACACAGGCAGAGGAGAGAGGTCCCGTAACAGAGGATCTGGCTTCATGTCAGCAGAGAATCAGTCTGCATGTCATAGCAGAGAATCAGGCTTCACGTCAGCCACCACTGCAACAGTCCATTGTCATAAATTTAGGCCCAGCACCCAGGCAGAGGAGAGAGGTCCCGTAACAGACAATCTGGCTTCATGTCAGCAGAGAATTAGTCTGCATGTCATAGCAGAGAATGAGGCTTCACGTCAGCCACCACTGCAACAGTCCATTGGCATATATTTAGGCCTAGCACACAGGCAGAGGAGAGAGGTCCCGTAACAGACAATCTGGCTTCATGTCAGCAGAGAATCAGTCTGCATGTCATAGCAGAGAATGAGGCTTCACGTCACCCACCACTGCAACAGTCCATTGGCATATATTTAGGCCTAGCACACAGGCAGAGCAGAGAGGTCCCGTAACAGACAATCTGGCTTCATGACAGCAGAGAATCAGTCTGCATGTCATAGCAGAGAATGAGGCTTCACGTCACCCACCACTGCAACAGTCCATTGGCATATATTTAGGCCTAGCACACAGGCAGAGCAGAGAGGTCCCGTAACAGACGATCTGGCTTCATGTCAGCAGAGAATCAGTCTGCATGTCATAGCAGAGAATGAGGCTTCACGTCAGCCACCACTGCAACAGTCCATTGGCATATATTTAGGCCCAGCACCCAGGCAGAGGAGGGAGGTCCCGTAACAGAGAATCTGTCTTCATGTCAGCAGAGAATTAGTCTGCATGTCATAGCAGAGAATGAGGCTTCACGTCAGCCACCACTGCAACAGTCCATTGGCATATATTTAGGCCTAGCACACAGGCAGAGCAGAGAGGTCCCGTAACAGACAATCTGGCTTCATGACAGCAGAGAATCAGTCTGCATGTCATAGCAGAGAATGAGGCTTCACGTCACCCACCATGTCCGACCATGTCCACGACCATGTCCACGTCCGCGTCCCTTACTAGATGTTTTTCTCATTGTTATGGTTCACCACAACAACAAATATATTATTTGGCCCAATGTATTGTATTCAAATTCAGCGGGATATAAATTTGAGGCCTAGTATTTAGGCGCTGGGTGACCGGTATGGATTTAGTGACAGAATTAGACTTGGAAATGCACAGAAGCGTGTGTGTGTGAAGTTATTCTGAATGACCCAATGTGCACCTTGAATATTATATACCCTTTTAGGGATAGATTTCAAATAGCTCTGATATAGCAGAAACCACTAAATTATGAAATTGCTAAATTGGGAATTGTATTTCAACCCAGAACAAAAAATGTGCTTTGACGGACACTAAATAACTTTCCCAGCCACAACAGGACAGCGGTAACGAGAGATTTAGCAGGATATAAATTTGAGGCCTAGTATTTAGGCGCTGGGTGACAGGTATGGGTTTAGTGCCAGAATTAGACTTGGAAATACACAGTAGCGGGTGTGTGTGAAGTTATTCTGAATGACCCAATGTGCACCTTGAATATTATATACCCTTTTAGGGATAGATTTCAAATAGCTCTGATATAGCAGAAACCACTAAATTATGAAATTGCTAAATTGGGAATTGTATTTCAACCCAGAACAAGAAATGTGCTTGAACGGACACTAAATAACTCGCCCAGCTACAGCACTAAGGACAGATTTAGCGGGATATAAATTTGAGGCCTAGTATTTAGGCGCTGGGTGACAGGTATGGGTTTAGTGCCAGAATTAGACTTGGAAATACACAGTAGCGGGTGTGTGTGAAGTTATTCTGAATGACCCAATGTGCACCTTGAATATTATATACCCTTTTAGGGATAGATTTCAAATAGCTCTGATATAGCAGAAACCACTAAATTATGAAATTGCTAAATTGGGAATTGTATTTCAACCCAGAACAAGAAATGTGCTTGAACGGACACTAAATAACTCGCCCAGCTACAGCACTAGGGACAGATTTAGCGGGATATAAATTTGAGGCCTAGTATTTAGGCGCTGGGTGACAGGTATGGGTTTAGTGCCAGAATTAGACTTGGAAATACATAGTAGCGGGTGTGTGTGAAGTTATTCTGAATGACCCAATGTGCACCTTGAATATTATATACCCTTTTAGGGATAGATTTCAAATAGCTCTGATATAGCAGAAACCACTAAATTATGAAATTGCTAAATTGGGAATTGTATTTCAACCCAGAACAAGAAATGTGCTTGAACGGACACTAAATAACTCGCCCAGCTACAGCACTAAGGACAGATTTAGCGGGATATAAATTTGAGGCCTAGTATTTAGGCGCTGGGTGACAGGTATGGGTTTAGTGCCAGAATTAGACTTGGAAATACACAGTAGCGGGTGTGTGTGAAGTTATTCTGAATGACCCAATGTGCACCTTGAATATTATATACCCTTTTAGGGATAGATTTCAAATAGCTCTGATATAGCAGAAACCACTAAATTATGAAATTGCTAAATTGGGAATTGTATTTCAACCCAGAACAAGAAATGTGCTTGAACGGACACTAAATAACTCGCCCAGCTACAGCACTAGGGACAGATTTAGCGGGATATAAATTTGAGGCCTAGTATTTAGGCGCTGGGTGACAGGTATGGGTTTAGTGCCAGAATTAGACTTGGAAATACACAGTAGCGGGTGTGTGTGAAGTTATTCTGAATGACCCAATGTGCACCTTGAATATTATATACCCTTTTAGGGATAGATTTCAAATAGCTCTGATATAGCAGAAACCACTAAATTATGAAATTGCTAAATTGGGAATTGTATTTCAACCCAGAACAAGAAATGTGCTTGAACGGACACTAAATAACTCGCCCAGCTACAGCACTAGGGACAGATTTAGCGGGATATAAATTTGAGGCCTAGTATTTAGGCGCTGGGTGACAGGTATGGGTTTAGTGCCAGAATTAGACTTGGAAATACACAGTAGCGGGTGTGTGTGAAGTTATTCTGAATGACCCAATGTGCACCTTGAATATTATATACCCTTTTAGGGATAGATTTCAAATAGCTCTGATATAGCAGAAACCACTAAATTATGAAATTGCTAAATTGGGAATTGTATTTCAACCCAGAACAAGAAATGTGCTTGAACGGACACTAAATAACTCGCCCAGCTACAGCACTAAGGACAGATTTAGCGGGATATAAATTTGAGGCCTAGTATTTAGGCGCTGGGTGACCGGTATGGATTTAGTGACAGAATTAGACTGGGATATGGCCAAAAAATAAACAGACTATTGCTGGTTAAATGCACTTGGTGTGACAGCTTCACCCTGATGTAGGCTTTAGCCAAAAAACAACCACACCATTGAGGGTTAAATGCACTTGGTGACAGGCGCAGCTTGCCCCTGATTTAGTATATGGCCAAAAAATGAACAGACTATTGCTGGTTAAATGCACTTGGTGTGACAGCTTCACCCTGATGTAGGCTTTAGCCAAAAAACAACCACACCATTGAGGGTTAAATGCACTTGGTGACAGGCGCAGCTTGCCCCTGATTTTGTATATGGCCAAAAAATGAACAGACTATTGCTGGTTAAATGCACTTGGTGTGACAGCTTCACCCTGATGTAGGCTTTAGCCAAAAAACAACCACACCATTGAGGGTTAAATGCACTTGGTCGCAGCTTGTGCTGGCGCACCACAAGACACAAAATGGCCGCCGATCACCCCAGAAAAATGTGACTGACAAACGGTCTGTGCAGCCTAAAAACAGTGAGCAATTGAGGATCAGCAGCTCAATGATCCACAGCTGCAGATCGATCAGTTAATCAAGTCCTTTGGAGGAGTTAATCTGCCTAATCTCGCCCTACTGTCGCAGCCGCAACCTCTCCCTACGCTAATCAGAGCAGAGTGACGGGCGGCGCTATGTGACTCCAGCTTAAATAGAGGCTGGGTCACATGGTGCTCTGGCCAATCACAGCCATGCCAATAGTAGGCATGGCTGTGATGGCCTCTTGGGGCAAGTAGTATGACGCTTGTTGATTGGCTGCTTTGCAGCCTTTCAAAAAGCGCCAAGAAAGCGTCACAAAAGCGCGAAGAAAGCGACGAACACCGAACCCGAACCCGGACTTTTACGAAAATGTCCGGGTTCGGGTCCGTGTCACGGACACCCCAAAATTCGGTACGAACCCGAACTATACAGTTCGAGTTCGCTCATCCCTATCCACAGCGTTTCTTGGTTTTGGAACCAACAGTTGGGTACGATCTGTACTCATGGAGTGATGGAACGCTTGTTTCAAAGCATATTGTGGGTATCCCCGATTAGTAAATCGGCCTCTAAGGTCAGATGCAGCAGCTCTAAAGTCACCTAGGCCTGAACAGTTCCTCCTGGCCCTGAGGTACTGTCCCTTCGGGATACCTCTTTTCAGGGCCAGGGGATGACCACTCTGCCAGTGTAGGAGATTGTTAGTCGAAGTTTTTTTCCTAAACAGATTTGTGGTTATCTTTCTGTCAGTACCAATGGTGATCATCAAGTCCAGGAATGCTATCTGTTGCTCTTGTACCTCAGATGTAAAAAATAACCCCATCTGATTCACATTTAGTGCTGCCACAAATGTCGCAAATTGTTCTTGTGTCCCCTTCCACAATATCAGCACATCATCGATGTACCTGATCCATAATTGCACATTCGATGTGTGCTGCTCCATCTCATCACCAAACACAACTTCCTTCTCCCACCAGCCCAGGTACAAGTTGGCAAACGTCGGGGCACAGGGACTGCCCATCGCGACGCCCCTGAGCTGGTGGTAAAAGCGTTGGTCGAAGATGAAAACATTGTGGGTGAGGACAAAATCCAGCAGCTGTAGCAAGAAGATGTTATGCCGGCGACATTGTTCGCCTCTCTGTTGGATGGGAACAGGATTGTTCGCCTCTCTGGGGGGAACAGTACGTGTGCACACCCCTCCACGTACTGACTGATGGTTCGGCCCCATTCAACTACTGGGTCTCTAAATTGTCCACGTGGCCAGAGCTAGCCTTTTATGCCTTGGAGGTGCTGGCCTGCCCGGCGGCCAGCGTTTTGTCTGAACGTGTATTCAGCACGGCAGGGGGTGTCATTACAGACAAACGCAGCCGCCTGTCTACAGCCAATGTGGACAAGCTGACGTTCATAAAAATGAACCAGGCATGGATCCCACAGGACCTGTCCGTCCCTTGTCCAGATTAGACATTGACTACCTCCCCTTAACCATATATTATTGTACTCCAGGGCACTTCCTCATTCAATCCTATTTTTATTTTCATTTTACCATTATATTGCGAGGCTACCCAAATTTGAATGAACCTCTCCTCTGTCTGGGTGCCGGGGCCTAAATATATGCCAATGGACTGTTCCAATGTTGGGTGACGTGAAGCCTGATTCTCTGCTATGACATGCAGACTAATTCTCTGCTGACATGAAGCCAGATTCTCTGTTACGGGACCTCTCTCCTCTGCCTGGGTGCTGGGTAGGGATGAGCGAACTCGAACTGTATAGTTCGGGTTCGTACCGAATTTTGGGGTGTCCGTGACACGGACCCGAACCCGGACATTTTCGTAAAAGTCCGGGTTCGGGTTCGGTGTTCGTCGCTTTCTTCGCGCTTTTGTGACGCTTTCTTGGCGCTTTTTGAAAGGCTGCAAAGCAGCCAATCAACAAGCGTCATACTACTTGCCCCAAGAGGCCATCACAGCCATGCCTACTATTGGCATGGCTGTGATTGGCCAGAGCACCATGTGACCCAGCCTCTATTTAAGCTGGAGTCACATAGCGCCGCCCGTCACTCTGCTCTGATTAGCGTAGGGAGAGGTTGCGGCTGCGACAGTAGGGCGAGATTAGGCAGATTAACTCCTCCAAAGGACTTGATTAACTGATCGATCTGCAGCTGTGGATCATTGAGCTGCTGATCCTCAATTGCTCACTGTTTTTAGGCTGCACAGACCGTTTGTCAGTCACATTTTTCTGGGGTGATCGGCGGCCATTTTGTGTCTTGTGGTGCGCCAGCACAAGCTGCGACCAAGTGCATTTAACCCTCAATGGTGTGGTTGTTTTTTGGCTAAAGCCTACATCAGGGTGAAGCTGTCACACCAAGTGCATTTAACCAGCAATAGTCTGTTCATTTTTTGGCCATATACAAAATCAGGGGCAAGCTGCGCCTGTCACCAAGTGCATTTAACCCTCAATGGTGTGGTTGTTTTTTGGCTAAAGCCTACATCAGGGTGAAGCTGTCACACCAAGTGCATTTAACCAGCAATAGTCTGTTCATTTTTTGGCCATATACTAAATCAGGGGCAAGCTGCGCCTGTCACCAAGTGCATTTAACCCTCAATGGTGTGGTTGTTTTTTGGCTAAAGCCTACATCAGGGTGAAGCTGTCACACCAAGTGCATTTAACCAGCAATAGTCTGTTTATTTTTTGGCCATATCCCAGTCTAATTCTGTCACTAAATCCATACCGGTCACCCAGCGCCTAAATACTAGGCCTCAAATTTATATCCCGCTAAATCTGTCCTTAGTGCTGTAGCTGGGCGAGTTATTTAGTGTCCGTTCAAGCACATTTCTTGTTCTGGGTTGAAATACAATTCCCAATTTAGCAATTTCATAATTTAGTGGTTTCTGCTATATCAGAGCTATTTGAAATCTATCCCTAAAAGGGTATATAATATTCAAGGTGCACATTGGGTCATTCAGAATAACTTCACACACACCCGCTACTGTGTATTTCCAAGTCTAATTCTGGCACTAAACCCATACCTGTCACCCAGCGCCTAAATACTAGGCCTCAAATTTATATCCCGCTAAATCTGTCCTTAGTGCTGTAGCTGGGCGAGTTATTTAGTGTCCGTTCAAGCACATTTCTTGTTCTGGGTTGAAATACAATTCCCAATTTAGCAATTTCATAATTTAGTGGTTTCTGCTATATCAGAGCTATTTGAAATCTATCCCTAAAAGGGTATATAATATTCAAGGTGCACATTGGGTCATTCAGAATAACTTCACACACACCCGCTACTGTGTATTTCCAAGTCTAATTCTGGCACTAAACCCATACCTGTCACCCAGCGCCTAAATACTAGGCCTCAAATTTATATCCCGCTAAATCTGTCCCTAGTGCTGTAGCTGGGCGAGTTATTTAGTGTCCGTTCAAGCACATTTCTTGTTCTGGGTTGAAATACAATTCCCAATTTAGCAATTTCATAATTTAGTGGTTTCTGCTATATCAGAGCTATTTGAAATCTATCCCTAAAAGGGTATATAATATTCAAGGTGCACATTGGGTCATTCAGAATAACTTCACACACACCCGCTACTGTGTATTTCCAAGTCTAATTCTGGCACTAAACCCATACCTGTCACCCAGCGCCTAAATACTAGGCCTCAAATTTATATCCCGCTAAATCTGTCCTTAGTGCTGTAGCTGGGCGAGTTATTTAGTGTCCGTTCAAGCACATTTCTTGTTCTGGGTTGAAATACAATTCCCAATTTAGCAATTTCATAATTTAGTGGTTTCTGCTATATCAGAGCTATTTGAAATCTATCCCTAAAAGGGTATATAATATTCAAGGTGCACATTGGGTCATTCAGAATAACTTCACACACACCCGCTACTGTGTATTTCCAAGTCTAATTCTGGCACTAAACCCATACCTGTCACCCAGCTGCCTAAATACTAGGCCTCAAATTTATATCCAGCTAAATCTGTCCCTAGTGCTGTAGCTGGGCGAGTTATTTAGTGTCCGTTCAAGCACATTTCTTGTTCTGGGTTGAAATACAATTCCCAATTTAGCAATTTCATAATTTAGTGGTTTCTGCTATATCAGAGCTATTTGAAATCTATCCCTAAAAGGGTATATAATATTCAAGGTGCACATTGGGTCATTCAGAATAACTTCACACACACCCGCTACTGTGTATTTCCAAGTCTAATTCTGGCACTAAACCCATACCTGTCACCCAGCGCCTAAATACTAGGCCTCAAATTTATATCCCGCTAAATCTGTCCTTAGTGCTGTAGCTGGGCGAGTTATTTAGTGTCCGTTCAAGCACATTTCTTGTTCTGGGTTGAAATACAATTCCCAATTTAGCAATTTCATAATTTAGTGGTTTCTGCTATATCAGAGCTATTTGAAATCTATCCCTAAAAGGGTATATAATATTCAAGGTGCACATTGGGTCATTCAGAATAACTTCACACACACCCGCTACTGTGTATTTCCAAGTCTAATTCTGGCACTAAACCCATACCTGTCACCCAGCGCCTAAATACTAGGCCTCAAATTTATATCCCGCTAAATCTGTCCTTAGTGCTGTAGCTGGGCGAGTTATTTAGTGTCCGTTCAAGCACATTTCTTGTTCTGGGTTGAAATACAATTCCCAATTTAGCAATTTCATAATTTAGTGGTTTCTGCTATATCAGAGCTATTTGAAATCTATCCCTAAAAGGGTATATAATATTCAAGGTGCACATTGGGTCATTCAGAATAACTTCACACACACCCGCTACTGTGTATTTCCAAGTCTAATTCTGGCACTAAACCCATACCTGTCACCCAGCGCCTAAATACTAGGCCTCAAATTTATATCCCGCTAAATCTGTCCTTAGTGCTGTAGCTGGGCGAGTTATTTAGTGTCCGTTCAAGCACATTTCTTGTTCTGGGTTGAAATACAATTCCCAATTTAGCAATTTCATAATTTAGTGGTTTCTGCTATATCAGAGCTATTTGAAATCTATCCCTAAAAGGGTATATAATATTCAAGGTGCACATTGGGTCATTCAGAATAACTTCACACACACCCGCTACTGTGTATTTCCAAGTCTAATTCTGGCACTAAACCCATACCTGTCACCCAGCGCCTAAATACTAGGCCTCAAATTTATATCCCGCTAAATCTGTCCTTAGTGCTGTAGCTGGGCGAGTTATTTAGTGTCCGTTCAAGCACATTTCTTGTTCTGGGTTGAAATACAATTCCCAATTTAGCAATTTCATAATTTAGTGGTTTCTGCTATATCAGAGCTATTTGAAATCTATCCCTAAAAGGGTATATAATATTCAAGGTGCACATTGGGTCATTCAGAATAACTTCACACACACCCGCTACTGTGTATTTCCAAGTCTAATTCTGGCACTAAACCCATACCTGTCACCCAGCGCCTAAATACTAGGCCTCAAATTTATATCCCGCTAAATCTGTCCTTAGTGCTGTAGCTGGGCGAGTTATTTAGTGTCCGTTCAAGCACATTTCTTGTTCTGGGTTGAAATACAATTCCCAATTTAGCAATTTCATAATTTAGTGGTTTCTGCTATATCAGAGCTATTTGAAATCTATCCCTAAAAGGGTATATAATATTCAAGGTGCACATAGGGTCATTCAGAATAACTTCACACACCCGCTACTGTGCATTTCCAAATCTAATTCTGTCACTAAACCCATACCTGTCACCCAGAGCCTAAATACTAGGCCTCAAATTTATATCCCGCTAAATCTGTCCCTAGTGCTGTAGCTGGGCGAGTTATTTAGTGTCCGTTCAAGCACATTTCTTGTTCTGGGTTGAAATACAATTCCCAATTTAGCAATTTCATAATTTAGTGGTTTCTGCTATATCAGAGCTATTTGAAATCTATCCCTAAAAGGGTATATAATATTCAAGGTGCACATAGGGTCATTCAGAATAACTTCACACACCCGCTACTGTGCATTTCCAAATCTAATTCTGTCACTAAACCCATACCTGTCACCCAGCGCCTAAATACTAGGCCTCAAATTTATATCCCGCTAAATCTCTCGTTACCGCTGTCCTGTTGTGGCTGGGAAAGTTATTTAGTGTCCGTCAAAGCACATTTTTTGTTCTGGGTTGAAATACAATTCCCAATTTAGCAATTTCATAATTTAGTCGTTTCTGCTATATCAGAGCTATTTGAAATCTATCCCTAAAAGGGTAGATCATATTGAAGGTGCACATAGGGTCATTCAGAATAACTTCACACACACGCTTCTGTGCATTTCCAAGTCTAATTCTGTCACTAAATCCATACCGGTCACCCAGCGCCTAAATACTAGGCCTCAAATTTATATCCCGCTGAATTTGAATACAATACATTGGGCCAAATAATATATTTGTTGTTGTGGTGAACCATAACAATGAGAAAAACATCTAGTAAGGGACGCGGACGTGGACATGGTCGTGGTGGTGTTAGTGGACCCTCTGGTGCTGGGAGAGGACGTGGCCGTTCTGCCACATCCACACGTCCTAGTGTACCAACTACCTCAGGTCCCAGTAGCCGCCAGAATTTACAGCGATATATGGTGGGGCCCAATGCCGTTCTAAGGATGGTAAGGCCTGAGCAGGTACAGGCATTAGTCAATTGGGTGGCCGACAGTGGATCCAGCACGTTCACATTATCTCCCACCCAGTCTTCTGCAGAAAGCGCACAGATGGCGCCTGAAAACCAACCCCATCAGTCTGTCACATCACCCCCATGCATACCAGGGAAACTGTCTCAGCCTCAAGTTATGCAGCAGTCTCTTATGCTGTTTGAAGACTCCGCTGGCAGGGTTTCCCAAGGGCATCCACCTAGCCCTTCCCCAGCGGTGAAAGACATAGAATGCACTGACGCACAACCACTTATGTTTCCTGATGATGAGGACATGGGAATACCACCTCAGCATGTCTCTGATGATGACGAAACACAGGTGCCAACTGCTGCGTCTTTCTGCAGTGTGCAGACTGAACAGGAGGTCAGGGATCAAGACTGGGTGGAAGACGATGCAGGGGACGATGAGGTCCTAGACCCCACATGGAATGAAGGTCGTGCCACTGACTTTCACAGTTCGGAGGAAGAGGCAGTGGTGAGACCGAGCCAACAGCGTAGCAAAAGAGGGAGCAGTGGGCAAAAGCAGAACACCCGCCGCCAAGAGACTCCGCCTGCTACTGACCGCCGCCATCTGGGACTGAGCACCCCAAAGGCAGCTTCAAGGAGTTCCCTGGCATGGCACTTCTTCAAACAATGTGCTGACGACAAGACCCGAGTGGTTTGCACGCTGTGCCATCAGAGCCTGAAGCGAGGCATTAACGTTCTGAACCTGAGCACAACCTGCATGACCAGGCACCTGCATGCAAAGCATGAACTGCAGTGGAGTAAACACCTTAAAACCAAGGAAGTCACTCAGGCTCCCCCTGCTACCTCTTCTGCTGCTGCCGCCTCGGCCTATTCTGCTGCTGCCGCCTCGGCCTCTTCCTCCGCCTCTGGAGGAACGTTGGCACCTGCCGCCCAGCAAACAGGGGATGTACCACCAACACCACCACCACCACCTCCGTCACCAAGCGTCTCAACCATGTCACACGCCAGCGTTCAGCTCTCCATCTCACAAACATTTGATAGAAAGCGTAAATTCCCACCTAGCCACCCTCGATCCCTGGCCCTGAATGCCAGCATTTCTAAACTACTGGCCTATGAAATGCTGTCATTTAGGCTGGTGGACACAGACAGCTTCAAACAGCTCATGTCGCTTGCTGTCCCACAGTATGTTGTTCCCAGCCGGCACTACTTCTCCAAGAGAGCCGTGCCTTCCCTGCACAACCAAGTATCCGATAAAATCAAGTGTGCACTGCGCAACGCCATCTGTGGCAAGGTCCACCTAACCACAGATACGTGGACCAGTAAGCACGGCCAGGGACGCTATATCTCCCTAACTGCACACTGGGTAAATGTAGTGGCAGCTGGGCCCCAGGCGGAGAGCTGTTTGGCGCACGTCCTTCCGCCGCCAAGGATCGCAGGGCAACATTCTTTGCCTCCTGTTGCCACCTCCTCCTTCTCGGCTTCCTCCTCCTCTTCTTCCACCTGCTCATCCAGTCAGCCACACACCTTCACCACCAACTTCAGCACAGCCCGGGGTAAACGTCAGCAGGCCATTCTGAAACTCATATGTTTGGGGGACAGGCCCCACACCGCACAGGAGTTGTGGCAGGGTATAGAACAACAGACCGACGAGTGGTTGCTGCCGGTGAGCCTCAAGCCCGGCCTGGTGGTGTGTGATAATGGGCGAAATCTCGTTGCAGCTCTGGGACTAGCCAATTTGACGCACATCCCTTGCTTGGCGCATGTGCTGAATTTGGTGGTGCAGAAGTTCATTCACAACTACCCCGACATGTCAGAGCTGCTGCATAAAGTGCGGGCCGTCTGTTCGCGCTTCCGGCGTTCACATCCTGCTGCTGCTCGCCTGTCTGCGCTACAGCGTAACTTCGGCCTTCCCGCTCACCGCCTCATATGCGACGTGCCCACCAGGTGGAACTCCACCTTGCACATGCTGGACAGACTGTGCGAGCAGCAGCAGGCCATAGTGGAGTTTCAGCTGCAGCACGCACGGGTCAGTCGCACTACAGAACAGCACCACTTCACCACCAATGACTGGGCCTCCATGCGAGACCTGTGTGCCCTGTTGCGCTGTTTCGAGTACTCCACCAACATGGCCAGTGGCGATGACACCGTTATCAGCGTTACAATACCACTTCTATGTCTCCTTGAGAAAACACTTAGGGCGATGATGGAAGAGGAGGTGGCCCAGGAGGAGGAGGAGGAGGAGGAGGAAGAGGGGTCATTTTTAGCACTTTCAGGCCAGTCTCTTCGAAGTGACTCAGAGGGAGGTTTTTGGCAACAGCAGAGGCCAGGTACAAATGTGGCCAGCCAGGGCCCACTACTGGAGGACGAGGATGAGGAGGAGGTGGAGGAGGATGAGGATGAAGCATGGTCACAGCGGGGTGGCACCCAACGCAGCTCGGGTCCATCACTGGTGCGTGGCTGGGGGGAAAGGCAGGACGATGACGATACGCCTCCCACAGAGGACAGCTTGTCCTTACCCCTGGGCAGCCTGGCACACATGAGCGACTACATGCTGCAGTGCCTGCGCAACGACAGCAGAGTTGCCCACATTTTAACCTGTGCGGACTACTGGGTTGCCACCCTGCTGGATCCACGCTACAAAGACAATGTGCCCACCTTACTTCCTGCACTGGAGCGTGATAGGAAGATGCGCGAGTACAAGCGCACGTTGGTAGACGCGCTACTGAGAGCATTCCCAAATGTCACAGGGGAACAAGTGGAAGCCCAAGGCCAAGGCAGAGGAGGAGCAAGAGGTCGCCAAGGCAGCTGTGTCACGGCCAGCTCCTCTGAGGGCAGGGTTAGCATGGCAGAGATGTGGAAAACTTTTGTCAACACGCCACAGCTAACTGCACCACCACCTGATACGCAACGTGTTAGCAGGAGGCAACATTTCACTAACATGGTGGAACAGTACGTGTGCACACCCCTCCACGTACTGACTGATGGTTCGGCCCCATTCAACTTCTGGGTCTCTAAATTGTCCACGTGGCCAGAGCTAGCCTTTTATGCCTTGGAGGTGCTGGCCTGCCCGGCAGCCAGCGTTTTGTCTGAACGTGTATTCAGCACGGCAGGGGGCGTCATTACAGACAAACGCAGCCGCCTGTCTACAGCCAATGTGGACAAGCTGACGTTCATAAAAATGAACCAGGCATGGATCCCACAGGACCTGTCCGTCCCTTGTCCAGATTAGACATTAACTACCTCCCCATAACCATATATTATTGGACTCCAGGGCACTTCCTCATTCAATCCTATTTTTATTTTCATTTTACCATTATATTGCGAGGCTACCCAAAGTTGAATGAACCTCTCCTCTGCCTGTGTGCTAGGCCTAAATATATGCCAATGGACTGTTGCAGTGGTGGCTGACGTGAAGCCTCATTCTCTGCTATGACATGCAGACTGATTCTCTGCTGACATGAAGACAGATTCTCTGTTACGGGACCTCCCTCCTCTGCCTGGGTGCTGGGCCTAAATATATGCCAATGGACTGTTGCAGTGGTGGCTGACATGAAGCCTGATTCTCTGCTATGACATGCAGACTAATTCTCTGCTGACATGAAGCCAGATTGTCTGTTACGGGACCTCTCTCCTCTGCCTGGGTGCTGGGCCTAAATTTATGACAATGGACTGTTGCAGTGGTGGCTGACGTGAAGCCTGATTCTCTGCTATGACATGCAGACTGATTCTCTGCTGACATGAAGCCAGATTGTCTGTTACGGGACCTCTCTGCTCTGCCTGTGTGCTAGGCCTAAATATATGCCAATGGACTGTTGCAGTGGTGGCTGACGTGAAGCCTGATTCTCTGCTATGACATGCAGACTGATTCTCTGCTGACATGAAGCCAGATTGTCTGTTACGGGACCTCTCTGCTCTGCCTGTGTGCTAGGCCTAAATATATGCCAATGGACTGTTGCAGTGGTGGGTGACGTGAAGCCTCATTCTCTGCTATGACATGCAGACTGATTCTCTGCTGACATGAAGACAGATTCTCTGTTACGGGACCTCCCTCCTCTGCCTGGGTGCTGGGCCTAAATATATGCCAATGGACTGTTGCAGTGGTGGCTGACATGAAGCCTGATTCTCTGCTATGACATGCAGACTAATTCTCTGCTGACATGAAGCCAGATTGTCTGTTACGGGACCTCTCTCCTCTGCCTGGGTGCTGGGCCTAAATTTATGACAATGGACTGTTGCAGTGGTGGCTGACGTGAAGCCTGATTCTCTGCTATGACATGCAGACTGATTCTCTGCTGACATGAAGCCAGATTGTCTGTTACGGGACCTCTCTGCTCTGCCTGTGTGCTAGGCCTAAATATATGCCAATGGACTGTTGCAGTGGTGGCTGACGTGAAGCCTCATTCTCTGCTATGACATGCAGACTGATTCTCTGCTGACATGAAGCCAGATTGTCTGTTACGGGACCTCTCTGCTCTGCCTGTGTGCTAGGCCTAAATATATGCCAATGGACTGTTGCAGTGGTGGGTGACGTGAAGCCTCATTCTCTGCTATGACATGCAGACTGATTCTCTGCTGACATGAAGCCAGATTCTCTGTTACGGGACCTCTCTCCTCTGCCTGTGTGTGTGCTGGGCCTAAATATATGCCAATGGACTGTTGCAGTGGTGGCTGACGTGAAGCCTGATTCTCTGCTATGACATGCAGACTGATTCTCTGCTGACATGAAGCCAGATTGTCTGTTACGGGACCTCTCTCCTCTGCCTGTGTGTGTGCTGGGCCTAAATATATGCCAATGGACTGTTGCAGTGGTGGCTGACGTGAAGCCTCATTCTCTGCTATGACATGCAGACTAATTCTCTGCTGACATGAAGACAGATTCTCTGTTACGGGACCTCTCTCCTCTGCCTGGGTGCCGGGGCCTAAATATCTGAGAATGGACTGTTCCAGTGGTGGGTGACGGGAAGCCAGATTCTCTGCTATGGAACCTCTCTCCAATTGATTTTGGTTAATTTTTATTTATTTAATTTTTATTTTAATTCATTTCCCTATCCACATTTGTTTGCAGGGGATTTACCTACATGTTGCTGCCTTTTGCAGCCCTCTAGCTCTTTCCTGGGCTGTTTTACAGCCTTTTTAGTGCCGAAAAGTTCGGGTCCCCATTGACTTCAATGGGGTTCGGGTTCGGGACGAAGTTCGGATCGGGTTCGGATCCCGAACCCGAACATTTCCGGGATGTTCGGCCGAACTTCTCGAACCCGAACATCCAGGTGTTCGCTCAACTCTAGCTGTGGACTCTACGCCCAGAATTGTCGCAACCTTTGACAAGGCTCACAATAATGTTCGCGACATTTTGCAAAATCATTGGTCTATTTTGCAATCTGACCCAGATATTGGGGAGCTTATTCCAGATTTTCCCTCAATCACGTACCGACGTAGTTCAAATCTACGTGACCACTTGGTGAAGAGTTTATACACACAACCTAAACCTGAGACCTGGTTAAAAAATACCCTCAAAGGTACCTTTCCCTGTGGCTCATGTATCATCTGCAGGAATATCCTGAGAGGAGAATTCTTTACTAGCCACACAACAGGTAAAAGGTACAAGATACGGTCGTTTATCAGGTGTACTTCTGTGGGTGTTGTATATTTAATCAGTTGCCAATGTGGGTCACAATACGTCGGTAAAACAAGACGTGAATTGAGACGCAGATTCGGTGAACATATGTCTGACATCCGCAATAAACGGGACACATCAGTGGCACGTCATGTATGCGAAATGCATGACGGTGACCCTGATGTGTTAAAAGTACAGGGGATTGAACTAGATGTCAATCCGTGGAGGGGATATTGACATACCCCTATTACGAAAAGAAGCGATGTGGACATATAAGTTGCAGACAGTTCAACCACTAGGGCTTAATGAGTCTATATCTTTCGCCAGTTTCATATAATACAGTAGTCCCAATACACATGGGATGATATATGTTATCTATATTAGAGCTGTACGTCTGATATTGGAGTTGTATACATTTATATGCTGCCCTTTAAATATGATGTATTTGCATCTTGTCTTTCCATTTTGGTACATCAGGGGTTATATATTGATGTGCACCTATACATGCTGGATGTATATTTTATATATCACACCTGAGCTGCGAGTATTAGTGATGCTTTTCTGAGTCTATCAGTGTATTAATTTACCCCTCCCCATTGCTGTCATATGACATGGGTGGGAGCGGTACCTGTCTTTTCGGTTTATGAATCCTGAGGGCACCCCTTTTTGCGGATTTGCTCTGGTTCTAATGACATTACATGGGCCGCGATTTTCATTCCTCCTGTTACTGCGAGAAACGCAACTTATGTCAGGAAGTATAAGAATCATTTTCGGCATCGGCCGGTCAGAGGGCGGAGCCAGAGAGCCCGCCCCTACTTCTGATTGGAGATGTTACCGGCACACTCCTCCTGATGGGCGGGGCCTCGTCCATATGAACTCGGCGTTCTATCGGCCGCGCGCGGCCATTACAGCGCCAATAGCCATAGCACACCACAGTGCGGCTTACTGTCTTGACATTAGTAGCAAAAAATAAGCTCCTGAAGATGCGTGATAATTACAGGTCACGTGGAAACGCGTAGAGCTACTACATTGTATCAGGATACAGCTCTTTAGGCAGGACTGCACTAGATGCAATTAACCCTTTAGTCAGCCTTGGCGTATGCATGTGATGAATGGATAAGCCAAAACATACTGGCTTTGAGGTGTGTGAATGGAGCTAAATCAAATTGGCTCTGAGTGATCGTATATAGCCAATACTGGCTGCGGATATAGGGCTGTGACCTAGGTATATACCATCAGCCATACACATATAGATTGATCTGGAATCTGCACTACACTTAGTGGTTGTAAGTCCATTGAGACTTTTATTTGACAGAGGCAGTGCGATCAAGTGTATTGAGCATTTTAGGATACTTGTACCAGTTGGCACAACCTTATCCGTGTATATACATCCTACAGGATCACCGGCTATACACACACAGTGCATCCATTCACACTGACTTTAGTGTCCCTTTACCCCGGCCTGCATATGTATAGCAATTTCCAGCTAGCAAGTCGGGTCCTAGCCTAGTCTTTCTAATGTACAGAGGTATTTGTTCCCCTCTCTGTATACATTCCAAAGATTAGTTGCCTGATGGTCACAGATTGTGACATATGGGTTCCCCCACCCTCTTTTTAAACAGACTTTAAATAAAGCTTTGTTCTTTAATTTTAAACGTTCATCAGGCTGTGATTATCACACGTACTGTTCCACCATGTTAGTGAAATGTTGCCTCCTGCTAACACGTTGCGTATCAGGTGGTGGTGCAGTTAGCTGTGGCGTGTTGACAAAACTTTTCCACATCTCTGCCATGCTAACCCTGCCCTCAGAGGAGCTGGCCGTGACACAGCTGCCTTGGCGACCTCTTGCTCCTCCTCTGCCTTGGCCTTGGGCTTCCACTTGTTCCCCTGTGACATTTGGGAATTCTCTCAGTAGCGCGTCTACCAACGTGCGCTTGTACTCGCGCATCTTCCTATCACGCTCCAGTGCAGGAAGTAAGGTGGGCACATTGTCTTTGTAGCGTGGATCCAGCAGGGTGGCAACCCAGTAGTCCGCACAGGTTAAAATGTGGGCAACTCTGCTGTCGTTGCGCAGGCACTGCAGCATGTAGTCGCTCATGTGTGCCAGGCTGCCCAGGGGTAAGGACAAGCTGTCCTCTGTGGGAGGCGTATCGTCATCGTCCTGCCTTTCCCCCCAGCCACGCACCAGTGATGGACCCGAGCTGCGTTGGGTGCCACCCCGCTGTGACCATGCTTCATCCTCATCCTCCTCCTCATCCTCGTCCTCCTCGTCCTCCAGTAGTGGGCCCTGGCTGGCCACATTTGTACCTGGCCTCTGCTGTTGCCAAAAACCTCCCTCTGAGTCACTTCGAAGAGACTGGCCTGAAAGTGCTAAAAAACACCCCTCTTCCTCCTCCTCCTCCTGGGCCACCTCCTCTTCCATCATCGCCCTAAGTGTTTTCTCAAGGAGACATAGAAGTGGTATTGTAACGCTGATAACGGCGTCATCGCCACTGGCCATGTTGGTGGAGTACTCGAAACAGCGCAACAGGGAACACAGGTCTCGCATGGAGGCCCAGTCATTGGTGGTGAAGTGGTGCTGTTCTGTAGTGCAACTGACCCGTGCGTGCTGCAGCTGAAACTCCACTATGGCCTGCTGCTGCTCGCACAGTCTGTCCAGCATGTGCAAGGTGGAGTTCCACCTGGTGGGCACGTCGCATATGAGGCGGTGAGCGGGAAGGCCGAAGTTACGCTGTAGCGCAGACAGGCGAGCAGCAGCAGGATGTGAACGCCGGAAGCGCGAACAGGCGGCCCGCACTTTATGCAGCAGCTCTGACATGTCGGGGTAGTTGTGAATGAACTTCTGCACCACCAAATTCAGCACATGCGCCAAGCAAGGGATGTGCGTCAAACTGGCTAGTCCCAGAGCTGCAACGAGATTTCACCCATTATCACACACCACCAGGCCAGGCTTGAGGCTCACCGGCAGCAACCACTCGTCGGTCTGTTGTTCTATACCCTGCCACAACTCCTGTGCGGTGTGGGGCCTGTCCCCCAAACATATGAGTTTCAGAATGGCCTGCTGACGTTTACCCCGGGCTGTGCTGAAGTTGTTGGTGAAGGTGTGTGGCTGACTAGATGAGCAGGTGGAAGAAGAGGAGGAGGAAGTCGAGTAGGAGGAGGTGGCAACAGGAGGCAAAGAATGTTGCCCTGCGATCCTTGGCGGCGGAAGGACGTGCGCCAAACAGCTCTCCGCCTGGGGCCCAGCTGCCACTACATTTACCCAGTGTGCAGTTAGGAAGATATAGCGTCCCTGGCCGTGCTTACTGGTCCACGTATCTGTGGTTAGGTGGACCTTGCCACAGATGGCGTTGCGCAGTGCACACTTGATTTTATCGGATACTTGGTTGTGCAGGGAAGGCACGGCTCTCTTGGAGAAGTAGTGCCGGCTGGGAACAACATACTGTGGGACAGCAAGCGACATGAGCTGTTTGAAGCTGTCTGTGTCCACCAGCCTAAATGACAGCATTTCATAGCCCAGTAGTTTAGAAATGCTGGCATTCAGGGCCAGGGATCGAGGGTGGCTAGGTGGGAATTTATGCTTTCTCTCAAATGTTTGTGAGATGGAGAGCTGAACGCTGCCGTGTGACATGGTTGAGATGCTTGGTGACGGAGGTGGTGGTGGTGTTGGTGGTACATCCCCTGTTTGCTGGGCGGCAGGTGCCAACGTTCCTCCAGAGGCGGAGGAAGAGGCCGAGGTGGCAGCAGCAGAGGAGGTAGCAGGGGGAGCCTGAGTGACTTCCTTGGTTTTAAGGTGTTTACTCCACTGCAGTTCATGCTTTGCATGCAGGTGCCTGGTCATGCAGGTTGTGCTCAGGTTCAGAACGTTAATGCCTCGCTCCAGGCTCTGATGGCACAGCGTGCAAACCACTCGGGTCTTGTCGTCAGCACATTGTTTGAAGAAGTGCCATGCCAGGGAACTCCTTGAAGCTGCCTTTGGGGTGCTCGGTCCCAGATGGCGGCGGTCAGTAGCAGGCGGAGTCTCTTGGCGGCGGGTGTTCTGCTTTTGCCCACTGCTCCCTCTTTTGCTACGCTGTTGGCTCGGTCTCACCACTGCCTCTTCCTCCGAACTGTGAAAGTCAGTGGCACGACCTTCATTCCATGTGGGGTCTAGGACCTCATCGTCCCCTGCATCGTCTTCCTCCCAGTCTTGATCCCTGACCTCCTGTTCAGTCTGCACACTGCAGAAAGACGCAGCAGTTGGCACCTGTGTTTCGTCATCATCAGAGACATGCTGAGGTGGTATTCCCATGTCCTCATCATCAGGAAACATAAGTGGTTGTGCGTCAGTGCATTCTATGTCTTTCACCGCTGGGGAAGGGCTAGGTGGATGCCCTTGGGAAACCCTGCCAGCGGACTCTTCAAACAGCATAAGAGACTGCTGCATAACTTGAGGCTCAGACAGTTTCCCTGGTATGCATGGGGGTGATGTGACAGACTGATGGGGTTGGTTTTCAGGCGCCATCTGTGCGCTTTCTGCAGAAGACTGGGTGGGAGATAATGTGAACGTGCTGGATCCACTGTCGGCCACCCAATTGACTAATGCCTGTACCTGCTCAGGCCTTACCATCCTTAGAACGGCATTGGGCCCCACCATATATCGCTGTAAATTCTGGCGGCTACTGGGACCTGAGGTAGTTGGTACACTAGGACGTGTGGATGTGGCAGAACGGCCACGTCCTCTCCCAGCACCAGAGGGTCCACTAACACCACCACGACCATGTCCACGTCCGCGTCCCTTACTAGATGTTTTCCTCATTGTTATCGTTCACCACAACAACAAAAATATTATTTGGCCCAATGTATTGTATTCAAATTCAGCGGGATATAAATTTGAGGCCTAGTATTTAGGCGCTGGGTGACCGGTATGGATTTACTGACAGAATTAGACTTGGAAATGCACAGTAGCGTGTGTGTGAAGTTATTCTGAATGACCCTATGTGCACCTTGAATATTATATACCCTTTTAGGGATAGATTTCAAATAGCTCTGATACAGCAGAAACCACTAAATTAGGAAATTGCTAAATTGGGAATTGTATTTCAACCCAGAACAAAAAATGTGCTTTGACGGACACTAAATAACTTGCCCAGCCAGAACAGTACAGCGGTAACGACAGATTTAGCGGGATATAAATTTGAGGCCTAGTATTTAGGCGCTGGGTGACCGGTATGGATTTACTGACAGAATTAGACTTGGAAATGCACAGTAGCGTGTGTGTGAAGTTATTCTGAATGACCCTATGTGCACCTTGAATATTATATATCCTTTTAGGGATAGATTTCAAATCGCTCTGATACAGCAGAAACCACTAAATTATGAAATTGCTAAATTGGGAATTGTATTTCAACCCAGAACAAAAAATGTGCTTTGACGGACACTAAATAACTTGCCCAGCCAGAACAGTACAGCGGTAAAGACAGATTTAGTGGGATATAAATTTGAGGCCTAGTATTTAGGCGCTGGGTGACCGGTATGGATTTACTGACAGAATTAGACTTGGAAATGCACTGTAGCGTGTGTGTGAAGTTATTCTGAATGACCCTATGTGCACCTTGAATATTATATACCCTTTTAGGGATAGATTTCAAATAGCTCTGATACAGCAGAAACCACTAAATTAGGAAATTGCTAAATTGGGAATTGTTTTTCAACCCAGAACAAAAAATGTGCTTTGACGGACACTAAATAACTTGCCCAGCCAGAACAGTACAGCGGTAATGACAGATTTAGCTGGATATAAATTTGAGGCCTAGTATTTAGGCGCTGGGTGACCGGTATGGATTTACTGACAGAATTAGACTGGGATATGGCCAAAAAATAACCACACTATTGCTGGTTAAATGCACTTGGTGTGACAGCTTGACCAACCACACTACTGAGGGTTAAATGCACTTGGTGACGGGCGCAGCTTGCCCCTGATGTAGTATATGGCCAAAAATAAACAGACTATTGCTGGTTAAATGCACTTGGTGTGACAGCTTCACCCTGATGTAGGCTTTAGCCAAAAAACAACCACACTACTGAGGGTTAAATGCACTTGGTGACAGGCGCAGCTTGCCCCTGATGTAGTATATGGCCAAAAAATGAACAGACTATTGCTGGTTAAATGCACTTGGTGTGACAGCTTGACCAACCACACTACTGAGGGTTAAATGCACTTGGTGACGGGCGCAGCTTGCCCCTGATGTAGTATATGGCCAAAAAAGAAACAGACTATTGCTGGTTAAATGCACTTGGTGTGACAGCTTCACCCTGATGTAGGCTTTAGCCAAAAAACAACCACACCATTGAGGGTTAAATGCACTTGGTGACAGGCGCAGCTTGCCCCTGATGTAGTATATGGCCAAAAAATGAACAGACTATTGCTGGTTAAATGCACTTGGTGTGACAGCTTGACCAACCACACTACTGAGGGTTAAATGCACTTGGTGATGGGCGCAGCTTGCCCCTGATGTAGTATATGGCCAAAAAATAAACAGACTATTGCTGGTTAAATGCACTTGGTGTGACAGCTTTACCCTGATGTAGGCTTTAGCCAAAAAACAACCACACCATTGAGGGTTAAATGCACTTGGTGACAGGCGCAGCTTTCCCCTGATGTAGTATATGGCCAAAAAATAAACAGACTATTGCTGGTTAAATGCACTTGGTGTGACAGCTTCACCCTGATGTAGGCTTTAGCCAAAAAACAACCACACCATTGAGGGTTAAATGCACTTGGTGACAGGCGCAGCTTGCCCCTGATGTAGTATATGGCCAAAAAATAAACAGACTATTGCTGGTTAAATGCACTTGGTGTGACAGCTTCACCCTGATGTAGGCTTTAGCCAAAAAACAACCACACCATTGAGGGTTAAATGCACTTGGTCGCAGCTTGTGCTGGTGCACCACAAGACACAAAATGGCCGCCGATCACCCCAGAAAAAAGTGACTGACAAACGGTCTGGGCAGCCTAAAAACAGTGAGCAATTGAATTTCAGCAGCTCAATGATGCACAGCTGCAGATCGATCGATTAATCAAGTCCTTTGGAGGAGTTAATCTGCCTAATCTCGCCCTACTGTCGTAGCCGCAACCTCTCCCTAAGCTAATCAGAGCAGAGTGACGGGCGGCGCTATGTGACTCCAGCTTAAATAGAGGCTGGGTCACATGGTGCTCTGGCCAATCACAGCCATGCCAATAGTAGGCATGGCTGTGACGGCCTCTTGGGGCAAGTAGTATGACGCTTGTTGATTGGCTGCTTTGCAGCCTTTCAAAAAGCGCCAAGAAAGCGTCACAAAAGCGCCAAGAAAGCGACGAACACCGAACCCGAACCCGGACTTTTACGAAAATGTCCGGGTTCGGGTCCGTGTCACGGACACCCCAAAATTCGGTACGAACCCGAACTATACAGTTCGAGTTGGCTCATCCCTACTCCTGATATGACTGTGGGGAAACATTATTTGTACCTAAACCTTAGTGTCAGTCCTCTATATTAGTTTGTCTGGGGTACCCAAAGTACCCTAATCCGAAATCTGCTAATAGCCTGCCACTGATTCAGCAGTGCAAAATAGGCATTGTCAGCTCCTAAATCCACAAGCAAAACTCACCAACAGTTTTCTCATTAACTTTAATGTTAAAAACTCCACTTTGCTTATGACGTGATGACGTAGGACGTCACGCTCTCCCCCTCCTCCTGCTGCCTCGCTGATCGCTGGCTTTGCTGGCGGCGTCCCCGCTCTCCTCTTCTTGCTTGGATTGCAGACCGATTCTACTGGCTTGCCCATTCGGTGTTTCAGCTCTCTCCTCCTCCTGCTTTCTCTGTGTGGGTCAGGACCACTTCTCCTCGTTTCCTCCGCTCCCTCCTCCTGCCTTTCCGTTTGGATCGTAGCTGATTGCTGGAATCCGACCGCTCGGCGGCTTCGTCCTTCCCCTCTGTCTTCTTGTTGGACCGGGATCGTTTGCTGACTGCTTGCCTCCTCTGGTTCCTGCTGCCGTGTCCTGTGCGCTCCAAGGTGACATCTGAGCCTGGGTGATTACTTCTACTGGTGATCTTTCTGTAGCCTGCTGTTTGGCCTTCCTGTTCCTTGGAGTCTGCCAGAGTCTGCTGGTTTGCCTGTCTGTGTCGTCCGTGTTTCCCGGTCGATGGTCCGAAACTGAAGATTGGTGAGATTGTTCCTCTTCTTTGATTACTAACTTACTACTTAACTAACTATCCAACTAACTAACAGGCTACCAATGTACTCCTGGCCTATATTCTATATGGGATACCGTACGTAAAGAACTGAGATACTGTGCGGGGGTGAGCAAAAAAAAAAAAAAAGGGTGAATATTAAGGCAAAATAAAAAGGAATGGCTCCTAAAGCCAGCAAGCGTTATGCGGACATCTCTGGTCAGAAATCGGCCACTAAACCCATTGAAGGAGCAAAAATAGATCAATTTCTGAGGTCCCCAAGGGTTAAAATGAGAGGCAGGCAAAAGGATTCTAGCACCAAACGTATTGACAACTCTGAAGTGATGGAACTTGAAGCACAAAAAGCTTCTGGGTATCCCCAAGGGGAGGAGGGAATAGAGGGAGAAGATGTGATCAATACCAATCCCTCCCCGCTAAAAGAAATATTACTGGCGGTTAAACAGAACGGGGACTTAATTCAGGTCATCACAACCCAGCTTGGGGCAATTCAAGCCGACGTGGGATTAATTAGGGATGATCTGTCCAAAATCCAAGAAAGAGTTGATAAAGTGGAGAGCTCGATGGTGATTATACAGATTGAATCTAAAAAAGTTAATATAGAGATGTCCTCCTTGAAGACATCTCTTAATATTCTTAAAAGAAAGGTGGTGGATCTGGAAGATAGATCACAAAGACATAATGTAAGAATCCTGGGGATCCCAGAGGGCGCGGAAGATAAGAACCCTACTCAATTCATACAGGCGATGATTTTAGAAAATTTTGGCAGGGAATACTTTTCGCCCTTGTTTCTAGTAGAAAGAGCCCATCAGGTCTCAGGCGGTAAAGTAATTCCTGGAAGACAACCACGGACATTTCTCGCTAAATTGCTGGTTTCAAGGGACAGAGATATAGTACTAAGAAGGGCGAGGGAATGCCCCCCCCCCCCCAGTTTTATATGATGGAAATAGACTGGCCTTCTTTCCAGACTTTTCAAAAGATGTCCAAAAAAAGAGGCGTTTGTTTATTACTGTAAAAATGAGGTTAAGAGAAAGGGATACAACTTTTTTTTTGATATGCCGGATCAGGCCGTGGAGTGGCTTGAACGAAACGTTATGTGATTTAATTGTTTAAGGCTTTGTTGGGAATAAAAGTTGGCAGATGATGCTCTTTACTTTTCCCTTTCTCTGTTTAATTAGCGGGGAGGTGTCGAGCGGGGAGGTGGGGGTGGTCATAGGTGAGAGATCTGCTACAATATGCGGTGGATTAATTGGATCGGGGGGGGGGGGTTGTGGGTTGCAATGCGTTTAGTCTGGGGAGGAGATTATTATTATTTTTTTCTCTCTAATTGTTGTTCATAATGTCAATCAGAATTCTTACCTGGAACGTGAGGGGTTTGGGGGATAGAAGAAAGAGACAAGCGGTTTTTGATCTGATGCGTATACACCTCCCAGCAATTGAATATTTGATAGAAACTGGGGAGACCTTCAGGGTGGCCACTAGGGGATGGGCTGCGCACACGTACCATTCTACCTTCTCTAGTCATTCTAGGGGAGTGAGTGTTTTTATTCATAGATCGATTGACTTTATGTGCGAGGCGTCCTCTGTTGACCATCAGGGGAGATTTGTCTTCCTCTATTGTAAGCTGGCAGGGAAGATATGTATTTTAGCCTTTGTTTATATTTCACCCCCATTCTCTCTCTCAGTACTTAACTATCTGCTAAAATTCATGGATAAATGGCCAGAATGTCCTACCCTGATTATTGGAGATTTTAACTGTGTTATCAACCCTGCAGTAGACAGGGTCTCTATGGGCGTCAAGGGAGACGCTTCTGTCCAGGGGTCCCCCCTGGCACGTTTTTGTTCTGAGGCCGGGTTTGAGGATGTCTGGGGAACTTTGGGCCAGGGGAGAAGGGTTTTCACATGGAGTAGTAAATTAGGTAGATCTATGTCCAGAATAGACCATGCCCTGATTAATTAAAAATACGTGCGATATGTAAAACGAATGAAGTATGAGACTAGCTCATTCTCGGACAATCTACCCTTACTTCTTGAATTATGTCTGACCCACGATAAACAAATAGGGAGGTCTTCATTCAGACTAAATCCCTATTGGTTATCAGTAATAAAGAATCATGAAATAATACAAAAGGAAATTAACCAATTTTGGGATACTAATTGTGGTTCAGCTAAGATCCATGTAGTATGGGATACTTTTAAGGAATATATGAGGGGAATAATGGTCAGCAACATCGCCAACCTGAGAAAGGAGTATGGGGAAAATGAGAAAAATTTAAAAGAACAAGCCTCCTCAGCTACACAATCTTTCTACATAAATAGGACAGAAGAAAATAGGGAAACTATGCAGAAGACTACACAAGCATTCACCAACTTTCTGTTGGAGAAGACCCAACAGAGTTTATTCTTTAAGGGTGAAAAATACTTTACTGAATCGGGGCGACCGGGGAAACTTCTATCTAGAGTGATCTCGAGCCAGGAATCCAAAAAATATATAGATAACATCTGACTGGCTAATGGGAGGATAGTTGCTGGACAAGACTCCACAGAGAAAGTTTTTCTTGATTATTTTTCAGATCTTTATAGAGCCGATTGTAGGATCACTGATGAAATGATGGATTCCTACCTTGATGGTATTGTTTTTTCCACTATTACCTCGGCTCAAAAGAAGGTCCTTGAGGCTAATTTTTCAATTCAGGAGCTTGAAGGGGCAATCAAACTATGCTTGGGCAACTCCACCCCCGGATCAGACGGACTCCCATATGAATTTTATAGTAAATATAAGGAGGTTATTTTTTCCAGACTGTTGGGGGTATTTGCTGAATCGGTGGAGGAAGGAAACCTGCCGGGTTCAATGATGGAAGCCATAATAATACTAATTCCAAAAAAAGGTAAGGACCCCACAGATTTGGGATCCTATAGACCGATCTCATTGCTGAACGTGGACGTAAAGCTCCTGGCAAGGATTTTAGCCACAAGACCTCTTGTGTCATCTCCTCCATTGTTCATCCGGGCCAGAACGGTTTCATTCCAAATAAGGGTACTCATTATAACCTTCATCGGCTCTTTGCTAATATACAGGCTCCTGGGGGGTTTGCTTGCTCCATCCTGTCATTAGATGCCTCTAAGGCCTTTGACAGGGTGGAGTGGTGATTCCTGTGGAGGGTTCTGGCCAGGATGGGCTTTGGGGAGAGATTCATAAATATGATTAAATTACTGTATAGATCCCCCACGGCTAAATTGAGTCTCAATGGGAGCCTCACTACTAGTTTTGATTTAAATAGAGGTACTCGTCAGGGCTGCCCATTATCATCACTTTTATTTGATATTTATATTGAGCCTCTGGCTCTGGCTATTAGGCAGGATGATCAAATTAAAGGATTTGGAACACTAGGCGTGGAAGATCGTATTTCCTTATACGTGTACGATATCCTTTTTTTTTATAGATGATCCAGAAATAACTGTCCCAAGAATTATCTGTAAGGTTAAACTATTTGGTGAGGTATCAGGCCTAGATATAAACCGGTCGAAAACAATTCTGATGCCAATAGACCCGATGTCCCAAAAGGAGTCCTCGATAACTCAGCTAGAAGTGGTCGACACTTTTGGGTATGACAATATCTCCCAAAGTTGAAAACTCAGTACAACTCAATCTGATCCCATTAATAATGAAACTAGGGCAAAAATAGGGACTTGGTTGAGACTCCCTCTATCTAGAGCTGACCGAGTTTCACTGGTCAAGATGGTGAAATTACCCCAATTTCTTTATGTTCTTAGGAATATACCTATTTGGATAGAGGATAAATATTTCAAAATTATGGTAAGAATAATTAATGACCTAGTCTGGGGAAGAAAACGAGTGAGACTCAAATTGGAATATCTAATCTTAATCTCCCATGCTTCAAAGGCTATTTTATTGCTGCTCAGTTATGGACGTGTTATGAATGGCAAAATAGCACATTTTTAAGCAGCTTAGTAAGAAGCTCCTCACATAATAACATATTTACGCTCCTGGAATCCGGGCTATTGATTAAAGAGACTACGAAATCACTATTGAAAATCTGGGCTATCACTAGAGTTTGGTTGGGGGTAAAGGGATCATTTACGTTCACGCCTCTCTGACATAATATTCACTTACAGACCTTAGAGGCTATAGCAATGGATCAATTTTGGCAAAAGAAGGGGATTTTTTTATATCACACAGGTTATCAGCTTTGGTCGGCACTTTTTAGTTTGGATGATAAATCACTGTTAGAAATAGATAATTCCTCTCCGTTAAATGAGTGGTTAGGGAAGATATCACTAAGAATGAAGATTTTGAATATATATAAATTATTACTTAAGTCACAATTTGGTGAGACACATTCGCCGGGACAAAGGGCCTGGGAGATGGATTGCCCAAATATACAACTGGTAGGGTGGGGAAGTATTTTTACTAACCCAGATGTACTATCTCACAACTTTAATCCTGTTCTAATACAGTTCAATATTTATCACAGACTATATGTAACCCCCATCTGGTTAAACAAGTGTGGATTAAGAGATACCTCTAAGTGCACTAGATGTGATATTACAGGTGCGGATTATTTGCACATGATCTGGGCATGCCCAGAACTTAGAGAATACTGGAATGGTATTAATAATCTTCTTACTAACAAATTAAAAATACGGATTCCTCTTGAGCCATAATTGTTTTTTACTGAATGATCTCTCGTCATTGAGCAGTCATAAAAACCAAAAGATTCTATTGGGTAGAATGCTACTATTGGCCAGACTTCTGATTAGCCGGAGCTGGTTTGCACGCCATACTCCAGAGGTAAATAATTGGATAAATCTGGTTAATAAGGTTAAAAACTATGAACGGATTCTTTATAAGCAGAGAGATGTATTAGAGAAGTGGATTAAGATATGGGACGACTGGAAGTTCTGATTTGATTGTACTTGGAAGTAATTTTATTAATTTTTTCTCCATCTCCTCTTTCTTCCCTTCTCTTTCTACCCTTCTCTCTCTTCTTTTCGGAGGGGGGTCGGGGGGAGGAGTGGGCGGACGCATCACAGGGTGGAGGGTGGGGGGAAATGGGGCTAGGGGGAAAATGGTATTAATTATATTAAGCTTGAACTTTTCTTTTTTTTGTGTATTGGCTTTGTATACCAATAAAGATGTTTAAATAATAAAAATAAAAAAACTCCAATTTGCGCAAAATAGTATCAGTAGCTGATTTAAAAAAAAAAACGTAAGAACTGACATGTTGCTTCTTGGAATCAGATTTGATTGTGGATTTCATAAAAGTTAATGGGGAAGCAAAGAATACTGTTCTAATACTTTTGTAAAAACTTATCTGAAACTCCCATCAAAAATGACTTATTTTCAGCTACTAATCTGCTACTAATCTGCTACAGATTTTTCTGCCATTTTACCGTGTGAACTTAGCTTGATGTAGCTGAGGTATGTATTCTAAAATTTCATGACTAAAATCAGTTGAATTAGTACTTTGAACACAGCCTGAAAAAAAAAAAAAAAATTTGTAGAAAGAGAACAATTCGTCCCCTGGCCTTCTTACATAGCACAATGTGAAGAGAAGGGTCCACCATAAGAGCATTGAGCCCATATTTTTCTCTGAGCCACCTGATGTGTTGGTAGAGCCTAACAATTTATAGCTCCAGCCCTTCACTGGTATTTCTGGACCTTCAGGTTTGGGCCATTGCTTAATGGCAATTAAAAAAAAAAATAATGAAAATATAATGTTCCATACTGAACTCAGATTCGATTACAGATCAATATAAAGTAGAACCAAGGACAAACGTTCATAATCATGGACTGTTATTTCATTTTGATCCCTAAAATGCAAGATTACAGGGTTTGCAGACTATAAGTCCTTAGCACCATAGCAAATAAATAGAAGTGCAGGAGAAAATGCCAAAATTATTCATGCTCCAAATTATTCATGCTCCCTTCTCTGATATCACTTTATGTTCGGCAACTATTGGCTGAAACTGTACTTTACAGACTTCTTGATCTGCCCAATGCTATCCTTTACTAATGCAAGGAAAAGCAGCTAAACTGGGGCATTTGGAGAAACAAGCAATGAGAATACCCTAAATGGGAGCAAAGCAGTTTCAGGACTATCTGTCAGGATGAATGTAGGGGGTGAGAAGAGTAGCAGCCAATAGCAGCTGAGATGTGAGTGATGTCAGAGAAGCGGGCATTGTTTTGGCAACTTCTCCTGCACATCTCAGTAATACGTAACCATTTTATTTCTAGTGGCGTTAATGCCTTAGAGACTACCAATACACCTCTTTACAATGGTAAGTAAGGGGCCTTAGGCTGGACCACTACCTGTTTACGGTGGTCCAGTCTAAGCACTGCACGTGTCTTTCACATGAGAGTCACGCTCCTGCTCTAACAGCCCGGTCCAGCAGAAGCCCCTATCTGGGCTGTTTAACCCTTTATATTCTGCAGTCAATAGCGACCATAACAAAGAAGCGGCATACAGAGGGAGCGAACTCCCTCTGCCAACGATCGGCATCCCATGAATGAGATTGTAGCATGCTAAGCCTGCTGGTGGATGTCAGTATAGCACTGACAGAAATATATATTGCAGAGCAATGTATTTTAGAAGCAATCAAAATACTGGGTCTAACTACCTTCAGGCCAGGCCATTTAGTCCCTTCCTGACCAAGAATAATTTTGCTAATCTGACGTGTCACTTTATGTGGTAATAACTTTGGAATGCTTTTACTTACCCAAGTTATTTTGAGATCGTTTTTATATTTTTCTATGATACATCACGTTAATGGTAAATTTGAGGAATTTATCATGAGGAGAAAATTTGAAGAAGGTTTTGCTTGAGTCTGCGTTGAAGTACTTTATGCCACATTTATCAAATGTCTTATGCTACTTGATAAATTTGTCCTATGATAGGATCTAACACATTTGTCTAGAGAAGCTACTCCGGTTTTCCTACTCCACCCTCCTCCTAGAGTGATAGTGTGACTTTTTTTTAAATGTCTTAATTATAAATCTGGATTGAAAATCATTACCATAGCTAACCACACCCACTTTGCTACTCAAATTACAAAACTGAAGTGAGTGGTGTAAAAATTCAAAAAGTCGCAAAATTTTGCACAAGTGAGTGCAAAAAAGTCACTGAATTTTGCGCAATCGCTTACATTTTGCACAAGGGAACGCAAAAAGTCACAAAAGCACCTATTCTAGCGACTTTTTGATGCCAGAATTCTAAATTGAAGGTATGATAAACCAGGACCAATATGTTCTACCCTTATTTATAAAAAAAAAGAAATTTACCAAAAATTTGGAAAAATCACTATTTTCTAAATGTGAATTTCTTTGCTATTAAGACAGATAATGATACCTCATTAAAGTTATTAACATTCACCGTATGTCTACTTTATGTTGACATCATTTTGGTAATATAATTTTTTAGGACATTAGAAGGTTTAGAATTTTAAAAGCATTTTTCAAAATTTTCCAGAAAATTTCCAAGATCAACTTTTTTATAGACCAATTCAGTTCTGAAGTCATTTTGAGGAACTGACATAAAAGAAACCTCCCATAAATTACCCCATTTTAGAAACTACACCCCTCAAACAACTTTTTTTGTGGGCATATTTTTCTGGAGTGATCTTTGGGTGATGTGTTGTATTTGAAGAGACCCTGAGGTACCCCTACAGTGAAAACCCCTAAAAAATTACCACATTTAGGAAACTACACTACCCAAGAAATTTCTAAGGGGCGTAGTGAGTACTTTCACCCAACAGGTGTTTCATAGAATTTACTTGGCTGTGAAAATAAATAAAAACAAAAAAAAATTTACAAGAAAATTGTGCTCAAACTTATTTTTAGCAGGAGAAAATAACCCCACAATTTTCTACTCATTTTCTCCTGAATACAGATTTAATACCCCTCTTGTGGTTGTAAACAGACTGTACTTTTTATCAGTCCCTTTTTTGGGTACATATGGTTTTTTGGAGGCGAAGTGGCAAAAAAATGCTATTTTGTTGTTTTTTTGTTGTTTTTTTTACGGCGTTCACTTGATGAAGTAGAACAAGTGTTATATTTTATAGAATCAGTTGTTGCAGATGCAGCGATGCCAAATAAATCTTTTTTTAAAGTTTTACACAATAAAAGCATTTTTGGACAACAAATCATGTTTTTGTGTTGCTATTTTCTTAGACCATATATTTATTTTTTTCTGGCCAAGGTCTTGTGTGAGGGCTTGTTTTTTGCAGGATTAGTAGAGATGTTCATTCATACCATTTTGGGGTACATTTGACTTTTTGATCGCTTAATACTATGTTTTAGGTTAGGTGACTAAAAAATAGCTGTTTTGGCCTAATCTTTATTTTTCACCTGATGTGATAGATCATGTGATCTTTTTATACAGCTAGTCATTTTAGACACAATTATACCAAATATGTCTATTTTTTTTATTTTTTAACCCCTTCACGCAACATCACGTACATGTACGTGGGGGAATGTGGTGCCTCACCGCATCCCCACGTGCATGTACGTGATCGGCTTCACTGTCAGCGCAGGGACCTGAGCGCTGAAGATTCAGTGAAGCCGGCGTGCTGGGGTTGCTAGGCAACCCTAGAAGCCGGAAGGAGTTGTATTAGACCCCTGACCCGCCCACGATCGCTGTGATTGGTCCAATACTGCAGAGGGACCAATCGCAGCGCATCGGGGCAGGTAAGGGGGGTTAGGGAGGGACTGTGTGCCTCTCCTTCTCTGATCGTCCCCATTCCTGTCAGGGAAGCGATCAGAGAAGGAGAGTGTGACAATATACTGTACCTATCACATGTATACTAGTCATGGAGCACTGCTACTTAGCGCTCCATGACTAGTATACTCGTCATGGCATAAAACTGTCACCATGTCTGCAGACATGGTGACAGCGCTGAGTGCCGGCTGTTACACACAGCCAGGCACTCAGGCTCAATGCCGAGGGGGGTCCTGTGACCCCCGTATCGGCGATCGGGTAGTTTCGGCACCCCCCCCTATCGGCAATCGCTTTATGTCGTTTCTGATCCCTGCGGTCCCTGACCGCAAGGATCAGAAACCTAAAAAATGGCCCCCTGCACCCCTGAATTCCATTTATGTGGCGGGGTGCAGGGGGCGGTTTGTGGGCGGTGCGGGGCCGGTGCGGGGTGGCAGTTGCGGGAGGCGGGCGGTGCGGCAGGCGGGATCGCGATCCCCCGCCCGCCTCCCATTATAATCATCGTTGGTGTCTAGTGGGTATACCAGGGTGCCAGCACATTGCTGGCACCCTGGTATAAACGGCTGACATCGGTGATGCGATGTCAGCCGTTTAACCCTTTCCATACCGCGGTCCGTACGGACCGCGGTATGGAAAAGGTTAACAGCTCAGGGAGCTCCCTCCCTCTCCCATCGGAGGGCTGCTGTACCTTTGCAGCCCCCCGATGGAGAGGGAGAGAGCTCCCAGACAGCCCCCCCCAGAGCCCCGTCCTTACCCTTCCCCGTCTGCGCAGTTCTGAACATAACTGAGCAGACGGGGAAGGTTCCCATGGCAACAGGACCCCTCTCAGGCGTCCTGCTGTCCATGGTGCTGAACAGATCTATGCTGAAAGCATAGATCTGTTCAGTGTAAGTAAAATATAGTACAGTGCAATATATATTGTACTGTACTGTATTATACAGACATCAGACCCACTGGATCTTCAAGAACCAAGTGGGTCTGGGTCAAAAAAAAAAGTGAAAAAAGTAAAAAAAAAGTAAAAATCAAAAAACACATTTATCACTGATTAAACATGAGAAAAATAAAATTCCCTACACATGTTTGGTATCGCCGCGTCCGTAACGACCTGATCTATAAAACGGTCATGTTACTTTTCCCGAACGGTGAACGCCATAAAAATAAAAAATAAAAAACTATGATGAAATTGAAATTTTGCCCACCTTACTTCCCCAAAAAAGATAATAAAAGTGATCAAAAAAGTCGCATGTACTCCAAAATTGTAACAATCAAACCGTCATCTCATCCCGCAAAAAATGAGACCCTACTTAAGATAATCGCCCAAAAACTGAAAAAACTATGGCTCTTAGACTATGGAAACACTAAAACATCATTTTTTTTTGTTTCAAAAATGAAATCATTGTGTAAAACTTATATAAATAAAAAAAGTATACATATTAGGTATCGCCGCGTCCGTATCGACCGGCTCTATAAAAATATCACATGACCTAACCCCTCAGGTGACCACCGTAAAAAAATAAAAATAAAAACGGTGTAGAAAAAGCAATTTTTTGTCATCTTACGTCACAAAAAGTGTAATAGCAAGCGATCAAAAAGTCATATGCACCCCAACATAGTGCCAATCAAACCGTCATCTCATCTCGCAAAAAATGAGACCCTTCTTAAGATAATCGCCCCAAAACTGTAAAAACTATGGCTCTTAGACTATGGAGAAACGAAAAAAAAAAATTGTTTTAAAAATGAAATCATTGTATAAAACTTACATAAATAAAAAAAAATGTATACATATTAGGTATCGCCGCGTCCGTGACAACCTGCTCTATAAAATTACCACATGATCTAACCTGTCAGATGAATGTTGTAAATAACAATAAAAAAAACGATGCCAAAAAAGCTATTTCTTGTTACCTTGCCGCACAAAAAGTGTAATATAGAGCAACCAAAAATCATATGTACCCTAAACTAGTACCAACAAAACTGCCACCCTATCCCGTAGTTTCTAAAATGGGGTCACTTTTTTGGAGTTTCTACATCAGGGGGCTTCAAATGGGACATGGTGTCAAAAAAACTGTCCAGCAAAATCTGGCTTCCAAAAACCACACGGCGCACCTTTCACTCTACGCCCCGCTGTGTGCCCGTACAGTAGTTTACGGCCACATATGGGGCGTTTCTGTAAACAGCAGAGTCAGGGCAATAAAGATACAGTCTTGTTTGGCTGTTAACCCTTGCTTTGTTAGTGGAAAAAATGGGTTAAAATTGAAAATTAGGCAAAAAAATGAAATTCTCAAATTTCATCCCCATTTGCCAATAACTCTTGTGCAACACCTAAAGGGTTAACAAAGTTTGTAAAATCAGTTTTGAATACCTTGAGGGGTGTAGTTTCTTAGATGGCGTCACTTTTAGGGAGTTTCTACTCCAGGGGTGCATCAGGGGGCTTCAAATGGGACATGGTGTCAAAAAAACTGTCCAGCAAAATCTGGCTTCCAAAAACCATACGGCGCACCTTTCACTCTACGCCCCGCTGTGTGCCTGTACAGTAGTTTACGGCCACATATGGGGTGTTTCTGTAAACGGCAGAGTCAGGGCAATAAAGATACAGTCTTGTTTGGATGTTAACCCTTGCTTTGTTAGTGGAAAAAATGGGTTAAAATTGAAAATTAGGCAAAAAAATGAAATTCTCAAATTTCATCCCCATTTGCCAATAACTCTTGTGCAACACCTAAAGGGTTAACGAAGTTTGTAAAATCAGTTTTGAATACCTTGAGGGGTTTACTTTCTTAGATGGGGTCACTTTTAGGGAGTTTCTGCTCTAGGGGTGCATCAGGGGGCTTCAAATGGCACATGGTGTAAATAAACCAGTCCAGCAAAACCTGCCTTCCAAAAACCATACGGCGCACCTTTCACTCTACGCCCTGCTGTGTGCCCGTACAGTAGTTTACGGCCACATATGGGGTGTTTCTGTAAACGGCAGAGTCAGGGCAATAAAGACACAGTCTTGTTTGGATGTTAACCCTTGCTTTGTTAGTGTAAAAAATTGGTTAAAATGGAAAATTAGGCAAAAAAATGAAATTCTCAAATTTCATCCCCATTTGCCAATAACTCTTGTGCAACACCTAAAGGGTTAACAAAGTTTGTAAAATCAGTTTTGAATACCTTGAGGGGTGTAGTTTATAGAATAGGGTCATTTTTGGGTGGTTTCTATTATGTAAGCCTCGCAAAGTGACTTCTGACCTGTAGTGGTCCCTAAAAATTGGATTTCTGAAAAATTTCAAGATTTGGTTCTAAACTTCTAAGCCTTGTAACATCCCCAAAAAATAAAATATCATTCCCAAAATAATTCAAACATGAAGTACACATATGGGGAATGTAAAGTCATCACAATTTTTGGGGGTATTACTATGTATTACAGAAGTAGAGAAACTGAAACTTTGAAATTTGCAAATTTTTCCAAATTTGGGGTAAATTTGGTATTTTTTTATGCAAAAAAAATTAATTTTGGGACTTAATTTTTCCAGTGTCATGAAGTACAATATGTGACGAAAAAACAATCTCAGAACGGCCTGGATAAGTCAAAGTGTTTTAACGTTATCAGCACTTAAAGTGACACTGGTCAGATTTGCAAAAAATGACCTGGTCCTTAAGGTGAAATAAGGCTGTGTCTTGAAGGGGTTAATGTTGGGGAAAAGTACACCCTAGTTACAGGGGGAATACACTCCCCAGAGAGGCTATACAGCAGTATACTATGCTGTACAGCCTCACCAGCTTCACTGCAGGGCTGATCGTGGTCTAAGAAAACAGCTCCTGCACTCCCCTAACTGCTGGAACAGGAAGTGGTATATCGCTTCCTTGTTGTATACACCCAAAAATGCCATAATTGCTGCTTTTTGCTTATTCACCAAAAACCAAGGGCAAAAAGTAATCAAAAAGTGTTATGTACCCAAAAATGATACAAATGAAAATTACAAGTTGTCCCCCAAAATTGTAGTCCTTACACAGCTGTGTAGAAAGAAAAAAAAAGTTATGGGAAAGAGGTAATAAAAGTTAATTAGTAAGTTATGTGTACTCCAAAATTGTTCCATCAAAGCAGAAGTCCCAACCTTTTGTATGTTGTGAGCCACATTCAACTTTCAGGGGCAACAGGTAATTCAAAAGTAGAGAGACATTTAGAATGTGGAGAAACTAAAAACATGAAATTGCTAAATTTGTTGATAAATAATTCATTGTGAAATCTGACATTAATATACCATCCAAATTGGCTCTGTTTGGTGGTAAATCTAGGATAGGTCTGCAACAATGTGAATTGCCAGTACATATGTTCATAACTTAGGACTACCAGAGTGAGCCACATAGCAGGGGGTCGTGATCCATATATGGCTCCCGAGCCTCTGGTTGGGGACCACTGCATTAAAAGCTACAACTGGTCCTGCAAAAAAAAAGCCCTCATACAGCTACATTGATAGAAAAATAAAAATTGGTCATTAAGGCCCAATATGGGCTGGTCACTAAGGGGCTTAAAGAGGTTGCTTCCCTTCAGCAAATTACATTAATCATGTAGATATATTTAATACAAAACACTTACTACTATATTGCCTCCTTTGCTGGCTTGATTCATTTTTCTATCTCATTATAAATTGTCCGTTTCCAGGATTTATGAGCACCCTGCAATCCAATCGTACTTACCCACTAAAGTGTGTGGCTTTCAGTTGACCGGGACTGTGGGAGCACACATAGGCATGACATATGTGCTCATGGCCCTTGTACTGTATCTGCACTTCAGTGGTGGCCATAACCACTGGATACGAGTAGTGTATAATGCAAGAAAAATTAACCAAGCCATCAAATCAGAAAATATGAACAGTTACAATAAGGACCTGTAGTGTACAGATCACTTTGGAAACTTGCATTTGAGGCAACAGAGTTTATGTTATCAATTATAAAAAAAAAGCCCAAAATTTCACTTTATGCTCGATTCACATGACGCCATCATCAATTGCCAATATTGTTTCATTAACCAACATACTCAAATCTGCATGAAAAAACAGACAAAGTACTTATTACCCTCTTCGGGAAACAGCAATTTCTCACCCTTGTCTCACTTTAGAAGCGCTGACCACTCTAGTGGCAGGGACAGCGGGAGCACGCATAGGCAATCGCTTTTTCCTATAGTGTGCAAGCATGGCCACCACTGCTGGATTGCAGGGTGTTCATTACCCTCGATATGAGCATTGTATTTGAATGTAATTGAAAAATGAATCAAGCCAGCAAAGGAGGCACTATGGACAATCACAATACATTAGTAAGTGCCTAGAATAAACTTTGTCTACATGATAAATGTCATTTGCAGTAGTGAGACATAGTGTTGAGCGTGAATATTTGAATAGCGAATTTTAATCGCGAATATCAGCACTTTGAGAATTTGCAAATATTTTGAATATAGTGCTATATATTTGTAAAATCAAATATATATATATATATATTTTTTTTAAACACAGTACACATCAGGTGACCATCCCTCCCTTCTTCTAGCTTGTGGGCCAATGAGAAGGCTTTATCACAGCTTAGCAACATCCCTAGCAACCAATAGAAAAGTTGCCTGCCCCTTACTATTGCCGAAAATTCACAAGAGCAAATATATTGGAGCACTCTATCTGCATATAAAGCTATTCTAATGTTCTGCCGTGCCAACCATTTTCTCCAGTCTCAGGAAACTTATACCAGCTTGAAAAATGTAGCATAAGTGACCCACACCTGTATTTCGCGCGCATTACGTGACTATTACATTGCGGATTTTCGCAATCAAGAATATAATCTCGAATTCTAGAATTCGCAAATATATGATGAATATTCTACAAAATATTCGATAATATTGCGAATTCGAATATTGCCCCTGCCGCTCATTAGACACCCCCTTTGGGACCCAGCCTAGTTTTTCAAATCTGATATGTGTCACTTTTTGAAGTAATAACTTTGGAATGCTTTTACTTAACCAAGCAATTCTGAGATTGTTTTCCTGAGACACAAAAAAATATAAAGATCCAAAATTTACAGTAAATTTGGAAAAATCATCAAAATTTTAATTTCTCTACTTTTAAGGGTACTTTCACACTAGCGTTAGAAGAATCCGGCAGTCTGTATGCAAACGGATATAATTTGTTTGCGGATCCGTCTAACAAATATATCGAAATACCGATCCATCTCTCCGATGTCATCTGGAAAAACATATCCAGTATTTATTTTTTCCACAGATTTAAAGGTCTGCGCATGCGCAGAACGGGAAACCGGATCTGTTTTTCCTAAACACTTGGCAAAATAATACATTTCAATGGAAATTAATTCCAGATCCAGCATTCTGGCAAGTGTTCCAGAATTTTGGCCGGAGAAAATACCGCAGCATGCCAAATACCGTAAAAGGGATTGAACTGAAGACATCCTGATGCATACTGAACAGATTGCTTCCCATTCAGAATGCATTGGGACAAAACTGAAGTGTTTTTTTCCGGTATTGAGCCCCTATGACGGAACTCAATACTGGAAAACTTTAACGCTAGTGTGAAAGTAGCCTAAGACAGTGATACCTCATAAAATAGTTAATTAACATTCACCATATGCTTACTTTATGATTGCATAATTTTGTAAATGTCATTTGATATTTTTAGGATGTTAGAAGACTTGCTTCTACAATTCTAAGAAAATACTGACTTTATGGACCAATTCAGTTCTAAAGTCACTTTTAAAGGCTTACACAAAGAAACCACCCATAAATGAAGTTTGCTAAAATAGAGGGTCTAGGAGCAATGGGGCATTGCCATTACACTTAGAGGCTCAGCTCTCTCTGCAACTGCTGCACCTTCTGCAGATTAATTGACAGGGCTAGGCAGGTGTGATCAGGGTTACACTGCCTGGCCCTGGTAATAAAAGTGCACAGGTTGCGTTAGTTGTAGAGAGAGCTGAGCCTCTAGGTGTAACATCAATGCCCCTCATTGCTCCTAGAGGCTCATTTTCCTATATTAAGACATAATTTTGCTCAGCAGTGCAGACACATATGAACATAGGACCAACACAGATGTCTTTAACTACCAAGTGCACATGCAACAGGTCAGCCAGTTACATAGGTAAACAACTGCTGACAGTTGCCCTTTAAGCCTTTAGGTGTTCCACAAGAATTAAAGCAAAAGATTTTCCATTTGAATCCATTTTTTTCTGTAACACAGCAAGGAATAACAGTAAAACAAACCTAAATATTTATTATCCAGATTCTGCAGTTTACAGAAGCAACCCATATGTTATTGTAAACTGCTGTATGGGCACGCAGCATGGCTTAAGAGGGAAGTTGTGCCATATGGCTTTTAGATGGCAGAATTTGCTTGAATGGTTTTTAGGCGCCATGTTACATTTGAAGCGACCCTGAGGTACGCCTAGAGTGGAAAAATGACCCACTTTTGAAAACTACATCCCTCAAGGATTTTTTTCAAGGGGTATACAAAGCACTTTGATCCAATAGTTGTTTCATAGAATTTAAACACACTTGGCTGTGAAATTTTGTTTTACATTTTATTCCAATAAAATGCTGATGTTTTTAATTTTTGCAAGGAGTAACAGGAGAAAAAGTACCCAAAAGTTTGTGACCCATTTTCTCCTGAAATTTAAAGGGTTTCTATCACCTAATTTTGACATATTTAGCTATCAGACACTAGCGATCCGCTAGTGTTTGCTCTACCAAACAATGCTATTATAATACCTTTGTGTGCAGCCGTTTGCCTAAAAAAATATGAACTTTTATTGATATGCTAATGAGCCTCTAGGTGCTATGGGGGCGTCTTTTCAGCACCTAGAGGCTCGGTCTACATACACAAAATGCCGCCCAGCGCGTCCCTCCAGCCCGCCCATCTCCTCTGGAATGCGATCCTCCCTCTGAGCCAGCGGACGCCTGCGCCGTGCGCGTCTGTATTCGGCACAGGCAATGTCTGACCTCTCCCTGCACAGACATCTCCACTACGCCTGCGCCGATTACATCAGAGTGCTCCGAGGAACAGATGGCGCAGGCGCAGTGGAGATGCCGGCTTAGGGAGCGTTTAGTCACTGCACCTGCACCGAATACAGACGCACACGGCGCAGGCGTGAGAATTCGTCCGCTGGCTCAGAGGGAGGATCGCATTCCTGAGGAGATGGGCGGGCTGGAGGGACGCGTTGGGCGGCATTTTGTGTGAGTAGACCGAGCCTCTAGGTGCTGAAAAGACGCCCCCATAGCACCTAGAGGCTCATTAGCATATCAATAAAAGTTAGTTTTTTAGGCAAACGGCTGCACACAAAGGTATTATAATAGCATTGTTTGGTAGAGCAGACACTAGCGGATCGCTAGTGTCTGATAGCTAATTAGGTCAAAACGAGGTGATAGAAACCCTTTAAAGAGATCTGAGGTACTCCTATAGTGGAAACCACTAAAAAGTGACCTCATTTTGGTAACTACACAATACAAACCCCAAAGGTAGTGCTGAGTGAATTAAAGCCAAATAAATTGACATATAAACTGTACTATAAGCCCATCAAAGAAAAGAACTGAGAATCTACACTATGCACATTGTACACATTTCTAAATATTTTATTAGCCCTTTCTTAATATACATAAAGGACATTATGATGACCTATAGATGTGGTAAACTTATTCATGGCTGCCGCAACAATATAATACATGGAATCTTGTGGAGGGTTTAAATATGCTGTAAGAAGAAACAAAATAGTCACTGTGACCATGCAAGTCATAAGAAGCTTTGGAAAAGAGTTGCAAAAGACACAATGCTGGTTCTATATAGGAACATAATTTATATATAATGCTTAAATCTTATCAAGCCATTGAGTCAATAAATCAAGACACACAATGGTTGGCACATATTTTTTTATTACAATCAGAGAACACAGGCACCCAGTGCGGCCAAACCGAGAAGTAGATTAAACCTACTTACCAACCTTCCCTGGGAATATATGAGTAATACTCAATAGCCCTTCCCAGCAGCAGATACATCTTTCCTTACCCTTCCTGTGGAGGACTTACATTCATCCAAAATTTCCTCCATGTTAATCAACATTCAATTGCAAACACACAGAAGCTCAAACCACCCACTCATTTGATAATATATTTCTCCACCCACCCACTCCTACTCTGTGGAAAACCGTTTAATGCCTAGACTAATTTCTTCTACGACCAAACCCAACAGTCACTGTTTAGGATGAGGTGCAAAGAGATCAGGCTAGTTAATTAAAAGAGAACAGTCCAGTCAATTAAATGTGTATGCACCTGCATTCTCAAAGTCCTACTCTCATTAAAAATATAGAAGTCAACTCTTGGCAGATATGGCTTTAAAATGAATTTCCCTTAAACGCTGGACTGAAATCTCAAAAAACCATTTTCAATAGAGTTCATATAAAGGTTTCTGTTGCTGATGAAAAGGTTGTACTTTGATGACAAACTACTTATTTAAGCACAAAAAAGCAGCACTTTATATTTCTTCAGTAATGAGTCCTTATAACGGCTTGTATAAGAAATGCATATTGATATATAATCTTCATTAGATATTCTTCTATATTGGTCTATGAGGACAGCATGCCACTTCAGGGGAGCTAAACCAATAGAAATCACAGGAGGATCATCTTTAAATACCCGTTACAGACATTGGATTATAAATTCTCCCAAAGGTTATCTAATTTTTGGGATATTTTTGCTATCTGTATAAAAATAGTGTTTACTTAAACCATGCATTAATGCCTGTCTTAATGTTGCTTAGATGATAAACAGATGTGTACAATATGGTAATTTATACATTAAACAACAAGGGTAAAAAAGGGAAAGAAAAACACAAAAAAGCAAAAAACTTTTTGGCAATGGAGGCCCCCAGAACCATCTTTACAGTTAAGTCGATATGTAACATCATACATTGAGATGGAAAACTAGCTGAAACACAAGGCAGCAATACTAAAAATCCTTTGTAGTTGTATAGTTTTTGAAAAGCCTTACAAAATTATAGGAAAAATCCACCATGGACCTGTCTCACCAAAGCCAAGTATAGGGATCAGGTTTAAACCTCTTTAGAGCAAGATGCATGTGAAACATAAAATTACAGGTGGGTCATTGTAAGCCCTTCTGGTCATGAGATCCTCTTGACGAAATTGTCGGAGCATTACCTGAAAACTGACTTGAGAGGGCTATTCCTACTGAGATTTTACCTGCTACCTGTATGGTCCAAACTTAACATTTTTATGCTCTGGGCTTGCCTAGTAATGCATTTCTGGCCTATACAGCCACAAAGGAATTTAAAGGCATTCAATCCACTGATGTATACTGTAGAAAATGGGGCAAGATAAAAAATACAGCTATTTCTCAATGGTAATAAATAAGCTATTTATATATATATATATATATATATATATATATAATTACTGCTTTTTTATGTCTGTTGGCATTATTCAGATATATCTAAAAGAAATCAATTATAGGTATATACATGTAGAGCAGAAAAGGTAAACGTTATACGAGTCCAGACTCTTAATTCCAACAGAATGTCAAGTTTGGGCGTCGACATACAAAGCATGTGCCAGCTTCCTGCATCATTCGGTGTATTATTCTGTGTACTGTGATTACTAAGTACATGAGTCTAGGTAACTGAATGCATTTCCCTGCAGTAATACGGAAAAACACAACATGTGATAAAATGGCAACTCATGTAAAAATGACAAACTGAGCTCTAATCTGTAAAGTCAGCCCTGCTACATCGGTGTATTGCTAAAGAAAATTGACATGGAGCATGTGTAGACAAAAATCTTAACATTTCCCTTTGGTACAATAACCGTAAAAGTTCAATGTATAATTTATTTCCTTAAATTTGTCTATGATTACTATTCATCTTTTTAAAAGAAAGTTTCTTATAAATTGTACTTGATGAAATTGTAAAAATTATGTACCATGTATGACTTTTTATATCTCTTATATTTCGGAGCTGGCTGTGACAGCATATAAAAATTGCAGTTGTGGTTCAGCACTAATATGGCATTCCCCCATTGCATAACCTTGATCACTGCATTCGGAAAGTCTTCAGACCCTTTAACGTTTTTCACATTTTATCTTTAACTTTTTTTCATATTTCCTCCATCAATCTGCACTCAATCCACCTTAACAAAAAAATTAAAATAGCAATTTAGAAATGTTTGCAAAAAGGAAAAACTTAAATTTCTCATTATATTTAGCTCTGGGCCTTTCAATTTCTCTCAATCACCTGTGAGATGTTTCTATATAACTTGACTGAAGTCTGAGACCACCTGTAGTAAATTCAGTTGATTGGACATGATTTGGAAAGACACACCACTGTCTATATGAAGTCTCATAGCTGACAATGCATATCAGAACCAAGTCATGAGGAGGAAGGAACTGCCTGTAGAGCTCAGAGACAGGATTTTGTGGAGGCACATATCTGGAGAAGAGTACAAAAAAAGTCAGCTGCACTGAAAGCTCCAAAGACCACAGTGGTCTCTATAATTCTTAAATGGAAGAAGGTTTGGAACAGCTAGGACTCTCCTTAGAGCTTGGTGCCCCACCAAACTATATAGGGAAACAGGGCTTTGGAAAGCCCTGACCAAAAACCGAATGTTCATTGTGGCTGAGCTCCAAAGCTCCTGTGTGCAGATGGGAGAAACTTTCATAAGATCGACCATAACTGCAGAATTCCACCAATCTGTGCTTTATGGCAGAGTGGCCTGAATGGAGCCTCTCATTAGTAGACACATTCAAGTTTGCAAAAAAGCACCTAAAGGACTATCAGACTGTGAGAAACAAGATTCTCTGGTCTGATTGAACATTTTGTCCTCAGTTCTAAGATTTATGTTTGAAAAAAACCAGGCACTTCCTAATGCCATCACTACAGTGAAGCATGGCAATGACAGCATCATGCTATGAGGGTGTTTTTCAGTGGCCGGGACAGGGAGACTGGTCAGACTTGAGGGACAACTGAATGTAGCAAAGTACAGAGATATTCTTAATGAACACCTGATCCAGTGCACTCGGATCTTCAGAAAAGGACAAATATTTAGCTTCCAACACTAATTCTAAGCACACTGCCAAGAGAACACAGTATTGGCTTAGAAACAACTCTGTGAATGTCCTTGAGTGGCCTATCCCTGATTTGAACCCCTCTGTAGAGACCTGATAAATGTCTGTCCACCAACGGTCCCTTTACAACCTGACAAAGCTTGACAGGGTCTGCACAGAATGACAGAAAATTGCTAGATCAAGTTGTGCAATTATTATGGTATCATGTTTAAAAATACAAAAAAATTGTATTCACTGCCAAAAGTGCATTAACAAAGTCTTCAGTAAAAAGTCTGAATACCTTTGTCAATGCAAGATTTTAGTTTTTCCATTTCATAAATTAGCAAAGATTTCAAAAATTCTGCTTTTACTTTGTCATTATGCAGTACTGAGTGCAGGATGATGGGGAAAAATACAAAACGTGAAAAAAGTGAAATGGTACAAACGCTTTCCAAATGCATTTTATGTACAGGGAGAGTTTGGAGTGATGTACAGTTATAATTTTCAATTATGATTAATTAAAACAGATTTCTAGTAAAATGGTCATCTGTGGCCAAGTAAAAAAAAAAGTAATCACAGACAGACCAACCGGTCAAAGTTTTGTCTATATGAGAAAATTCCTTTTTGTTAGGTTTCTCCAAGCAGAAAGCTGATCAAAGGAACACCTGCTGTTTGGACTTCTGGCAATAAACTGTAATCTATGGGGGAGACCTGGCAGCAAATTATCACTTCCATTAGCAACACCAATAGGTAATTAAAAATCAATGAACTATGAATGTTATGTACAGATATGATGTGTCCTCCACAGTGTTAGATACTTTTTGTAGCCCCCTCTATTCCCTAATAGAGTATATAAAAACAGTTTTCTAAACCAGCTCTTTATTCAACACATGCCTGCAAAACATAAATTATATGTATCAAAAATAAAATTATAATAGATATTATTATTCTGAATAAAACTAACTCCAGGTCTATATGCCTTTCAACAACAGTAGGTTCACTCATTTAAAAAAAGAATGGCACTTCTACAAGAAAGACATTCCACATACAAACTGTCTGACCAAGCAATCAGGCAGGTTTACTAATCTTGTAGATGGTGCAAATTTAAGCGGTCTAAATATCAGCCAAATTTATCACAGTGGGTCAGGCTAGATAACGTATTTGGTCCCCTGCGAAGAAAACAACACTGACTATACAATAATGTATGTTTAGCTCCAATTGATCTTCAAGCCTTTAAGCTGAAAACAAGGGGTTCTGCTTAGAAAGGTACTCTGGCATTAGGCCTATCAAAGGTTGCCCTGCTGCCTGTAAGGCATCAGTGTACTATTTACCTGCAAGGCCACCACAGAGAAGATGGACAATCACACAGTTTCCATGGAAAGCAATAGGATGTCTATGTATTCCACCAACATGCTGGGTCCTCAAGGGCAAGATTTTTATTTTATTTTTATAGTTCCCTGTTTTAGCTAAAAGATGACCAAAATCTGGTCTGATAGTAAGAATAATGCAGTCTTCTATGCTGGCCATCAAGATAATCAAATTTCAATGGAAATGTATTATAAGGGCAATGTGGTGAGTCACAATATATTTGAAAATGGATGACTCTATTATAAACAGCACCCATAACACATGCTCAGTATATCCTTAAAGGTGGTAGCCCACAAACAGTATTACTATGCAAATAAAAATAATAATAATAATAATAATAATAATAATAATAATAATAATAAATATATATATATATATAAATAATTTCTTTATTTAATTTTTTAATCTGCATTATATCAGTAGCTGCCCTGCTCCATCCCTTATTTTGGTGCTGGCCTAGTGATCTCATAGTGAGGCAGGTGAAGTGATCCAGACACATTCATCCCCACTTGTAAATTCATAATCCTACATATATCTCTTTCTCTAGACATTGGAGATGGAAATTGCACTAGTAAAGAGGATCAAGAGCTAATTGCAATGCACTCCTGGTAGCTGCAGGTGATTTATTGTCACATGTGACAATCTGCTGCCCACCCACAGCATGGGAAGAGACAAATAATACAGATAAGTGAGTAACAAAAGAGAGAAAAGAGGTGAAACGCAGACTGAAGAGTAGCATTTTTGCATTGATATACTTAAAATAATGGTGTGCATTACTCCAGATATTTTCTTTAATTTGCAAAATAGCCTCTTTAAAATTACACATGTAAAATGTGGTACTCTCATATGTAACCTACCCTGAATTGTGAGAGAACAAAGCATTTTCATCTGCAGCTTTAACTGTAGAGTATAATAAACTATAGACTGTATTAAAAGGTCTTAGACTCTTGATGCATATTCACAGTAAATCAAAAGTCTTCAAAGCTAGTTAAAGCAGTTGCAGAGAATAATGAAGCATTTACCCTTCTTGTGTTCTACAACTTTCAAACAAATGTTAAGTGTTCTACAACCTTTTGAACAAGCAAACTCTTTCTTTTATACACAGTGCTTAAAGTAGAAAATATAATAGGTCTTGAAAACTCACATAATAAGTCTTGGCACACAATATATAATATTTTGTAGGTATGTCTATGTACAACATAAGAAGTTATATTCATTTCTGTGTTGCCTGCTTGCAAGATATTTTTAAAGCATTAAACTGATAAAATACTATTAAAAAGGTCTACTATTATTCTATGTTTTAGCCATGGGGACTAAAGTAAAAAATGGTTAAAATAGGTGCAACCCACTATAGCGTTACATAGGTGACCAAGGCCAGTTTTGTGAGTGGTTAGAGGCATGAAATTGCTTTTTATTAGAATGTTCTGCCAAAAATAAGCTCAACACAAGTTGTCCTACAACTGGAACCATCAACAATTAACTATTATCTTCAGGGGAAGCTGCCAGTGAGTGTTCTGTTTCCCTTTGGTGCCACCACAATGAGTAAATAAAGCATTACATTTGATGCAAAGACAAGCCACATTCTCCAGAGACAAGGGCGCTTTTTGTACCTTCTTCTTCATTACTTGAATAAAGAAACACCCTCTGTTAATTAAGGATGCCCTAACTGGTTATTTGTTTTTCTAAGCTGCATAACTCTTTAGGAATATGAAATAAAATGTTTCACAAAAGGCCATTTATCTCAAACTTTTGTGAAAAACTCTGGTCACAAATATAAAAAATAGTCACAAATAAAAAGTTGAAATCCGTACAAGATATTTTCAGTTCAACAGTTGCAATTTTTAAGAATAGAATATTCTAATAAAAATAATACAATTAAAAAAATGTGAAAAATGATAATATATTTATATTTTGGAAAATCATAAATGCTAATCTATCTTTTATCCTGAAAAAAGGCCGTAACATATGTAAATAATATTTAGCATTTACTATTTTTACACAGTGAGATAAAATCTAATATTCAAACGACTTTTGCATGGATAAAATAATCACAGAAAATCAATTACAAAAATAAATAATAATCACTGTGAGAAAAAAAATTATATTATGTTTTTTTTTTTATTACACTAGTGTCTGAAAGACAAATTAATTTTTCAGATTTATATTGTGAAACTATCATTCCAGTTATTTACATTATCTTAAAGAGTTGATCAATTTTAAATATTTTAAATTTTTTATGAAACTGCTATATTAATATTTTTATATGGTGTTGATAATGTATGTAGATACATTTTTATTAAAACATCTCTTCAAGTATAAACTGCCACAAAATACTTATATTTGGCAGATATTACAGTTAGTAAGACATTGGTAACCTGTGTTTAAATGTTGTTTTAGATGGAAAAAAACATGCAATATATACTAAAACAGACATGATTTGTACATTTGTACATATATTATTTGTACATTATTGCAGCACTTTTAGATCCAAAATATTACAAGATTATTCTCATATTTATTCTATAATAACTATAGTACATGGTCTTGCCATTAGACTCATTGTTTGTTCTTATTAAAACCCACATTTCCAAAAAATGCTAAATTTACATAATTATTATTATTATTATTTTGCTTTACATACACCCTTGCATACTAAGAGGGAAAACTTTTACAAGATATTTAAGATATTTAAGAAAAAAAAAATATTTTCTTAAATATTTGAAAGATAAAGCTTCGTTACAAAATTTAATTCCTTATCAATGTTATGTATTTATGGATATATCTGGAATACAGTAGTATTATTTTCATTAATGACATTTCACATTAAAATAATAATAATGTTAAATTGCTGCACATTACAATATCAACTAACTATGAAAAACTTTGAAGAAAAATCAATAAAGAATTATGTTCACTTATTTAAATTGATCTGATCTTTTTTAACTATAGTTTTAGAATTTTAGCCAGAAAAATGTGTTTTATAATACTAATTCTGAATTACTATTGGCTATAATTTGATATTAAATCAAAATTGTAATAAATAATATAAAATATACAATATATTAATAAAATATTATTTTGAGAAGCTATTTACATGTTTTGCATATAATGTATAGTAACCTTTTTTAGGCTAATAAAAAAAATGTGAAATTCCAGCATATCTAAACTATAAGCAATCAATGAATCACTAGATCTGATAATACTGCCACGCTCATTCATTATTAGTAAAATATTAGTAAATACAAAAAATTAATATGAGAAATATTTACTCTAAATATATTTAGGATACGTATTTTTGCATGTGATATATTACACTAAGATTAATTTTTTTCCATTATTATTTACAGTTTCAAGCACTGTAGTCAACTAGCAATAACTATCAATAGCCATTTACTAAACTTTTCCAAACAAGTTTGACATAGATAATAATGTCCTTGAACTTTGGACATAATATAAAAAGACATTGTAGGGGTTGCCCAGATTTATTTTTGAGAAACAGTTCCATCCTTGTCAAGAAATTATGAATGTTACTTTAGCCAAATGCCGATAAATAAAAATGCGCCTATGTTGCAATAAGTTGCAATATCAAACACAATTTATGGATCAAAGTGGTACAGATGCTACGTAAAAAAATAAAAATAAATAGCAGACCAGGATTTTTAGATTTTTTAACAACAACTGTATCCAATTCTATTGCATATAAAAGCACAGTGGAATTTTCATTAACACAGTGGGTAAGCTTAAATAAAAATGTTGCCTAATTCTGTAATAACAGAGAGTACATGGTGTGCACTGGAAGGGTGCTTCTGCACTTCTATTTATTTAGGGCATTTCTTTTGCTTGTATAAAATGCATGAAATTCACACTTTTAAAAGCATCTTTATGGGGTGATGTTAATGATTTCTGTAATAGGACAAAACTCGAACGAAATTCATTTTCATGAAATCCACTCTAAAAAATTACTTTTAAAAGTCTTAAAGAAAATAACATAAGCATAAGTTATACTTATATAATCCATTTGATGACAATTTTGGAAAATTACTTAATGTACTTAAAAGGGTTATACACAGTAGAAGTAAAAAATATTTGTGACTAATTACATGATAACTGCCAATCAACAAAAAGAGTCCAGACTTCCCAAGTTGATACAGGCGAGTATACATTACATTTTATTTTAGTATTTTAGTAACGTGTCAGACACCTGCAGAAAAGTGTATCTTCAGGAAAATAATATAAAATCTGTCAAGTACTTTTTGAAGGAGATTTGGAGGGATCTTGAGACGGCACCCATAACCAACAGATAGTTGGAGGATCTTGATGAAAAAGGCAGAGGTTCTGACAATAAGCAATGACTATGACTGGCACAAAATAATTCCTCCTATCCTGAAACATTTACATAATATTTCTCTTCCACTGGAATCTCAGAACACTTAATAAAGAAAGCAGCTGTCAAGAGGTTGTGGATAGGTTCTAGAAAGAAGTGAGTAGCCATAAAAATCATAAAAGTATTGGTAAGCTTTCAACCACTGGCATCTTAATTTCTGAAATCAAAAACATTGGGATGGCTTTTTTTCTCAATAATAGTGGGGTCCCAAATGTCAGGCCCTTACCTACCATACATTATTACCACACTGGCTGTAAAAGGAAAAACAGGTTCTTAGACAGCCCCTTTTAGTGGATCATATGAGTAGGAGAAGATTCTGAGAATTTCAACTTGACCAAATGAGTCAATTTTCTATATCAGCAAAAATCTTAGATGTGTAAATCAACTAAATCAAAACTTTAAACAGTTTCTACAGAGGAATCACATCTTCTAGTAGCTCAGATAAACTGGCTACAAAATACAGAGTCTTCCCTCCTTTTTAAGATTTTATACACAATATATTGGATATTGCAGTCAACCACTGCTTTCTAATGTATCTCATTGTATTTATAGCCAGGAAGTCACTGTATAGAAATGGAACCAAATTCAAGGGGTACCAAAACTGTTTAGTGACATGGGTATCTACATTTAGGACAAGACGACAAAAGAAGATCACTGGTGATCAGCTGATCACTGTGGGTCCAGCTTGTCTAGCCTCTGTCCATCAGCTATAATAATGAGGGAAGCCATGCCTACCCCTTTATTCCTCTGGATGGCACAGGATAAATGCAGTATTACATGATAGCCATTCAGATGACCCATATGAGTGAATATAAAGATGGATTATGTCACAGCCATTCAGATGAACCATATGAGTGAATATAAAGATGGATTATGTCCACCATAGCAAGAGCCATTCTTAAAGAGTGTCTCTGGCTCTTAGTTATGGCTCATAGAGTGAGGTCTGAATAAAGAACTCAACTCATTGATTTCTTCATGCCCAAACCAATGGACAGAGGTTGTCTTTATGAAACAACTCATCAAATAAGCCAAAATCCTGTAATTTAGCAATTTCTTTAGATATCAAAATCTTTAAGTGGTTTGCCAAATTGAGACCAGTAGTAATGAACAATGAATGAGAAAAAAAGTGTTCCCAAAAGAGGAGCTCCGGGTAAGGCAGGGATTTCTCACAATTACTTATTATGGACTACTGCAGACCACCTAATAAATATATTCTGCAAACAAAATGTTATTAGGCAGCATTAAAATTTACACTTCATAAATTTGACATGATATACTCTATTTTTATGAATATAAACTAAAGAGGATAATAGTTTTGATGCCCTCTGTAATCTGGAAGACGTTTTTTGAGTTTATTTTTTAATATACAGATATATATTTTTCAGTAACATCAATATCTCTCTATTGGAGATGAGATAAAAAAGATAAAAATAGATAAAGTGATATCATTCCGAGCCCTTAAGACAGGATAATGGGCTGTTGGAGAAAGAAAGAAAAGCAGCCTATTTTGATAGCTACAAAGTGCCAATATGAATCATATCCCTGACATCTTGAATAACCAGAGGATTCGGGAAAGTAAAATCTTTCTCCTGTTGTTTTTTACAAGGGCACAGTCTGTCGAAGAGGAAAATACTAAACATCATATATAAAAATCAAAATGTTTGATGTTAGGAGCAACATGACATTGATTTCTGGATAACCTTTAGGCCACTGGATGTATAAAAGAAGAAAAATAGAATAGGGTTTTTGGTTAATAAAGTTTTTACGGAAGTCTCAGGTTGCGATAGGGATAAACAATCCAAATCAAGGGGGAGGAAATGAGGTCCTTCTAGACCTAGAAGAAGGGGTAGTCGTTATACACAGAACCAGCCCACCCTTCCCCATTTTTTGGATCAAGGGATAAATTATATTTTATGCAATCGGAACTCACAGCCACCACTGACATAATAGCTACTACTGAAGGAAAATTGGTGATAAATTTATCTACACGCAATTTGACAGCAATAGAGGATAAGGTACTGAGACGGGGTTTATCATGTGTCCCGACGTGTAGTTTTGATATTTTTGAGTGGACTAAGGATCTCCACCTGTTTGCTCGTACATTTATGCTGGCATAGGTATTTTAAAGCTACTGAAAAGAAAGAGAGCAGTGGATTGGGGATACCAGTTGAGATCCTAAATAACGTAAAATTACTATATAGTTTGGACAAAACATCTACCAACACAGAGGGAGATGGACCGTTTACGGACCTAAAGAACAAAAATCAAAAAATGCCCCCCCCCCAGGGTGATGTTTCATGTGTGGATGTTTTTGTTAAACAGGTGACATCAGATTTGACATTATTGAATCCCACCCCTAGGAGGTTTAATTGCAGCATAGAAGAACGCATAGCAATTAAAACACTCAAGACAGGCAAATCTATTGCGATTAAGCCCTCCGATAAGGGGGGCAACATCGTTGTGATGGATTTGTCTAAGTATAAGGAAATGTGTCTGAATATATTACAAGACAAAGGGTTGTATGAGATACTGCCTACTAATCCCACTTGACAATATCAGAAGAAACTCAAAAAAAGCAAAACTCTTAAAAGCGAAAAAGAACCACTTAATCAGTGAGAATGAGTTTGACTTTTTGTATCCTTGCTGCCCGGTTACTGCAACGTTTTACCGCCTCCCCAAGGTCCATAATTGCACCACTCCATTGAGGGGTCGCCCGATTGTATTGGGGGTATGCAGTTTGTCACAGAACTGCGGTATCTACGTCGATAAAAATCGTCCGTTCGTTTGTGCAAAGCCTTCCTTGTTATATCAGGAAAACGGGGGATTTCATCACAAAACTTGAAGGCATCTTCATTGAACCAGAGTGGTGGTTTCTTGCCTCGATTGATGTGGAGGCCCTTTACTCTTCAATTCCACATGAAGAGGGCATTAGGGCTTCTGCACAATTCTTGAGGGCCATAGGACAACAATTTATGCTCCATAATGCTTTTGTATTGGAACTTTTAAGATTTATCCTCACCAGAAACTTCTTTCTCTTTGATCGTAAATACTTCCACCAGCTCCGGGGTACTGCGATAGGCAGCTCATGTGCACCGGCGTACTGTATATGCAAATTTACTCCTGGGCTGATGGGAAGAGACTGTTGTTTTTGGTGAGGTCCCCCTCGAAGGACTTAATAATGTGATCCTCTGGTGCTGCTTCATAGATAACATTTTTGTCATCTGGAGCAGGACAGAGAGAGAGTTTCAGGACTTTGTGATGGAACTTAATGTGAACAGGATTAACTTACGATTCACCTTGGTGATTATGAGGGTTAACATACCTTTTCTTGATATCCTTATCTCGAAAAAAGGATCTGGGGGACTGGATACCACCATTTACCGTAAACCGACCGCGACAAATTCATTATTAAGGTGGGAAAGTAACTATCCAACACTCTTGAAACGCGGGATACCCACTGGACAATATCTGAGATTGAGACGTAATAGTATGGATCCATCTGAGTTTAGACGTCAGGCTAAGGATCTGAGAGGGAGTTTCCGGGCACGCAGATACCCCTACAAAACCCTATGCATCTCCTATCAACGAGCACTCCAACAAACCCATTTAACACTATTACATCCTCCGGGGCACCAGGATCAGGGAGTATCTGACATGATTAGAATAATAGGGACCTTTGATGCAGTAGCCACTGATGTCAGGAGGATTACCAGTCATCATTGGGATACCCTATTAATGGATCCTGATTTAAAGGAGGTACTAGTCCCCCAACCCGCCATTACATATAGAAGGGGAAAAAATCTTAGGGATCACATTGTACACAGCTACTTTGTTCCACCTGAGAAACTACGCACCTGGCTTGAAAACCATATAAAAGGTTGTTTCAGGTGTGGTGTCTGTAGCTTTTGTGATTCCCTAGAACCTAGAAAAACCTTTACCAGCACCCTAGATTCTTATTATATACGAGATTTCATTAACTGCCGGACTATTGGGGTCATGTATCTCATTACCTGCGAATGTGACTTACAATATGTGGGCAAGACCTACAGGAAATTACGTTGTCAGATTGGAGAACATCTCAGCGATATTCATAATAACAGAGAGACCCCGATAGCCAGACATGTGAATACTGTCCATAATGGACGTGCGACTGTACTTAAACTTAAGTTTAAATAAAAGGTTTCAGAAACCATTACGTGGAGGTAATTGGAATACACGCATCTTACAAAGAGAATGCTGGTGGATTTTTAAACTAGATACATCTAACCCCCATTGCCTTAATGAGCAACAAAATTTTGGCTGTTTTATTTAAGTCCCCCAAGTGTAGTCATATACCTGGTCACCTAGGAGTTGTGGCTACTTGTTGCGACCGTTGTGAGTTTAACCAGCCTTTGATGTTCACGTTCTGTCCAAAAATAGCACTTGTCAAGTCATTTTGACAGTATGCTGCTTAAACAGTATCTAGTCCCTTTGAATTGGGCGCCTTTTGTGACAGGAGTAAAGGAGTAGGACGTGCTCGTATTAGGACACGCCCCCTTCAGTCGTGTATTAACTGAGCAGTATGGACCCTTTAGGACCTGCTAGCTGTCTCTCCCCCCTTTTCATTTTCTCCTGTAATGTTCCCAGCATAAGCGCTGAAGTCACGGCGCCACGTTGGTGCGTGTTGACATCAGTACATGCCAGGGGGAGGTGGATTGTCGTGATGCGTGAGAAGGTTTTTAACTTCAATCTGAAAACACAGGGTCAGGGAAAGCTACCTACTGTACAACTTCAGTTCCGTTTTGTCTGAAGACCTACAGTATATACTGTACACTACTGTATGTATCATTGACTCAGTATACTTCCCAACAGTCCTTTCTTTTGTAGAACTGTCCCACAAAGAGAAAGTTGGCATGAAATAAAAATATGCATAAAAAGTTGTATCCAAAGGTAGTTGGTGGAACCGTTTCCAGATGGGCCAACAGTGGTTAAAAAAAACATCTATTTAGGTTCAAATGTTGAAATATATAGATTCTGTAATGTTTATGTGACCATGTATAAAAAGAAGAGAAAAATCAACTATTTATGATACAGATGAAAATAGTGAACATATCAATAGTATATATCTATCAATTGTTTTGTGGCATAAAAAATTTGTAAGTCACAGTGTATTCCAATATTTGTAACTTTATACACTTACCACTTTTAAAACATGAACAGAAAAGTGGGCATGACATTGCACGGAGGGTGTAGCATCACACAGCTTGGGAAATTTTCTATCATTTATACCAGATGCAGGTGTAAATTATAGCTGAAATGTATAGCAGCTCAAAGTTGACATTGATTTCAGTTTCTGGCACAGACAGAAGGTCTAGCAAATAAGCCTGTGACTTTTAATAAATGTGGCTTATCTTAATCTATCTGACTTTTTATGAAGGCTACAATATGGAATCCCAGTCGTAGTAAATCTGTCTGAGTGGGGCTGAGTTATTACAATTGTCTGAAAAAATTGCCTTGTTGCCCATAGCAACACAGCACAACTTTTATTTTATTTTTCTAGAGCCATTTAAGAAGCTGAGCTCTAATTGGTTGCCCTGGGCTATGGGGTCAAGTCTGGGGTTTCCTCCTAATACCATTGAAAAACAAAGCATGGACAAGTGCCACATTTTGAATAATTCATTGGCTTTCAAAGATAGTTATCGAGTAACTCTCATTCTACAGTCTTCATCATACTGCTTTTTTACAGCAAGTGTTTAGTGCTACAAATATTCAATAAATAAATATTTTATCAAAGTGTTATGACCCAATAAGAAAATGTACCATGTCAGGTAAAGCAGAATAAAGAATAAACTATTGTTTCCTGGAATAAACATCCTATTAAAGAATAATATATATATATATATATATATATATATATATATATATACACACTCACCTAAAGAATTATTAGGAACACCTGTTCTATTTCTCATTAATGCGATTATCTAGTCAACCAATCACATGGCAGTTGCTTCAATGCATGTAGGGCTGTGGTCCTGGTCAAGACAATCTCCTGAACTCCAAACTGAATGTCAGAATGGGAAAGAAAGGTGATTTAAGCAATTTTGAGCGTGGCATGGTTGTTGGTGCCAGACGGGCCGGTCTGAGTATTTCACAATCTGCTCAGTTACTGGGATTTTCACGCACAACCATTTCTAGGGTTTACAAAGAATGGTGTGAAAAGGGAAAAACATCCAGTATGCGGCAGTCCTGTGGGCGAAAATGCCTTGTTGATGCTAGAGGTCAGAGGAGAATGGGCCGACTGATTCAAGCTACAATTTGCACGAGCTCACCAAAATTGGACTATTGAAGACTGGAAAAATGTTGCCTGGTCTGATGAGTCTCGATTTCTGTTGAGACATTCAAATGGTAGAGTCCGAATTTGGCATAAACAGAATGAGAACATGTATCCATCATGCCTTGTTACCACTGTGCAGGCTGGTGGTGGGGGTGTAATGGTGTGGGGGATGTTTTCTCGGCACACTTTAGGCCCCTTAGTGCCAATTGGCCATCGTTTAAATGCCAGAGGCTACCTGAGCATTGTTTCTGACCATGTCCATCCCTTCATGACCACCATTTCCAGCAGGATAATGCACCATGTCACAAAGCTTGAATCATTTCAAATTGGTTTCTTGAACATGACAATGAGTTCACTGTACTAAAATGGCCCCCACAGTCACCAGATCTCACCCCAATAGAGCATCTTTGGGATGTGGTGGAACGGGAGCTTCGTGCCCTGGATGTGTATCCCTCAAATCTCCATCAACTGCAAGATGCTATCCTATCAATATGGGCCAACATTTCTAAAGAATGCTATCAGCACCTTGAATCAATGCCACGTTGAATTAAGGCAGTTCTGAAGGCAAAAGGGGGTCCAACACCGTATTAGTATGGTGTTCCTAATAATTCTTTAGGTGAGTGTGTGTATATATATATATATATACAGTATATATATAACAGAGCTATGTCACTGCATCATCAGCTTGTCTGTGTTGTCTCTAGTACATCATACATGCATACATATATAGCTGATAAAATAAGATAAGGCTACAAATACCAGAGATCCATTCATTTCCTCAATGTCCTCTCTGTACCTCATAGTTAAGATTGAGACATCTACATCAATAAGCCTGACCACATGTTTTCCACAATTTTCAAGAAATAATAATTTTGGAAATAAAAACGATGATACAAAATAAGACTAAGACAATGTTGTGTCTGAGAGCAAACGATCAGTCACAACAGCACAGTGGTCTTTCGGCTTTGGCTAAAGAGGAGAAGTGCATTAACTACAACATATACAGAAGTAACCATTGAAGGCTGTGATAAATAAAATAACACTAGCTATCTCTACAGTTTAGTCTAGCAGACCAGTATTCATTGCATTTTTGGTTGCAATCTGGGGTATGATAGCCTTTAAACACAAATTTATATAGGCATTTAGGTATTTCCTTGTTATGGAGGCCAAGCCTACTGTATTTTTAGTTAATCAGGAAGAACCAGATAATGAATTTTTCCAAATGTATGTATTAATTCAGCCTTAAATTGCATTCAAATGATTGTGACATGGATGGATTTTCTACTAGTAGTATTACTTCTTGTGTTTCAACTAAACCAAATTTTGTTTACCATAGGACCCTAGGATCTAGCAAGCACCAACATTAGTAGGTTAATGCATTAACCAATGTAAAAGGCTTTGCACGTTATTAAACTAAGCCAGCTTGTGTGTTAACGTGCCAGGAATTACTGTAACATCTTCTCCATCTGGAAGTTCAGTTCACTTGAATAGCAGAACATGCATTTCCTGCACTTATAAATGCTAAAATGTCACTGCATTATAACTTTCTGAATGTGGCATTGGTTCTCTTCTGCTATGATTTGCTACATGCCATTTAACATGTTCTTTAAGAAGTCGTCTGTTTTATAAACAGTATTTCATTTCTATACACAATAGAGAAGATTGGGGTGTCTTATTACATTTGTTTGTTAATTGGTTTTAAAAAAAACTCTGCAAGCAAAATGTTGTTGGGCAACATTGAAATTTGCATCACCGGCTCTTCCACTCCTGCACTCCTGGTGGAAAGATGACCATGGGTCTCCAGTAAGGGTCACTTTTTGTTGAGGACTTCTGGGAAGCTGAATAATTTCAACGGGATACTTGCAACATAGCATTATAAATTGGCACATCGATAGGGATAAGGATTATTGAAATTGAACAAGTTCTTTAAAGGGATTGTCAGAGTTAAAAAAGTTTCAAAGCCCTAGGTTTCAACATAACTATTTCGATCCTGCCGCTAGTGATTGGCTGCAGTGTTCACATGCAGCATACAAGACGTCATTGTTGGAGCCATGTACATAAGCCCATGGATGCAGAGGACAGTTGGAATTAGAGAAGAGGCAATTGAGAAGCAGGGGGGGGTAATAAGCAGCGAGTTAAAATGTATTTTATAAACTTTATTTATTTCTTTTTTTTACCTTGGACAACTCCTTTAAGAGCAGACTACACTGTCCTTCTTGTATCTATGTATTTTGACAAAGTGCCAGTTTGCAGTCTTACGGCATATAAAATGACATGCAGCAAATCTCAGGAAGGTGAAGTTTAATGTGCATCCAGTATCAGACAATCTGCAGGATGAACAAATATTTGTTACAATGCAGCCTGTCTACTATGGTACTGGTATAGGCGTTACTGAGACATGTGTCTGTACGCCAGGCATTCTGGAAAACAATGACATCACTGATATATCACCTCCATATGCCAGAAAAGTGGTGTTGAAAATTCATTGTGCAAATAGTGTTTTAGGGCTGCCAGCACCACTTTCCAAAAAGTAGGCGTCATAGGGGCATGGTGTGTGTGTGGGGCCATATTTATCATCATTACGCCATTCCTCTGGTGTAAATTATGTCTGAAATCTTTACCAGCTATGAACTGGTGAAGATTTCATTCTAGGTGCATGTACTGCCGGTGGATGCACTTAATCTATGACAAGACTTGCACCTTTTCATAAGAAAAGCGGATCCTCTGATGACGCCAGATAAATCTCTCCCTTAGCACCCAAAACTAGCTTCTTCATTGGTACATGACATTTATCTAATTAGGAAAACAACCAATTGACTTTCTAATTCCCATCTCTTCTCACCACAATTACTCACTCTTAAGGTCGCACAACCCTTCATATATATCCCCAAAACTTCATAATCTGATGAAAAAGCCTATAAAAAACTTGCTGTTTTATATTACCATGAACTAAAATGATTGGTTCCATAAAATTACTGGCTCAGTTTAGCAACTCTTGTAAAGACATTGAACCCAAATAATAAATTAGATAATGATGGAGAGGATCAGTAAACCAGTGTTCTTTGTAATAATATCAGTCCTACACAGTTCAATTAGTAAACCTCATTAGGTCACCTCAATAAGAGTGGGAGTAGCATGTTATCAAATGAAACAGTTGTGATAAGATGGCAGCCTAAAATAAAATAAAAGTTAGGTTGGCGGCACTTAGCTTCCGTTTGGTTAGATGTTTGTATACAACCACTATTTTGCAATGCACACACATATCCACAGCTTTAGGGAAGACTCTGCTTAAGTTTTACTCTTCTGTTGCTTCTTTCTCCCCTCTTACAGTAGTATTTAAATCTCTTGCAAAGCAATGCATTTAACCTTCTGTCTATAATACTGCATTCTATGTTGACAAAAAAGATGCAAGAAACAGAATGGGGCATAGTGAAAATGGAACACTACAGTGCTAGAGTGATTTCCCGATTCATACTGTAAGTGCCTCCGGCTCCCAAATGTACTTCATGGCTCAAGATGAAGCCTTCATTGCCCCCTTATAGTAAAATAAGCAGCTGGTGAATCAATCATCATTATGTGCATGATATATACTAAATATATATATATATATATATATATATATATATATATATATTAGAAGATTGTTCTTGCTTAGCTTTTTTTTTCAATTTGACTCAAAGTAAAGTACATTCATACTCTTCTCTTCTAGGACCTTGTACCAAACCTTTTTAGGTTTGAGGGTATGGATGCAAGATGAAGTAACTAGGAACCAAATGACTTGAAATCACCTCTCCAAGAAAAATTTCAGAGCTCGGTCAATGTTCATTCGATGGCCGACTCTTGTAACACCCAGGTCAATGTAATCCTCCTTTGTCAGGGATGGTAAGTGACTGCCATCAATTTCATTGTCTAAGAAATGTTCTCGGTGTTCACCAAGATTTAAGTAGTCCAACCAATCAGCCACATCATATTTTGTCCAAAAGTGAATGGGCTTAGAGGCAAATGGTTTCTCAGTGGGGGGTAGAATGAAATGAGTTGGAGATAAGGACCGACTGCCCGTTTGGAAGCCAGGGAAAGCATCTCCTCCAGCTGTAGGGGAGCCTCTTAGGTCAAAGACCCCTGTGTAAACAGGGGCAGAAGGCAAGATGGGTAGAGAAGAAGGACGTGGAGTTGGGCTTATTTTGTGCTCCGTGGGCAAGGTTGATGGGCTTGGTGCTCTTCTCAAGGTAGGACGTATGTCAAAATCCACACTTTTGGGGTGTTTTTGAGCAGGCTGTGGAGACTTAGGCCAGTTATGAAATAAACTGCTCACGGGTTTAGAAGAAATCAATGAAGCAGCAGAATCATCAACTATCCTATAAAAGAAAAGCAAGACAGAAAAAAATAGCAAAATAATAAAATACCTCTACTACAGTAGTTTACAAAGTATCTATGAAAAACGTATGCTACTGTATAACAATACATTCAGTGAGCAAATGCAATTGCAAGTAATAGTCTATGAAGAAAATTCTCAAGGAATATGAAAGAATAAAGTCTCCTCTAGAAGTGTCTTCTGTAAATGAATACCCTGTTAGTCACTGTCCAGCCCCTATGGTTTACAGCTAAGCCAGAGTAATCTGTAGACCACACTGATGCTCCTCATCAGTATGGCTCTTCCTTCCACTTTTACTTCCACATAGTAGGAAGTGTTAAATGGGTTACACAAGATAATTAAATATCCTGGACAACCCCTATAATGTCTTGACTGTTGCAACCAATTACTGTCCTTAGCTATTAAAAGGTGAGGACAGTGATAGGACTCAGCAGTCACAAGGCATATTCAGACACATCACTACTACTGTTTGGAAGCAAACAGTGGTGGGAAGACTGGACCATCTCCACAGGGAATGTGACTTGGAAAATGGGTGAGTACCAAGTATATAAATCTTTTTCTTATTATCATTTTAAGACATTGTCAGTGTTGTCAAAGATTTTTTAATTATCTCTTTAACAGTAATGCTGTCTAGGAAAAGTGTGCAAAATAGTCAGTATTTGCAAAGCATCTTATACAACCAATCACAACACTGACATCCTGAAACAGTGCTGTCTACAGGAAAGAATCTCTTGTTTGGCTGATAAGCTGTCAAGTTTCAAGGCTCTTTAAGGTGTCTGACATTTTCTTACAGGGTAGCCATGAATATACTATTTTGAATAGTTTTCCTAGGGAGCATTGTGTTTAAGAATCCTAGCAGGATCACTGAAAGGAGTAGAAATTATCATCAAGGTTTCATGTGGCACAGGAAACCAGAACCCTTCTCTGTACTAATAAGCAACAACTCAGAAGCTGTACTGTCTACAGGTGGCAAATATCACAATATAGTCTTTCAGTATTGTGAAGCCCGAATATTGCTTTAATCAAAGTAGACATTTCACTGGTAAGTCAAGAAGAAGCTAAAATTCAACTGGGGAATAAAGCATTTTCCCACAACAACCCATTGAACCTACCTGTGTCTCTGCAGTGAAGTGGGCCTTTCAGGTGTAAATGATACTGCAGATTCTGGTGGCCTGGACCATGAAACTCCACTCATATGCTGAATCTTTGAACTTAACTCAGTCATCATATTTGATTTAACTGTAGATACCGAAGAGAGTTTTTCCTGGGAGTAGTCCTCCCATGGGAGCGTGGGAGATTTTCTATGAGAATCCTTTGCTGGCTCTGAAGGAGCACAGAGTGAGGGTCCTTTAGATGGTGTCAGTGTGAAGACATTTTCTGCAGAGGGAGAAACAGAAATGGTGGTACTGGTGGCAGTAATGGGATCTCTAAGTAGTCCAGGTGTTCTACTTGGAAATGTCCTTGAACGAATCTTATTTTGGACAACAGGCTTATCAGCACTAAATGCTTGTCCATCTAGATAAGTTATGTAAGTGTCCAATAGTTCTGTTCCTTCTGTTGAAAGTCCAGACATACTTGATAATGTTGAGACACTACTAATAGTCTCTAGATGGTGATCACTGCTGCTTCGACTATCAATCTCTTCAATGCCAGAATCAGTTACTGTCTCTATAGTGTCTGATGCTGGTATTTGAATTGACGACACAACAGACGAGAAATTGACATGAGGTTCTTTAAGTTCTGGTGTCCCCTGGGTTAAGTTGGCTACTTCGCTGTCATAAGAAGTGAGACTAGAAGTCGTAGAGTCTAGAGCAGGAGTGCCAACAGAGTCAGGAGGTGGTGGAGGAACAGGAGGTGGAAGGGTAGATGTTCCACCTGATGCCCCTGGAGGTGAATCAGGCTTATCAAAACTGTTTGAAAATTCTAATGGTGGAGGGAGAGGCTCAGTAAATAAAAAATCATCATCAACATCAATTGAAGGGGCTGGGGGAGGCAAGACTAATAATGGTAGCCCATTCTCCTTGGAATTGGATTCATGTGTTTCTAAATTTGCGCTAGGTAATGGGGCATGATTCATAGTTGGGTTGGCTCTTTGTCTTTCATTTTTTACTTCCTTACATAAGGAAATCTTATTATGATCTTCTTCATCTTTGTGGGTGGAGTTCTCCATGAAGCGCACATGCAGTTCTATTTTTTCTTGGCCTTCAGTCCTCTTTTCCCAGGCTTTACCATGTTCTACACCTTGAAGCAGCAATAGAGCAGGAGACCGGTGGCCAGAACTCTCATCTGACTTTCTTTCACCAGTTGGGGATACCATACATGGCTTGAAATCTATCTCTTTTCTTTTTGTGGGTCCTGACTCCCAGAGTCTATGTGGAGAGCTGCTTCGGGACTCTATTGGAGACTTTTGTTCTGGAAAACGTGGAGAAGATGGACGGGACTTTCTCTCTTCTAATTCACTTCTACTATGCTGTTGTGACTCTTTTAAAGCTCTTTCTCGTGCTGCTAAAGCAAGACCTAAAGGAGAACTAGGATCCAGTATTTTCCCAGTCAGGGGATGTATAAGTGGACTGCCTCCTCCAACTGAATTGACATTGGATATTGTCATTGGACTGGAGCATGATTGTAGCTGTGGTAAAAAAGTGGAACATGCAGAACTAAATGCGCTAGTGGTACTAGGGCCATAGCCCTTGCCAGTTTTTGACTGGTAGGCGTATCCACTAGTAACATCTCTATTCACAGGTGCGCCAAAATTTGTGGGAACATTTAAATGCATGTATGGTTCACTAGAAAACATACCCTCATCAATAGACTTAGAATGCTTCAACCTTGGGGCAGGTGTGGGCTCTGTGTCTTCGTCTGTGGAAAGAAAAAGAGCAGATTTTCGGCGGGCTTCATTAAACCACTCACGGTCCCGCCGTGCTGCACCGACAATGGCTGCTCCAAACTGGCTTGTAAAGTCAATATTATCACGTAATTGCAGAGATGGAATAGGGTCTGGCTGGGTTTCAGCCTCCATACTACTACCTTGGCTACTCCTTCCACTACTACTGGTCGATGGGGCTTTAATAATGATTGTAGGTATAGGAATGGAACTTTTTTCATGTGACTTGCTAGTTTGTTGCTGCTGGTGATGAGACTGGTATTGCTGCTGATGCTGCTGTTGTTGCAAATGCTGCTGTTGTTCATTTTCTACCTTTACTTGTTTCACTAGTTGGCCTTTTCGACGCACGGCTTTTGCTGGTACATACATTGCTGTACTGGCTGCTCTAGTAGGAAGATTAAAGTAACGCATCTCCTGTGTCTGTGACCGCCAGTTTCTCATATTTGCTGTTGAAGCCATTCCTATTCGGATCTGTTCATCAGCAGTTTGTTCAGAATCTTGGTGGTAGAGCTGCTGTAGCTTCTCACGTCTCTGAGATGCATCTATAATTTGTTGGTCAAAAAGACTAGATTCTTGTCTCATTGTAGGGGAAAACAATTTAGAATCTCCACTTTGATTAAAGTTAGACCTTACAGCTGGGTTAACCCTAGCTGCAGATGAAGGTGCAGTGTTATATGGAGGATCAGGAGGAGAAGTTGTAGGCGGAGGGGGTATGTCTTCTGAGCTAGGAACAGAAAGACTGCGGTTAAATTTCATGGGGGGAGCAGACAAAAATGGCTTTTCATCATCCCCAGCACCTACAAAAAAGAATAAAAACATATTATAAAGCCCTCTTAAAATGTACTGGAAATTTTTAAACATAAAAGTGTATAATAAAGCCTGCTATGATGCTAGATATTTCAGAACATAAACCTGATAAAAGTGAATTTGTAAGAGTTGCTAGGGCTGCCATTTACGGTACAAGATTAAAAAATTTTTTTATTTACAAGTTCACCACATTACTAAAGAATTTCTCCCATTTAAGACAATGTAGGCTTAACCAGTACAGGACCGCCGCACGCAGGATCGCATCCTGGCGGCGGCCCTGTAATTTTGCGGATCCCCACATTGCCAGAACTATATAGAAAATGCCTTTTCTTGTTCGCAATTGTGGACAAGAATAGGACATGTTCTATAGGCTCTAAAAAAAACGCAGTGTTCGCCCGATCAGGCCTGATCTTGTGCTCACACTTGCGTTCAGTCCGCCCCACTGCAGTGACCAAATTTTTTTTCTTCTGATCACTGCATAGTGAGTCCATGAAAGATTGAGTTTTTTGTCACAAGTTAGCGGAAAGAGAGACTTTGTGAGAAAAAAAACAAAAAAACAATTTCCGCTAACTTGTGCCCCCCAAAAAAACAACTTCTATGAACTCGCCATGCCCCTCACGGAATACCTTGGGGTGTCTTCTTTCCAAAATGGGGTCACATGTGGGGGGGGTATTTATACTGCCCTGGCATTTTAGGGGCCCTAAAGCGCGAGAAGAAGTCTGGAATCCAAATGTCTAAAAATGCCCTCCTAAAAGGAAATTGGGCCCCTTTGCGCATCTTGGCTGCAAAAAAGTGTCACACATGTGGTATCGCCGTACTCAGGAGAAGTTAGGCAATGTGTTTTGGGGTGTCTTTTTACATATAACCATGCTGGGTGAGAGAAATATCTCTCTATAATGACAACTTTGTATAAAAAAATGGGAAAAGTTGACTTTTAGAGAGATATTTCTCTCACCCAGCATGGGTATATGTAAATACACCCCAAAACACATTGCCCTACTTCTTCTGACTACGGCGATACCACATGTGTGACACTTTTTTGCAACCAAGATGCGCAAAGGGGCCCAATTTCCAATGAGTACTTTCAGGATTTCACAGGGCATTTTACGAATTTGGATTCCAAACTACTTCTCGTGCATTAGGGCCCCTAAAATGCCAGGGCAGTATAAATACCCCACAAGTGACCCCATTTTGGAAAGAAGATAACCCAAGGTATTCCATGAGGGGTATGGTTAGTTCATGTAAAATTGTATTTTTTGTCAAAAGTTAGTGGAATATGAGACTTTGTAAAAAATAAAAAAAATAAAAATTATCATTTTCCGCTAACTTGTGACAAAAAAATAAAAACTTCCATGAACTCACTATGCCCATCAGCGAATACCTTAGGGTGTCTACTTTCCGAAATGGGGTCATTTGTGGGGTGTTTCTACTTTCTGGGCATTGTAGAACCTCAGGAAACATGACAGGTGCTCAGAAAGTCAGAGCTGCTTCAAAATGCGGAAATTCACATTTTTATACCATAGTTTGTAAACGCTATAACTTTTACCCAAACCAATAAATATACACTTATTGCATTTTTTAATCAAAGACATGTAGAACAATACATTTAGAGAAAAATGTATATAGAAATGTATTTTTTAATTTATTTTACAACTGAAAGTGAAAAATGTAATTTTTTTCCAAAAATTTAGGTAAATTTTGATTAATATAAAAAAAGTAAAAATATTCAGCAGCAATGAAATACCACCAAATGAAAGCTCTATTAGTGAGAAGAAAAGGAGGTAAAATTCATTTGGGTGGTAAGTTGTATGACCGAGCAATAAACCGTGAAAGTAGTGTAGTGCAGAATTGTAAAAAGTGGCCTGGTCATTAAGGGGGTTTAAGCTAGGGGAGCTGAGGTGGTTAAATGTGGATGCCTATTTTAGCCTTGTCTTCAACAGCACAGATATGGCTACTTAAAACAACACACACATTATTTCACTCATCATTAAACCCTTCTAGTAGCATCGTGTTAACCTTGGCTTTGCATAGGACTGCAGATAAACCTATATTCCTACTTACCAATAGACTTTTGCCGCAGCATCATGGCCTGGCCAGGAGAAGAGGACAAGTAGGATGGACCATCATACACCGACTGTGTACTTGAGACTCTATGCTGTCCAAAATTTGGCTGCACAAACAATAGTAAAAAGTTAAAAGGGTGTTATATCTTCAAAGTAAATTAAAAATGCAATCCATGTGTATTTAATAATTGTTAAGAAGCAAGAGGATACAATTAGTGGTCATTCATGTTCCAAACAATATGGAAGTCAATAGAACAAAACACAAGAAATAGTGAATAAAAATGCAATACTTTAGAAATGAACAAATCGATTCTAAAAGAATAGGATTTGTTACACATTTTACAAAAATTTGTTCTCCAAACCAATCCAACGTTTTGTCAATTTGCACCCATTCTGGTACCTCAGAACCGAAGCAGAGTTCGGTTTCAAGTTATAACCCCTTAATGACCCTGGCATTTTCCATTTTTGTGTTTTCGTTTTTCACTCCCCACCTTCCCATAGTCCTAAATATTTTTTCCCATTCACATAGCCTTATGAGGGCTTATTTTTTGCTGGAAAAGTAGTACTTTTTAATGGCACCATCTACGGTTGCATACCATGTAATAGGGAGCAGGGAAAAAATTCTAAATGGGGTAGAATTGGGAAAAAACGCAATTCTGAAAGGTTTTTTATTATTTTTTCATTCTTCAGGTCAGTACGGTTCCAACGATACCACACTTGTATAATTTTTCTTGCGTTTTAATACTGAAAAAAAAAAATGTCAACCTTTGAGGAAAAAATAGTTTTTTTTCATAACCATATTCTGACCCCTATAACTTTTTTGTGGCTATGAGTACAGGGCTGTGTGAGGGCTCATTTTCTGCGGAACGATTTGTTTTTTGTAGTGATACAAATTTTAAGTGTGTGCGACTTTTTGATCACTTTTTATAAAAAAGTTATTAGGTAGTTGAAGTGACAAAAAATGTCAAATTGGCTGTTTTTATTTTTCCCCCGCTACGCCATTTGCCGTATGCCATTAATATTGTTATATTTTAATAGTATGGGCTTTTTTGCAAGCGGCGATGCCCATGATGTTTATTTTTTTATTGGATAAGCATTTTTTTTTTTTTTAAGGAAAGGGGGGTGATTTGAACTTTTCTTTTTTTTTTACTTTTTTTTAACTTTTTTTAAGTCACCTTGAGTGACAAAACCTGGCAATCATTTGATTTAATTAGTGATGGCTAAATAGCTATCATTGAAGACTTAATTTGCACTATATCAATACAAGGCTGCTGTATTGATATATACATCTAATTGACTCTGAAGCCTGCTTGAGTCTTCGGTCAATTAGATCAAGGTAACAGGTCCCCCCATCTCAGCCAGGGAACGCTGTTACCGGACCGGAAGCGCGCGACTTCCGATTTCGGTCTGCGCAGATGCCGCGGTCACATTTGACCATGGCATCTGAAAGGTAAGATGCATGCGATCAGCCTTATGGCTGCAAGCAGGCGCCATGTTTAGGGATCGGACCCATGACGTACAGCTACGTCATGGGTCCTTAAAGGGTTAAACTTTAAAAATCAACTACCAAAGTTATTCAACAAAGTCTCGTGCGACTTCACAAATAACTGACTTTGCTCATCGGAGCTCATACATTTTAATACTGTGCGGAGACAGATCTCCATACAGTATTAATCCGAAGTTTTGAACAAAGCGACTTGAGATGTAGAATCCGAAGCTCGCTTTGCTCATCACTAATTATAACCTTGTAACAGAACATGTGGTATGGCACTGCAAGATAATGGGTAGTTGCAACAAAGGCATTTAGAACAACACCGTTATTATACATGTGTCATTAAACGTGTTGTGGGGCGGAGACTGGCATCGGAGCAGCGCGCACATGTCAGCGTGAGCTCTGCTCGGGATTGGAGGAAAACGCAGGACGCAAAATAACTATCCGATCACCTGCAAACCTGCAGAACATATATCAAGCCCTAGAAATAGAGCCATTGGAACGCAGCCCAGAACCTGACAGACCTTCCGCCACTCCCATTCATTGCTCCGTGGACGCCATCCCATCCTCTGAGACAACAACAACGGGTGAAGATGAAGCTGGACAAACTAACACCCCGGAGAATAATAGAGGACAATACAGAATGAGTATATCCTTGCATTATTGATAATAATCCAAGCTTTCATAATACTGCCCCTGATATAGTGTAGATACATTACTATAAGCTATTTAAGTATTGTTAACAGTCCTATCCTTCTACCCTTATCATTGCTTCTATGATATGTTTTAACTCCCTGGCCGTACCCTTCTTTAAGGTCACACCGACCCCCTCTCTTAATAATCTCCACAGGCTGATCCTTATACACTTAGTCTGTGGCACGAGTTCCTTGATATGTCACTTAACCTGAGCATATTACAAGTAGCTAAAAATGTGCTGAAAGTGAGCTATAAGTATATTTTGCACCTTGACATGTCACTTGAATTTGTTATATTTAATGCTTTAACTTTAATGTTATGTTTTAAAAATATGCTTTTTAAAGTCATGTCTGCTTTGACGAGGTCCACTTCAGACAAGTATCCACTATCACTTCTAAATTGTGATGGCATCACTTAATGTATGTTCCTTTAATGTTCGAGGTCTGAGAGCACCGTCCAAGAGAGGCCAAGTCATCCAACACATGCGCAAACATCAGGTGGATGTAGTACTGCTACAAGAGACCCACTTCAAGAAACACCACATCCCCAATTTGCTGAGATCCATATACAACCAATGGTGCCACAGTGTGGCACCCAATTCTTTGACAAAAGGTACCTCAATAGTTATCCATAAAAATTTCCCCTTGGAAGTGCTCTCGACCTTAATAGATGAAGAGGGCAGATACATTTTCCTAAAAGGCAACATAGGGAACCAAACATACACGTTTGGTAATATTTACACTCCAAACAAGTTACAACATATATGGCTCAAAAAAACACTAACACTCTTTAGTGATTTTTCAGGGGGGGTGAAGGTTCTGGGTGGGGACTTAAATGTAATCCTTGACCCACGACTAGATGCATCCACAGGGAGGTCAGCCTTGTCTCATTTAACAGTCCAGAAAATCCATAGATTCATCGCAGAAGCAGGATTGTTAGATACATGGAGAACTTTACATCCTTCTGAGAAGGATTACACCTTTTTCTCATTAGCCCATAAATCCCATCAAAGGCTCGATTACTTACTTGCTCCCTCTCACCTGCTCTCACATTGTAAAAAGGCCTTTATTGATAACATATTGCTCTCCGATCATGCTCCACTATTTCTGGATATAACACTTGGGGGCCTTCCTAGACCATCCTCTGCGTGGTGCCTCAACAAAACAATTTTGGGTAACGCTGACCATATCAATAACATCAGAGGGAAATTAGACAAATATTTCAGTCTTAATGAAACCCCAGATGTTTCAGAGGGGGTGGTCTGGGAGGCTTACAAGGCTGTAGTAAGGGGTCATCTTATCTCCTTGGGATCATATCTAAATAAGAGAAAAGAGGCATTGATTTTAGATATCTCAACCCAGATCCACAGATCCAGATACTGGAACAAAAACACAAAAAAAATCCCTAAAAACAGAAGATCTGACCAAGTTAGAGACACTCAGAACAGAACTAAGAAATTTACTAAATACCCGGTCTGTGAAAATAAACCTCTCAGCTTAATTCAAGTACTATCCCAATAAAAAAAAAAAGGAAAGCTAAATCTTACATCCATAATGTTAAATCAGCTATATCTTGCCCGCTGTTATCTACAGAACAAATTGCTGCGCTCTTTAGCTAATTCTATCAACAACTGTATAACTTACGTGGATCTGCCACACCACAAGAAGAAGAGACCAGGGAGCGAGAGATAGATAGATAGAGGGGATACTGAAGCGGCCATGTTACTCCGCCCTTTTTCTATCGAAGAGCTGACCCAAGCCATTAGAAAAAACACTCTCCGTAAAAGCCCAGGACCTGATGGTCTACCACAAGTTTACTATAAAACATTCCAAACCATTTTACTTCACAAACTACTCTCTGTCTGCAACGCTGCCCTTCAAAACAAACCTTTACCACACAAAATGTTAACAGCCACAGTTACCATTATCCCCAAGGATGGGTAGGACCCAACGTCATGTGCAAGTTACAGACCCATTTCTCTACTTAATGTAGATTTAAAATTATATGCAAAAATGTTGGCCCTCAGACTACAACCCTTACTCCCTAAACTCATTAACATGGAACAAGTTGGATTTGTTGCAGGCAGACAGGGGCGCATGAATAAAACCCTCCTAATTAATATTACATACCGAGCAAAATCCCTCTCTATCCCCCTGATACTTTTAGGAACAAACGCCGAAAAGGCTTTCGACAGAGTGGATTGGTTATTTATGACTAAGACACTCTCAAGATACGGCTTACCTCCCCAATTTGTGAACGCAGTTATGCCAATGTATAGAGACCCCCTCGCAAAGGTCTTAGTTAACTCTACCTTGTCCCCTCCCTTTATCATCCGCAATGGAACCCGACAAGGCTGCCCCTTGTCCCCCTTACTTTTTGTACTTACCATTGAAGCCCTACTGCAAACACTGAGACAGGATAACAGGATTGAGGGAATGCAAGTTGGAGATACACACCACCAAACTGCAGCCTTTGCTGACGATCTATTGATCATTATCACTAATTCTCAGCAGGCACTGCCGGCTATTCATTCGATTTTGAATGAATTTGGAAAGATGTCAAACTTCCTCATAAATTTCTCAAAAAAGTATTAAACATAGCCCTAAATTCACAGAACCCAACAACTCTTACAACTTCACTCCCCTTTTCAATGGTCAAACAACCATATTACATTTTTGGGGATACAACTTACCTCAAACCCTTCAAACCTTTACAAGGCTAATTTCCTAAGTATAGAACCAAAGAAAAAGGCCTCACTACAATGCTGTAGGGTAGGGCAAACGGAAAACCAAACATACAAACCTAAAAGTGTTGCTAAAAAACAACCATAGAATGCCCAGTATATTTAAAAATATATATACTTTATTTTGTCATAAATAGATCATGATTACACAGATATAAAAGATTACACAAAATGTATTTGAAGAAGTCAGCAGAAAACCTGGATGCCCCCGGCCGGTGTCTCAGTGACCCGCCAAAAAGGTGTAACACGTGTCCGGTGTATGTATAGTATGCAGTGGGGTGATTCACAGGTAAGCGGTATCTGGTACTAACCACTAAAAGTAACTGTGATCATCACTCCATTGCATAGCCACTAAGCGAGTATATAGGTGTAGGGCCCTAAGTGATACATAAATTGTAGCAAAAAAAGTAACATAGTATCTATCTAAAGTACCCAACTAAATAAGTCCCCATACACCAAACCATCTAATGAAGGCTATAGGCAAAACTCGCCCATAGGCACCTGTTGGAAAATCATAACATACCCAGAGACATGATGGAGGGCAGAGACAACGGACAAAGGACAGGCTGGAAACCCAGAGGCGCGTTTCGCCTCTGCTTCGTCAGGAGGTTGATGAAGTGTGGTCATGGCCCCCTCTTTATACCCCCCATGTAGCTTCCAGGTATGGTGTGAATTCATCTGTTTGACATGTACAAATAGGTTCTGATATTATCATAGCCGGATATTACTCACGCTGGATTGGCTGATACAGCGCTGGGCTGTGATGCGCTGTGCGCCGGGTCACGTGGGGACGCCGCTACGTTTCCTTTGGAGGCAGGCTGGAACGCATGGCTTGCGTTCCACCCCTCCTCCTGATGAATGCAGCGCCTCTATGATCTACTCGGTGCATATCACCAGGCACAAGCGCTCAATAAATAAGTATCAGCTGCGATATGCAATTAGTCTATACCTCTAAGCTACATGGGGGGTATAAAGAGGGGGACATGACCACACTTCATCAACCTCCTGACGAAGCTGAGGCGAAATGCGCGTCGGGGTTTCCAGCCTGTCCTGGGTCTGTTGTCTCTGCCCTCCATCATGTCTCTGGGTATGTTATGATTTTCCAACAGGTGCCTATGGGCGAGTTTTGCCTATAGCCTTCATTAGATGGTTTGGTGTATGGGGACTTATTTATTTGGGTACTTTAGATAGATACTATGTTACTTTTTTTGCTACCATTTATGTATCACTTAGGGCCCTACACCTATATACTCGCTTAGTGGCTATGCAATGGAGTGATGATCACAGTTACTTTTAGTGGTTAGTACCAGATACCGCTTACCTGTGAATCACCCCACTGCATACTATACATACACCTGACATGTGTTGCACCTTTTTGGCGGGTCACTGAGACACCGGCCTGGGGACTACGGCATCCAGGTTTTCTGCTGACTTCTTCAAATAAATTTTGTGTAATCTTTTATATCTGTGTAATCATGATCTATTTATGACAAAAAAAACGGAATTAGACTTACCGGTAATTCAGTTTCCATGAAATCACCATGACGGCCACAAGGAGAGATTGACCCATGACCTCTGTGGGGGCAGGAAACAGAGAAGAGGTTAAATTGCCCCCTCCCACCACCGCACCTCAGTGTTCCAAAGTGCCAGAAGTGTCCTAGTATTTCCCAGTATTACACCATACCAGAAAAATACCGGTGAAAAACAAAATTTCAACAAAAGAAGGGAGGGAATGTATGGGCCGTCATGGTGATTTCATGGAAACTGAATTACCGGTAAGTCTAATTCCGGTTTTCCCATATCATCACCATGACGGCCACAAGGAGAGTTATAAAATTATTTTTTATGGGTGGGGGCAACCGCCTGGAGAACCTTCTGACCAAAAGAGAGGCCAGAGGTTCCAGACAAGTCCAAACGGTAATGTTTCACAAATGTGTGAATACTAGACCAGGAGGCGGCCCTGCATATATCATCCAGGGAGGCCCCTGCTCTTTCAGCGAAGGTAGTAGATACAGCTCTGGTAGAGTGGGCTCTAATATTGGAAGGAGGATCCAGATTCTGGTTCTTATAACATAAGGTAATAGTGTCCTTAATCCATCTTGCAATGGAGGATTTTGAGGCCCTGGATCCCTTATTCCTTCCAGCAAATTGGACAAGCAGACTGTCAGACTTCCTGAAGTCCCTAGTGGCTTCCAAGTATCTAATAACTGCACGCCTAACGTCAAGGAAATGAAATTGCTCTTCTTCCTGATCCTTGGGATTGTTGAAGAAGGATGGAAGAAGGATCTCCTGGCCTCTGTTGCGGTCTGAGGCCACCTTTGGCAGGAAACCTGGGTCTAGTTTAAGCACAATCTTATCCTCAGTGATGGTAAGGTATGGTTCCCTAATGGAGAGAGCCTGAATCTCTCCCAGTCTCTTGGCAGAGGTAATTGCTATAAGAAAGGCAGTCTTAAATGAAAGCAACTTGATTGAACAATCCTCCAACGGCTCAAATGGGGAACACATAAGATTGTTGAGAACTAAATTTAAGTCCCAGGTTGGGCTGCGGGACATAAGTGTGGGTCTCAGTCTACGTGCAGCTCTAATGAATCGTTTGATCCATCTATGGTCTGCCAGGTCGGAATCAAAGAAGGCGCTCAATGCCGAAACTTGAACCTTTAAAGTGGATGGAGAAAGGCCCATGTCCAGGCCCTTTTGTAGAAATTCCAGAATTTTCTGGATACTGGGCCCCACGGAATTTGGATTTTCCTCGCCCGACCATGAGCAGAATCTCTTCCAGATCTTCAGGTATATCGCTGAAGTGACCTTTTTCCTAGAACATCTCAGGGTGGCTATAACCTGGTCTGACAGGCCCTGAGACCTTAAGAGGGAGACCTCAGGATCCAAGCCGTGAGCTTCAGGAACTCCGGATGAGGATGTAGCAAAGGACCCTGGTATAGGATGTCCCCCCTGAGTGGGAGTCTCACTGGTTCGTCTATTGCTAGCTTTAATAGAGGGGCGAACCAACTCCTCTTGGGCCAGAACGGAGCGATCAGTATTACCGTGGTTCTCCCCTCCTGAATCTTCTGAATGACCCTCGGGATGAGCGGCAATGGAGGGAATGCGTACCCTAGATCCCAGCACCATTTTAGGGAGAAGGCGTCTACTCTCCAGGGATGGTCCCCAGCATTTAGGGAGCAGAATGTTTGCACCTTCGTATTTCTCCTTGATGCAAACAGGTCTATTGTAGGAAGCCCCCATCTTCGGGTTAGCATATTGAAGACCTCTGGGTTCAGTGCCCACTCTGTATGATCTATTACCTGTCTGCTCAAAAAGTCAGCTTCTAGATTCAGGGATCCCTTCAGGTGCATTGCTGAGATGGAGTTTAGTTCCTTTTCTGCAAAGGAGAAGATCTCCTCTGAGATACTCTGGAGTCTCCTTGATCGAGTACCCCCCTGGTGTTTTAGGTAGGAGACCACAGTCACGTTGTCCGATAGGACCTTCACGTGCTGATTTCGTATCAATTGCTTGGCGGCGAGAAGGGCTTCTCTTACTGCATACAGCTCCCTGAAATTTGAAGACTGAGCAGATATCAGACGCTTCCACGTTCCTTGGAAATAGGCTCTGTCGATTTTTGCTCCCCAACCGGATTGGCTGGCGTCCGTGAAGACGGTAATCGACGGTGACCTGATCCATGGGACTCCCTGGGACAGATTCCTCTCCTTCGTCCACCATGAGAGGGACTTCACACGGCAGTGAGCCTGTGCCCACTCGACCGAGGGTATACAGGAGGTTAGGAGGCCGATTAGGCTCATTGCTTCCCTCACTGAGCATTTTTTCCCCCGTTGGAAGCGCCTCACCTTGTTTATCAGGGACTGGATTTTGCTCTGTGGAAGAAAGGTTGACTGAGTTACGGAGTCTAGAGTAACTCCCAGAAATCTCACCTTCTGGGATGAAACCAACATTGACTTGGGTTCGTTCACTATCCAACCTAGTTGAGATAGGCGGGACAGAAATACTTCCAGGTCCGACAGCAGGAGATCTTTTGAGTCCGCTATGACTAGGAAATCGTCCAGATATGGCACTATATTTAATCCCTCCTGTCTGAGAGGGGCTATCATCTCTACCACAAGTTTGGTGAAGAGCCTTGGAGCGGCTGAAATCCCGAAGGGCTGTGCTATAAACTGGAAATGACAAATCCGATTGGAAGGGTCTAGGACAGCAAACCTTAGAAACCTCTGGTGATCTGGGTGAATGGGGACGTGCAGATAGGCATCTTTCAGGTCGATCGAGCACATAAATGCCCCTAGCTTTATCAACGGCACTAAGGATCTGAGAGACTCCATCTTGAACTTCCTGTAAAGAATAAACTTGTTCAGTTGTTTTAAGTTTATGATGGTCCGGAAGTCTCCTTCCTTTTTCCTTACTAAGAATAGGGTTGAATAGTACCCCTGACCCCTCTGAGATGCGGGGACCGGGATTACAGCACCCTTCTTCACCAAGTCCTGGACTCCTTGAAAGATGTTTAGGTTGGAGAGTCTGGTAGGCAACCTCGTGATGACGAATCTTGCAGGGGGGAGAGAGGTGAACTCGATCCTGTAACCTTGCTGAATGATGTCCAGGGCCCAGGGATTTCTTGATGTTAATGACCATGGACCCAGGAAATCCTTCAGTCTCCCCCCTACAACGGCGTCAATGTTTGTCCTCAGATTTGGACTGGGGCTTGAGAAGGAAGCTCCTTCCTCTACCCCCTTTGGGATAAGACCAGCGGCCTGACTTGCCTTTCCCTCTAACAGACTTATTCTGTCCGCCGTAGGACCGAAAGGACTGATTCTTCCTAAAGGACCTTTCCTCTGGGAATCCCTTTTTCTTGTCGGCCGCCTTCTCAAGTATCTCGTCTAGGACCGGCCCGAATACATATTCTCCTGAAAAGGGGATGGATATCAGTTTTAGCTTAGAGATTCTATCGCCCGACCAGGACTTCATCCACAAAGTCCGACGAGCCGCATTGGACAACCCTGCCTCCCTAGCACCGAATCTGATAGACTCAGCAGATGCATCTGCCAGGAACCCTGTAGCTGATTTGAGTAGCGGTATGGACTGCAGGATCTCTTCCCTGGAGGTCTTCCTGCTTAGGTGGTTCTCAAGTTCCCCTAACCACAGGTACATAGACCTGGCTACCGATGTTGCCGCAATGTTGGTCTTGATGTTAAACATGGAGGCCTCCCAAGCTTTCCTTAAAAGGGCATCTGCCTTTCGCTCCATGGTGTCCTTCAATTGGGCAGCATCCTCAAACGGCAGGGCAGTTTTTTTGTTAACCTTTGCCACCTGCACGTCAACTTTAGGGGTCCCGTCAAACAGCTTAGACTGAGAGGGGTCGAATAATAATCGATTTTTAAACTCTTTGGAAATCCCCAATCGTTTCTCAGGTTCTGACCATTCCTCCAGAATCATTTGTCTAATGTGCTCGTTTATGGGGAAGACCCTGGATTTTTTCACCTTGAGTCCCCCAAACATTTCGTCCTGAATAGAAACGGACCTAGGGGTCTCTTCAATCCCCATTGTTGCTCTGACTGCCTTTAACAAGTCATTCATCTCCTCCGAGGAAAAATAAAACTTCTTATTATTTTCGTATACCTCCCCCTCAGAGAGAGATGGATCATCCTCCCACTGCGTGGAGGTAGAAGCTTTATCGCCTGCGTCCTCGGATCCGGAAGAAAAAATCCTGGAACGCGGACGCTTGCGAGAAGGCTCGTCCTGGGGATCAGACTGAGCAACTCTAGCGGCCCGAATTTCTTCCTGAACCACCGATCTGATATTTTCCATAAGGGACGACTGTTCCTCCTGGATTACATCAGAAATACATGCTTTACAAAGCTTCTTTCCATAATCGTCAGGCAGTTTCCTTGCACAAGAGATGCAGCGAGGAGGTTTTTTAAGCTTTTTTTGCGCCTCTTTAGCCTGAAACAGATATGGAAATAGCGGTATCAGAAAATAAGGCCTTGGCAAAGAAAGAATATCGTGCCATAAGACAAGCGGCTCCCCAGAGGGATACTTACAGGAGGCAGAGGGGGAGCATCCAGCTCCATAACAGTTTGTACCTCAGGACCTGACATTCTGTAGGGTAAAATGCAGCTGCAGTACTCACAGACCTCAGATCAGCGTCCTTATGGCAGCTCCCGCCTTTTATTCAAACTGCTCTGCTCCTGCGCTTTACTTCCGGGTTGCGGCCGAACCCGGAAGTGACGTCACCGACGTCGGCGTGCGCACACGCCGGCCGCTACCAGCCCGACCCACAGGGGAGGAGGAGGAGGAGAATTGCGGCCCGGGAGCAGGCTCCAGACCAGCCGGAGCGAGTCCTCCCGATACCCCCCAGCCCAGCATGAGCACGCGGCCGCCGGCGGACTGGGGGAGCTCCGATGAGCCTCAGGTAACCAGGAGGCCCCTGGAGACAACTAAAAAATAAAAAACAAAATCCTATCTTCATCTCCCTGCCGCCGCAGGGAGACTCTTCTCTGACCCTGGCCACAGTGGGGACAGGAACACTGAGGTGCGGTGGTGGGAGGGGGCAATTTAACCTCTTCTCTGTTTCCTGCCCCCACAGAGGTCATGGGTCAATCTCTCCTTGTGGCCGTCATGGTGATGATATGGGAAATATATATTTTTAAATATACTGGGCATTCTATGGTTGTTTTTTTAGCAACACTTTTAGGTTTGTAATTTCCTAAGTATGCCTACGCAAATACAAGCCCTATTAGACTCCTGGGAAACGCCATTCGCCTCATGGTTTGGCAGAAGAGCACTGATTAAAATAATAATATTCCCTAAGATCTTATATTTTCTACAAACCCTACCCATACACCTACCTGTCATCTTCTTTTCGCAAATATGCACTATCCTCTCGACATATCTCTGGAAAAAAGGTAGACCCAGACTATCCCACACACAACTCATACAGCCCAACAACAGAGGCGGCATTGGCCTCCCAGATTTCTTTCTACAGTATATTACAAAGCAATTCAGGGACTTAGATGTCTGGAATGGCTACGACCTCATGACGGTCAATTAGATATCCAAACAGATACTGCTCAGACGACAATACCTCTGAGGTCTCTTCTCTTTCCCTCAAAGGAGGTCTCGAGGGATGTCATATCTGACCTAAATCCATGCACTTATAATACTATTAAAATCTGGAGACAATACTTAAGCTCAGTTGTCCTGACCCCGCAAATCTCACCATTACTGCAAGTGAGGGATATCCTGAATAACTCCTCCCCCATCTTTATGAGATCACTCACAATCTTAGGGAAAAATATTACTTTACCTGTAGTAGACTTACTAGACTTCAACTTACACTTAATTAATAATTGGCAACTACACCCCCAATTAAAATCTCTTTCTCCTCTACATTTAATCCATATCTAATATTTCATTACCATATCACCATCCCCTCAGAGAGCAAGTTCAGAACATTTGCAGTTTAAGAAACTTGCTCTTGTTACTAGACCCCCGGCAAAGAAAATCTCAACTATCTATCCCACTCTAATATCCAACAGCAGATCCACAGAACCACCATGCAAAATTAAAAAAGTGGGAAAGAGATCTTAAAATCCAGCTGTCAGACAAAGAAAAATCATTTCTGATGGCACAAACCCCAAAAATCTCAAAATGTTTCAAATTACAAGAAAACTTCTTTAAGGTACTAACAAGGTAGTATTATACCCCAGATAGGCTCCACGCTATATTCCCTACGACCAGTTCTTTGTGCTGGAGATGTCATCAGAAATTGGGCACATTTATACATATATGGTGGGAGTGCCCCTTAATTCTCTCTTACTGGCAAGAGGTTGGAGGCATTATCTCACACATGTCAAACGCCTTTATCCATAACACCCAAAACCTTCCTCCTTAATATATACGATGATCATCTAAAACCTAACACACAAACACAATTATGTACTCACTTATTAGCCACTGCAAGGCTTCTAATAGCAGTACACTGGAAATTTAAATCATCTCCCCCTATCTCCCAATCGATCAACAGATGTGATCACATCTTCCGAATGGAGCAAATTTGTAGCTGGGAAAATGGATCCCACCCTAAGTTCATACTCATTTGGAATCCATGGCGAATCTTTAGGAACTTTGGGGACACGAGAACTGAGTGGACACTATCTGAATATATCTCTATTACCTCTCACCCACATCACATATAACAAACAGAAAGACCTCCTATTAACCCCTTTTACAAGGAAACAGAAGCAGCATGTGGACGTCTTAAATAACTTAAGTTTACACATGTTTTTTTTAATTCCTATGTCCCTCCCCTCCTCACCATTGTTACCACCTCCCACCCTCCCTACCATCCACTCTCTATATTATTTACTTATCCTCTATGATTTGTATAATCTTAACACTGACTTGTATTAAGCTGTCTTGTCAATAACTATATATCCACCTTTGTGAAACTTTGATTTCTTGTGAAATGCATACCTCAGCTTTTTGTATACCCTAAAAAAAAAATATAAAAACATTAAATGTGTTGTATATCACTACAAGATAACGGGTAGTTATAGCAAACACATTTTATGGCTATAATGCCACTACTATACCTGTATTACTGAACACATTGTATATTACTGCAAGATAATGGGTAGTAACAGCAAAAGCATTTTACAGCAATAATGCCATTTTTATACCAAGGCAATTGAATGCATTTTATTTTTACTCCAAAAATGTGTTGTATTACTGTAAGGTACTGTTTAGTTCAAACACATTTTACTGCAAAAATGACACTGCTACCAGAGCACATTGACAATACTAGTGTGCAATTTGCTTGTAAAAAGAGATGCACGGAATTGTGCTTCTGTCTTTAAATTTCAGAAAAACACTTGCAATTTTGCTGGTACCATTTAATAATATGTGTACCAAACCTGTGAGATTTCATTTATAGGAAACCTGTGACTTTTCATTTATAGGCCCTTATAATAAAATGTCTGGAAAATGGAAGTGTAAAATGAAAGACACATGCTTCATCATTCCAGAGTCATGAGGGTAGTAGCTGCATTAGCAGGACCAGCCATCTGGCCGGCAGTAGTAGGCTACAGTTTTTCCTGGCATATTATTATTGAGGACAAAGAAGATAGCATTGTGGACTAGATTCCTCACCCCTCAGTCACATCAGAATGATGTTAAGGTGACCTCTGAGTCGCATACAGTGCCTTGGAGCCAAGAATTACAGCATTCTCTCTGCTCCTCCTCCCTTCAACCTCAGAAAAGCCTTTAAGTTACATTCTCTGTCTTCACTTCCCCCTCCTAAAGGGTTGCCTTCTTTTTTCCTAAGACGAGTCAATAAAACCCCACTACACGCTATGGAAGGAATACTCAAGAGAGTCTCCCTGTTGATGACTTGTGTGGGAACACTCAGAGTTTGGACTGCCATGAGGAGTTTTAAGGGGGAGTTGGGGACCCTATTCATAGCTGTGTTGCTGGTGATGGTAGTAGTGGAACCAGTAGCCGTGGCAGTAGGGGCAGTGGTTGCCACAGTGGCACTCAGGGGAAAATACAGAACAGGGAATCGGGAGGGGTGTCAAGGAGCCCACGGTGACATATCACAGTCTGATAAAAACAGTGTGAAAAAGGTGAGTACTCTGACAAGGATTGTGTGTTGGACTGGACTTTGGAGTCAGATCAGGCATCAGAGAAGGAGGGTGATGGCCATGGAGACAGCAATAAAAATCTAAAGCAACCACAGATTTGCTTCAACTGGTGATGCCACTGATACTGTAGGCAAAGGCTCAAAACATTCCAGACCTAAGCCAAGCTATGTAAGTATCTCAGGAAAATGAAATTTCAGATGAAATGTAGAGTGTCAAAGCTCCGGACAATAAGATGCACCTAGAATATGGAGGAGGAAAGGAAGAAAATAATCAGACCTCTGAGCAGATCCCCAAATCAGATCCCCATTCTTTATCAGACCTCAGATCAGACCCTCATCAAACTCACAATCCTCATCAGAACCCCAAATCAGACCCCCATTCTTCAGCAGACCTCAGATTAGACCCCAAAATAATCAGACTCCCAAGCTCCATTAGCCTCAGATCAGACCCCTCAATCTCCGTCAGCCGCAGATCAGCCCCCCATCAGACCCTATAGCTTCCATCAGCTTCGGATCAGACCGCCTGCTTTCCCAATTTTGCCTCTAAAAATATATAAACAATAAAAAATAAACATTACAGCTATCACCACATCAAAAAATGTCAGAACTTTTAAAATATTAAAATACAGTGTATTTTCCCTTTGTGGAGGATTTCTTAGTGATCAGAAATGGTACCAATAAAAACTACAGTTCGTCCTGCAAAAAAAAAAAAAAAGACCTCATAAAGCCCTGTAGACATAACTATAAAAGATTATGGCTGTCAGAAAATGGAGATTTGTTTTCATAGTTTATTTTTATTTTTATAAAGTAATAAAACTAAATAAAAACTACAAATTTGTTATCACTGTAATTGTACTGACCCACAGAATAAGGGCATCATATCATTTTTAGCACATGGGGAACCCCCAAAAAAATCTTGTCTGATTTTTTTCTTTCTTATCATTTTACCCTGCAAAGAATAGTCTTCCAATACAAGACCTGGTAAATTAAATGGTTCCATAAAAAAAATCTTGTCCCACAAAAAAAAAAAATCCCTCATATAGCTATGTGAACAGAAAATGTACAAAGTTGTGGCTATTGAAATGTGGGGAGGAAAAATTAAAAAAACACAACCAAAAGTAAGCCCAGTCCTTTAAGAGGTATTTTCATCTCAGACAATGGGGGGATATTGCTAGGATTTCCCGGGGTCCGTCCCCCACCAAGCGTTGCTCCCCACTGCTCCCATAGAAGTGAATGGGAGCGCACCACGCACACGCGGCCCTTGCTCCCATTCATTTCTATGGGGCTAACAGAAATAGCTGAGCCAGCATAGTGCATTCTTATTGTAGGTGCTGGTCCCAGAGGTGGGACCCACACCTATCACACAATGGGGGCATATCCTAGCGATATGCACTCATTGTCTGACATGGCAAAACCCTTTTAAGGGTTCAACACAAAAGAGGGCAGTATACTGCTACAGATGGATCTGGATAGTTTGGAAGCTTGGGCAGAGAAGTGGCAGATGAGGTTTAACACTGAAAAATGTAAGGTTATGCACATTAGAAGGAATAATGCAAGTCACCAGTACATACTAAATGTTAAAATGCTGGGTAACACTGATATGGAAAAGGACTGAAGAATTTTAGTTGACAGTAGGCTCGCTCATCTGTAGCAACTAGTGTCAGGCCACTGCTGTCAAGGCCAATAAGATAATGGATTGCATCAAAAGGGACATAAATAAACATGATGAGACTATAGTCCTGCCACTTTATAGAACACTAGTCAGACCACACATGGGGGGAGATTTATCAAGACAGACGCTTTCTGTACCATCTTGATATCCCCTGCACTGTCGGAGGATGCATAATAAATTAGGCGCATCCTCCGGCAGACTGTGTGACTAAACAGAATTATGAGACAGCTCAAACCTGCCGTAAATTTTTGGCTTCATTTGCACCATAAAACTGGCATGAATGAAGATAAATTTATCTCCACTGTTGGCCATGCCCCTCTCCCATCCTTACCACGCCCCCTTTTGGAAAAGTGACAAGGGTGGGGTAAAAAGAGGCACTTGCGGCATTTGGGTTGTTGATCAGGGAGTTAATCTGATTGCCTGATTGGAGTCTGGAATTTTTTCCCCCTAAAATTGGCTTTTAGGTCACAGGGTCTTTTGCCTTCCTGTGGATCAACTTTTATTTGACGAATCAGACATGAAATACATTTCAAGAAGTTTGCCCATCTCTAACACATTTGAATAGATTTACACATGCAGTGTTTTATAGCCATATGTTTGTGTTTAGCCGACAAAATCTGCATCTTCAAGCAAGATGGAGGCAGCCGGCCCATCGCAAGCAAATAGATGAGGTAAATATGATATATTTTTATTTTTACTTATATCAGATGCCGCGATCTGCTATGAACATGGCATTTGAGGGGTACAATGACGGGGAGCTGTGCAATCGCTCCCTGGCATTACACCCACTACTTACAAAGAAATGCGCTTTGTGATGAAGTCATTTATCACAAAGCTAATTTTTTAGCAAAGCAGCTGAATCAAATTTTTTCTATAATTCGCTCATCTCAAATTTTAAACAGGCAGACTAAAGATGCCCCAAATTAATGACAGCAGCTCATTCTGTGTGATGGATTAGGTCCATTGTTAGACACTGCAGATGTCCATGGAACACGGTCCATGAGAAACCGGACTGGCATTGCAGGAGCGCACAGCGTCATAGCAACCAATCTCACGGACCGTGTTCCACGGACGTCTGCATGAGGCCTAACTTTATTTGTTGGTTCACCGCAAATCAAAATATTGGTGCACGCTGTTGATTCATACACCACCCCCTTTCCATGAAGTTAAGCCCCTCCTTGTTGGAGAGGCATAAAAGGTATTTAGACAGCTAAAAAAGCCACAAAAATCTGAACTACACAGTGTGAATCCAGCTTTATTTTCTTGCTGACAAGCTCGATATCTGTTGCTAATAACAACCATCAAATTTGTGAATGCTGCTTTGGGACTATAATACCGTCAGGATCAACAATGCAATGTATTTTCTGTACGTTATATCAAAATATAAGCTGTAATATAACCTTCCCTGTTTTAAGGGATATTTTATAGCTGTACAACTATGGTTTTTTTCTGAATGGAAAAATAGCCCACTTTGTAGAACTTTGGTGAGGAAATCTCAGTATGATATACAGACGTGGACAAAATTGTTGGTACCCTTTGGTCAATGAAAGAAAAAGTCACAATGGTCACAGAAATAACTTTAATCTGACAAAAGTAATAATAAATTAAAATTCTATAAATGTTAACCAATGAAAGTCAGACATTGTTTTTCAACCATGCTTCAACAGAATTATGTAAAAAAATAAACTCATGAAACAGGCATGGACAAAAATGATGGTACCCCTAGAAAACACAGAACATAATGTGACCAAAGGGACATGTTAATTCAAGGTGTGTCCACTAATTAGCATCACAGGTGTCTACAACCTTGTAATCAGCCATTGGGCCTATATATATGGCTCCAGGTAATCACTGTGTTGTTTGGTGATATGGTGTGTACCACACTCGACATGGACCAGAGGAAGCAAAGGAAAGAGCTGTCTCAAGAGATCAGAAAGAAAATTATAGACAAGCATGTTAAAGGTAAAGGCTATAAGACCATCTCCAAGCAACTAGATGTTCCTGTGAGTACAGTTGCACATATTATTCATAAGTTTAAGATCCATGGGACTGTAGCCAACCTCCCTGGACGTGGCCGCAGGAGGAAAATTGATGACAAATCTAAGAGACGGATAATCCGAATGGTAACAAAAGAGCCTAGAAAGACTTCTAAAGAGATTCAAGGTGAACTTCATGCTCAAGGAACATCAGTGTCAGATCGCACCATCCGTCGTTGTTTGAGCCAAAGTGGACTACATGGGAGACGACCAAGGAGGACACCATTGTTGAAAACGAATCATAAAAAAGCAAGACTGGAATATGCCAAACTACATGTTGACAAGCCACAAAGCTTCTGGGAGAATGTCCTGTGGACAGATGAGACAAAAATCGAAGTTTTTGCCAAGGCACATCAGCTGTATGTTCACAGACGAAAAAATGAAGCATATCAAGAAAAGAACACTGTCCCTACTGTGAAACATGGAGGAGGCTCTGTTATGTTCTGGGGCTGCTTTGCTGCGTCTGGCACAGGGTGTCTTGAATCTGTGCAGGGTACAATGAAATCTCAAGACTATCAAGGAATTCTAGAGAGAAATGTACTAGCCAGTGTCAGAAAGCTTGGTCTCAGTCGCAGGTCATGGGTCTTGCAACAGGACAATGACCCAAAACACACCGCTAAAAACACCCAAGAATGGCTAAGAGGAAAAAATTGGACTATTCTAAAGTGGCCTTCTATGAGCCCTGACCTCAATCCTATTGAGCATCTTTGGAAGGAGCTGAAACATGCAGTCTGGAAAAGGCACCCTTCAAACCGGACACAACTGGAGCAGTTTGCTCATGAGGAGTGGGCCAAAATACCTGCTGAGAGGTGCAGATGTCTCATTGACAGTTACAGGAAGCGTTTGATTGCAGTGATTGCCTCAAAAGGTTGCGCAACAAAATATTAAGTTAGGGGTACCATCATTTTTGTCCATGCCTGTTTCATGAGTTTATTTTTTTACATAATTCTGTTGAAGCATGGTTGAAAAACAATGTCTGACTTTCATTGGTTAACATTTATAGAATTTTAATTTATTATTACTTTTGTCAGATTAAAGTTATTTCTGTGACCATTGTGACTTTTTCTTTCATTGACCAAAGGGTACCAACAATTTTGTCCACGTCTGTATGTCTACTTTACTGGAATCTGGGCAGCTAATTAATTCTCAAAAGGTTTATAGAGCCCCCCCCCCCCCCCCCCCTGGGAAGTTATTTATTAGCTCCTGGAGTAACATCAGAGATTGGTTGGGTATAAAGGGCTCTCTTTGTTGTACCCCTCTTTGGTACAATTACCATCTGCAAGCTCTAGATGAATTGGCTGGAGATCAGTATTGGCAAAAGTGGTTGGGAATATGGATATACTTTTGTTTTTGGAGTTAGCACAAAGAGTAAATATATTGAATTTATCCTGGTTTAAGTATTTTCAGTTATGATCGGCACTAGCGAGTGTAAAGAAAAAAAGTGTTTTTTGAGATAGATATTTCTACACCTTTAAATCACTTTATAGGGAATAGAGGTCAGAAGGTTAAGATTTTTCAACTATATAAACTTTTGTTTAAAGCATGATTCAATAATATAAGCTCTCCGGGACAGAGGACTTGGCAAATTGATTGTCCAGGAATTTTTTGTGAAGATTGGGGCAATATATATCATTTGCATCACGTTTTGGTTCAATTTAATATTATACACCGAATTTATATTACACCTTTATAGTTAAATAAATGTGGTTTAAGGGATATTTCGAACTGTCCGCGGTGTGATTCACTACGGGCGGATCATTTGCATATGTTTTGGTCATGTACAGCACAATATTGGGGTGCAATTTATAATTTTATTACCCAGGATTTGAAAGTTGAGATTCCATTCACAGTAGAATGCTGGGTACTGGGTGACCTAAAAAAATTAATATGTAGAGGTATCTCGTCTCACACCAATTACTATTGCACTATTTCACAGTGGACTGGGTATATTAATAAAACATCCATTTTACTGGTTGCTATTAAAAATAAAGCAATTTACATAACATGCTCAAGAGAAAAATGCAGGGAGAAGACACTAAAATATACAAATTATTTTCCTTTTTCTTTGTCACCTGCCCGTAATCAGTACCAAAGTAATAAATGGACAGATCTTACCCCTTCCAGATGTCTGTGATATGATCTTAACATCAGGTGTATATCCTTCAGTATGATGGCAGAAGGATATAGGTGACTGGAGCTTGTGATACGAGTGACGGTTGTCACACTAGCAAACCCTATTAATAGAACCCTACCTATCGGAGGGATAGGGGGCTAGTAATCCCTGCCTAGGGGACACGTAGCACACAGGGGTGACCCCATATGGAACCTTTCCCTGCTTGGGGCCTATTACCTATAATGACCATCACTTAATTTCCTTACATGCCACATTTCATCCCATCTAAGAGACTCGTCAGGGGACTTTATAAATGAAGAAAGGTACTAAAAAAGAGAAAAAACTGGAAAAAGAAAAAGTGTCACGGAAAATTCTCACAAAATCTCCACATGTTACAAAAGGGAGAAATAACCTCTACTCACTGTTAAGTAGCAATGAAAGTTCTTTGCCAAAGGGAAGATGTGGGCACAAATCTAAACAGTAGTCCGTGCCTCTATATGGGGAAGTGTCCCCAAACAATCCTAGTCTCACCGCCTGTTTTGGTATTGAGGATGGAGAGCGCAGTGTACTGCGCTCTCTCTCCATTTAAATGTGTCCGGCCCCAATACCCCATCCAATACCCGCCTCCTGATCGCGTGTGTTGACAAGCATGTGGAACTCACGCTGAACAGCGCGCACTCCACTGCAACCGGAAGGTGAAGTCACATGTTCTGTCTGGCTGCCAGAAATTAGGAGGAGCTACGTCCCAGCGTACCTTGTTGCCTGGTAACTACGAGACGTCGGGAATCAGCTCTCCCAGGCTAACACAGATAGTGGAGAGCCATTTAACAATGAAGAGCCAGCTGGCTCATACATGGATTTAAGGCAGGGTACAATACAGGCTAAGTTACTTTTATTAGATATAAAATCAATCAATTCCGGATCTCAAAAGTACGAACGTGGTTATAGGATAAACATATAACTTCAAAACAATATAAGAGATATATTTGGCATGATACAAAAATTAAACATAAGAAGGCACACATAGAAGCAAAAATAATAGAATCTTCCCAATGCGGCTCTTATATGAAACAGCTAAAATTCTGCCGTTCATTGAGACCGGTGGGATATACAGTTTTTAAATAGAAAATCCACTTTGCCTCACATTGGAGGATTCTCCTATCCCAATTGCCTCTTCTCTTGTTGGTTTTATCATTTCAATACCCATGAAGGTAAGACACTCAGTCCTACCCTCGTGTTCATTTCTCACGTGTTGTAATACAGAAGTATCTCTTTGGGTTATTACATCTCCAACATGCTTGGATTCTCTGTCTGAGCATGTTATTTTATACACAACACCTTTAGATTTACATATAGGAATAGTATGGATGGGCACTCGTATATGGGGATATGTAGGACACAATTTATTATTAAAACTTACAATAAAATGAAATCACAATGTAAAATGGACAATATATAAAAAAACTGTGAAGTGAAATGATACAATGGGAGAAAGTCAATGAATGTACTGTTATGAAGGGCTGGGGCTGATAACCCAAAAAAATCCTCACCTTGTATTCTCAGGGCTATAGGGTGCTGGGAATTTTAATATTGTAATAAAGGGAGGATAAATGTGGTGATCAGTCTCTGCTCAATTCAGTGATATTTCTCTATAATTTCATAAATGTAATAATCACACATCTATAAAAAACTTTTTTCACCTATGGTGATATAATTGGTCCTAATAAGTAATGCCGCTAATTATCCTGTGTAATTTTTCCATATATATAGGAATAGTGTTGCGCATAAACAAAGTTTCCTCTGTATTTAATACTCTTTGCAAGATGTAACCGGTCTCTTTTTGTATCCGCGGGGAACTGTTGCAAAATGTAACCAGTCTTTTTTATGTCTATAGGAACTGTTATAATAGCATCCAGGTTATATCGCTGTGACAAAGTCCTTGGTATATATTTCTAATGCAGTTCGTTATTTTCCCATTATCTTTATGTAGCACATCACAAATCTTTACCCACTATGTTGGCTTACCTTTGGCCTGTAACTTGCTGGGACTTGCGAATAGATCTGTACTCCACACTGTATGCCGGCGTCCCGGTTGTGGAGTTAGTCGCATCCCACGTGTCTGTCACCGCTGATTTCAAGATCCGGTTTGGTGTGAGGATCACGTACCTTTCAGGCGCAGGTGAATGACGTCTTCAGGTCTTTTTTAATGGGGTAAAGAAAGTTCCTTTTTCTTCAAAGTGCACTTATATTCATGAAAGCGGGGTATTTATCCAAGGTCCTGCGCCAGACGCGTTTCGGGGAGACACTGTCCCCTTCGTAGGCGCAGGACCTTGGATAAATACCCCGCCTGAAAGGTACGTGATCCTCACACCAAACCGGATCTTGAAATCAGCGGTGAGAAACACATGGGACGCGACTAACTCCACAACCGGGACGCCAGCATACAGTGTGGAGTACAGATCTATTCGCAAGTCCCAGCAAGTTACAGGCAAAGGTAAGCCAACATAGTGGGTAAAGATTCGTGATGTGCTACATAACGATAATGGGGAAATAACGAACTGCATTAGAAATATATACCAAGGACTTTGTCACAGCGATATAACCTGGATGCTATTATAACAGTTCCTATAGACATAAAAAAGACTGGTTACATTTTGCAACAGTTCCCCGCGGATACAAAAAGAGACCGGTTACATCTTGCAAAGAGTATTAAATGCAGAGGAAACTTTGTTTATGCGCAACACTATTCCTATATATATGGAAAAATGACACAGGATAATTAGCGGCATTACTTATTAGGACCAATTATATCACCATAGGTGAAAAAAGTTTTTTATAGATGTGTGATTATTACATTTATGAAATTATAGAGAGATATCACTGAATTGAGCAGAGACTGATCACCACATTTATCCTCCCTTTATTACAATATTAAAATTCCCAGGACCCTATAGCCCTGAGAATACAAGCTGAGGATTTTTTGGGGTTATCAGCCCCAGCCCTTCAAAACAGTACATTCATTGACTTTCTCCCATTGTATCATTTCACTTCACAGTTTTTTTATATATTGTCCATTTTATATTGTGATTTCATTTTATTGTAAGTTTTAATAATAAATTGTGTCCTACATATCCCCATATACGAGTGTCCATCCATACTATTCCTATATATAATTCGCATTTTGATGGGTGTACTCAAATTGTGGTTGGTGCACCTACCCTGAGGGAATAGAGGCGAGCAGGTCTCTCAACTTCTGTTACCATCCCAAATACCTTTAGATTTACAATTGATCATGTCCCTTATTTCGTACATCTTATTAGCATTGTTGCTCTTAAACATTTTTACTCATTTCATATATTTGCAAGCCACACACCCTCCACATTTGTAATTGCCACGAATGGGTTTATTGAGCCAAGTTCTCGGTGCTGGTGGTGCTACAAAATGACTTTTTACTACCCGGTCACAGACGCTCTTCCCTCTCCTATAAATGATACTTGGACGCTCTTTCATCACTTCACAAATGTCAGAATCCATCCTTAGAATATGCCAGTATTTAGTACACTTCCCCATACCGAGGCACGGACTACTGTTCAGATTTGTGCCTACATCCTCATTTTGGCAAAGAATTTTCTCGTGCTTTTTTCCATTGGGGGACACAGACCATGGGTATAGCTTAGAGGTATTAGTAGGAGGGACACTATGCAAATGAAAGAGCTCCTCCTCCTCGGGCTATACCCCCAGACTCCACCAGGAGGAACTCAGTCTTTGCTTAGTGTCTGGTGAAGGAGGTTGACACTCTCTGATTCTACTCCTTTTTGTTATTTTTATTCTAGATGGGGACACAGGTCGGCATGGCGCCTTCCTGGTCCCCCGTGGAGTGCCCGCCGCCGTCTTTGGGACGTTGCCTGGCTGCCTCCATTTCCCCCCAAGAAGATAAGTGGATCCGGGCTCGACCTGTTAGCTCCGGCATCCCACCAGCTGCTGGGACGCCTGCTGCCTACCCTCCTCCAGAGCACTGTTCTCCTGGATTGGAGTCAGAAGTCTGAAGAGGCGCATCCCTGCTGGTCTGGACATCGAGGGAGCATGCTGAGCAGATAAGTGTTGCCCAATCCCTCCCCCTCCCTCTGTGTCTATTTGTCTGTGGCTACCTGGGTGAACTTGAAGAAGGATCCTGATGGGGCACTTTCTTCATTTTGGCACTGGAGTACTGGCATCTCTTCCCCCTTAAACTGTGGGCTTCAGCGCTTCTCTCGTCGGGCCTTGGCTGCTGCGCTCCCTCAGCGCCCGCCGGCAGGCCGCTCCTCCACGTGGTGTTTGTTTAAATCACGCGCGCGCTTATTTCCGCGCGCGTGCGCTTATTTTCGCGCATATTTTCGCGCGTGCGCTTATTTTCGCGCATATTTTCGCGCGTGCGCTTATTTTCGCGCATATTTTCGCGCGTGCGCTTTTTTTCGCGCATATTTTCGCGCGTGCGCTTATTTTCGCGCATATTTTCGCGCGTGCGCTTATTTTCGCGCATATTTTCGCGCGCGTGCATATTTTCGCGCGCGCGCTTATTTTTCGCGCGCTTTTTTCGCGCCATAATGACGCGTTCGGGGAGGCGGAGCCTCGGCATGCCGCTCTGACTCTCCTTACACCGGAGACTCTGTTTGCTCATGGCCGTGCAGCTCCTCATCACTCTACTCTGTTTTGTGCCAGGCAAGCTGGTAGCTCAGTGGTACTGCTGCTGCTGCCCCATGTCCAGGCTTTCTGAGTTCAAAGCCCCTTTCAGCCTTCAAAAATTGTTTATATTATTCTAGATGGGGACACAGGTCGGCATGGCGCCTTCCTGGTCCCCCGTGGAATGCCCGCTGCCGTCCTTGGACGCTGCCTGGCTGCCTCCATTGCCCCCCAAAGAAGACAAGTGGATCCGGGCTCGACCTGCAGCTCCGGTATCCCACCAGCTACTGGGTCTCCTGCTGCCACCCTCCACCAGAACACTGCACTCCTGGACAAGGAGTCAGAAGCCTGATGAGGTGCATCCCTGCTGGTCCTGGAGTCGAGGGAGAAGTTCTGCAGGAGAAGTTCTGCAGGAGCAGATAAGTATTACCTGCATCCCTGCCTTACCCCCCTCCTCCACCCCTCCTCCACGTCCCTGGGGGCCTGCGGTCCCCGCTTGGGCATCTGCCATGTCCAGCGCGGCCGCTAAATTGGTCTTAGTCGCCAAGGCAACCATGTCCTTTAATCCTGTGGCGCTAACGACTCCATCTCTCTCAGTGGTCCCCACAGTGGGTGACTGACTACGAAGAGGCAGCGTGAGCGGCAGCATCCCACCTCGGATGTCTCCGTCTCTCCACCCCCCTCACCTCGCCGGTGGCGCTTGCGGACTGCTCTTCCCCCTCCCTAGGGAGAGTAATCCGAAGGAGAATTATCCGGCTCGGACGAGCCAGGTCCTTTTTGGACTATAGGGCATTTTCAAATCCTGTGACGCCAACCACCTCTCTAAGTGGTTTTCCACAGAAGACGCCCGACTACTAACAGGGAGCGTGAGCAGCAGCATCCCTCCTCGGATGGCTCTGGCTCTCCCCCCCCCCCCCCCCTCGTCTAGAGGCGCGTTCGGGCGACTCGCCCCTCCCTTAGGGAGCGCAAGTCTGAAGGACAATTTCCGGCTCTGATTAGGTCATGGAGCGGGACCCCTCGCCTAAGCTCTCCACCAGGGTGGCTGACTTAGTGGTGACTGTCCGAGACACCTTTATTCTCCAAGGGGATTCTCCTCCTTCCACTGGTCAGGAGTTCCCCCTTTTTCCGTCCAGGCAGTCGGAGACTACCATGTTCCCGGTCCATGAGGGATTTTTCCGCGGTCATGTCCAGGGCCTGGGGTGGTCTTAATAAGGTTCTCGACCACCCAGCGCATGAATATACTTTCCTTTCCCTGCTGACGGCGAGGAGAGGTGTCTCCTCCCCCTAAGGTGGATCCTCCGGTGGCCGGATTAGCCAATTATGTGGCCCTTCCTGTCTTAGTCAGTTCCTCTTTCCAGGATGCTGTAGACAGACGCATAAACTCTCTTCCAGGTCCTTTTTTCGCTGGCAGCGCGTCCCTGTGACCTACCTTTCACTCAGCAGGGGTAGCCAGTGCTCTCTCGGTGTGGTTACAACACCACCACCAGGAACTGGCGGTACGAGATGCGGCTACTAACACACTGGAGTTGGTTCTCCAGATGTCTCAGGCTTCTAAGATTCTTTGCGAAGCTTCTAGGGACATTGTTTCCCTCTTTGCCCGCAGGTTGGCCATCTCTGTCACTCAGCGCGAAGAGATTTGATTGAAGGTGTGGGATGCTGACGCCTCCACCAAGCGTTCCCTTGCTAATCTCCCCTTTGGGGTTTCCAGACCTTATGGGGATCAGCTGGACGAGTTCATCTCTGCATGCCTTTTGCCGTTTCTCATCTGGTAGGCCGTCGCCTGCTTCCTCCGCCGGGGGTCTCAGGTCGCCCGCAAAGAGCCCTTCCTTTGCACCAGCCTTCCCGGCACTAGAGGGCCCAGTCAGCCCGCCCTGCTGCTTCTAGGCCTATCACATGTCCCGATTGCGGAATCCCACCATCGATTCCTGCGCTTCGCCATTATGGGTCGACACTGTCAGTTTGTCGCCCTTCCTTCGGGTTGGCGACCACCCCGCGGGTCCTTGCCACGGTCCTGGACCGCTCATGGCGCTTCTTCGTACCAGGGGCATTCCTTTGCTGCCCTATCGGGACGATATCCGGATAGAGGCCCCCCTCTCTACCGCAGACCACGGACAGCGTCCGGATCACTGTTCAGACCCTGGAACGGTTCGGCTGGCTGGTAACTTCCCAAACTCCTGCCTCTTCCCGTCCCAGAGGCTCTCCTTCCGGAGGGTGATTTTGGACACCTCGGCTGCCTAAGTATTCTACCAGCCTTCAAGTCCTCCCAGGTCCAGGGGGCAGTGTCGCATCTGCTGCGCTCCCCGTGCCTCTCCATTCGGGAATACTTGCAGGTCCTGGGTCTTATGGTAGCCTCTTTCGAGGCCTTCCATATGCCCAGTTTCACACTCGCCTGGCGCAACAGGAGATCCTTTACCTTTCAGCGGGTTCGGGCAGCTCTCCCTTGGTGGCTGTTCCCAAAGAACCTGAGGTCGGGGAGTTCCTTTCTCGCATTCTCCTGGACGATCGCCGCCACCGATGCCAGCATCCTGGGTTGGGGGGGCGTTTTCCAGTCTCGCACGGTTCAAGGAATTTGGTCGGCGGCAGAGTCTCGCCTTCCAATCAACTTTCTGGAACTGAGGGCGATTTTTTCCGCTCTCTCTCTCCTATTGGACCTCTCTCCTTGCGGGCCTCCCAGTGCGGGTTCAAACGGGCAATGCCGCGGCCGTGGCCTATATCGACCATCAGGGCGGGACCCGCAGCCGGATGGTGATGCAGGAGGTGAAGAGAATTCTGACGTGGGCGGAGACGCACGTTCCGGTGTTGTCAGCAGTTTGCATTCCAGGAGTGGACAACTGGACAGCGGACTTTCTAAGCCACAACACGGTGGATCCAAGCGGGTGGTCTCTGCATCCAGAAGGGTTCGAGGAAATCTGCCACAGATGGGACCGTCCGGATGTGGACTTAATGGCGTCCGGGTTCAACAACAAGATCCCAGTGGCCCTGGCTCGCGCCCGAGATCCGGAGGCGTACGGATGGATGCGCAGGTGTCTCCGTGGCAGGACTTCAGCCTCCTCTGTTTTCCTCTCCTACCAAAGGGTCTACGCCAGTTCGAGGCGGAAGGGACTCCGACCGTTCTCATCACCCCAGAGTGGCCTCGCCGCGCGTGGTTTTTTCGGACGTGGCTCGGTTGCTGGCGGGCGCCCCATGGCCTCTTCCCGACGGACAGGACCTACTGTCTCAGGGCCCGTTCTTCCACCGGAATTTGCGGTCTCTTCGTTTACCGGCGTGACTGTTGAAACCGCCATCCTGATAAAGATGGGGTTCTCGGATTCAGTGGTTAGGACCATGATCAGTCCGGGGAAGTCTTCTTCCTCCCGGATTTACTATCGTACCTGGATGGCCTTCCTATCCTTTTTTGAGGGTTCGGGGTTCCCTCCCCTTCGGTTTTCCATCTTGATGGTACTGTCTTTTCTTCAGTCTGGGCTTGTGCAGGGACTGTCGCTTAGTTCCCTGTAAGGTCAGGTTTCGGCGCGGGCCGTCAGAGGTCCCTTGCTCTTAAGGGTCCGGTGGTGACCTTTCTTCGGGGGTGGCGCATTCGGTTCCCCGTATGTTCCCCCTTTGTCTCCTTGGGATCTCAATTTGGTTCTGCGCGCTCTGCAGTCGGCCCCCTTCGAGCCTTTGAGGAGGGTCTCTCTGACTGTTCTCATCTGGACTTCCTTGTGACCATAGCTTCTGATACAGCTACATAGCGTAGTGATTAAAGTTCTGGGCTATTATGCAGTGGCTGTGAGTTCACGTCCCATCACGAGCTTTTAAGTCAGAATGGTGTCGGAGCTGGCCGCTCTTTCCTGTCAGGAGCCTTTCTGGTTTTCCACCAGGATTAAGTTGTGCTCCGTCCAGTCCCCTTCTTTTTGCCCAGGGTGGTCTCTCCCTTCCGCCTTGATGCTTGATGAGGATCTTGTCCTGCCTTCCTTTTGTCCTTCTCCGGCTAACCCCAAGGAATGCACTCTGCATTCCCTGGATGTTGTACGGGTCCTGGAGGTGTGTCTCGCGGCTACTGCTTCCGTCCGCCGTTCTTGGCGCTCTGGATCTGCTTGGCTATTTCCGCGGCTTGTCGCGCTTGTGGTGGAGTTCCCCCGGCTAGAATTGCCGTTCTCTCCATTGGGGCGGAGGGGGCTTCCTGGGCAAGACTCAGTCGTGTCTCTGCGTCTCAGCTGTGTACGGCGGCCACCTGGTCGTCCTTGCATACCTTTGCAAATTTTTGTCAGTTGCATTCACTGGCTTCGGCTTTGGCCGCAGGGTTTTGCAGGCTGTGGTTCCTGTTTGACCGTTGGGGCGTTCCTCCTGGCGGTGCTGGTATTTTTTTCCCACCCCATGGACTGCTTTTGGACGTCCCATGGTCTGTGTCCCCCAATGGAAAAAAGCACGAGAAAAGGAGATTTTTGTGAAACTCACCTGTAAAATCTTTTTCTCGTCTTTTCCATTGGGGGACACAGCTCCCACCCATTATTCCTGTTGCAGGAGGGGTCTTTAGTTCAGTTTTTCTGTTTCTGGTTGGACCTTATGGCTTGGTCCGATGGTTTCCATGATTTTTTCTTGCTCCTTCTCCTACTGCTTGTGCAACGCCTGAGTTCCTCCTGGTGGAGTCTGGGGGTATAGCCCGAGGAGGAGGAGCTCTTTCATTTGCATAGTGTCCCTCCTACTAATACCTCTAAGCTATACCCATGGTCTGTGTCCCCCAATGGAAAAGACGAGAAAAAGATTTTACAGGTGAGTTTCACAAAAATCTCCTTTTCATCGCTTCTTTACTAGTGAGTAGAGGTTGTTTCTCCCTTTTGTAATCTGTGAAGATTTTGTGAGATTTTTCTGTGACACTTTTTCTTTTTCCATTTTTTCCTCTTTTTTAGTACCTTTCTTCACTTATAAAGTCCCCTGCTGAGTCCCTTAGATGGGATGAAATATAGCATGTAGGGAAATTAAGTGGGGGTCATTACAGGGAATAGGCCCCAAGCAGGCAAAGGTTCCGTATGGGGTCGCACCTATATCCTTCTGCCATCATACTGAAGGATATACACCTGATGTTAAGATCATATCACAGACACCTGGAAGGGCTAAGATCTGTCTATTTATTACTTTGGTATTGATTACGGTCAGGTGACAAAGAAAAACGAAAAAAAATTGTATATTTTAGTGTCTTCTCACTTCATTTTTCTTTTGAGCATGTTATGTAAATTGCTTTATTTTTATTTGTAACCAGTAAAAGTTATGTTTTATTGATATACCCAGTCCACTGTGAAATAGTACTGGGTGACCTCTCCAAGGTGGGCTGTCCAAAATACAGTACAGACCAAAGGTTTGGACACACTTTCTCATTCAAAGAGTTTTCTTTATTTTCATGAATATGAAAATTGTAGATTCACACTGAAGGCATCAAAACTATGAATTAACACATGTGGAATTATATACATAACAAAAAAGTGTGAAACAACTGAAAATATGTCATATTCTAGGTTCTTCTAAGTAGCCACCTTTTGCTTTGATTACTGCTTTGCACACTCTTGGCATTCTCTTGATGAGCTTCAAGAGGTAGTCACCTGAAATGGTTTTCACTTCACAGGTGTGCCCTGTCAGGTTTAATAAGTGGGATTTCTTGCCTTATAAATGTGTTTGGGACCATAAGTTGCGTTGTGGAGAAGTCAGGTGGATACACAGCTGATAGTCCTACTGAATAGACTGTTAGGCCTAGTTCACACGTCAGTGTTTGGTCAGTGATTTCCACCAGTGATTGTGAGCCAAAAACCAGGATTGGAGCCTCCACAGAGATAAGGTGTAATGGAAAGATCTGCATCTGCTCTGTGTTTTTGATCTGCACCTGGTTTTGGCTCACAATCACCAATGGAAGTCACTGATCAAATCACTGAAGTGTGAACTAGGCCTTAGAATTTGTATTATGGCAAGAAAAAAGCAGCTAAGTAAAGAAAAACGAGTGGCCATCGTTACTTTAAGAAATGAAGGTCAGTCAGTCCGAAAAATTGGGAAAACTTTGAAAGTGTCCCCAAGTGCAGTCACAAAAACCATCAAGTGCTACAAAGAAACTGGCTCACATGCGGACCGCCGCAGGAAAGGAAGACCAAAAGTCACCTCTGCTGCGGAGGATAAGTTCATCCGAGTCACCAGCCTCAGAAATCGCAGGTTAACAGCATCTCAGATTAGAGACCAGGTCAATGCCACATAGAGTTCTAGCAGCAGACACATCTCTAGAACAACTGTTAAGAGGAGACTGTGTGAATCAGGCCTTCATGGTAGAATATCTGCTAGGAAACCACTGCTAAGGACAGGCAACAAGCAAAAGAGACTTGTTTGGGCTAAAGAACAGAAGGAATGGACATTAGACCAGTGGAAATATGTGCTTTGGTCTGATGAGTCCAAATTTGAGATCTTTGGTTCCAACCACCGTGTCTTTGTGCGACACAGAAAAGGTAAACGGATGGACTCTACATGCCTGGCTCCCACCGTGAAGCATGAAGGAGATGGTGTGATGGTGTGGGGGTGCTTTGCTGGTGACACTGTTGGGGATTTATTCAAAATTGAAGGCATACTGAACCAGCATGGCTACCACAGCATCTTGCAGCGGCATGCTATTCCATCCGTTTTGCGTTTAGTTGGACTATCATTTATTTTTCAACAGGATAATGACCTCAAACATACCTCCAGGCTGTGTAAGGGCTATTTGACCATGAAGGAGAGTGATGGGGTGCTTCGCCAGATGACCTGGCCTCCACAGTCACCGGACCTGAACCCAATCGAGATGGTTTGGGGTGAACTGGACCGCAGAATGAAGGCAAAAGGGCCAACAAGTGCTAAGCATCTCTGGGAACTCCTTCAAGACTGTTGGAAGACCATTTCAGGTGACCACCTCTTGAAGCTCATCAAGAGAATGCCAAAAGTGTGCAAAGCAGTAATCAAAGCAAAAGGTGGCTACTTTCAAGAACCTAGAATATGACATATTTTCAGTTGTTTAACACTTTTTTGTTATGTATATAATTCCACATGTGTTAATTCATAGTTTTGATGCCTTCAATGTGAATCTACAATTTTCATAGTCATGAAAATAAAGAAAACACTTTGAATGAGAAGGTGTGTCCAAACTTTTAGTCTGTACTGTATAAAAGCATTCTTTTGATTAAAATAATGTTACTAGCAAGTGTTGATTACCCGGGATTGGTTTTCTCGAAATATTCCAAATATTGCTACTTGGCTAATTTTGGCTGATAAGATTAAGCGATATAAAAATATTCTATATAAACATAGAAATACTGAGGAAAAATGTATTAAAATTTGGGGAGAATGGATGATTTAAGATGTTCCTGTCCCCATTCCCTCCATATTTGCCCCTTTCTGTTTTTATGATGGGGTGGGACGGGAGGCGCATCGCAAAGGGGTGGGTTATTTAGGTATGAGTAAGGGGGGTAAGGTTTATTGGGGGACAAAAATAAATAACTATGTGGATGTTTTGACTGAATTGTGTTGTTGGCATTTCTAATAACATTTTGGGGAAAAAAAAAAATATATATAAGCTGTCAAATTCTGCCCCAGGCCATGGTAACTGTTAAATGCTGTGCATGGTGCAATCCAATATCATTCTAGAGAGAGAACTTGATAAAGCAATGCAAGTACACTGATAACATTAATAATTACCATGGAAAAACGTCCAGAGCCTCAGTACACAGACTAAAGTCAGGGATGGACATATGTGTAAACGCTGAAGATGGACAGAAGGCCGGACAGCAATGGGGCCCATTCCTACCTTAAAATAAACTGCTTCCTAGTGCCTACAAGCCTTCTTGCCAGTGACTTCACTAATGGTTCCAATATCTCACAATTAAAATGGGCTCTGCAGTTTTTTCCCCCAAAAAAACAGTGCCACTGTTGTTCATGGTTTGAGTTGGGTACTGCAGCTCATACAAGTGGATGGGGCTAAGCTGCAATACCATACACTGCCAATGGACAAGGGAGACACTATGGGGCACATTTATTAAGACTGACATTTTAGACGCGGGTCCTAATAAAGCCCTAAACTGGCGGAAGTTATGTAGAGGCGCCGGCCTCTCCATAAGTTTGGCGCATCCAGCGCCAGTTCTAAATGTAAGACAGCTTCTGAGTGGTCTTACATTTAGACCTTTTTCTACGCCTAAAACAGGCGTAGAAAATGGTGAATGAGATGGGCCTGCTGGCCCATCCCCTTCCCCGCCCGCAATTTTAGACCTAGTGTTAGAGGGACAAAGTCACAGATAGCAGTGCCTGAAATACGCCTAATTTAAGCGTATTTCAGCATAGTAAATGAACCCCTAAATGCACAATTAAAAGTATTGTTGTATTTCTACCTCTGAGGAAAAAAAGCTCTTTGAGGCAGACCGTGATGTTCCCAGAGATGCCAGTGTACCAGGGTTGGAGCTCTCATTCACGCTAATAGTTTGCTGGGCTGCTGCGAGAATTTCATCCAGTTTATCTGTAGGAGGAAGGAAGAGAAAAGAGTGCAATGACTAATTACTTCATATGTATATACAATTAATGGATAGTTCACTAAATATCATACTGTACATCAATTCAATTTTACTTTAAACAATTAAAGGGGTTGTGCAGGGATTTTATATTGATACCCTATCCAACGACACCCAGCACCCCGCCGGTATTATTGCATCCCAAAAAGTTAGAACTTTAAAAACTACAAATATTTTTCTGTGTGGTGAACATCGTAATGGAAAAAAAAAAAATGCGCAATTTCCCATTTTTTGTCACCTCGTCCCCTCCACAAAATTGAATAAATAGATGGAAAAATAAATAAGTATATATATATATATATATATATATATATTATTTTTATTTATTTTTTATTGTTTTTTTTAAAGGTTTTATTTGTGTTAAAATATACCGTAATAAAATCTATATAAATTTGCTATTGCCACAATCTTACTGACTGGCAGTATTTCAAGTAATTTTTAGCTCATATTGAATACTGTAATAACAAAACAAAAACAAAAAAAACATGGTGGAGTTTTTTTTTCAATTTTGACCAACAAATAATTTTTTTCTCCATTTTCCAATACAAGATATGGTAAATCAAACAGTACCATTAAAGATGCATCTTGTACCACAAAAAATAGGCCTTCACGTGGCAATATGGCATATCTGAGGTGGGGAAGGCATCGGCAAATTAACGATATAAAGAGACCCCTTTTTTATTTTCCTCCTTAGTATACATCCTGCATAACAATGTATTTTGTTTTCCTTTAGGCTAGGTCTACACAACGACATTTGTCACGCGAGATTTTGTTGCACCAATGTCGCGCGACAATTTTTATAATGACAGTCTATGGTGTCGCACTGCAACATGCAACATGCTGCAACTGCGATGCAACAGTTGCAGAAAATCAATTTGAGATGGATTTTTCTGCGACTGTCGCATCGCAGTCGCAGCATGTCGCATGTTGCGGTGTGACACCATAGACTGCCATTGTCATTGCCATCTGTTGCGCGACTTATTTTCGTACGACAAATGTCGTTGTGTAGACCTAGCCTTAACCCCTTCAGGACCCCATGATTTTCTGCTTTTGCGATTTCATTTTTCACTGCCTGCCTTCCCGAAGCCATGACTTTTTTTTTTCCATTTACATAGCCATATGAGGGTTTGTTTTTTGCGGCACAAAATTTAATTTTTAATGGCATAATTTACTATTGCACACAATGTATTAGGAACCTGGGAAAAAAAGCCCAAATGAGATGAAAATGGAAAAAAAAACACATTTCCGCCACAGTTTTATGGGTTTTGTTTTTAGAGTGTTATGTGGTAATACTGACCTATTCCCTTCATTCTCCAGGTCAGTATAATTATGGCGATACTACATTTATATAAGTTTTTCTAATTTTTTTTTAAATGCTGAAAATTTTTAAAACGTTGGGATTTTTTTTCATTGCCATATTCTGACCCCCATATTCTGTTATGGTTATGGAGCTGTAAGACGATGATCTGTAGTTTTTATACCATTTTGGAGTGTGTACGACTTTTTGATCACTTCAGAATTCAGTATATGCCAATGCAGTGCTGCCACCTGCAGGCCTGCATTGGAATACACTAGTACAAGGCCTAAAAGCCTTGAACAGGCTTAGGCCTATTACTAGTACAGGCTGCCTTCCCCGATCTCAGCCAGTGTAAGGCATTCCCAAATGTCGTGGTCACAGACCGGACTTTAAAGACTGGTTCGAAAAGCAATCCTCGGCTTGGATCCCAAGTGATGAACTGAACCATGGGAAACCTAGATGTATATGTTCAATTTTTAAACATTGCCACCACAGGGAAAATAAACTATTTGTCAGACGTGCCCTGGTTCTCGCTGGTAAGCTTCCTGTTTGATGGGGGGTGTCACATGATCACTGAAGCCAATGACTGTCAACAGAGATGACATGTCCGCATGCATCACTTGACCCAGTGATGTGACGCATAAGAGACACCTCAACACTGTAGCTAGTCACTGGCTCCAGCAGCTAAGTGACACTCAAACAGGAAGTTTACCAGCAGAGCCTGGAGCACAGCAGTAGTGATTAGGATCTGAAGGACCCAGAACCCAGTAGAAGGGAGGAGGTAAGTATGGTTCCCTCTGCAGGTTCAGAGATGTGGTGTGGTCTGGCTGTAAAGCCCCTGATGGTAGACTACCTCTGCAAGAATTAGACAATGCCCATTCAAGTCAAAGTGCTTTGTGTGTAATGCAGGACAGAACAGGTCCTCTACAGACACATAAACTCTTTGTTACCGCTCTCCACTCTGACCACAAGATGAGCATCCTGAACAGGGGACATATCTATTAACTCAAAAACCTTAAGTGGGTATGTGAGGATGGGATTTCTAAACTAGACATTCAATTTTACAACTAAGATTTAAGAATAATAAGTTTAATAAGAAGGTTCTGAAGCATTTTGAAATATCCTGACCAATTATAGTAAAGGTAGATCTTACTTAGTGCCATTTGATATACGGTTCTTTTCTTCTCTGTGTTCTGAGATGGCTCATAGTCTAAAAGAATGAGAATCATGTGGGTACAGTAGGTTGAGCTTTATAATACAACATATTAAAAAGTAGCCATGACAACATTGACAAACTAACTCTTCTCTTCTGTCACATGACAGGAAATCTATACAAAGACGTTTGTTGAAGCTACCATGGCAACCCCAGAGCAAGCATGTTCACATTAGTGCAGCAATTAGAGGACCAGAAGAAGAGCTAAATCTTACAATATCCATTGAACTATTTTTTTTTTAAAGAATTCTCTAGTACAGTAGTTGGAAATATAGAAAGAATGTTGTACATAGCGTTGCATTATTTATGCCCTTCAGGTTTATAGTAAAAATACTGCAATACATACAGTCTGCTTTTCAGTTTTTAGCTTCAAATTATGGTACATGTAATTAAATAGAAGAGACAAAATGGAGTCATGATGATTCAGACGGGTCTATAGAACAACTATTATACATGAGACTACTGTCAGATCAATGCAAATAATTCCATTTTACATCAAAGCAGAACCTCAATATTAGCAAAGCAAAAAACATAAAAGGAAATACATTCCAGAACTGTGGGCGTGAAAACTGGCAAAGTTCAATTCGTGACACAGATTTTCTGGGAACTGAGATGTATAAATGATACAGGAGTTTTACCAAGAGATTTATACACAACACATAATTCCGGTCAGTAATGGTCATAATACTGCACATAGGTAGTACCTCGTTCTCTATATTCTACGTAGACCAGGGCAATAACAGTAGTGGATCCCCATACCATCCCACAAAACAGATATAAGAAAAAATAAGAGCTGCCCTGCCTATAAAGAAATAAAAAACTATAAAACCCCTAAGTGAAAGACCCTGTTTCCTTCAGAAATGTTTGACTGTCTGAAAGGTCAACCCTTCCCTAAATAAAACCATTAAAGAGTGGCTCCACCCATATTTCACATTTTATTCCAGTAATGATAGACATGCTGTGTCATTTTTAAGGGACTATGGTGGTCCATTTGTGAAATTATAGTTTATTAATTGCAAAAGGATGTGGGTGAGAAGTCTGGCATATTCATGAGCTGTGGGCTCACCTCACTCCCACAACTGATGGACAGCGTTCTCCTTATTACCGTGCATAGGAAGCAAACACAAAGATCATAAAGATCATGTAAATGTGAACTGTAAATTTTACAAAATGACGCCTTACTCACCATTGAAATCAGTGTGTCTGTTACTACTTTATCCTGCCTCTGAACTGTACTGACTGCGGTGGAGATGCAAGACACAAACTCCTGAAAGTGCTCTCCTATGTGCACATATTCCTATGTTATAGATTGGGTACAGAATCTCTACATATAAGAGTGAACATCCTAGACAAGATGCTCTGGACAAGCTCCCTAATAGACAGTCAGTCAGGACCTGATGTAAATGATACATTTACAATGATTAAGATATCTATATATTTACACAATACCTTTATTATAAAGAATAAATGGGAACTCTCTAAAATTACTTTGGTAGACTTAAAGGGGTTGTCCGCTTTTTACTATTGATGGCCTATCCTCAGGATAGGTCATCAATATCAGATCGGCGGGGCTCCGACTCCAGGCACCCGAGCCAATCAGCTGTTTGAAGAGAACACAGTGCTCATATAAGCGCTGCCTTCTCTGCTCTGTTTACCTGCACACTGCAGCAACATCAGGGGTGAGCAGGTGTAATTCCAAGTATGGCATCCCCTTTCACTTCTATGGGACGGCTCTATCTGTTCAAGTGAATACTACAGATCCGTCCCATAGCCGTCCTGTGGTGATCAGGTAAACAGAGCAGAGAAGGCAGCGCTAGTATGAGCGCTGCCTTCTCTTCTAACAGTTGATCGACTCCCGCTCATCTGATGTGGATCTGGCAACATAAAGGAGTTGTCTAGGATTAGAAAAACTTGCTGCTTTATTCCAAAAACTGCTCCATACCTGTCCATGGGTTGTCTGGTATTGCAGCTCAGCTCCATTGAAGGGAATGGAGCTAACACAACCCGAGAAAGCAGCCTTTTTATCTAGTCCTGGAGAATCCCTTTAATATACTGTCTAATATAAGGCTATAGGTTTGTACAACTAGAAGACAATAGCAAAATATGTTCCACTTGGCTACTAGAAGCACTGAAAGAATATACCCAACACATTAGGGCAGGTGTAGTATTGCAAATACACCATTTTTTTTTAGCTAAAAAATGACGTGCATGCTTTGTATCATGTTTCCAAACTTTTTTACACACTATTCTAAGCATTTTAGGCCTTGTCCGCCAAGAGAATGTGGCTTCAAGGGAAATGGGTGTCCCTTTCTGTAAAGGGGAGTAGCCTAAATGCATCTCTGTGCACCAACATTTTGGCTCATTTTACAGTAAAACTCTGCCAAGTTATAGGTGGAGTAAGGTTAGTTTTTTGTACACGGATACTTTTTTTGGGCGCACAGATACATTTTTGGCTCACAGGCAGAATTTTTAGTGCTCAGAAAAAAAATTGGCGTATGGACAGAATTATAGCATGAATCTGCCGCAGGAAGACACAATACTCAAAATTTATAAAGGTCTTTGAGCCAGAATAGTAAATTTTTGTAATATTAAAGGGTTTCTTCGTTTAACTTTTTGTCTCATTTCAGCAAATCGCATTTATCATATAAACACAGTTAATACAACGCACTTACTAATGTATTGTGATTGTCCATATTGTCTTCTTTGCTGGCTGGATTCATTTTGATCACATTATACACTGCTTATATGCATAGTTACAATCTGTAATCAAGCAGCGGTGGCCGTGTTTTTCACAATATAGTAGAAGCATAGCGTGCAAGCACGACCACCGCTGCTGTATTACTGGGTGATCGTAACCGTGCATATGAGCAGTGTATAATGTAATGAATAATGATTCAAACCAGCAAAGGAAGCTATATGGACAATCACAATACATTAGTAAGTGCCTTTTATTAACTTTCTCTACATAATAAATGTCATTTACTGAGGTAAAACAACCCCTTTAAGAAGTAGATCATGATAACCTGTGAAGGGAAGCTTTTTTACATAATGCCTACCCTCCCTTGATCCCCTGATGCAGGGCCGGTGCTACCATAAGGCAGACCAAGCGGCTGCCTTAGGGCGCACGCTGGGGGAGGGCGGAAAAATGTGACATGGAGGGGGAGAAATGTGACATGGAGGGCTGATGTGACATAGGGGGGTGATTTAATATGGAGGGGGAGAAATGTGACATGGGGGCTGATGGCTGACATGGGGGGCATGGTGGCTTACATGGGAGCATGATGGCTTACATGGGAGCATGATGGCTTACATGGTGGCACGATGGCTGACATGGGGGGCTGGTGGGGGCTGTGAGCTGAGGTCTGATTAACATTGGGGGTCTGATTGCTGGTCTGACCTGAGGTGTAATGGAAAATATTTTTTTCTTATTATCCTCCTCTAAAAGCTAGGTGCAGCTTATGGTCCGGTGCGTCTTAGAGGGCAAAAAATACGGTCCTCAAACCAGCGATTGTCTGAAGCAAAGAGAAGATACCAGGACCACAGAGAGAAGCCAGCTGCTGCAGACGGGACCAGGGCCCGGTGAACTGGGGGGGCGCCAAAATGTAGCTTTGCTTGTGTTGGCAAAAATCCTTGCACCGGCCCTGCCCTGATGCCACCGTCTTCGTTGTGCTTGTGGGCTTTGGACTCCTGCTGGGGTCTTGACCAGACGTGGCTGCTTCTTTTCCTGTTCAGCTGCATGCAGTAGAGACGGTGGCATCAGGGGAGTGAGGGAAAATGAGTACTATGTAAAAGAGCTTCCTTCCACAGGTTATTACAAACTACTAATTGAGTTTAATGACCAGAGAACCTGTTTAAGACTGTTTCATATTCTTAGACAGTGTAAAGTGCAACACTGATAGTACATCTGCACCATTGTTTATGAGTCTGGTATATTGATGAGGAGAGGCGGAAGAAATACTTTCCTCATGAATACGCTGAAATAATTTGTCCGGTGTATTCTTTCAGTAATACTAGTTGCCAAACAGCAATAACATGTTTTGTAGTGTTTTGGCTACTAGACGTCTGGACCTGTAGCTGTAGTATGCTGGCCTTACATAGGGCATCATATTAATCTGACAGATCAACTGAAATGCCCCAGGAAGTGTCTGTAATTAGTAAAAAGGAGCTACTATGGTTAGAGATGGCCGGTTTGCAGAATTTTCCTAAACAATTCGATTTGATCCGAATTTATTTGTGGCGAATCGCGTTAAAAACAGCTATTTCCTGGCTGCAGAGAGCCTTTATAGGGGTGTAGAACACTGTGCCTTGCAGTAACACGCATAGGGAGTCTGCTGTGGTAGTGAAATAATACTGTGAGTCAGTATGACATGCAGATGACAGGCATCGCTCTTAGAATCACCGCACACTTCACTTATTTGGGCAGTCACAGGGCCAAAACTGACCAAATAACTCCAGTATGAACTTAGCCTTACAGGTCGATGTTAGCGTCAAGAAGAAGCGCACTCCTTTTACACCATCGTCAGCGGATTCCACATAGATGTCTACAGAACCTGTTCTATTAAACGCTTATACAATTAGAGCCCCCCGACAAAAGGGAGAGCAGTCAGTTTGTATTGACTTCACTGATTATTTTGCCCTTCCCGGTCATAACAATAACCCCCAAAAAACGGATCCTGTCTGTTGATCATCCGCTTTCACTCAGTCAGCATTTGTGCAGTAATCCATCAGTATTGCTAATGCCCAAAAAAAGGAGTGAATCCAAAACAGAGATGACACGTGAATGGAATATTTGCATGTCTTCTGTGTTTTGTACCCACTCCTGCTTTTGGCTACCAAATCATAAACCAATTCTGATGGGATCATACAGGCCTTACAGCTGCTACACAGACAGGGTCCGTTGTGTGTCTCATTTTTCCTTCCTTCTGACAGATCAAAAGAAGTGTCAAATAAATGGTGATGTCATCCAGACAAAAAGGAAAAATAGTGGCCCAGTCATGGAGTGGGTAGGGTAAAAGAACAGCTTGAGAAGTGAGGTGGTGAGGTGGAAGCAGCATGAGACCACACAGTGGCCCAGTGACATAGTGGTGAGGTGGCAGCAGCAGCAGCATGAGGAAACCACAGAGTGGCACAATGACATAGTGTGGAGGTGGCAGCAGCAGCATGAGGAGGCCACAGAGTGGCAAGGTGACATAGTGTGGAGGTGGCAGCAGCATGAGGAGGCCACAGAGTGGCAAGGTGACATAGTGTGGAGGTGGCAGCAGCAGCAGCATGAGGAGACCACAAAGTGACACGGTGACAGAGTGGGAAGGTGGGTTGCACTAACAGTACCCGCTGATGATGGTGGGTGTAAGAAGGAGCACTTGGCATCAGATGTGTGGCATCAGGCGGGTGGCAGCATCAGAATAGTAGCTTAGGCAGGTAGCCAGAAGAAATCGGTCTCTTTTGTCAAGGTTTGGGTGAGGCAGCATGGATGATCTAATCTCATGCACCAGGCATTGGTAGGTGGAAATCCTGGCTGATCCACGCCCGATTCATCTTGACAAAAATCAATCTCTCCACATTTTGGGTGGACAGGCGAGTTCATCTTGGGGTAACTATTGCCCCCACTGCACTAAACACCCACTCTGATGCCACACTACTGGACAGCTTTTCCAGGGCAAACTCGGCCAGTTGCGGCCACAAATCCAGTTTGGCTGCCCAGTAGTCCAGCAGATCTTCAATTATGGATGGCACGGTGCACTCCAAGTATGCCACCACAGCTGGTTCAGGTTTTGCTCTATGTCTAGCTGCTGGTGAGTAGTTTATTCACTAGGCGGGTGAAGAAAGCTCCTCATCAGCAACTCTAGACTCAGGCTGCTGCTGAAAGAGCTTGTACTGCTCCTTCCACCCCCCCAGCAGCCATGGCAGTGGAACATGAGCGCAGAAAGCCCCATCTGGTCAGACCTGCAGTAAAATATACTTTCTATGTTAGAAAGTATATTATAAGTATATCAAACACTTCAGTATATCACACCTATCGATAGCACACCTATACCAGTCCTTAAAAGGACTTTTGTGGCCCTATTAGCTAGCGCAGATAGGCAGCGGCCAACTGACTACATAGAATGTCTCTATAGTAGATCATTTTGTCCTCCCTCTCAGCGGGTGTAAAAAAGGCCTCCATTTTGGACCGGTAGTGAGGGTCTAACATGGTGGAGAGCCAGTAGTCATCCCTCTGGCGAATGGTGACAATTCGGCTGTTACTACGCAAACAAGTGAGCATGCATCGGTCATTTGCGCAAGTGACTCGGAGGGACTCCCTGCAAACTGCCACGGTGTGCCGGGGTCATATGCCTTGTCATCTTCCTCTTGCTCCTCCGGCTGCTCCTGCTCCTCCTCTCCTGTCACCTGTGTAGAAAAACCACCCATTTCGCTACACATTGCTTGTGCTCCAATGTCCACCTTTCTCCAGGTCAGCCCCCACAGGGCTCATGTGGCCATGAGATGTAGGCGCCATGTAGCCAGTCCCCTGACCAGTCAGATTTACCAGCATCTTTTCCAGGATATGAATCAGTGGAATGACGTTGTTCATCCCGTAGTCCTGGCGACTGACAAATAAAGTGGCCTCCTCAAAGGGCACGAACAAACGGCAGGTGTCACGCATGAGCTGCCACTGGCTAACATCGAAGTTACGCAGGGGAGTACCTCTGTCCGCTTGGTTCATCAAGAAATCGTTTATGGCCTTTTTTCGTTCGTATAGCTGGTCAAACATATGGAGGGTGGCATTCCAACAGGTGGAAATGTCGCATATCAGCCTATGTTGAGGGATGCCGTTCTGCCACTGCAGCTCAAGGAGGGTGTGCTTGGCGGTGTACGAGTGACTGAAGTGCATGCAAAGTTTCCTGGCCATTTTTAGGGTGTCTTGCAGATGGGTGGAAGACTTTAGGAATAGAGATGGCCTTGCAGTTCGCCCAGCTGTCATTTCACGGCGAACTTTGCTCATTCGCGATTCGCCGAACATGCGAACATATGGCGATGTTCGAATGCGCCATATTCTTTTGCATTGCGCTGAACTCTGACCCATGACATATCCATCAGGTGGGACAGGACAGTTAATTGAGACTTTTCAGCACAAGGACACACCCCCACCCTATAACAGAACCCGATCTGGCAGCCATTTTACATTCTGTGTTTTGCCAGTGTAGGGAGAGGTTGCTTTGTGGAGCAGGGACAGACTGTTAGGGACACCAAACACTAGCTAATAGGGCCACAAAAGTCCTTTTAATGACTGGTATAGGTGTGCTATCGATAGGTGTGATATACAGAGGGGTGTGATATACTTATAATATACTTTCTAACATAGAAAGTATATTTTACTGCATTTGTATTGTGCAGCTATATAGAGGGACAAACGCTATTGGAATAACTAATTGCAACTGGTGTGATATACCTGCTGCCCCCCCCAAAAAAACTGATTGAGGGGTGCGGTATACATGCTTCCACAAAATACTGATCAAGGAGTTTGATATACCTGCTAACACAAATTACTGATTGAGGGGTGTGATATACCTATAATATACTTTCTAACATAGAAAGTATATTATAGTGCATTTGTATTGTACAGCAGTTGTGTGCTGTTCTGCTGCGATACCACAGGTATATAGAGGGACAAGCATTATTGGAACAATTATTTGAAACGGCTGTGATATACCTGTTGCCTTAAAAAACAAACTGATTGAGGGGTGCGATATACCTGCTTCCACAAAATACTGATCAAGGGGTTTGATATACCTGCTAACACAAAATACGATGAGGAAGATGAGGAAGTCGCAATGCTGAATGAATTCCCAGGGGGGGCTACTCCATCTGAGACAAGTCAGCAGGAGTCTGAAGAGGAGTCAGAGGAGGATGGTGCCTGGGGGGAGGAGGAGGAGCAAGAAGAGCAGCTGTTGAGGGGGACTTTAAACTTTTTGGGGATCCCTGGTGTTGTCCGTGGCTGGGGGGAGGAGACCGAGGACAACATTCTTCTGGGCGATGAGCAGGAGCCAGGGCGCTCCACCGCTTCCAATTTAGTGTACAGTCGTGGCCAAAAGTTTTGAGAATGACACAAATATTAGTTTTCACAAAGTTTGCGTGTAATTGAATTTCCTCATGCCATCCCACATATATCCACCTCCACAAAGAATGGTCCTTATCTTATGTATATACTGCGGCATAAAAGGGCTTTTCTGTCAGGTGAATTCCTAATTATTGGGGCCTCTACTCCAGTGGCCTACATTAAAAATTTTATCCAGTGACCGCCTAATGTATGTTCAGACACATAATCACTAGTTTTTTTCTGTCAGATGACTGTCTAATTTTTAGGGCCTGTAATAGCCTACAGTAAAATTGTTATCCACTGATCATCTAATATACATCCAGGCACATCATCACTTGTTCTTTTCTGTCAGGTGAATGCTAAATTTTTGGGGCCTGTACTCCACTGGCAGACAGTAAAATTGTAATTCAATAAACGCCTAATGTGCCTCCAGCCACATAATCACTTGTTCTTTTCTGTCCGGTGAATGCCTAATGTTTGGGGCCTGTATTCCACTGGCCTGCAGTAAAATTGTTATCCACTGACCACCTAATATACTTCCAGTCACATAATCACTTGTTATTTCTGTCCAGTGAATGCTTAATGTTTGGGGCCCATACTTCACTGGCCTGCAGTAAATTTGTTATCCACTGACTGTCTAATTTACCTCCAGCCACATAATCACTTGTTCTTTTCTGTCAAGTGAAGGATTAATTTTTGGGGCCTGTACTCCACTGGCCTGCAGTAAAATTGTTATCCACTGACCGCCTAATATACCTCCAGCCACATAATCACTTGTTCTTTTCTGTCCTGTGAATGCGTAATGTTTGGGGTCTGTACTCCAGTGGCCTGCAGTTAAATTGTTATCCACTGACCGTCAATCTACCTCCAGCCACATAATCACTTGTTCTTTTCTGTCTAGTGAATGCATAATTTTTGGGGCCTGTACTCCACTGGCCTACAGTAAATTTGTTATCCACTGACCGTCTAATTTAACTCCAGCCACATAATCACTTATTCTTTTCTGTCAGGTGAATGCATCATTTTTGGGGCCTGTACTCCACTGGCCAGCAGTAAAATTGTTATCCACTGACCGTCTAATATACCTCCAGCCACATAATCACTTGTTCTTTTCTGTCAGGTGAATGCATAATTTTTGGGGCCTGTACTTTACTGGCCTACAGTAAAATTGTTATCCACTGACCGCCTAATATACCTCCAGCCACATAATCACTTGTTCTTTTCTGTCCGGTGAATGCATAATTTTTGGGGCCTGTACTCCACTGGCCTACAGTAAAATTGTTATCTACTGACCGCCTAATATACCTCCAGCCGCATAATCACTTGTTCTTTTCATTTAGGTGAATGCATAATTTTTGGGGCCTGTACTACACTGGCCTGCAGTAAAATTGTTATCCGCTGACCGTCTAATATACCTCCAGCCACATAATCACTTGTTCTTTTCTGTCAGGTGAATGCATCATTTTTGGAACCTGTACTTCACTGGCCTACAGTAAAATTGTTATCCACTGACCGTCTAATATACCTCCAGCCACATAATCACTTGTTCTTTTCTGTCAGGTGAATGCATAATTTTTGGGGCCTGTACTTCACTGGCCTACAGTAAAATTGTTATCCACTGACCAACTAATATACCACCAGCCACATAATCACTTGTTCTTTTCTGTCCTATGAATGCCTAATGTTTGGGGCCTGTACACCACTGGCCTGCAGTAAAATTGTTATCCACTGACCGTCAATCTACCTCCAGCCACATAATCACTTGTTCTTTTCTATCCTGTGAATGCCTAATGTTTGGTGCCTGTACTCCACTGCCCTGAAGTAAAATTGTTATCCACTGACCGTCAATCTACCTCCAGCCACATAATAACTTGTTCTTTTCTGTCTAGTGAATGCATAATTTTTGGGGCCTGTACTCCACTGGCCTACAGTAAATTTGTTATCCACTGACCGCCTAATATACCTCCAGCCACATAATCACTTGTTATTTTCAGTCCAGTGAATGCATAATTTTTGGGGCCTATACTCCACTGGCCTACAGTCAAATTGTTATCCACTGACCACCTAATATACCTCCAGCAACATAATCACTTGTTCTTTTCTGTCAGATAAATGCATAATTTTTGGGGCCTGTACTCCACTGCTCCACTGGCCTACAGTAAAATTGTTATTCATTGAACGCCTAATGTACCCCCAGCCACATAATCACTTGTTCTTTTCTGTCAGATGAATGCCTAAAAAAATATTTTTCTAGGCTCCAGCAGGGCACAGTTTTTGAGAGTTTCCCTTTAAGACGCATACAAATGGCCCCTGATTGAAATACATATTTTTTGTGGGAATTTTTGCTATTGATCCCCCTCTGGTATGTCACTGTCCATGTTGTGAGACTATTTGTGCACTTCTAGTAAGTATTTGGTGGCTGCAAATATGACCTGAAGGTTTTTCATGTTCGCCTGCCATTAAAGTGAATGGGCCCACCGCAAACGCGCGGTTCGCGAACATTTGATCACGCGTTCATGAAACGTCCCGGCTGATGTTCGTCCATCACTATATAGGAACCACTTTACAACCAAATTGAACACATGTGCCAGGCATGGCGCATGTTTCAGCCCTCCTTATCGCAGCGCCAATACAATGTTCTTCCCGTTGCCGATCACCATGATTCCAATTTTGATTTGTAGTGCAGAAATCCAGGATTTGATTTCTTAATAAAGGACATGGAGCAGTTCCTTCCCTGTGTGACTCCATTCGCCCAGGCAAACAAGGTGTAGAACAGTGTGACACCGCCGTGCCCTGCACCTGTGGTATGCTGGAGGAGTACTGTGAATTGTCCCTGCAGTGGAGGCTGAGGACACGGTGGAGGATGAGGAGGCAGAGGTGGACATTGTTGCAGGACCAACGGCGTGAGAGCGTGGAGGCGGAAGCGGCGTCACCTGGCCAAGTTGCTGGTGTGGCTGGGCAGGAATCACATTTACGCAGTGGGCTGTAAAGGACATATATTGTCCTTGACCGTAGTTACAGCTACCGACCAATTTTTCCAAAAAAAGGCTGCATCACAAACAAATTTTACCACTGAATGACTAATCAACTAATTGTTAGTTCCTACGTAAGATACTGTACAATCACACATCAATTTTCCCAAAAAAGGCTGTTTCACAAGAAAATGTCACCACTGAATGGCTAATTGACACAATTACTCAGTCCCTACAAAAGAAAGTCTTCATTCACCAACAAATTTTCCCAAAAAAGGCTGTATCACAAAAAATATTCACCACTGAATGACGATGTAAATTTACCGCAGAATGGCTAATAACACGTACTTGTTTTTGCTATTAATACAGCACAACAATGGCTATATAAAAATGTCGGTTTACTTCAGACCGGCTAATAAGACATATTCTTTTTCCTATTAATACACCCAAAAAATGATAATATAACAATCACAATAGGACGTATGTATCTATCCCATTAATACACCCCATAAATGGTTGTAGTACAATGTTGTAGTATTATTTTTATTTTCCCACTAATAGATGGCAAAAAGGGCTGTAATTTTCTCACTTCAACACACAATGGCTAATAAACCCTTTTTCTTTTTCCCCACTAATACACACCAAAAAGCGCTTTAGAACATATAACTGTGGCCGTGAACGACAAATACATTTTTTTTGCTATTAATACACGCCAAAAATGGCTGTCATTTTCCCACTTCACCACAAAATGGCTAATAAGCCCTTTTTCTTTTTCCCCACTAATACACGCCAAAAAAAAGACTTTAGAAAATATATATAACTGCACCGCACAAGACCCCAATAACAAGAAGGGTTTGCTGGAATTATAGAGGTATTGCAAACCTGAAATAAGCAGCAGTATAATGGCAATTTAGATCCGCAATCAGTGCAGCAAGGTGTAATAGGATTGTTCCTTTTACCCAGGCTGTACACTCCTCTATTGAACCCTGTTCTATTTAATACTGTGGAATAATTCCTCCCTATCCTTTCCCTACACTTCTATTGATCTTTCCCTGAACTTCTATTCGGCAAAATATACGTTTTCAAGTTTTTCCTAGCACTGTTCCTAGCACCTGCTAACGTCTCTCCCTGCACTAAGTACACTGGAAAATGGCCGAATCCAAGATGGCTGAGGCTATTTAAAGGCCTGTGACATCACAGGGCTGGCTGCTGATTGGCTGCATGCATGGCATTGTGGGTTATCCACAAGAGTTCCTTGCTTTATGTCCTAACATGTGCAGCAGCCATTTAAAAAAATGCGATTCGTTACCACAAAGCATGAGGAAATTCGGATTCGGTGCAAATCAAATAATTCCTGAAATTCGGATCGAATTCCACTTCGTCAGCTTCAATTCACTCATCTCTAACTATGGTCATAACATACCAAGGCTGAGTTTTTTTTTACTCTAGTCAGAAATAGTGCACGTTTCTGTGGCCCTTAAAGGATAATTGTCATATTTTAATCAAAAAATCTATTTTTAGCATATGTTACTGCTGCAGCAGCTTTATGCATAAAGCAATCTTAAAGCATCTCCTTCTGTCTCCTTTGCTGAACAGGACCTGTGGTGAGCGTTCATTACAGGTCAAGGACACATGATCCATCACCATGGTAAAAGATCATGTGATGGATCATGTGATGACCGGTATAATGTCAATTGAGGGTTAAAAAATAATAAAGACATAACTCACCTCATCCACTTGATCGCACAGCCGGCATTTTCTTCTTTCTTCTTCTTTCAGGACCTGTAAAAGGACTTCACCACGCTCACCATGCGGTGAGCGCGATTACGTCATTAAAGGTCCTTTTGCAGGTCCTAAAAGAAGAAGAAAGAAGATGATGCCGGCTGCACGATCAAGTTGATGAGTTAATTTTTTTTATTTTTTAACCCCTCAATGCACATTTTACTAAGCATTCTGTATTAAGAATGCTATTATTTTCCCTTATAACAATGTTATAAGGGAAAATAATAACGTGCATAGACTTTAATGAGGTCTGGGGTTGTTCATCTCTATCATCTCCTAGCAACCATGCATGAAAATCGCACTGCATCCGCAATTGCTTTGGGATGCTTGCGATTTTCACACACCCACATTAATTTCTATGGGGCCTGCGTTGAGTGAAAAATGCAGAATATAGAACATGCTGCGATTTTCATGCAACGCACAAGTGATGCGTGAAAATCACCACTCATCTGCACAACCCCATTGAAGTAAATGGGTCCGGATTCAGTCCGGGTGCAATGCGTTCACTGCATTGCACCTGCGCAGAATTCTCGGCCGTGTGAAAGGGGCCTAATGAAAGCTGTTATTTTAAGGTAATTACAGATATTTTGCCAATCATTGACAGACTAACTCAGGTATACATGCCTAGCTGTAATAAACTAGCAAATAAATAAAAATATGACAGTTATCCTTTAACTATACACGCAAAGAGAAAATGTCTTCATGTTATAAGTTCTACAGGAGACATTGCATAAAGGACACTTCTGACGCCACTTTCTGCACTGCAGCTATTTGCTAATGCTGCACCTCTTAGGCCTCTTTCACACGGGCGAGTATTCCGCGCGGATGCGATGCGTGAGTTGAACGCATTGCACCTGCACTGAATACCGACCCATTCATTTCTATGGGGCTGTGCACATGAGTGGTGATTTTCACGCATCACTTATGCATTGTGTGAAAATCGCAGCATGCTCTATATTGTGCGATTTTCACGTAACGCAGGCCCCATAGAAATGAATGGGGTTGCGTGAAAATCCCAAGCATCCGCAAGCAGGTGCGGATGCGGTGCGATTTTCACGCACGGTTGCTAGGAGACGATCGGGATGGAGACCTGGTTATAAGGGAAAATAATAGCATTCTGAATACAGAATGCATAGTAAAACAGCGCTGGAGGGGTTAAAAAAAATTAAAAAAATTTAACTCACCTTAGTCCACTTGATCGCGGCCCGGCATCTCCTTCTGTCTCCTTTGCTGAACAGGACCTGTGGTGAGCGTTCATTACAGGTCAAGGACCTTTGATGGCGTCACTCCGGTCATCACATGATCCATCACCATGGTAAAAGATCATGTGATGACCGGAGTGATGTCACCACAGGTCCTTTACCCAGGTCCTGAAGAAAGAATACAGAAGGAGATGCCGGGCTGCGCTATCAAGTGGACTAAGGTGAGTTATTTTTTATTTTTATTTTTTTAACCCCCCTGTGAAGAAGTTCGGGTTTGGGTACCAAACATGCACGATTTTTCAATTACAATGTTTTGCACTCATGCAGAAAAATTGCGGGTGTTCCCAGTAACGCACCCGCACATTTTCCTGCATTGCCCGTGTGAAAGAGGCCTTAGACTTCTTGCTCTGCCTGCCCCTGCATGCACTCAGCACAGTATTGGGATAATACTGAGAATCCCCTTTTCCAGATAATCTTTAAAATGTCTAGAAAAGTACATAAAAGGCACAAAGAGCAACAAACACCTGGGGTAAAGAAAAGAAAAGATAAGGGGGAGAGGGTATGAAAAACTTCTGAATGCGGAACCTTAGCATATCCATTTATTCGCGTAAAATGGCAATATATTTCACGGCTGGAGTAACCCTTTCTGCAGGCACTACACAATAAACTCTTTCAAGCAGTAAACTCTTTCAAACTCTTTTTTTCTTTCTGGTTTCCATTGACTCTTCCAGATAATCTCCCCTACTTTCTGGTACAAATGCAGTAGGAAGCAGAAAAGGTGAAGCTCTAGGTCTAGGAAGTACCAGTACCAGTGTATGCAGGGTGTAGGCAGAGGTGTAACCTGTTCTGGTGCAGACGGCTCTGTCTCTTTTCCATCGCTCAGCAATGACATCATTATCCTATCCTTTCAACCCCTCAGGAACATAACCTAATTTGGTATTTGGCTTTTTTTTATGTCTTTTGATCTCGCGTTTCAAAATCCTTAACTTTTTTTTATTTTTCCGCCAGCATAGCTGCGAGGGCTTGTTTTATGCAGGAAAAGTTATTTGTTTTTTTATTTTAAATGGCAACATGTTGGGTATATCAGGTGACATGTATCACTTAGAAAAAAAATTGGTGGGGGGTGATAGTTTTAAAAAAGGAAAAAAGAAAATGCTCCTTTAAAAAAAATATATTGCTTTGCGTTTCCATACTCTGACGCTCATAGCTTTTTTGTATTTCTACCAACGGAGTTGTGTGAAGGCTCTTTTTTTGCAGGGTGAGCTAAGCGGCACGGGCCCAGCTCCTGAGCTGACGTCTTCACTGTGCCCAGGGGCATAGCTAACATGGAAGCAGGGGAAGCGGCTGCTATGGGGCTCAAACTCAGGGGACCAGGAGGAGGATAAATGGATTCTTTTTCAGGGCCTAGAGAGCATAGCACCTAGTCTTAGCACTGATATAACTAACCACAAACTGGTGTTCTCCGAGCGCCTGCACTGCATTAAGTACTGGCAGTGCAAAGCTTCAGGACGGGACATACAGTACTGTGTGTAGGATTGCACTGATACTGTGCGACATCAGGTCATAGTGTAGTGCGTGCCTAGACGTTGTGCTGCAGAAAGAGCGGTGATGCCCACAGGAGGATAAGATCATATAGTGTTAGGGGATTAAACCCGGCTCAGGTTGTGGAACTTTTAAGAAAGAGTTTGAAATCCCCACTTGTTAGTACTGTTAGCAGGCTCGTCTACTACTATATCCATCTGACCCACTACTCTCCTATTTCAGCCTCTCTACTATACTTAGCGGTGAGTCGACCAGCACACGCTGAGATGCACGCCGCGCGGGATAGGACCGATTCCACGTGCAACCAAATAGAAAATCCCAGCAGACGTGACTTGATCTTCAAGGAATTTTATTGTCACAAATCAATATGTCCCATCGTCTAGGACGCGTTGCCGAAACGCGTCCTAGACGATGGGACATATTGATTTGTGACAATAAAATTCCTTGAAGATCAAGTCACGTCTGCTGGGATTTTCTATTTGGTCTCTACTATACTTCAATTTTTCTATACCACCAAATCTGCAACATCATGAGGTCTGCTACACCACCAACTCTGCAACATCCTCAGCTTCGCTACACCCTCCAACTCTGCAATGACACTGACTTTATTACAGCTACAGTTCTGTTACAGCTCCAGTGCTGCTACATCATCAACACTGCTACATCTACAGTTCTGACATGCCACCAGCTCTGTTACAACTCCAGTTCTACAATGTCACCTGCTCAGTTACATCATTCTTCAACATCACCCTTGTAAGTCTGCTGCATCGGTACTTCTGGCCTTCTATATCAGCACCACTTGGTCATGCTGAATAAGACCTGCTATTCTGGACAAGAAGCTTCTGACAACTTCTCCTGTATACTCACTAGCATGCAGCCATTTTGTGTCACCCTATAATGTACAGAGTAGCTTGGAAACTTACACTGGGGTGATGTGGGTGAAAAAATTTACATACCAGTTGGTATATTAACAAATAGTTCTGTTTTACTCATTTGGAAACTTTTCACTTGAATATACAAGCCATTTCCTAAATGTAAAGTACTCACATTAAGAAGTCAATAACCAAATTCTTCTTACTCACCATTTTTCTTTTTCCAGGGAGACACTGGAGAAAATATCAGATAAATAATCAATGTATACTCATTATTTTGCATATAAATTCCCCAAATTTTATACAGATTCAATCCCACCACTGTAAGAAGAAAATTAAATACATTCATACACAGGGGCGTAGCTAATGGCTCATGGGCCCTGGTGCAAGAGTTCAGCTTGGGGCCCCCCTTCCCTCAGTGCTTTGTGGCCAGGGGCAGGAAGCACAAGGCCTTCGTGCTGCCCGAGGCAAAAATTGAAACTGCACCCCCTTGACCCAGAGGTGTAACTTGACCAGCATGCACTTTCTAAAATACTGGTGTCTTCTTATGCACCACAAGGGTCTTTGGGCCCCCTAAGTCTCCTGGGCCTGGTAGTGACTGCTACCTCTGCACCCCCTATAGCTACGCCCCTGTTCATACAGTAGTTAAGTTCCAAAAATGTACAAAGCTGAGTAAGGTGTAATTTTTTTACTTAGATTAATGTAGGCACTTTCAAAGTCAAGCTTCTGATGTGCCACCTCACACAGCAGGGGCAAGTGAATGAACCTCAGAAGCTCATCTTGACATTTTACTGCTGTCCCAAGTCATAGAAGCATACTCCAATACTCAGCCTCTGCCATAGAATGCAGTAATAGTAGCAGAAACTGCATGACTTACACATATTTAGTTGAAGGTCTTCCTGTTGCTTCCAATGGATTCTTGCAGCTACTTATCAAAATTACCTTACCAGCAAAATGAGGTGGAAGTGTCTGGTGGCTTGTGAAAAGCAACAATGTATGACTGCTTGAATTGCCTACACTCACAGTTTGATGGATACACAACCATCTGCTGATAAATACCAACCATGCAACAAGTTAAAGCCTTGAGATGTAGGAGCGACTCAGGCCTATCCTACAGATTATATGCTTGGATATAATGGCACTAATGGGAATCCAAATACCTATCCCACATTCCCAGAGTTGAAAACAAGACTATACCACACTGCTGTGTTCCCAATGGTCATTTGATCTGCTTTGTACTTTTCCTACATTCATACCAGACCTATGCAGTTTAGGGCATTTAGGTTATTTCATAAAAAATATAATTATCAGTCCTTTCCTACGCCCTATTGTAAAATGATCACCACCAGTTCTTCTCCATGAGAGATCCCATGGCCTAATTAGAAGTCCTAGGCTCATCAAGTTATTTTGAGGGCCTAATGGAAGGTACAGGAGCCCTGATATACTGTGCAGGAGGTTAGAGGATGATACACTATTGAGGTGTCTACTCATGGCAGGAAAAATTAGTTGTATTATGCACTTCTTTAGTTTTTCAACCCAACTCAGCTGCACCAGAACTTCTATGATGCACGACATTTAGCCAGGCCAAATGTTTGTATTATGGAGGGAATAAGTAATGACTGCCGGCAAAAAGAGGTTTACAGCACTAGTCTTGGTGGAAGACATTGGCTGGTTGTCAGAATGAGTCATGGTCTAAAATCAGGGCCAGGAAAAATGCTTTTAGGGACAATTATTTTTGACAATCATGTTTTAGCTTTTGTTAATGTAGTCTTTGCTCAGCTCTTATGCTATACATAGACGCATAGGCCTACTACATCAACGAATAGATACATTTAAGGTCAAAATGACTTTTGAAGACCAGAATAATCTTAAATATAGCCATCAACTTAATGACTAAAACATTTGTGGCTCCAGCTACAGTAATTGTCCTATGGATTTCAACAGTAACTCTATGTACTCACCAGATCAGAGTAATCTAAACCACTAACTGCCCATAAATCCAAAGGGCCATCAAAACAGCTTCAAGCACAGTCAAGCTGAATAGTACAAAAGACCCTGTTATGGCCTCTTAATTTTCACTGATTATAAAGGCCACGGTGTCCAATGTTATCACACAGCAGTGCTAACTCGTATTACTCATGTCACTAGAATTTAATCACATTACACAACTGTCAGACCACAGTGTAGATAACGCAGAGTAAATGATACACATTTAATTATCCAGCAATTAAAAATTTCAAGGATGTACCTTTTTCCACTTAACATTCAATAAAATGGAGGAGGACATGACACAACATGAGGAGAATTTAAAAAAATGTAATTGTACAGAATATGGCGAATAGTGGCAATGTGGGGTCATGTGTATAATGAAAATGGAAATATAAAGATCAGAATACACAAGGAAAGAGAAAGAAGGAGAGAAAATGACTCGTCGTTAAAATCTCTTGATTATACATCTCGAAGAGAAACTGCCACTGATTTTGACTCTTGTCACACTTAAAGTGTCCCTTTTGCCTACATACATTAGATGTAGCCTTTGCAATCAATATTTTGTGATCAACTCACTAAGATTTAGTGACACCACTGAGATGTTAGTGGCCAACCGCGCTTCTGTGTAGGTGACAAATACGCTTGTGAACGGTTGGATTCATTCCATATGGATTGGTTCTGCAGCTCTTTGATGAAGGCTGGTTTCAGATGGTCATGTTATAACCTCATTTTACCATCTGTACTAAGACTGCAAGAGTTAGGACATCCACATTTCTACAGATCCAGTGATTGTGGTCTAAGTTCGGCTTAGAAGAGCCAAGTGGGTGGCAAGTTTTGCAGTGTCAATATGACTTTTCAAAATGGCCGTCATTCCTGCCATAAGGATATGCTGCACTATGGCTATGAGCCAAAGCCATGATATTTACCCTCCTCAGAATTTTTTGCTTCATATTCTCTATACTGCTGGAAGACATGAATTACGCCGACCTCTTACCCAGGGCTATAGCAGATATACAGCTCAATAACAGGGGAAATTAAACATTATATAGTTATGAAGTTAGTGGAGGTGTCAAGTCCTGCAGAATGAGATATGTTCTCTCCAGCCATCCTGAATGTAAAAAAAATTAGACTGGCTATTTCAAAATGAGTTTTCGAAGCCAACTGCATAAAACTGAAATTTCAACCTCTGATAGCTGCCTTGTATCTCTCATTAAAAACTATATTTTCCTCCATTTTAAAAGGTGTTATCAGAACCGGTCTATTGAGCTATTTACATGTTCGCATTGGTCACTCAACGTTCAGAAACAGTTTGAAAACTTTCCTAAGGGCTCTTTCACACTTGCGTTGCCCGGATCCAGCGTGGACTCCACTTGCCGGAATTACACGCCGGATCCGGAAAAACGCAAGTGTACTGAAAGCATTTGAAGACGGATCCATCTTCAAAATGCGTTCAGTGTTACTATGGCACCCAGGACGCTATTAAAGTCCTGGTCGCCATAGTAGGAGCGGGGGGGCGGTATACTTACAGTCCGCGCGGCTCCCGGGGCGCTCCAGAGTGACGTCAGAGCGCCCCATGCGCATGGATGACGTGCCATGCGATCACGTGATCCATGCGCTCGGGGCGCCCTGACGTCACTCTGGAGCGCCCTGGGAGTCGCACGGACGGTAAGTATGCTGCTCCCCCGCTCCCCGCTACACTTTACCATGGCTGCCAGGACTTTAGCGTCCCGGCAGCCATGGTAACCACTCTAAAAAAGCTAAACGTCGGATCCGGCAATGCGCCGAAACGACGTTTAGCTTAAGGCCGGATCCGGATCAATGCCTTTCAATGGGCATTCATTCCGGATCCGGCCTTGCGTCAAGTCTTCAGGATTTTTGGCCGGAGCAAAAAGCGCAGCATGCTGCAGTATTTTCTCCGGCCAAAAAACGTTCTGTTCCGGAACTGAAGACATCCTGATGCATCCTGAACGGATTTCTCTCTATTCAGAATGCATGGGGATAATCCTGATCAGGATTCTTCCAGCATAGAGCCCCGACGACGGAACTCTATGCCGGAAGACAAGAACGCAGGTGTGAAAGAGCCCTAACATCGTGAAAATGTAGCTAGTGGAGTCAGTGTGGCATATCCCTGCATGAGACTGCCCCTTGGTTCCTGGACATCAGAGACTGGCCATGTGGGATCCTGACATACAGTGAGCGCTTGAAGCAGAGGTGTATATGCCTTAAGCTGGGAATACCCCATTAAAGGGGTTGGCCCTTTCTGAGACACTGATGATTTTGCTAGGATATGCCATTAGTGTCAGATAAATGCAAGCCCCACCTCTGGGACCCACTCCTATCTCCAGAATGGGGCTCCTGAAGTGAAGGGAAAGCAGCAGCACAGGCGCAGCCATCCACTGTTAACCACTACGGAAAGTCCAGAAGTATCCAAGCCCCAACTTGACTATTTCCAGCAATCCCTAGGAGTAAATAAAGCAGTGGCTGTGCTGTCACCATGTAATTCACGTTATGGGATCAGAGCAGGTCCCAGAGATGGGACCTCACCTATCTGACATCCTACCAATATGCCATCAATCTCTGGAATGACAGGCTGCCATTTATAGAGTAAATGTGATTTTTTTTTTTGTGCCATTTTATTTACATTATTAAACATTTCTAAAATTATTTTTCTTTTTTATAATTTAATCCAGATGGGAACTATTAAATATAAAATTTGAGAACTTTAGAATTTTTGCCTGTGGAAAATTGTTCACAAATTAGGAACTGAGAAATGCAGATTAGATAAGGATAAGTTCCAGTAAATCTAGAGCAAGTCAAAATCTTTGTGATAGTTTCTCTTCAAATGTCATACATTTAGAACATCTTAAGTATAAGAAATAGACCAAGCATAATTGAATAACCCCTAACGAGGATGTGCTTTTATTCTGGCTAATGAGAACAATGGGAAGACTGTAGCAGTTCATGCCAGATTTACCCTGGAGGCGTTACTGGAACATAGTATTCTGAAGAATACTCAGCTATGTCCTGAAGAGCAGGCATGACACATAGAAAGCCCACACGTCATTCTCACAACACATAGACACTGCAGATGCTACGTTTTGTTTTTACTCCTATAAAACCATCTGTGGGGCTTCTTTAATGTAATGCCAGTGTCAAAGGATTGCATAATAAATTATGCTTGCTGAAAATAAGAAGATGAAACCACAGAGCCAATATTTCTCACATGCACTAATAATATACCTAGAGGTTCATGGGCAACAATCCAAAGTCTGTAACAGAGCCCTCACCTACCATAACTCATTTATTGGTCAAAGGATCCATTGGGCTTCTTAAAGCTCCAGGTCCCGGATGCATCTTCTACCTCTACACCCCCTATAGTTCTATCCCTAAAGATATCTATCCCCAAAAGTACTAGGTCTTTGGTAGATTTTGTCAATAGACATTGTCAAAATAATTTCAAAATTTACTGAGAATGAGGCAAGGGTTGTTATGTAAGAATGGTGGGATCACAACCTCTTTTGGTCCAGGGCAAGATATAATATAGTCACATTATACGGCATGTTGGATCTCTCCAAGCATGTGTAGTCAGGGCATTATCGTTTATTATCTGGCAAAGGCAGGATAAAGAGTAGACTCATTAACTCAGGACTCTCAAAATCCCTGGTTCACAAAAAATAATCAGGGCGATGATCAATTAGCCAAAAGATCCAACAACTTTCAGCTCCAGTGTCCCAGTATCATTAATCAGAGCAGAACCAGACATGGACAGAGCAGGATTAGGCATGAAAAAGGTTTTCCTAATAATATCCCTCAGGTCATGTTTTACAGAACCCTGTCAAGATCAGATTATTAGTGTATCCCCCAAAAGGCACATGATACAGCCAACGAAAATCTATAGCCAGCTAAAGTGTCCATCCAAGAACATGGCTTTATTCCAGTAGCTCATTTTTATAAAGCTTGAGCCATGCAAGTATGCATGCATGTATGACGACTACAAGGATGTCTCATCATGCAAGACAACTGTTGCAGGAAAAGCCATGGAAGGAAACAGCAACACTTACCCATTTCCTCCAGTTCTGAAGTCATGGATTTGGAACGCAGTGATATTGCGGGTGGAGTAACCCGCTTGGTTTGCTGGGGCACTGGAATCGTTTAGAAGAAGAAGGACGTCTGTTAATATACAAGTATACCTTTAAACTACTTTAGCCCAAAAATTTAGCAACTGACTAATTCATTATCTTTAATATTTGTTGAGTAACATTTTCAAGTATGGAGGCAGTAACCATGTATACCTCTAATTCCTTGGGCATTTGGTTCTGATGGCTCTTGCATAACTGTTGTCACTCGGCTTCTCACCGGTGCTCACTACATTGTACTACCCAACACCCCCTATAGATACATCAGTAACTGTGCAAATGTGTCTTTTGATCTCCTGAGAAAAGAGATCCTACCTCTTTGCATATTGTTTTCCCATGGAGCACTTCCAACAAGTCTCCATCCAGGACTGGTCTCTATATAGACAGCCTGTACCCCACCTAGGTTGTAATCTCCTACACTGCACTACATTGCAGTAACAGAAGAACAATTGATTTCTGTATTTGGCTTTGAGTATAAATGGAGGAGAAAGCAACACTGAGCTAAAAATCTAAGCAAAACACAGATACAGTATTATACATTAAAGGGAATCTGTCACCCCGATGTTGGACCATTATCTACAGTAATACATGAGTAGTTTCGCAGATATGGAGTCCAGATCACTATTTTTTATTTTCCTATTGGTCACTATTCCCCCGCTGTCAGCTCTCAGAACTACATTGAAATACATTGTCAGGACTGCTGTGTATGCGCACACGATTCACCTCGATTATGTTAGAACAGCGCAGCAGTCCAGCCTGTGTATTTCAGTGCAGTATTGAGAGCTGACAGCATCGTAATAGGGGCAGTAGGAAAATAAAAATGAGTGGTCTGGAGTCTACATCTGATGTACTATGCATGTATTACTGTAGCTAAAAGTCAAAAATCGGGTTTATGGATATGATGGATAACCTTCAAGGGGCTGCTTACATGGCCCGGCTTCCTTTGAATGTTTTTTTTTTTTTTTAAGAGAGGAAAAAGAAGGAACCTTTTCCAGTATGGCCATGTAAATAAATCCTTAAAAGCGGTTGTAGACAAGGATTACAAAAACATGGCTGCGTTATTTAAAAAAAAAAGGACAGTGCCACTGCTGACCATGAGTTGTGTCTAGCATTGCAGCTCAGCTCATTTGAAGTGAAGGCGGCTTAGCTATAATACTACACGTAGCCTGTGGACATGTGCGGCACTGCTTTTGTTGTTAAAAAGTAGAATTTGTAATGAAAAAGAAATCACATTATACTGTCATATTGTGCTAAACAAGAACCTTTAACTCTAGCTGACGACCTACATACCTATTATATCTTTCACTGATATATTGACCATCAACATGGATATGCAGTAAACACTGAGTAGTTAGTACCATACATCAATTAAACATATCCTCATTTGTACCTTTTTTTCGCATGGCATCCTCCATTTCTGGGTTCCGTGTCACCATAACAACTTTTACCATTAAGTTGTTTCCTCCCTGCCGAATCATGTTAACTACCTGCCGATGACCCACTTTTACCACATTCTGTCCATTTACCTAAGAAAAGAGAACACTGTATCTTACAAAACACAACATCTATTAGGGAAAGTCATAACCAAATGCTTGACCAGATTATTTCACATTGCAATTCCTCAGGATCTCTGATGGCAATCAGTGAATGGAAACATTCTTGTTTACATTCAGAGGCTGAAGGCTTGCCCATAAAGTGTGCCGCTCATACAGGTGCACCATTGTTAGAGCGTACAGCTTTGGCACAGTTAAGAAGCCCTCTCATAGAAAAAAAAGGTTCATGTCAGACACAGACAGCAAGCAGAGATCTTGAATATTATATAAGTTTGATCTAGAGGTTTGCTGTTAAAGACTATGGACACCTTTGGTGCCATGTTTTTTATTATTATTGCCTACTACCTTTGAGTTAAAAAAAATAAAATAAATTCAAATGGTGTTTATTAAATGTACAGCCCCTTTCTCTGTACAGTATTGAGATTCTCTAGTAGCAGGCCGTCTACACTGTGTTCTGTCAGGGAACTCAGCTGATGGTGAAGCCTTATCTTTGACACCTGACAGCTTATAAACACTCATTCTAGCTAAATTTGTATCTTACTTATAAGAATATGGCTGAAATAAGTGTTCATGCAATGTCAGGAGTTCAGCACTAAGGACAATACATAGCCGTCAGATAACGACTCAAAGTGGAAGCGAAAGTAAGATGCTCACAGCCAGGCTGAAACTGTGGGTCCAATTGATTTTTATTTTATTTTAGCCGATAATTCATAAAAAAATGTTGCCCCAAAGGTGTTCATGGCCTTTACGCAGGCACCAGGGCATAGGAATACAAGAAAAAAATAACTCATAGACTTCTGTGGGATGGGGAGGTGACATGCAGTATTCACTGTGCAGGGAAGAGAGAAGGGACAGAGCTATTGAGCAATTCTTATATTGACACTTAACAAGGTAAGCATTTGTAAGAAACTGTTACTGTCACATATGCGTTTTGGCATTCCGGTTTTGAGATCCGGCAGAGAATCTCAAAACTGGGTCAAAACAATTCCGTTTTGTCCCCATGCATTCTGAATGGAAAGAGATCTGTTCAGGATGCCTTCCGTTCCGCCAGCAGTCTGTTTTGTGACCAGACACAAAACCGCTGCAATCTGCGGTCTTTTGTCCGGTCATTGAAACGGAATAAACCAGATCCGTCACTAAAAACAATGTAAGTCAGTGGTGTCGATTGACTTTCAATGTACTTAGTGACGGATCCGGTTTGTTCCGTTCCGATTTCACACAAGCACATGTTAATGGAACGGGTGCATCCTGATGTGTAATCAAAACAGAACCATATTAGTTGGGTTTTGAGATCCTCTGCCGGATCTCATAACCTGAAACCAAAATGCATATCTGAAAGTAGCCATTGACTTTATTTTTTCTTTCTTTGTGACATGATATCACTCTGTGATTTGATAACACAGTCAAGTAAAGACCTCTACAAGGAATTACCAAAAACGAGCCTGCCTAATCGTCAGAATAAGTGAAGGCTGCGTTTACATGCAGCAATCATCTCTTCTGTATGCAGATGAGCAATTGCTGCTGTGATTTCTCATCCCCATACACATTCATTGTTTCTGGCCAGCAGATATAATAGTAATAGGCCTAAGCCTGTATGAGGCTTACAGGCAAATTACTAGTAAATTCCAGTGCAGGCCTGTAGGTGGCAGCACTGAATTGGAACATACTGAATTCAGTATTCTATAATGCATAAATATGAATTATAGAATACAAGATGCAATCTAATGATTGCATGTTATGGCCACCTAGGGTGTATTAAAAAAAAATGTAAAAGTTTTTAAAAACATAAAAATAATAAAATATAAAAATTAAAATCACCTCCCTTTCCCTAGAATAAAAAACATACATAAACAAACAGAAAAACTAAACATTCTGGGATTTGCCATAACTGAAAGCGCTGATATTATTAAAATACAAAAATACACTGCCTGTCCAAAAAAAAGTCACCACCTGCATTTAACTAAGCAAATAGTTATGAGCCTCCTATTGGATAATTACTGCCTGGGCGATTATCTTTCAGCTGGCAACAAGTTATTTAACCCCAACTGGTGCAATGAGTTGCTTCTCATTTCTTAAACAACCATGTCGAAAGACACATCTCGTGGTCGTGGAAAAGATGTTAGTCTGTTTGAGAAGGGTCAAATCGTTGGCATGCATCAAGCAGAGAAAACATCTAAGGAGATTGCAGAAACTACTAAAATTGGGTTAAGAACTGTCCATGCATTATTAAAAACTGGAAGGAAAGTGGGGACCCATCGTATTCGAGGAAGAAATGTGGCGGGGGGAAAAATCCTGAATGATCATAAAGATTGGACTCTGGAGCAATGGAAGAAGGTCATGTGGTCTGATGAGTCAAGATTTACCCTGTTACAGAGTGATGGGCGCATCAGGGTAAGAAGAGAGGCAGGTGAAGTGATGCACCCATCATGCCTAGTGCCTACTGTACAAGCATGTGGGGGCAGTGCTATGATCTGGGGTTGCTGCAGTTGGTCAGCTGACTACCTGAACATACTGAATGACCAGGTTATTCCATCAATGGATTTTTTCTTCCCTGATGGCACGGGCATATTCCAAGATGACAATGCTAGGATTCATCGGGCTCAAATTGTGAAAGAGTGGTTCAGGGAGCATGAGACATCATTTTCACACATGGATTGGCCACCTCAGAGTCCAGACCTTATTCCCATTGAGAATCTTAAAAAAATTTTGGGTGGCCACTTTTTTTTTGGACAGGTAGCGTATTTATCACTTATGGCGAATGGCATAATAGAAAAAAAAATCAAAATGGCCAATTCATAATTTTTTGTCACTTTACCCCCCCAAAAAAAAATTTTGAATAAAAAGTGATCAAAAAGTCTTACACACTCCAAAAAAGGTATCAATGAAAACTACAGATCATCCTGCAAAATATGAGCTCTCAAACAGCTCCATAAACATAAAGTTTTTATTTATTTTTTCAGTATTAAAACGCAAGAAAACTATATAAATGTGGTATCACCGTAATCGTACTGACCTGAAAAATGAAGGTAACAGGTCATTTTTACTGCATAGGGACTGCCATAAAGACAAAACCCATAAAACTGTGGCGGAATTGCGTGTGTTTTTCAATTCCACTCCATTTGGCTCTACAACTATGTGAACAAAAAAAAAAAACTATGGCTCAGTGAAAAACAAAACGGCAAAAACAGAAAATTACTGAGGGGTTAATAACACCCAATAAATGAACGCTTGCTTATTCATCAGATGATCTGAAACACCTTTAGATGGGCCAATTATTGGAAACAGTCGTCCATATGAACATTCTTTTCTAATATTCGGCCTTGGAAGGGGCCTTTGGAAAATGTTCAAATATATATCTCCATCATTAATAGCCACTTGGTTTTAGTGTTGTCCATACATTTTGTAAAACCCTTTGAATTTAATTTAATTTTCAGAGGATGCAGGTCAAGCTATCTTTAAAGCAAAAGATGCGGACAGCACACATTGTTCTGTCCGCATCTGTAGTTTTGTTCCGATTCCCCACAATTTTTTTTTCTATATAGCGCCAACCCGGTGCGTTCCGCAAAATTCGAAACGCACACGGCCAGTATCCGTGTTCTGCGGATCCGCAACTTGCAGACCGCGTGGTCATGTGAATGTACCCTTAATCCATTTAGTTGCATGGGACAACACTGTAATACACAGAAGAACCACTGTAAGATCCTCACCTGCTTTGCACGCCAGGGGAACCAAGAGGGGTCCTCGTGGAGTTGCGGGACAGGTTATGCGTGTCTCTGATGCACCAGCGCTGACCCCTTTGCGAGCCAGTGCGGAGATGCGTTCGCGTGGACATCGGAGGGGAGGACCGTCGGAGTCCCGGGGACAGAGTGGCCAGGCGAGTGACAAGACGCCGCGGCCAGGGTTGTCTCCGGTGTCTCCTGCGACTTCCGTTTCCGCATCTGGGTCCACGCGCTCGCATACTCGCGCTGAGTCAATCATGCGTCCGTGCGTACGCACAAGGGCAGGTTCGCAAAGGGATACACGGTCGCGAGTACGCGCTTCTTATGCACTTCGTCGACCAGTGGCGCATATTATACTGACTCACAAGAGCAAAGTGGATTAGGGAGCCAGCCATGGGTTAATCAACTTGTGATTGCCTTAGGCCTTGTACTCAGGTGCAGGGCAATTTGTTCACCTATGGTAGTGGACACTTGGCACCCTGGGATTGGTCAGCAGGCATTTAAAAGGAGGTCTCTCAGGGTGATCAGTGCCCACTGTTATTTTCCCTCAACCAGGTATAGGTCACAACTCCTAGTGACTGAAGACTGCCAGGAACTTTGTCCTTACAGCGGACCCAAGATCTGGAGTGACTCGACTGCCAAGTGCACAGCATCATTCAGCACTGGTTGGGACTATTCCTGGAATCTCCTTGCCTGGTTTTTTTGTTATTATTCCTTGTTACCAGCAAGTGTCCTGGACGTTTATGTTTCTGGTGAATAAACACCTTTTTGCTTTCATCACTGGTCTGTTTGTTGGTGCCTTGCATTACAACCACTAAGAAAAATATGTCTTTATGAGTACAAATATCACCAGAGGGACAAAAACTTTGAAGAGGCTGCAGTGCTCACGCAAGTGCCACAACTAGTGTTGAGCGAACTTCTGCTTTCAAGTTCGGCATACAAGGTTTGGGATATCTAAGTTATGGTCCGTGGTAGCAGAATCCATAACGGAATTCTTAGATAACCCAAACCTTGTACGCCGAACTTGAAAACAGAAGTTCGCTCATCCCTAGCCACAACCCCTTCAAATAGGTGATCGGGGGGGGAGGGGGGGGGGGGGTGCTGAGAGTTGGACCCCCACCAATGTAATAGTAATAGCCCATCTTTAGAATAGGCAATCAATAGGGATGAGCAAATCGACTTCGGATGAAACAGCCGAAGTTGATTTGCATAAAACTTCTTTGAATACTATTAGAATAATAGAATGTATTGGCTCAGAAGAGGCGAAGTTATTATTTTGCAATGTCTCACGAGACTTCGGGTAATAACTTCTGAAATTTATTTCTACTGTTAAAAATCTTTTACCGAACTCAGGTTCATATACTATTGGAATTAAGTTTTATGCGAATCGACTTCGGATGTTTCCGCAGTGCTACAATATTGATAAACCATCCCCAATATAAGCTATTTATATCAGATTGGTGGGGATCTGACTCACAGCACCCCCGCTAAGCAGCTGAAGAGGTAGTGGCGCTCGTGTGAACACTGCTTCCTCTTCAAAATTGCCTATGTGCCGTCTCCTTTACACAGTGCAATTACAATGGGACGAGCAGTTGTAATTACGCGGCACTGCCTTTACCTAGGAGAGGAAGTGCAGGCATTTTGAAGAGAAAGCAGTGTTCGCATGAGTGCCGCTACCTGTTCAAACAGTTGATCAGAGGGGGTTCCGGGTGTCAGACGCCAGCCGATCTGATATAAATGGCTTTAACTGAGGATAGTTCATCAATATTGTAGCACTGCACAACCCCATTAACTCTATGACTATGCAGGGGATATGGAGCTATGATTAGGGGAAAAATAGAATCCTATATAAAGATATACTATGAAAATAATCATCACTGAGTTTATACCTATTTAAATTTTGAATAAAAAAAAAATAACGTGAACATTTACTGGAAAGCCAGTGGTTTTTTGTGGCCCTCTGTTGCAGCCTGTGCCAATAATTAAGCAATCTCTTCTCTGCCTCATTAGCTTCCACTCTACAGTTCACGGCTTATAGATCCTATGGACTTGAAATGGTTTTCTGTGGTATGGAGCGAATATAGGGCAGGAAAATGTACAACACATGCAGAACAGAGAGCAGGAAAATCAGTGGCTTTATCTATTTAAAAGTGAATATAAAAATAGAAACTCCAGCAGACACGGGAAATAATGCCCAACGTTCCCAAACCTAGCAACATTATTACTGAGCTCATCAGTTTTCCCCAATGCCACCTTTGAATAGCCACTTCAATAGCAATAGAGAATAATCCAGCTTCTGTCTTTCTTTTTAATTGCAGAGTTTGCAGACATCACTGACTGCTGATTGTATTACTGGTAACTACATGTCCAGGTTCACAGTTACCGAAAACCTATAGTTATATGTACAATTACAGACTGAGCACAGGAATCTGGAGAGCCACATATGTTGGTACAAGATACTGCACAGGAGAGGGTGCAGACGGCACCCTGTGATGCAGCATGCATGTCACATGCAATGTGCCCAGTGTAGGAAGAGATGACTAGTTGGCAAAACTTGTTCCATTTTTTACGTTCATAACATTTTCCTCTCTGGTAGTGCCCCCTGCTGTCTATCCTTCTGGTCTGCCTTCTCCTGCATTCAGAGGTCGGCTAACATGCTCAGTAGCTTCCCCGCTCCCTTCCCCTCCTCTCAGTAGGTGAAGCAATCCAGAAATCTTTCATTCATTTATTTGTACTTCTAAATTTATAGCTATATCTCTATAGAGGGTGGAGAAGAAAATTGTGAGAGCATTACATTTCATATGTATCTCTGGGGCTTTATGTGAGGGAGGGAGAAAGGAAATATAGGGGTTCTCTGGGCTTTTAATATTGATGATATCCTCAACAATATCAGATCGGCAGAGGTCCGACACCCAGCACCCCAGCCGATCAGCTGTATAAGGAGATGGCCTGTGCAGTGTACATGTGCTGTCTCCCTTCTCTTTTCCTGCTCGCTGCTGCTATGTCTATGGCAAAGCAGCAGCGAACAAAAAGAGGGATGGCAAATGGCACGTGCATACTGCGTGTGCCTTCCTGATCTGATGTTGATGACCTATCCTGAGGATAGGTCATCAATAGTAAAAGCCCAGGGAACCCCTCTAAGTGCAATGTTTTATGGGAGATCCAAGTGCTTAATTCTCTTATGTGAGCTGTTGCCCACCCACAGAAAGGAAAAAAAAGTCCTTCAGATAAGCAGATACTTGAGTAAAAACAAGTTTTAAATTTATCGAATAACCCCTTAAATATAATTGCCTATGGGTATATTTACAAGGTGCTTTTTTAGTGACTTTTGTATAGAAAAACTGTCCAGTAAAAGTACATCAAATAACCTATAGGAATGACTTGGCTGCAAGGCTATTCCACTGAAGCAGCAGAACATGCAAACATCAACTTAAAGAAAAAGCTGCTAACACTTGACAAGTGGGTGGTGAAGTCTTCTTTACACTCATTTTCCAACATTTTCCAATTAACACACGGTACAAAGAAAGCTGGGGGAGGTTAGAGTTTCTGACCTTGACAACCAGTTTATAAGGTATTGAAGAAATATCACATGACGTGATCTAAATATCCTAGGGTTTATGGCTGAACGTTATAGCATATCCAGGTCATATTTCTTGCTCTGTGTTTAGGCTAGGGCTATATACTGTAGTATATATTTTATTGCCATGAGTAATAGTAAAATCATAGCATAGAACTTCAATTTGTCAAGACAGGAATGGAGGATGGGCTTGTGACCAGAGGAAGACCAGGTTGGATAGTTGGTTTTGGTCAGGTCTACTTCACGACATTTTCTGATGTAACATTGTGGTTGTGTGATTGATGTGATGTAAAAAGGTCACTTTGTAGCTCAAGCCAAAAAAAAACCTTGATTAGGTAATTGTATACTTGTGATCCAATGGACTATGTCTGCAGCTGAAAGGTATTGATTGTGATCTGTGTAGAATTAATTGGCCAGGACTGGATACATAACCCAGGGTTCTCCTATAGATTGTGTCTGCTCCCTATAGACACTTTACAACACAACTCTTACTTACCGGCATATACAAACAAAACATCCGGTACCTGTGGATCTTAAATTCAAAGTTTGACTCTTAATAGGAACCAAGTTAAAGGGGTTTTCCGAGTGTTTAAGGCTACATGCACACGACCCTATGTGTTTTGCGGTCCGCAAATTGCAGATCCGTTTTTTTTGCGGATCCATTGTAATAATGCCTATTCTTGTCCGCAAACTAGAAAAAAACAGGACATGCACTATTTTTTTGCGGAGCAACGGAACGGACATACTGATGCGGACAGCACACGTTGTCCTGTCCGTGTTTTTTGCGGACCCATTGAAATGACTGGGTCCGCATTCTATCCGCAAAAAAAACTGATCGGACACGGAAACAAAATACGGTCGTGTGCATGACTGATGACTTATCCTCGGGATAGGTAATCAGTAGAGATGAGCAAATTTCCGCTTATGAAATTCGTTCACACTTCGTTTGGTAGTAAAAGGTGAATTGCGTTATGGATTCTATGCAATTCTATGACGGACAAGAGAGGACTCCCCTGTATAACGGAAACAGGACGGATCCGTTTTGCAGCCCGTAGACTTCTATTATGACGGAATGAATAACGGAATGCCTCTAAAGGCCCATTCCATCATAGAATTGCGTTATGGTCCGTGGTAATGGAAACCATAACACAATTCACCTTTTACCACCAAACGAAGTGTGAACGAATTTCAAAACATGAAAGAGATGAGCGAAGAATTGGAAAATTAGATGTGGCTGCTTTGCCGAATTTTACAAAAAAGATTTGTTTTGTGACGAATTACTTAGGGTACTTTCACACTTGCGTTTTTGGATTCCGGCAGGCAGTTCCATTGCCGGAACTGCCGACCGGATCTGGAAATCCGTATGCAAACGGATGGCATTTGTTTCTGGATCCGGATGTGGATCCGGCTGAAAAATGCATTGAAAGACCGGATCCGTCTCTCTGGTGTCATCCGGAAAACCGGATCCGGTATATATATTTTTTGAATTTTTAAAGGTCTGTGCATGCACAGACCGGGAAACCGGATCCGTTTTTCCAGAACACTTGGTACCGGATCCGGCATTAATACATTTCAATGTAAATTAATGCCGGATCCGGCATTCCGGCAAGTGTTCCGGAATTTTGGCCAAATACCGTAAGAGGGACTAAAGACATCCTGATGCATACTGAACAAATTGCTTTCCAATCAGAATGTATTAGGATATAACTGAAGCGTTTTTTTCCGGTATTGAGCCCCTGTGACGGAACTCAGTACTGGAAAACTTTAACGCTAATGTGAAAGTACGCTTAGTCATGAAGCGCATTTCTTTGTAAGTAGTGGGTGCAATGACAGGAAACGTCAATTGTGCTGCCTCCGTCATTGTACCCCTCAGATGCAGTGTTCATAGCTGATCGCGGCATCTGAAATTAATATTATACTGTAAATTTTTTTATTTTATTTATAAAATCATACATACCCTCATCCATTTGATTGCAAAGAGCTTACCGCCACCATCTTGATTGTAGATCCAGCGCAAAATTCATCGTCATCATCGGAGCCTGCCAGCTACGGAAGCCCAGGAGATCCAGCCTGCAGGCTGGGTCTCCTAGGCAACTGTCAGCGTCTTGCACAGTAAGTGCAGAATGTATTGTACAGGGAAACAGGGATCAAACACTGAAAAGGTGAAGTCCCACAGTGGGCCAAAAATACAAAAGTAAATAAAAAGCCCCTCACCATAAAATAGTGTTTAAAAAAAATAAAAAACAGCCATATTAGGTATCGCCGTGTCTGTAACGACATGCTCTATAAAAATAGCACGTAATCTGCCACCTCAGGTGAATTCCGTAAAAAAAATTATATAAAAACTGAGCAAAAAATGTCACTTTTTTGTCACCTTACATTACAAAAAGTGTACTTCCAAGCAATCAAAAAGACATATGTACCCCAAAATAGTACCAATCAAACCATCTTTCCTGCAAAAAATGAGCCCCTACAAGACAATTGCCCAAAAGATAAAAAAAATATGGCTTTCAGAAAATTTAAACATTAAAAGATGAATTTTTTCTTCTTCAAAAATGTGTTATAGTGTAAAACTAGAATAAATGTAGAAAAAAAGTTGACATATTAGGTATCCTCGCGTCCATAATGATCTGCTCTATAAAAATATCACATGATCTGTCCCCTCAGGTGAAAAAAAAATAAAACTCGTCCAAAAATGTTTTTTTTTGTCACCTTCATCACAAAAGGTGTAATTCTAAGCAATCAAAAAGATATACACACCCCAAAATGGTACTAATCAAACAGTCATCTCTTCCTGCAAAAAATGAGTCCCTACATAGGAAAATCGCCCCCCAAAAAAAATATGGCTTTCAGAAAATGGAGATGCTAAAACATGATTTAAAAAAAAAATATATGCTTTTATTGTGTAAAAATAAAAACTGTGCCACAACAGCCATTTTTGGTTATCTTGCTTCACAAAAAGCGTAATATTGAGCAATCAAAAATCATATGTACCCCAAATAGTACCAACAAAACTGTCACTTCATCCCGTAGTTTACAAAATGGGGTCACTTTTTGGGAGTTTCTACTCTAGGGGTGCATAAGGGGGTCTTCAAACGTGACATGGCAGCTTAAAATTATCCCAGCGACATCTGCCCTCCAAAACCCATATGGTGCTCCTTTGCCTCTGCGCCCTGCCATGCGCCCATACAGCAGTTTACCACCACCTGTGGGGTGCTTCTGTAAACTGCCAAATCGGTAATAAGTATTGAGTTTTCTTTGGCTATTAACTCTTGCTGTGTTACAGGGAAAAATTTATTAAAATGGAAAATCTGCCCAAAAAGTTAAATTTTGAAATGTCACCTCCATTTTTGAATAATTTGAAGGGTGTAGTTACTAAAATGGGTAAAATGGGTCATCTATGGGTGGTTTCTACTTCGTAAACCCCACTAAAGTGACTTCAGAACTGAATTGGTCCTTAAAAAGTGGCTTTTGGAATTTTTCTTAAACATTTTAAGAATTGCTTCTAAAATTCTAAGCCTTCTAACACCCTAAAAAAAATAAAATGACATCTACAAAATGATGCCAACATGAAGTAGACATCAGAGAAATGTACAGTAACAACTATTTTATGAGGTATCACAATCTGCTTTAAGAGCAGACACATTCAAATTTCAAATATTCTGGAAATTTGGGAATTTTTTATAAATAAAGGTGAAACATATTGACTCAAATTTACCACCAACATGAAGTACAATATGTCACGAGAAAACAATCTCAGATTCGCTTATATAAGTAAAAGTGTTCCAGAGTTATTACCACATAAAGAGAAACATGTCAGATTAGCAAAATGTGACTTGGTCCTTATGGTGAAAACTGGCTTGGTCTTAGAGGGGTTAAAGAGGCCGTGGCCCTCAACTTATCTTCTTGCAGCTTAGGGTGGGTTCACATCAGTGTTATGTATTCCATTATGGCTTTCCATTATAACATGGTTATAACGGAAAATAACAGAATCCATAAGACAGACGTCAAAACAGAAGCCTTTAAGAGGCATTCTGTTTTGATCCTTCATAATACAAGTCTATGGGCAGCATAACGGATCCAGTATGCAGGAGTCCAGTCCTGCATAATGGAAACCAGGACGTATCCGTTATACTGCCCATAGAATTGTATTATGATGGAATACAAAACAGAAGCCTTTAGGAGGCATTCCATTTTGCTTTCCATCATAATAGAAGTCTATGGGAATCATAACGGATCTGTCTGGTTCCCGTTATGCAGAACAGACATAAAAGTCCTATCGACAGGACTTTGCTTTCCGTCTTGCATTACGGGAACCAGACAGATCCGTTATGATTCCCATAGACTTATATTATGACATATCAAAATGGAATGCCTCTTAAAGGCTTTCATTTTGACTTCCGTCTTATGGATTCCGTTACTTTCCGTTATAACGCTGATGCGAACCCACCCTTACCAAGCGCATTAGATAGTGGCTCTGCTTGGTATTGCAACTCCGCCCCATCCGGCCCCTTAATGAACGTGACACCACTGGCCTAGGCCACTGTGCTCACAGGAGTGCAGCGGCCTCTTCAAACAGCTGATCGGCATGGATTGCCGGGTGTTGGACCCTTACTAAATAATGACCTAACTGCCTTAATGGAATGAAGTATTACACATGCAGGACTATTCAATTAGACGGTACTGTATGTGCATTTTTGGAGATAATGTTGGCGCTCCAATAGCGTTTTATCAAAAGTATTGATCAATATTTTATCACTTTGTGTATACATCTTCTATGTAGACCTATCTTGCAGTCATGTGTTACTCCTCTCCAGTATTATAGTCCATGTGGTGCCTTTGCAATCAAAGCATAAGTATTACCAATGTGATACAACATGTGGTGGAGCAGGCCACCAATTTGTATTTTTGACAGACTCTCAAGATAGCTATTAGAAAAAACCTTCTTTGTGTTTTGTTTGTAAATTAACAGCATCGAAGGCGTAGCTACTAAGGGTGCATGTGGGTGACGGGCCTGGGACCACTCGCATGGTGCAGGCCACCAGGGGAGGATTGGTAATTCCCAGATGAGGGGCACTCTCAACTGCGTCAGCTTCTATCGGACATGGATACAATTGAACGCTGTAGTTGAGCAGACAGTGGTATGCTTTCTGCTCTACAATTTGCCATCTTGTAGGCTGCAGGCAGTTTTAGGCCTGTGGCCTACACTAAGCCAGGATTCAAGCAGGGAAATGACATCACCACATGGCGCCACCTCTGCTGGGATGCTTGCAGTGCAGGCGAAAATAAGTTGTTTTTTTTTGTTTTTTTTTGGGGGGGGTGCACGTTATGACTTTGTAAGGGTGCACTCAGAATTATTACTTTTTCCGCTAGACTCAGAGTGCATTATTGACTCCAAAGAGGTACACAGGGGCATTATTAGTGTCTTAGGTCATTGATCCTGTTGTTACTTAGTAGGGGGCACATGGGGCATCATTACTTTCTAGAGGGCATGAATACTTTGTAAGGGGCAGAGCATCTGACTTATTACTTTGTGAATCATATTATTCTGTGGGGTACAAAAGAGGGCACTTTTACTGTGCGGTGCATTATAATCATCTGTGACACTTCATGGGGCTCTGTGTATCTGGCACTATTATTTTGGGGTACACAACCTGCCACTATTATTTTCAAAGGTGCTGTCCATGTAGTATTATTTAGGATGCTATTAGGAAATAGAGTTTGGGGGCCCTGTGCCAAACAGCAGATACAGTAATAGGAGAAGATTGGTTAGCAACAGGCACATAGATGGGGGTATCAGCAGGATGGGAAGTTTGGACAGGTTTGGGAAAGGCAGAGAGGATACTGTAAAAGTGGGGAGCCAAAGATGTCTCTGTTACAAATTCTGCAGGCACAAGTCATGGCTGAAAGAAGTTGTTATGGTTGTCAGGTCCGAGTAGAAAAAAAAACAGGAAAAGCAAAAGACTCCAATCGGATGAAACATGCATCAACTGTAAGTCACTGGATTTCACTGCACTATAATGACTTATACCGTCTGCAGAGCACCTGTGTGGGACTGGTACCTACCACTGCATAGTCACTGGATTCTATAGATTACATATTCATGGTCCTTGTCATATTTTGAACTTGTTATCAATGTTGTAGAGTCAGACTATGAATCTACTAGAGTGTCTTAGAGGTCCAGGTTGGGTTGGCCCCATTCCTACTGGGTGGCCTTCCTTCGTCAGAGGAACTGTACTGTAGGCAAACAAGGGAGTAAAGAGGTTGACCCAAGTGTCATAATAAGAAAGCAGAGGAGAAACTAACACCAGGCCCTTCTATATGTGGTGCAAGACCTAGCATCATAATAGAGTGCCCATTTAGATTTTTGCTATGGGGCCCTTTTCTATTCTGTATATAACAAATGTTTTGACCATCCTGACCACATTTACCATATGTGTTGATTAAAAGCACACCGCATATTTTTAGCGATACCTAGTATGAAATGAACTCATGTTACCTCAATTAAAAAGTCCCCCATCCTGAGACCTGCTCTCCAAGCCACTCCACCTTCATCCACACTTTCCAAGTACTGAAGCGCTGGAAAAGCCGGAGTTGGAGTAAACTCCTCAATTGGGGTTTGTGCTGTAAAGAAACATGACAATTATAAATTCTACTTCAAATTATCATTAATAATACAATAATCAACTCGACCACCCGTAAGAGGACATAAAGGGGTCTGTCATCACAATTGTACCTATGATGTGCTGAAGGCATGTTGGCTATGTTGGTGCCATGTTCATATGTGCCCACACTGCAGAGAATTGTGTTTTAATATATGCAAATATGCCTCTAGGAGCAATGGGGGCGTTTCTGTTATCCCCCCCGGAGCTGCGTGCTAACAATATTTACTAATATTTTTTTCAGACATACATATATTAAAAATCTAAAATGTAAAAAGTGACATTTTCTTATTTTCTTGAGTGTTTCTCCAATTTTACTGTGATCGTTAGGAGGTTAAACCCAACACCTTTTGTCTAGAAACGCTGCTCCAGTTTTCCTGTGCCACCCACCTGCTTGAGTGATTTTACAACTTTTTTTGAGACTTTTCAAAAAAGTTGCAGTGATATATGTGGCATGAAAAGAATCCATGTCCACTTTGCCATGCACCTTTCCAAAAGTGGTGATGGTGACAAGAAACAACAAAAAGTTGCCATTTTGGAGCAAAATGGGACCTTTGTATGCTACAAACTTATATATATTGTGACAGAGTGTCTGGAGAAGTGGTGGATGGGGTGTATATTTGACCAAAGTTCCTCACTTCATGGTTTTATTAAGCAACCAGAATATATGAATGACAGAGATGTTTAGTTGTCTCTTAGGCCTCTTTCACACGACCGGGTTTTTTTTTCTGTTTACGGGCTGTTTTTTTGTGTTCCGTATATGGAACCATTCATTTCAATAGTTCAGCAAAAAAAAAAATACGGAATGTACTCCGTATGCATTCCATTTCCGTATTTTTCCTATTATTGCCCGCAAATCACATCCCGTGGCCCCATTCAAGTCAATGGGTCCTCAAAAAAAATGGAACACATATGGAAATGCATCAGTATGTCTTCCGTATCCGTTCCATTTTTGCGGAACCATCTATTGAAAATGTTATGCCCAGCCCCATTTTTTCTATGTAATTACTGTATACTGTATATGTCATACGGAAAAACGGAACAGAAACGGAAACAAAAAACTGAACAACGGATCAGTGAAAAACGAACCACAGAACACTGAAAAAGCCATACGGTCGTGTGAAAGAGGCCTTAGGATTTGTCCGCTTTCAGGGCCTGGTTTGCTGGAGTGGGGAGAGAAGGGTGGGCCCCCAATCCATCCGGACAGTCCAGGTCTTGGGGTGTCCGTATTAATTAGTCCACAGGTGTGCTGGCCTTATTTAAAGACAGGAGCCCAGTCACACCTTGCTCTCAGCCTGGGAATATTTTTCAATTCTGCGCGCATACGACCAGAGGATGCACCTAATATATCACGAGGCCTACACATCGTAAATTAGTTGCATCCTCCAACAGCGCGGGAGATTTTGGCACTGGTGTTTTACACCAGTCTTTGATAAATCTCCCCCTTAGTTTCCCATCGTCCTAAGGTGGCGTTTTACAGTAAACCTTGTTTTTAAATGTGTCACCAGAAAATGACTTATTGTTTAAATCCCATTTTTATGTTTAAGATATTTTTAACCCCTTAAGGACCGGGCTTATTTTTACCTTAAGGACCAAGCCATTTTTTGCAAATCTGACCAGTGTCACTTTATGTGGTGACAACTTTAAAACTCTTTGACTTATGCAGGCCATTCTGAGATAGTTTTTTCGTCACATATTGTACTTCATGACACTGGTAAAATGGAGTAAAAAAAGTCATTTTTATTTATAAAAAAATACCAAATTTACCAGAAATTTGGAAAAATTAGCAAATTTTTAAGTTTCAATTTCTCTACTTCTATAATACCTCCAAAAATAGTTATTACTTTACATTCCCCATATGTCTACTTAATGTTTGAATCATTTTGGGAATTATATTTTATTTTTTGCGGATGTTACAAGGCTTAGAAGTTTAGAAGAGAATCTTGAAATTTCTCAGAAATTTTCAAAAACCAACTTTTTAAGGACCAGTTCAGGTCTGAAGTCACTTTGTGAAGCTTACATGATAGAAACCACCCAAAAATGACCCCATTCTAGAAACTACACCCCTCAAGGTATTCAAAACTGATTTTACAAACGCTGTTAACCCTTTAGGGTTAAGAATTAATGGAAAATAGAGATACAATTTCAAAATTTAACTTTTTGGGCAGATTTTCCATATTAATATTTTTTTTCCAGTTACAAAGCAAGGGTTAACAGCCAAACAAAACTCAATATTTATGGCCCTGATTCTGTAGTTTACAGAAACACCCCATATGTGGTCGTAAACTGCTGTACTGGCACACGGCAGGGCGCAGAAGGAAAGGAATGCCATACAGTTTTTGGAAGGCAGACTGTTTTTTTGGGCACCATGTCCCATTTGAAGCCCCCCTGATGCACCCCTAGAGTAGAAACTCCATAAAAGTGACCCCATCTAAGAAACTACACCCCTCAAGGTATTAAAAAATGATTTTACAAACGTCGTTAACCCTTTAGGTGTTCCACAAGAGTTATTGGCAAATAGAGATGACATTTCAGAATTTCCATTTTTCCATTTCGAAACTCCCAAAAAGTGACCCCATTTTAGAAACTACGGGATAGGGTGGAAGTTTTGTTGGTGCTAGTTTAGGGTACATATGATTTTTGGTTGCTCTATATTACTTTTTTTGTGAGGCAAGTTAACAAAAACTTGCATTTTTGGCACCTTTTTTTGTTATTTACAGCATTCATCTGACAGGTTAGCTCATGTGGTATTTTTATAGAGCAGGTTGTCACGGACGTGGCGATACCTAATATGTATACAATATTTTTATTTATATTTAAGTTTTATACAATAAATTCATTTTTTAAACAAAAAATTCATGTTTTAGTGTCTCCATAGTCTGAGAGCCATGTTTTTTTCAGTTTTTGGGCGATTATCTAAAGTAGGGTCTCATTTTTTGCGGGATGAGATGATGGTTTGATTGGCACTATTTTAGGGTGCATATGACTTTTTGATCGCTTGCTATTACACTTTTTGTGATGTAAGATGACAAAAAATAGCTTTTTTTACACCGGTTTATTATTATTATTTTTTTACGGTGTTCATCTGAGGGGTTAGGTCATGGGATATTTTTATAGAGCCGGTCGATACGGACGCGGCGATACCAAGTATGTATACTTTTTATTTATTTATGTAAGTTTTACACAATAATATCATTTTTGAAACAAAAAAAAAGTCATGTTTTAGTGTCTCCATATTCTGAGAGCCATTGTTTTTTCAGTTTTTGGGCAATTATCTTAGGTAGGGTCTCATTTTCTGCAGGATGAGATGACGGTTGGATTGGCACTATTTTGGGGTGCATATGACTTTTTGATCGCTTGCTATTACACTTTTTGTGATGTAAGGTGACAAAAAATAGTTTATTTAGCACAGTTTTTATTTGATTTTTTTACGGTGTTCACCTGAGGGGTTAGGTCATGTGATATTTTTATAGAGCCGGTCGACACGGACGCGGCAATACCTTATATGTATACTTTTTTTATTTATGTAAGTTTTACACAATAACAGCTTTTTTAAAACAAAAAAAATGATGTTTTAGTGTCTCCATATTCTAAGCTATTGTTTTTTTTATGTGCGATTGACTTAGGTAGGGGTTCATTTTTTGCGGGATGAGGTGACGGTTAGATTGGTACTATTTTGATGGGCGTACGCCTTTTTGATCGCTTGCTGTTGTACTTTTTGTGATGTAAGGTGACAAATAAAATTGTTTATTTAGCACAGTTTTTATTTTTTATTTTTTACGGTGTTCATCTGAGGGGTTAGGTCATGGGATATGTTTATAGAGCTGGTCGATACGGACACAACGATACCTAATATGTCTATATGTCTTTTCCCTATTATTTTTATTTTTTTTACTTTATTTTTGGAAAATTACACTTTTTTTATTTTTTACTTGAAACTTTTAATTTTTTTTGTAAAACTTTAATTTTATTAACTTTTTTTTTCACTTTATTTTTTGTCCCACTATGGGACTTCAACATTACAGGGTCTGATCCTTGTTTCAATACAGCACAATACATCTGTATTGTGCTGTATTGAACTGTTAGTGTCTTACACTGGGGGCTGGGCCTCTTAGGCTTCCATAGTTAACAGGCCCCAAGCCTCGTAATGGCTTGGGGCTGCCATGGCAATGATCGAGTCCCCGCCACAGCACAGCGGGGATCCGATCCATCAGGTGAGGGAGGGCAAACCTCCCATATGCCGCGGTCAGCGCTGACCGCGGCATATGAGGGGTTAATCGACAGGCATCTGCGTTATCGCCAATGCTGGTGGATGTAGCAGGGATCCGGTGGTCAGTAACCGCCGGATCTCTGCTGCTGACCGGGGGGACCGCACGCGGGGGGAGGAACGCCTCCAGGTCGAGATAGCTCATCCTCGAGCGCTAAGTGCCGGCGTTTGAGGACGAGCTATCTCGTCCTGGGTCGTTAAGGTGTTAAAGAATTGTCGATGTTATTTTTAATTTTCCGTGTCAATATCTATATTTAAACAAAAAACATAAATCCGGTCGTTTTCCCACTGACCACTAAGAATAATAATAGGAACCACTTCTTGATCTGTACAGATCACTTTACTGCGGTTATCTGCTTATCTGTACACAGTGGGGATATAATTACAGGCAGGATTAGAATGACAGAAGACAGGATCCACCATTCACAATGAGTGATTGTCAAAGCTTATCTATTCATACCTTGTACAATGACCTCTGCACAGGTCTTATAGAGCATGTCTAGAAAACTGCCCCATAGAAGTCACTATGGTCTCCTCCTGACCATTTTTCTGGGAACTTAGCATCTAGTGTTTCCACAGGTCCACAAGAGATAAGAAGCATTACACCGTGGTCACTAAAATGAATTGGCTGCTAGTGTATTATACTGATGTAGTGACTCCAGAGAGGGTCCTTGTAGCCACTGTACACTCTTTGGCCTCATGCACACGACCGTTGTTCGCAGTTTTTTGCGTCTCGGGTGCAGATCCATTCACTTCAATGGGGCTGCAAAAGATGCGGACAGCACTCCATTCCGTGGCCACGCAAGAAAAATATAGCATGTCCTATTCTTGTCCATTTTGCGGGCAAGAATAGGCATTTCTTCAATGGGCCGCCTGCTCCGTTCTTCAAATTGCGGAAGGCGCACACGGGCAGCTTCCGTTTTTTTGCGTAGTGACTTGTGCAGGCAGGGAGTGGGCAGAACCAGGGGCAGGATTTAAAGGGATTCTGTCATCAGAATTTAGGCCTATAACCTAAACATATGGCAAGGTCCCTACTAATACACAGAATCCTAAAGTGACCTTATCAAATGCGCCTGTGGCTCTATAATCATATAAAACAGGTTTATATAAGCCATCTCCTTTCGGTGCCCAGCGCCGCCCTCCCTTTCATTAGAGCCGCCTACCTCAGTTCATCACCGCCTTTCTAACGTCAGCGCTGCCTCTGAAATCGTTAGAGAGGACGTTAGAGAGGCGGCGATGAACTGAGGTAGGCTGCTCTAATGAAAGGGAGGGCGGCGATTTCAATTCAGAAGGCGATGCTGGGCACCGAAAGGAGATGGCTGCAGCCGGGCACATTGCATCGTGAGACATCCCCTTGGACACATTTGTGACGTGAGTGACCTGTTTTATATGATTATAGAGCCACAGGCGCATTTGATAAGGTCAAAAAGTGATTTTGAACCCCCAAAATGCGTTGAAGTGGAACTTTTAAAATAAACTGTTTGAGAAACAACCGTGGCTGACACCAGTTTCTTCTATTCTACATGCGACCTCGGCGGGGGAGGAAGTACCTGTAGGTGTCATGTGGTTATCCTTCAGGTATCCTCCTCAGTAAAGTGAGTACATACTCTGAATTCTCCTACCATTAAAGGGGGGTCCTCTTATAGCCTTTACATTACGTTTTAATTGCTCCTATATGTGTTTTATTGAGAGACCATTTGTTAATTATCCTGATGTGAAACTCTGAGAGAAGTGGCGCTGATTTGACTTTTTTTATTGATACTAGATTGTTCAAATTACATGGGTACACCCCCCACGAGATCAAGCAGCCTCTCTAGAGATCCCTTTTTATTTTTTTTATATTTTTTTCAACTCCTGTTATATATGTATTTACTAACCTACAAACAATTCAATATTGATAATCGTTCACTAGTATTCTAGAGATACACATTCCATTGGCACCAACAATTTTATATATCCATCTTGGGTAATTCCTTCCCAGAATAGCAATATAACCTTCTATTTTTTTTCTCTTCATATGGTTTAACTCAGGATGCCAAAGTATAGCATTTGAAATTGTTCTACAGCAGACAAGCCCTTTAAAGGGGTTTTCTGGGAACACAATATTGATGGCCTATCTTCAGGACAGGTGTGGTCTGAAACCAGGCATGCCCGTCAATCAGCTGTTTGATCAGGTTATGATGCACCAGTGAGCCCTGTGTCTCCTAACAGCTTACCAAGCCCCATTAGTTGTCCAGTGGCTGTGCTTGGTATTGCAGCCCAGGCCCATTTCCTTCAATGGGAATAAGATTTTCATAGGTCATGTGACCGATGAACTCAATGGCCAAGGAAGAGGCTACAGAACTCGCTGATCAGATATTGATGACCTATCCTGAGGTTATGTCCTTAATACTGTGCTTCTGGAAAACCCCTTTACAAAAAAAATCTAATATATAAAACAGCTAGACCAGTGGTATACATAATGTGGCCCTCCAACGGTTGTTAAATTACAACTCCCAGCATACTGTGCTAGAGTATACTAGGAGCTGTGGCTTCCAACTAAAGGCTGCACATTACTGAGCTAAGCAATACTTGAGTCGGTAAAAATCTCTGCTCTATGTTGCTGCCACATCTTGATGCTCAATACTCAAGTTCCACTGAGAGTCTTTTAGAAGAAGAGTGCTTTCCATAATCAGCTCAGGGATAAAAAATAAAATAAAAAAAATCACTCCAATCATCTGGTACTGCCGCAGCCTGGCATGATTGATTTGGGCAAAGTGGAGCTCTCAATCATCACCCATGCAGACTATAGCTGTACCTTCTATTCTCTAAGCCATAATACAGATGAGATCTTTCACATCTTGTATTCATTCGGCCTAATCTTGGTCATTTGTACTTGTTAAAGGAAAATATGCCTTTGCGGTTGTCTACAGAGAGCTATGCATTCAGTCTCAGTCCAGCAGAGCAGGGAGGCACAAGTAACCCCCAGTAATTAGAGGAGATCCTCACCCTTAGCTCCTCTCAGCACAAAGCCAAATCCTTCGCTGTCTTTCTTCTGCAGCAGCACCGTTTTTTCTTTAATAATGTAGTCACTGAAATTAAAAACAGTCAGAGTTAGTATTAGGACACCCAACATATACATGTCATACAAAAGGGGCCCTTAAAGGCCTCCACTGAAGAGCCATGCCCCATTCTTTCTGCTGATCGGCAGGACAACAGTGGGACCCCTACTGGTCTGACACAGATAGCAAAACCTAAAGACAGAGCATCAAATTTTCCAATCCCAGTTAACCCCTTTAACCATTCTCTTTCCACTAAACCATTATTCTTTATGCAACTGTACAGTATATGCCCCGGGAACATGGTGGCAGGAGGGCATCAGGAGCAGCAAACTGAATCTACACATGAAGCCCCATTTGAAGGAAATCCTAGCTATGACTTCAAATGTATCTAGATGGGTTCTTACATGTAAGGGTCCAGTCACATGTACGCAAGTGTTTTGCAGTCTGTAAAACACGGACACCGGCCATGTGCGTTCCACATTTTGCAGCTGCAGACAAGAATAGGACATGCTCAATTTTATTTTATTTTTCAAAATGAATGGGTTCGCACCAATGCAGACCCATAATGCGGACGTGTGAATGGACCCTAAGGGCTCATGCACACGAACATATTTTGTTCCTTTTTTTTTTTTGCGGAGCGTATGCGGAACTATTCACTTCAATGGGTCCGCAAAAACAATGGAAGGTACTCTGTGTGCATTACATTTTCGTATTTCGATTCCACAAAAAAGTAGTGCATGTCCTATTATTGTCCACAAATCACGGTCCGAGGCCCCATTCAAGTGAATGGGTCCGCAAAAAATACAGAACGCACACCGAAAACACATCCGTATGTCATCCGTATTTTGCACATCCATACTGTAGAAATGCTATACCCAGCCCATATTGCTCATGTGTTTTGTGATTAAAAAGTTACTGTTTCCGATCCGCAAAAAAAACGGATCGCCAACGGAAACTATACGGATATGTTTTGTGGAATAACAGAACGGAAGAGGACTTAAATCAGAGAAAAAAAACCCCTCAGATACGGAACAACGGATCTGTGAAAAACGGACCACAAAACAACGGTCGTGTGCATGAGCCCTAAAACTGAAGCTCATCCTTTGGAGCCAGTATACATATTACTGTAGAATAGGGAATTGCAAAATTAGCAATTGCCTAATTGTATGTTATTATCTGAGTTTAACCCTATTATAGAAATTATATAAAAAGCTGTAGAAAAAGTAAAAAAATCTAACAACCGCCCTGCACCTTTGGTTAGACACTGGATATTTTAGGAAGCCAATCTGGTGTCCATTTAACAGACTACAGGCTGTGGGGTAGCCTGCAGTCTATCACTGGTAATAGGTCTGCGGTGCAAGGAAATTTTACATTCTTAACAGACCCTCAAGTTAGTGAGGGGTGATCTGATAATGTAGTGGAGTATGTATTAAATTAAATTAAAGGATTAGAAAACATGGCTGCTTTCTTCCAAAAACAGCACTACCCTGGTCCATGGGTTGTGTTTGGTATTCTAGTCAATGAGGTGTGATACCACACACTTACTTCGTCTCGTCGGAGCCCATACATTTTAATGCTGTACAAAGAAAGATCTCTGTACAGCATTAAAACGAAGTCTAGGATCCAAAGCTTGCTTCGCACATCCCTATTTACCATCATATAGAGCCTGGAACTTTATTTACGAGCTTTGGAATACTGCCATAAATTCAGTTATAGCATATCTTTTGAGGGACGCTAAAGAAAATTAGTATAATGTATATAATGCTCTAGGTATTCATTCTACCTTTAATGCCTAGACTATCACTGACAAAAATTTATAACGTTGAAAAGTACAGATATAACTATCACAGAGAAAATAATGACTTTTCGGAAAAAACTTAACTTTTACTTCTCAATATTAAAATAATACCCCACAATGTATACAATAATTGATAACGTATTGTGCCACATAAAAAGAGCAGAGCCTTACTTTAGATATGGTCAAGGATAGTATCATCCAAGTAATTAAAGATGCAACAACTTACAGTTTTGAAGACCAAGGGCTTGGATGCTTTGGCATCTTTAATTACTTGGATGATACTATCCTTGACCACATCCAGAGTAAGGCTCTGCTCTTCTTATGTGGCACAATACGTTATCAATTATTGTATACATTGTGGGGTATTTCTGTACTTTTCAACACTATAGATTTTTGTCAGTGATAGTCTTTGTATTCAGAATAAGGCAGGTTTCCTTACAGGACCCATAGACACTAATGTTTGGTTAAATGATTCTCATAAAGCCTCAGAGATAGGGAGAGAATATACTAGATAGTACCCCTACTTTAAAAGACATTTAAGAAGTTACACGAGGGATACAAAGAAAACGTAAAATCCTGGTGGGAGTGCCAATCCCTAGAGAACTATATCAAGAATAAAATAGTTCCTAAAGGACTGAGGGTACATGGCATACCAGCCCAGAGTGCACGCTCAACCCAATTATTAGATAAGTGGGAGGAGCAACTACTTTCCAGCTCCATTCACTTCATGCAATTATTGTTAGACGAAGAAAAATGAATTCTTGATAGAACATCCAAACATTTGAATACCCTTATTGAATCAGCTCTGAAACTTAAATCAGATCCTGATTTTAATAGACGCGAAAATATCCTATGCACTAATGTAAAAAGATATCAGATAACACTTAAGGATAGAAAACATAGACATTTCATTCGGGACCTGCTAGAATATCGTGAGAAACGTGCCTTTGTCTTTTTAAACAGCACTCAAACAAATCCTAGTACTGATATTTCCTCTACTGACCATGACTCCTCTGATACAGAAAGAGGTATTGTTTCCTCTAGGGGCAGAAATAGATTCAGAGGAAGGGGTAATAGAAGACGGCCACGAGAACAATACAGAAGGAATTACAGGGGTACAAACCCATCACCTACTTTTCAGGGCCCTCAAAAAAGTACAACACGGGAATCATCACCTGTCAGAAACCACCCTGATATAGTTTACTTTGCCCTCAAGTTTGCCCTCAGTCAAGATGGTGGATTATGTGTTTCCTGGTTGCCATCTCACTTCCTGTTCCTGTTCCTGTCAGAAACTACCCTGATATAGTTTACTTTGCCCTCAAGTTTGCCCTCAGTCAAGATGGTGGATTATATGTTTCCTGGTTGCCATCTCACTTCCTGTTCCTGTTCCTTTTTAAACTGGCCAGACCTTCCTGTCTTTGCTGGAGTATTGTGTTTGGCTTTTTGTCCGCCGTCCTCTTGCTGGAACTCACTCCTCCATGTGTTCTGTGCCCTAGCGTTTCTCCCTGCTACCTCCTGTTGCTGACCCGGACTGTTCTTGGACCTTCGTACCTGCTTGCTGCCTGCCCTGACCTTCTGCTCGTCTACCTTCCTGCCAGCTTGCCGCCTGCCCTGACTTCTGCTATCCTGACCTCGGTTCTCGTCTACAGACTCTGCCTCACCTGTGCGGAGCACAACAACGTGGGTTCTGCTACATCCGTATTATATATACTCTGCTCCCAAGTCCTGGCCATTGGATTCCAGTTCTGTTGCACCAGTATCGTGACATCACCCCTGGTACAGTCATCTCTGTCTTCTTCCTTACCCTCCTTATTATCCTTCATCTCCGTCCCCCTGTACCACTTTTTTAGAAACCGGCAGTGAAACAAATATGTTCCCTTACCAACTGAGAGACAGGGAGGGTGGAACAGTTCAGAATCCACCAAAACCAAGTAACACTGCCCTCAACCTAAGTAATAATCTTACGGATAAACCTCTAACGGAACAGGAAGAGAGACTTCTCGAGAAAGGTCTTTCTTTCGTCCCCACAACAAAACTTAATACCTTTTAGTGGGTAAAAGACCTTAGCCTCTTTATTCGCAAATTAAAATGGCATAATTTTTTTTTAACTCATGATAAAGAGGAATGTGTTAAACTTGGTATATCTTTGGAGGATTTAGTGGGAGTTCGCACAATGAGCTCTTTGCTGACTGAAAATGAATGTAATCCTGAAATGGGTCCATTTACAAATCTTAAACCCAAGAGTGTGAGAATGCCTCCTCCTCAGGACACCCCGGCTTTAGATCTCTTTAACAAACTAGTAGTAGATCAACTTGAGAAGCTTCAGGGCAATAATATAAGAGGATATTATAATTTGGATAAAGGTCAAATGGATACATTAAAGAATTTAGAATCTGACACTAGCATCATATGTAAACCATCCGACAAAGGTGATAATGTGGTTTTAATGGATCACATTACATACCGGAAAATGTGTCAGGCTCTATTGGATGATAAGACATGTTATTATATTCTTTCCTCTAACCCCACAGTTAATTTCTCTAACCAGTTGGAATCTATAGTTATAGGTGCCCTTGGAAATAGATTGATTCTAAAGACGAGATGAAGTTCCTGGTGCCGGCACACCCACAGATTCCCACATTTTACGCCCTCTTCAAAATTCATAAGGGGTACCCTCCCCTCAAGGGACATCCCATTGTTTCAGGTGTGGGATCCATTACTCACAGTATCAGTACCTATGTTGACAACATCTTACGTCCTTTTGTGTCATCGTTGCCATCTTATTTTAGAGACACAACAGATTTGTTACTTAAAATTGAGAATATCCATATAGATGAGAACATTAATCCGGCCTCTATTGAAGTAGAGGTCTTTTATGGGGTATTACAGCAGCTAAATACTTCCTAAGCATCCGTGGTACTCAATTTAAGTTACACTCTGAATTTGTGATCCAAGCACTTGAGTTCATTTTATCACATAATTATTTCATCTTTGAGACACGTTTCTTCCACCAGCTCAGGGGTACGGCTATGGGTAGCCCTTGTGTGCCCAGTTATGCCAACCTATTCCTGGGCTGGTGTGAGGACACCATTGTCTTCAATGAACCCTGTCGTTGATGGGCCCCTAATATATTGTTTGGGGTAGGTACATTGACGACGTGTTTATCTTGTGGGATGGCACCAGGGACACATACTCAGATTTTGTGACGCACCTTAATATTAACACGATTGGTTTGAAATTTACTTGTGAGATTAGTAGTGATAGCATTGCCTTTTTAGACATCCGCATCACTAAATACCAGGGTGAGCTCCACACTGAAACTGGGCGAACTGAGTCACACAGGGGAGAACTGCTCCGTGTCCTTCATTAAGAAATCGAATCCTGGCTTTCTCTGCAACAACTCAAAATCGGAACCATGGTGACCGACAACGGGAAGAACATGGTGTCAGCGCTGCATCAAGGAGGGTTGAGCCATGCGCCCTGCATGGTGTACGTGTTCAATCTGGTTGTCGAGCTGTTCCTGAAGCCTTCCACCCATCTGCAAGACATCCTAAAAATGGCCAGGAAACTTTGCATGCACTTCAGCCACTCGTACACCGCCAAGCACACCCTCATTGAGCTGCTACGGCAAAACGGCATCCCCCAACATAGACTGATATGCGACGTTTTCACCTGTTCGAATTCCACCCTCCATATGTTTGATTTCTTGATGATCCAAGTGGATAGGAGTAGTGATGAACGAACATCAGCCAGGACGATTTGCGAACGCGATCAAATGTTCGTGAACCGCAAGTTCGCAGCGGGCCCCATTCACTTTAATGGCAGGCAAACCTGAAAAACCTTCAGGTCATATTTTCAGCCACCAAATTCTTATAAGAAGTGCACAAATCATCCCACAACATAGACAGTGACATACCAGAGGGGGGTCAATTGCAAAAATTCCCCCAAAAAATATTTATTTTAATCAGGGGCCATTTTTATGCATCTTAAAGGGAAATTCTCAGAAATGTGCCTGCTGGAGCCTAGAGAAAATGTATTTTAGGCCACGGGAGTATTGTCCTTAAAAATTAGGTATTCATCTGACATAAAATAAATTGTGATTATGTGGCTCGAGGTACATAATGTGGTCAATGAATAACAATTTTAACCCCTTCACGACTGCAATCTGTATATATACGTGATAGCTGCACATACCCCGTGCAGCTACCACGTATATATATGTTCTGGCAGCTCTTTAATCCAAGCGCTGCAAAGCGCTTGGATTAAAGCTTCTGCCCCTGCCCTGTATGCTGTCACGGACAGCATACAGTGCAGTAATGCCGGCAAGGGACCAATCAGAGTGGCCCCTTGCCGGCAATCGATCCGATTGGTTAGTCTGTGCAGACTAACTAATCGGATCGCTGTGTGAAAAAAATGCCGGTTTCAGGCTCTGATCTGCGGTCTGCAGATCAGAGCCTGAAATCGGTAATGTGTCCTGAAGCCCCCGTGCCCCCTTGAAGCCCCCGATCTGTGCCCCGTTCTTGTCCTGCCCCCCCGATGCGGTCCGCCCTCTCCTGCCCCGACCTGCGCCCCCTTCTTGTCCATCATCTTCTCCTGCTACTTCCTCCCGATGCGGTCCGCCCCTTCCTGCAGCCCCTTCCTGTAAATAATGAAATGCTGCCCCCCTCTCCTCTCCCCAGTTTCCAGCGATGCCCCGTCCCCTGCCCCCGTTGCGGTCCCCCTTCTGTGTGTGATGGCGGCGGCTCCATTCCTGAGCCGCCGCCATCAGCAGCGTGTGTCAGCTCTATGCTGACACTGCTGTAACCCCATAGATGCCGCAGTAGCGGCATCCATAGGGTTAATAGAGGGAGAGGGCTCCCTCTCTCTCAACCATCAGGGCTGCTGCGATCGCAGCGCCCGATGGTTGCCATGGCAACCGGACGCTTTGCAAAGGCGTCCGGTTGCCATGGTATAGGCGTCCAGTGCTGCCACCTACAGGCATCTGATTGTATTATACTTTGCAATGCAAGAGCATTGAAAAGTATAGTACAACCATCAGCCCCACTGGATCTTCAAGATCCAAGAGGGAACTGATAAAAAAAAAAAAAAAAAGTGAAAACAATAAAAGTAAAAATAAATAAATAAAAATGTAAAAAATAAATTTCCTTTTCCTATAAAAAAAACAAAACAAAAAAACCACACATATTAGGTGTCACCGCGTCCGTAACGACCATCTCTATAAATATATCACATCATCAACACCGTCCAATAAACACCATAAAAAATAAAAACGGTGTAAAAAAATAAGCCATTTTTGTCACCTTACATCACAAAAAGTGCAACACCAAGCGATCAAAAAAGGCGTATATACCCCAAAATAGTACCAATCAAACCGTTACCTAATCCCGCAAAAATTAGCCCATATTTAAGACAATCGCCCAAAAAATAAAAAGCTATGGCTCTCAGACTATGGAGACACTAAAACATCATTTTTTTGGTTTCAGAAATGCTATTGTGTAAAACTTAAATAAATAAGAAAAGGTATACATATTGGGTATTGCCACGTCCGTAACGATCTGCTCTATAAAACTGTCACATGACCTAACCCCTCAGATGAACGCTGTAAAAAAAAAAAAAAAATGTTCCAAAACAGCCAATTTTTGGCCACCTTGTCCCATAAAGTGTAATAATGAATGATCAAAAAATCCTATGTACCCAAAAATGGTACCAATAAAAACCTCAACTCTTTCTGCAAAAAATGAGCCCCTGCACAAGACGATCGGTAGAAAAATAAAAAACATATGGCGTTCAGAAAACCAATCCAGCACAATCTGCCTTCCAAAAACCGTATGGCATTCCTTTCCTTCTGTGCCCTGCCGTGTGCCCGTACAGCAGTTTACGACCACATGTGGGGTGTTTCTGTAAACCGCAGAATCAGAGTAATAAATATTGAGTTTTGTTTGGCTGTTAACCCTTAATGTGTTAAAGAAAATTTTTTTATAAAATAGAAAATCTGCTAAAAAAGTGAAATCTAGAAATTTCATCTCCATTTTTCTTTAATTCTTGTGGAACACCTAAAGGGTTAATAACGTTTGTAAAATTGGTTTTAAGTAACTTGAGGGGTGTAGTTTCCATAATTGGGTCATTTATGGGGGTATACACTATGTAAGCCCCACAAAGTGACTTCAGACCTGAACTAGTCCTTAAAAAGTGGGTTTTGGAAATTTTCTTAAAAATTTTAAGAATTGCTTCTAAACTTCTAAGCCTTGTAATGCCCTAAAAAAATAAAATAACATTTCCAAAATGATGCCAACATAAAGTAGACATATGGGGAATGTTATGTAATAAATATTTTATGAGGTATCACTTTCTGTTTTCGAAGCAGAGAAATTGAAGTTTAGAAAATTGCAAATTTTTACAATTTTTTGGTAAATATGGGATTTTTTCATAAATAAAGGTGATATATATTGACTCAAATTTATGACTGTCATGAAGTACAATGTGTCACGAGAAAACAATCTCAGAATGGCGTGGATAAGTAAAAGTGGTCCAAAGCTATTACCACATAAAGTGACGCATGTCAGATTTGTAAATTTTGACCTGGACATTGGGGCATCAATGACCCTTGGTCATGAAAGGGTTAATGTAGGCCACTGGAATACAGGCCCCATACATTAGGCATTCACCGGACAGAAAATAACAAGTAATTATGTGGCTGTAGGTATATTAGACGGTCATTGGATATCAATTTTCCTGCAGGCCAGTGGACTACAGGCCTCAAACATTAGGCATTTACCGAACAGAAAGGAACAATTGATAATGTGGCTGGAGGTACATTAGGCGGTCCCCGTATAACAATTTTACTGTTGGCCAGTTAGATTACAGGCCCCAAAAATTATGCATTCAACATACATAAATGATCAAGTGAGTATGTGGCTGGAGGTATATTAGACGGTCATTGGATATAAATTTTACTGCAGGTCAGTACAAATAGATGTCAAATACATATGTTTAAAAGAGTGAAAAATATAAAATTGGATTAAAAACATGGCTAACGAAATCTCCCCTTTTGAAAAAAAAACACAAATGATAATAGTTGAAATTCGATAACACGTGGTCGTCACAGGTGTTGAATTCCTCCAAGGTCCCAAACATAAGGCATTCACCAGACAGAAAGCATCAAGTAATTATGTGGCTGGAGGTATATTAGACGGTCAGTGGATAACAATTTTACTTCAAGTCAGTATCTCAGCAGAACCGCACACAAATGCTGCACAATACAAATGCACAATATAGAAATTATATTATAGGTATATCACACCCCTGCCTCAATCAGATTTTTGGGGGGGCAACTGGTATATCACACCAGTTGCAATTAGTTGTTCCAATGGAGTTTGTCCCTCTGTATAGCTGCGGTATCTCAACAGAACCCCACACAACTGATGCACATTACAAATGCCCTATAATATACTTTCTATGTTAGAAGGTCTATTATAGGTATATCACACCCCTCAGTATTTCACACCTATTGATAACACACCTATACCAGTCCTTAAAAGGACTTTTGTGGCCCTATTAGCTAGCGTTTGGTGTCTCTATACTCTAACAGTCTGTCCCTGCTCCACACAGCAACCTCTGCCTACACTGGCAAAAAACTGAATGTAAAATGGCGGCCGGATCGGGTTTATTTTCAGGGTAGGGGGTGTGTCCATGTGTTGAAATGTCTCAATTGGCTGTCCTGTCCCACCTGATGGATGTGTCATGGGTCAAAGTTCTACACAATGCAAAGAATATGGCGCCCACGGACATCGCCATATGTTCGCCTGTTCGGCGAACAGCGAACAAGCAAAGTTCTCCGCGAAACGACCGCCTGGCGAACCGCAAGGCCATCTGTAGACAGGAGTACTCCCCTGTGTAACTTCGATGTCAGCCAGTGGCAGCTCATACGTGACACCTGTCGTTTGCTCAGGCTCTTTGAGGATGCCCCGTTATTTGTCAGGTGCTAGGACTACAGGATGAACAACGTCATTGCACTGCTTCATATCCTGGAACAGATGCTGGTAAATCTGGCTGGTCAGGGGACTGGTGATCTACATTTATGCCTACATCTCATGGCCACATGAGCCCTGTGAGGGCTGAACTGGAGGAGGAGGAGGACATTGGAGCACAAGCAATGTGTAGCAAAATGGGTGGTTTTTCTACACAGGTGACAGGAGCCGGAGGAGCAAGAGAGAGATGAGGAAGACGAGGCAGATGACCCAGGCACACTGTGGCAGTATGTAGTGGAGATAGAGGCAGGGAGTCCCTCCGAGTTACTTGAGCAAATGGCCCGCTGCATACTCACTTGCTTGGGTAGTGACAGCCGAATTATCACCATTCAGCAGAGGGATGACTTCTGGCTCTTTATCTTGTTGGACCCTCGCTACCAGTCCCAAATGGGGGGCCTTTTTTACATCCGCTGAGAGGGAGGACAAACTGAACTACTATAGAGACCTCCTATGTAGTCAGTTGGCCGCTGCCTACTGCGCCATCGTCCATCCTCTGACAGGTCTGACCGGGGGGCCCTCTGTGTTCTCGTTCCACTGCCATGGCTGCTGAGGGGGGGAGGTAGGAGCAGTACCAGCTCCATCAGCAGCAGCTTGAGTCTAGGGTCTATTATGAGAAGCTTTCTTAACCCACCTAGTGAAGAAACTACTCACCAGCAGCAGCAGCTAGTCCTGGAGCAGAACCTGATCCAGGAGGTGGCGGCATACTTAGACAGCACCCTGCCACCCCACTTTGAAGATCCGCTGGACTACTGGGCAGCCAAACTGGATTTGTGGCCGCTCCTGGCCGAGTTTGCCCTGGAAAAGCTGTCCTGTCCGGCCAGTAGTGTGGCATCAGAGCGGGTGTTTAGTGCAGCGGGGGCCATAGTTACCCCAAGGAGAACTCGCCTGTCCACCCAAAATGTTGAGAGACTGACCTTTGTCAAGATGAATCATGCGTAGATCAGCCAGGATTTCCACCCACCAATGCCTGATGCATCAGATTAGATCATCCATGCTGCCTCTCCCAAACCTTGACAAAAGAGATGGGTTTTTCTAAGTACCTGCCTCAGCTACTATTCTGATGCTGACACCCGCCTGATGCCAAACATCTGATGCCAAGTGCTCCTTCTTACACCCACCATCGTCAGCGGGTACTGTTATTGCCACCCACCTCCCCATTCTGTGGTCTCCTCATGCTGCTGCCTACTCACAACTGTCTCTGGGCCACTTTGTGGTCTCCCCATGCTGCTGCTGCTGCCACCTCCACACTATGTCACCTTGCCACTCTGTGGTCTCCTCATGCTGCTGCTGCCACATCACCACTCTGTGATCTCTTCTTGCTGCTGCCACATCACGAATATGTCACTGGGCCACTCTGTGGTCTCCTGATGTTGCCACTTCACCACTCTGTGGTCTCCTCATGCTGCTGCCACCTCACCACTATGTTAATGAGCCACTCTGTGGTCTCCTCATGCTACTGCCACATCACTACTCTGTGGTCTCCTCATACTGCTGTCACATCACCACTCTGTGGTCTCCTCATGCTGTTGCCGCATCACCACTATGTCACTGGGCAACTCTGTGGTCTCCTCATGCTGCTACCACCTCACCACTATGTCATTGGGCCACTCTGTGGATTTCTCATGCTGTTCCCACCCTCCCCACTTCATGACTGGGCCACTATTTAGCTTTTTTGGCATGGTTGACATCATTATTTATTTGACCCTACTTCTGATCTGTCAGAAGGAAAAATGAGACACACAATGGATCCTGTCTATGTAGCAGCTGTAAGTCCTGTATGGTCCCATCAGCATTTGGATACCAAATCATAACCCAAAGCAGGAATGGGTACAAAACATGCAAATTTTCTATTCACATGTCATCTGTTTTTGATCCTGTGTTTTTTGGCTTTAGCAATGCTGGTAGATTACTGACAAAATGCTGACCGAGTGAAGGCAGATGCTCAACAGACAGGATCCGTTTTTGTGGGGTTATTGTTGTGACTTATCAGAGGATGAGCAAAATAATCAGTGACTTCAACACAAACTTACTGCTGACATCCTCTCCACTCTATCGGGGGGGGGGGGTCTACTTGTATAAGCGTTGAATAGAACAGGTTATGTAGACATCTCTGTGGAATCAACTGCCGACAGTGTAAAAAGAGTGCCTTCCTTCTTGAAGCTAACATTGACCTGTAAGGCTGAGTTCACACTTTAATTATTTGGTCAGTTTTTGCCCCGTAACTGCCCAAATAAGTGGAGTGTGCAGTGATTCTAAGAGTGACGCCTGTCATCTGCATGTCATACTGACTCACAGTATTATTTCACTACCACAGCAGACTCCCTATGCGTGTTACTGCAAGGCACAGTGTTCTACACCACTATAAAGGCTCTCTGCAGCCAGGAAATAGCTGTTTCTTAACACGATTCGCCACAAATAAATTTGAATCAAATATTTTTAGTAAATTCGGCGGACCGACCAAATCGAATTTTTGAGAAATTCGCTCATCTCTAGTTTTAATATATGTAAATGAGCCTTTAGGAGCAACGGGGCATTGACATCACTCCTAGAGGCTCTTGACAGGAACAGGCAGTGTATACGCAATCATGCCTGGCCCGGACTTCTCCTAAAGTCTCACTTTCTGCCCTGAGCTTCAATATCTAGTGCAGGCACAGTACATAAGAGAACTGCCGGCGAGCCTCTTTCCTGTACTGCGCCTGTGCCCTATACTGAAGATCAGGGCCAGGCTTTATCTGGTTTACACTGCCTGGTCCCGATAATCAATGTGGAGAGGGTAGTTACAAAGAGAGCAGAGCCTCTAGGAGTGATTGTAACGCCCCCATTGCGTCTAGTCTCATTTGCATATATTAAAACTTCATTTTTCTCAGCATTACAGCATATATGAACATGGGACCAACACAGACTCTCCAGATCCTTCACTGCCGGATGCCATTACGTATAATAGGGTCTGGCGGAGATCCAGCCGCATTCCGGCAAAAATGCAAAGAATCGGCCAGACACAAACCGCTGCACGCTGTGGTCTGCGTCCAGCTGATTCCTGGCATTCTCTGCCGGACCAGGCAGCTGGATCTCCATGCCGGAGATGTGAAGCTAGCCTTAGCAAAGCAGCAGAACATAAAAAAATAATAATAATCAGTCTCTCAAATAGTTATACATCATAATTTGCATTACCATGGCTGGTTCTATAAATAGATAGCTATATACAAATAGAAGTTCAAATGTCTTAAGATGCTAAAATATTGAAGCATTTAGATTACTTGAACTATTGAGCGCAATCTATTGTTCTCTTGTATCACCATATTTTATGAACAGCAGCTAAAATAGGCTGACTGCTGGGTACATCAATGGAATTAATTATAGGAACTTGGCTGTAAGTAGGAACAATATTCCCCCTCATAATCACAACTGTAGCTGAAATGTCTGTTATTCTCATAACTGTTGGATTGCTTTTTCTTTTGCATGCATTTCTCTTACTTGCTCCTCTTGTAATCCAGCTTGAAATGTTAAATGGCTTCCTCAGTTCATCATGAAATATGAAAAAGATCTTGTGTTATGTGACGACATCATATCTTCTACCTACTGCTGTGCTGACCTACTGTTTGCGCTGCTGAGCAGCTCAATGTAGGAGGGACTCTGCTCGAGGCATTGCTTGCACTGGGTTTTCCAGGCCAGTGGCCAGTCTTCTTTGAGACTCTGCGAAGACAGCGTGCAGCTGTAATGCACCTCAGGCCCCCTCCAACTAGCTCACAATTTAAATGTCTTTTAATCCTTTCGCTACCAGCGCGTACATTTATGTGGATGCCAGCAATTCACTTTAAAGAGGTTGTCCGGGTTCAGAGCTGAACCCGGACATACCCATATTTTTTTTAACAAGGCAGCCCCCTTGATGTTAGTATCGGAGCATCTCATGCTCCGATGTGCTCCCTTGCCCTGCAATAGATCGCGCAGGGCAAGGGCTCTTTTGTTTACAACAGGCATCCTCAAACTGCGGCCCTCCAGCTGTTGCAAAACTAGCCCCAGTGAAACCCCCAGGGCTCGGCGCAGGAGCCCCTCTAGGGACCCTCCACAGGCAGGGGACGGTGGGCGCATCTCGTCCCCGTCCTCCAGAGGTGGGAGGAATCCGGGTGCGCAGCGGAGCCCCGAAGGAGGCAGGGCTCCCCCCTCCCTGTCTTCACCTGCAAGCAGCGCGGGATCCGGAGCTGGGTCTGCGGGTTCCTTTGTCCCCCTAGTGGCAGGAACGTCCGCTCGGCGAGGGAGAGTGAGGAGCAGGAGGACGGAGCCTGTGCCAGGAGTAGCCACTAGAGGGCGCATGGCTCCAAGGGATCACGGGCAGGTGTCTCCTGGCCTGGGACCGCAAGAGGATGTTGTGAGGGCTGAGGATTTGGGGAGCGCACCTAGCATGGACGTCGCTGGGGTGCAGACGTCGAGCAGGTCAAGCACAACCGAAGAATACGTAGAGTCGTCTGGGAGGACCGTTCGTCCGTAGTCAGGATCAGCGGCTGATGGGTTCACAGAGCCCAGGCAGCCAGGTGAGAATATGTGGGGTGCTTTGCAGACATTAGTTAGCAGCCCGGGGGGTGTGGGGGCTGGGGGAGGTCACGGGGAAATAGTGGGGGGCTTGGGGCAAATTTTGACTAGTTTGGCGGGATGGGTTTCAGGGTTGGGGGTGGCAGGTTTGTCTCCATTACCGGCATGGGGGGTCGGTGGGGGGGATCTGTGTCGGTTCAGACACAGGTGGGGGGGAGGAAGAGAGGACTAAGGTTGGCGACGCAGCAAAAGGAGAGGTGTACGTGTGTTTTGAGGGGCCATTGGAAGCGCACTTAAGGCAAGACGTTCGCGAGCGGTTATGGCGGGGGGAGTATGTTGAGATTTTTTCGCTTCTTCCCCTGGAGCGGTTTAACCTGGATAGGGAACGACTGGGCAAGGAGAAAAAAGGAAGAGGGCGAAAAACACCGGCATAGACTCATCCCACGTACGTTCGCCAATTGGTTGCAAGCGTTTGCGATCTTGGCGAGCGTCATTGGGGAAAAGACGCCTGAGTGTTGCTCGGCCTTTTTTTGCTATCTGGATGCGATTGGGGAGGCATACAGGGTATATGGGGGTTCCGGGTGGCTTAGGTATGACCAGCAATTCAGGCAGAGGAAGGCGGTTCGGCCTAATATTCGGTAGGACCATAACGATATAAGTTTATGGTTTCGGGTCACCGGGGCGGCAGGGGCAGTCCTTTAAGGGGGATATGGGGGGGGGGACCGGGACAGTCTACGGTGTCAGCAGCGTCTGCCAGAGGTTTGTGTTTCCTCTTTAACCACCTCCGGACCGCCTAACGCGCCGATGCGTCCGGAAGGTGGTTGCTTTTCTCCTCCTGGACGCATCGGCGCGTCATCTCGCGAGACGCGAGATTTCCTGTGAACGCGCGCACACAGGCGCGCGCGCTCACAGGAACGGAAGGTAAGCGAGTGGATCTCCAGCCTGCCAGCGGCGATCGCTCGCTGGCAGGCTGGAGATCCGAATTTTTTAACCCCTAACAGGTATATTAGACGCTGTTTTCATAACAGCGTCTAATATACCTCCTACCTGGTCCTCTGGTGGTCCCTTTTGTTAGGATCGACCACCAGAGGACTCAGGTAGGTCAGTACAGTCCCACCAAACACCACACTACACTACACTACACCCCCCCCCCCCCGGTCACTTATTAACCCCTTATAAACCCCTGATCACCCCATATAAACTCCCTGATCACCCCCCTGTCATTGATCACCGCCCTGTCATTGATCACCCCCCTGTCAGGCTCCGTTCAGACGTCCGCATGATTTTTACGGATCCGATCCATGTATCCATGGATCCGTAAAAATCATGCGGACGTCTGAATGGAGCCTTACAGGGGGGTGATCAATGACAGGCGGGTGATCACCCATATACACTCCCTGATCACCCCCTGTCATTGATCACCGCCCTGTCAGGCTCCATTCAGACGTCCGCATGATTTTTACGGATCCGATCCATGTATCCATGGATCCGTAAAAATCATGCGGACGTCTGAATGGAGCCTTACAGGGGGGTGATCACCCATATACACTCCCTGATCACCCCCTGTCATTGATCACCCCCCTGTCAGGCTCCATTCAGACGTCCGCATGATTTTTACGGATCCGATCCATGGATCCATAAAAATCATGCGGACGTCTGAATGGAGCCTTACAGGGGGGGTGATCAGTGACAGGGGGGTGATCACCCTGATTACCCTGATCACCCCCTGTCATTGATAACCCCCCTGTAAGGCTCCATTCAGACGTCCGCATGCGTTCTGTGGATCCGATCCATGTATCCATGGATCCGTAAAAAATCATGCGGATGTCTGAATGGAGCCTTACAGGGGGGGTGATCAGTGACAGGGGGGTGATCACCCTGATTACCCTGATCACCCCCTGTCATTGATAACCCCCCTGTAAGGCTCCATTCAGACGTCCGCATGCGTTCTGTGGATCCGATCCATGTATCCATGGATCCGTAAAAAATCATGCGGATGTCTGAATGGAACCTTACAGGGGGGGTGATCATTGACAGGGGGGTGATGACCCTGATCACCCCCTGTCATTGATAACCGCCCTGTAAGGCTCCATTCAGACGTCCGCATGCGTTCTGTGGATCCGATCCATGTATCCATGGATCCGTAAAAAATCATGCGGATGTCTGAATGGAGCCTTACAGGGGGGTGATCAGTGACAGGGGGGTGATCACCCTGATTACCCTGATCACCCCCTGTCATTGATAACCCCCCTGTAAGGCTCCATTCAGACGTCCGCATGCGTTTTGTGGATCCGATCCATGTATCCATGGATCCGTAAAAAATCATGCGGATGTCTGAATGGAGCCTTACAGGGGGGGTGATCAGTGACAGGGGGGTGATCACCCTGATTACCCTGATCACCCCCTGTCATTGATAACCCCCCTGTAAGGCTCCATTCAGACGTCTGCATGCGTTCTGTGGATCCGATCCATGTATCCATGGATCCGTAAAAAATCATGCGGATGTCTGAATGGAGCCTTACAGGGGGGGTGATCAGTGACAGGGGGGTGATCACCCTGATTACCCTGATCACCCCCTGTCATTGATAACCCCCCTGTAAGGCTCCATTCAGACGTCCGCATGCGTTCTGTGGATCCGATCCATGTATCCATGGATCCGTAAAAAATCATGCGGATGTCTGAATGGAGCCTTACAGGGGGGTGATCAGTGACAGGGGGGTGATCACCCTGATTACCCTGATCACCCCCTGTCATTGATAACCCCCCTGTAAGGCTCCATTCAGACGTCCGCATGCGTTTTGTGGATCCGATCCATGTATCCATGGATCCGTAAAAAATCATGCGGATGTCTGAATGGAGCCTTACAGGGGGGGTGATCAGTGACAGGGGGGTGATCACCCTGATTACCCTGATCACCCCCTGTCATTGATAACCCCCCTGTAAGGCTCCATTCAGACGTCCGCATGCGTTCTGTGGATCCGATCCATGTATCCATGGATCCGTAAAAATCATGCGGACGTCTGAATGGAGCCTTACAGGGGGGGTGATCAGTGACAGGGGGGTGATTACCCTGATCACCCCCTGTCATTGATAACCCCCCTGTAAGGCTCCATTCAGACGTCCGCATGCGTTTTGTGGATCCGATCCATGTATCCATGTATCCGTAAAAAAATCATGCGGATGTCTGACTGGAGCCTTACAGGGGGGGGTGATCAATGACAGGGGGTGATCAGGGAGTCTATATGGGTGATCACCCCCCTGTCATTGATCACCCCCCTGTCATTGATCACTCCCCCCCTGGTAAGGCTCCATTCAGCCATTTTTTTTGGCACAAGTTAGCGGAAATTTTTTGTTTGTTTTTGTTTTCGTTTTTTCTTACTAAGTCTCATATTCCACTAACTTGTGTCAAAAAATAAAATCTCACATGGACGCACCATACCCCTCACGGAATCCAAATGCGTAAACATTTTTAGACATTTATATTCCAGACTTCTCACGCTTTAGGGCCCCTAAAAAGCCAGGGCAGTATAAATACCCCACATGTGACCCCATTTCGGAAAGAAGACACCCCAAGGTATTCCGTGAGGGGCATATTGAGTCCATGAAAGATTGAAATTTTTGTCCTAAGTTAGCGGAAAGTGAGACTTTGTGAGAAAAAAAACAAAAAAAATCAATATCCGCTAACTTATGCAAAAAAAAAAAAAAATTCTAGGAACTCGCCAGGCCCCTCATTGAATACCTCGGGGTGTCTTCTTTCCAAAGTGGGGTCACATGTGGGGTATTTATACTGCCCTGGCTTTTTAGGGGCCCGAAAGTGTGAGAAGAAGTCTGGGATCCAAATGTCTAAAAATGCCCTCCTAAAAGGAATTTTGGCCCCTTTGCGCATCTAGGCTGCAAAAAAGTGTCACACATCTGGTATCGCCGTACTCAGGAGAAGTTGGGGAATGTGTTTTGGGGTGTCATTTTACATATACCCATGCTGGGTGAGAAAAGTATCTTGGTCAAATGCCAACTTTGTATAAAAAAAATGGGAAAAGTTGTCTTTTGCCAAGATATTTCTCTCACCCAGCATGGGTATATGTAAAATGACCCCCCAAAACACATTCCCCAACTTCTCCTGAGTACGGCGATACCAGATGTGTGACACTTTTTTGCAGCCAAGGTGGGCAAAGGGGCACCTTTCAGATTTCGCAGGCCATTTTTTACACATTTTGATTTCAAGGTACTTCTTACACATTTGGGCCCCTAAATTGCCAGGGCAGTATAACTACGCCACAAGTGACCCCATTTTGGAAAGAAGACACCCCAAGGTATTCCGTGGGGGGCACGGCGAGTTCCTAGAATTTTTTATTTTTTGTCACAATTTAGCGGAAAATGATGATTTTTCTTTTTTTTTTCTTTTTTCCTTACAAAGTCTCATATTCCACTAACTTGCGACAAAAAATAAAAAATTCTAGGAACTCGCAGTGCCCCTCACGGAATACCTTGGGGTGTCTTCCTTTCCAAAATGGGGTCACTTGTGGCGTAGTTATACTGCCCTGGCAATTTAGGGGCCCAAATATGTGAGAAGAACTTTGCAATCAAAATGTGTAAAAAATGCCCTGCAAAATCCGAAAGGTGCACTTTGGAATATGTGCCCCTTTGCCCACCTTGGCAGCAAAAAAGTGTGACACATCTGGTATCGCCGTACTCAGGAGAAGTTGGGCAATGTGTTTTGGGGTGTCATTTTACATATACCCATGCTGGGTGAGAAAAATATCTTGGTCAAATGCCAACTTTGTATAAAAAAATTGGAAAAGTTGTCTTTTGCCAAGATATTTCTCTCACCCAGCATGGGTATATGTAAAATGACAGCCCAAAACACATTCCCCAACTTCTCCTGAGTACGGCGATACCAGATGTGTGACACTTTTTTGATGCCAAGGTGGGCAAAGGGGCACATATTCCAAAGTGCACCTTTCGGATTTCACCGGTCATTTTTTACAGATTTTGATTGCAAAGTACTTCTCACACATTTGGGCCCCTAAATTGCCAGGGCAGTATAACTACGCCACAAGTGACCCCATTTTGGAAAGAAGACACCCCATGGTATTCCGTGAGGGGCATGGCGAGTTCCTAGAATTTTTTATTTTTTGTCGCAAGTTAGTGGAATATGAGACTTTGTAAGGAAAAAAGAGAAAAAAAAAAAAATCATCATTTTCCGCTAACTTGTGACAAAAAATAAAAATTCTAGGAACTCGCAGTGCCCCTCACGGAATACCTTAGGGTGTCTTCTTTCCAAAATGGGGTCACTTGTGGCGTAGTTATACTGCCCTGGCAATTTAGGGGCCCAAATGTGTGAGAAGAACTTTGCAATCAAAATGTGTAAAAAATGCCCTGCAAAATCCGAAAGGTGCACTTTGGAATATGTGCCCCTTTGCCCACCTTGGCATCAAAAAAGTGTCACACATCTGGTATCGCCGTACTCAGGAGAAGTTGGGGAATGTGTTTTGGGCTGTCATTTTACATATACCCATGCTGGGTGAGAGAAATATCTTGGCAAAAGACAACTTTTCCCATTTTTTTATACAAAGTTGGCATTTGACCAAGATATTTTTCTCACCCAGCATGGGTATATGTAAAATGACACCCCAAAACACATTGCCCAACTTCTCCTGAGTACGGCGATAGCAGATGTGTCACACTTTTTTGCTGCCAAGGTGGGCAAAGGGGCACATATTCCAAAGTGCACCTTTCGGATTTCACCGGTCATTTTTTACAGATTTTGATTGCAAAGTACTTCTCACACATTTGGGCCCCTAAATTGCCAGGGCAGTATAACTACGCCACAAGTGACCCCATTTTGGAAAGAAGACACCCCAAGGTATTCTGTGAGGGGCATGGTGAGTTCCTAGAATTTTTTATTTTTTGTCGCAAGTTAGTGGAATATGAGACTTTGTAAGAAAAAAAAAAAAAAAAAAAAATCATCATCATTTTCCGCTAACTTGTGACAAAAAATAAAAAGTTCTATGAACTCACTATGCCCATCAGCGAATACCTTAGGGTGTCTACTTTCCGAAATGGGGTCATTTGTGGGGTTTTTCTACTGTTTGGGCATTGTAGAACCTCAGGAAACATGACAGGTGCTCAGAAAATCAGAGCCGTTTCAAAAAGCGGAAATTCACATTTTTGTACCATAGTTTGTAAATGCTATAACTTTTACCCAAACCATTTTTTTTTTGCCCAAACATTTTTTTTTTATCAAAGACATGTAGAACTATAAATTTAGCGAAAAATTTATATATGGATGTCGTTTTTTTTGCAAAATTTCACAGCTGAAAGTGAAAAATGTCATTTTTTTGCAAAAAAATCGTTACATTTTGATTAATAACAAAAAAAGTAAAAATGTCAGCAGCAATAAAATACCACCAAATGAAAGCTCCATTAGTGAGAAGAAAAGGAGGTAAAATTCATTTGGGTGGTAAGTTGCATGACCGAGCGATAAACGGTGAAAGTAGTGTAGTGCCGAAGTGTAAAAAGTGGCCTGGTCATGAAGGGGGTTTCACCTAGCGGGGCTGAAGTGGTTAAAGGGCTTCTGTCACCCCACTAAAGTCTTTTTTTTTGTCATTGTTTCCTCACATGGTCACTGTATGGTCGGATATTGTGCCTAGAAAAACTTGACGGGAGGCGCGGTCTGTCGAAGGGATGAACAGGGCTGGCATTAAGGTGAACAGGGCGATTGGGCGGATTGTGGCTAAGATTGGGGCTGTGGCAGTTAGACATAGCGGTAGCGCCATCCTGGGTGATATAGCACACAGTCTTTTTTGGTGAGTCTCTGTTCTTTTTTTACCTATACGGCATTTGACTCAGGGTATGTCATACCTAGTCTTTACTGTGGTTTGCTCTTAATTTATCCATGCTGCACTTGCAATGCAAACCCTGCTGTAGTTTTTTTGCCGTGTAGTTTTACTTTTGACCGCTGACTCATCTATCATTTAGGTTGCATTTTTTTGGTCATTGGTTGGTCATTGTACCGTCTATACTCTATCCCATTGATTATTATCTTTCACATTGGATACCTGTGCTATCCCAGGGTGGCGCTATTTTTTGCTCTGAGCTGCTGTTAACCTGCGATTTCTGAAGCTGGTGACTCGGATGAACTTATCCTCCGCAGCAAAGGTGACTCTTGGTCTTCCTTTCCTGGGGCGGTCCGCATGTGAGCCAGTTTCTTTGTAGCGCTTAATGGTTTTTGTGACTGCACTTGGGGACACTTTCAAAGTTTTCCCACTTTTTTGGACTGACTGACCTTAATTTCTTAAAGTAATGATGGCCACTCGTTTTTCTTTAATTAGCTGCTTTTTTCTTGCCATTATACAAATTCTAACAGTCTATTCAGTAGGACTATCAGCTGTGTATCCACCTGACTTCTCCACAACGCAACTGATGGTCCCAACCCCATTTATAAAGCAAGAAATCCCACTTATTAAACCTGACAGGGCACACCTGTGAAGTGAAAACCATTTCAGGTGACTACCTCTTGAAGCTCATCAAGAGAATGCCAAGAGTGTGCAAAGCAGTAATCAAAGCAAAAGGTGGCTACTTTGAAGAACCTAGAATATGACATATTTTCAGTTGTTTCACACTTTTTTGTTATGTATATAATTCCACATGTGTTAATTCATAGTTTTGATGCCTTCAGTGTGAATCTACAATTTTCATAGTCATGAAAATAAAGAAAACTCTTTGAATGAGAAGGTGTGTCCAAACTTTTGGTCTGTACTGTATATACAGTATACCTTATAACAAATGTCATAAAAACAATATCCCCATTATACAAATTATCAAAAACATTCTCACATAAAACTTTATAAATGATGTACAAGATATGGCTTTGTGGTACTTATAATTCCTTTTATCAGTATATGCAATGCATACTTAGTTGTATCTTATTTATAATATGACTTGATATCCACATAAGATGTGTTTAATGTTAAATGTCCTAGCACTCCTGCGCTCAGGCTGGGACTTGGTATACTAACAAATTTGTTTTAATATGGGCTATACATGAAATGTTCCGCTATTCGTTGTACTGTCCAGTCAGGTAGCTTCTTTATAAGTAAACTTAATATATTAGCTCGTTATATTTGCTTGTATTGGTGGTGGTTTTAGAGATCTGTTACTCACGGAACCCACAGCGCCAAATTTATTTTTACCAACCTAAAGTTGCCGAACAGCTATTACTCCCAAGTAGAGTTGAGCGAACACCTGGATGTTCGGGTTCGAGAAGTTCGGCCGAACATCCCGGAAATGTTCGGGTTCGGGATCCGAACCCGATCCGAACTTCGTCCCGAACCCGAACCCCATTGAAGTCAATGGGGACCCGAACTTTTCGGCACTAAAACGGCTGTAAAACAGCCCAGGAAAGGGCTAGAGGGCTGCAAAAGGCAGCAACATGTAGGTAAATCCCTTGCAAACAAATGTGGATAGGGAAATGAATTAAAATAAAAATTAAATAAATAAAAATTAACCAAAATCAATTGGAGAGAGGTTCCATAGCAGAGAATCTGGCTTCCCGTCACCCACCACTGGAACAGTCCATTCTCAGATATTTAGGCCCCGGCACCCAGGCAGAGGAGAGAGGTCCCGTAACAGACAATCTGGCTTCATGTCAGCAGAGAATCAGTCTTCATGTCATAGCAGAGAATCAGGCTTCACGTCACCCACCACTGTAAGAGTCCATTTTCATAAATTTAGGCCCAGCACCCAGGCAGAGGAGAGAGGTCCCGTAACAGACAATCTGGCTTCATGTCAGCAGAGAATCAGTCTTCATATCATAGCAGAGAATCAGGCTTCACGTCAGCCACCAATGCAACAGTCCATTGTCAGATATTTAGGCCCAGCACCCAGGCAGAGGAGAGAGGTCCCGTAACAGAGGATCTGGCTTCATGTCAGCAGAGAATCAGTCTTCATGTCATAGCAGAGAATCAGGCTTCACGTCACCCACCACTGTAAGAGTCCATTTTCATAAATTTAGGCCCAGCACCCAGGCAGAGGAGAGAGGTCCCGTAACAGAGGATCTGGCTTCATGTCAGCAGAGAATCAGTCTGCATGTCATAGCAGAGAATCAGGCTTCACGTCAGCCACCACTGCAACAGTCCATTGTCATAAATTTAGGCCCAGCACCCAGGCAGAGGAGAGAGGTCCCGTAACAGACAATCTGGCTTCATGTCAGCAGAGAATTAGTCTGCATGTCATAGCAGAGAATCAGGCTTCACGTCAGCCACCACTGCAACAGTCCATTGTCATAAATTCAGGCCCAGCACCCAGGCAGAGGAGAGAGGTCCCGTAACAGACAATCTGGCTTCATGTCAGCAGAGAATCAGTCTGCATGTCATAGCAGAGAATGAGGCTTCACGTCAGCCACCACTGCAACAATCCATTGGCATATATTTAGGCCTAGCACACAGGCAGAGGAGAGAGGTCCCGTAACAGACAATCTGGCTTCATGTCAGCAGAGAATTAGTCTGCATGTCATAGCAGAGAATCAGGCTTCACGTCAGCCACCACTGCAACAGTCCATTGTCATAAATTCAGGCCCAGCACCCAGGCAGAGGAGAGAGGTCCCGTAACAGACAATCTGGCTTCATGTCAGCAGAGAATTAGTCTGCATGTCATAGCAGAGAATCAGGCTTCACGTCAGCCACCACTGCAACAGTCCATTGTCATACATTTAGGCCCAGCACCCAGGCAGAGGAGAGAGGTCCCGTAACAGACAATCTGGCTTCATGTCAGCAGAGAATCAGTCTGCATGTCATAGCAGAGAATGAGGCTTCACGTCACCCACCACTGCAACAGTCCATTTTCATAAATTTAGGCCCAGCACCCAGGCAGAGGAGAGAGGTCCCGTAACAGAGGATCTGGCTTCATGTCAGCAGAGAATCAGTCTGCATGTCATAGCAGAGAATCAGGCTTCACGTCAGCCACCACTGCAACAATCCATTGGCATATATTTAGGCCTAGCACACAGGCAGAGGAGAGAGGTCCCGTAACAGACAATCTGGCTTCATGTCAGCAGAGAATCAGTCTGCATGTCATAGCAGAGAATGAGGCTTCACGTCAGCCACCACTGCAACAATCCATTGGCATATATTTAGGCCTAGCACACAGGCAGAGGAGAGAGGTCCCGTAACAGACAATCTGGCTTCATGTCAGCAGAGAATCAGTCTTCATGTCATAGCAGAGAATCAGGCTTCACGTCAGCCACCACTGTAACAGTCCATTGTCATATATTTATGCCCAAGCACCCAGGCAGAGGAGAGAGGTCCCATAACAGAGAATATGGCTTCATGTCAGCAGAGAATCAGTCTGCATGTCATAGCAGAGAATGAGGCTTCACGTCACCCACCACTGCAACAGTCCATTTTCATAAATTTAGGCCCAGCACCCAGGCAGAGGAGAGAGGTCCCGTAACAGAGGATCTGGCTTCATGTCACCAGAGAATCAGTCTGCATGTCATAGCAGAGAATCAGGCTTCACGTCAGCCACCACTGCAACAGTCCATTGTCATAAATTTAGGCCCAGCACCCAGGCAGAGGAGAGAGGTCCCGTAACAGACAATCTGGCTTCATGTCAGCAGAGAATTAGTCTGCATGTCATAGCAGAGAATCAGGCTTCACGTCAGCCACCACTGCAACAGTCCATTGTCATAAATTCAGGCCCAGCACCCAGGCAGAGGAGAGAGGTCCCGTAACAGACAATCTGGCTTCATGTCAGCAGAGAATTAGTCTGCATGTCATAGCAGAGAATCAGGCTTCACGTCAGCCACCACTGCAACAGTCCATTGTCATAAATTTAGGCCCAGCACCCAGGCAGAGGAGAGAGGTCCCGTAACAGACAATCTGGCTTCATGTCAGCAGAGAATCAGTCTGCATGTCATAGCAGAGAATGAGGCTTCACGTCACCCACCACTGCAACAGTCCATTTTCATAAATTTAGGCCCAGCACCCAGGCAGAGGAGAGAGGTCCCGTAACAGAGGATCTGGCTTCATGTCAGCAGAGAATCAGTCTGCATGTCATAGCAGAGAATCAGGCTTCACGTCAGCCACCACTGCAACAATCCATTGGCATATATTTAGGCCTAGCACACAGGCAGAGGAGAGAGGTCCCGTAACAGACAATCTGGCTTCATGTCAGCAGAGAATCAGTCTGCATGTCATAGCAGAGAATGAGGCTTCACGTCACCCACCACTGCAACAGTCCATTTTCATAAATTTAGGCCCAGCACCCAGGCAGAGGAGAGAGGTCCCGTAACAGAGGATCTGGCTTCATGTCAGCAGAGAATCAGTCTGCATGTCATAGCAGAGAATCAGGCTTCACGTCAGCCACCACTGCAACAATCCATTGGCATATATTTAGGCCTAGCACACAGGCAGAGGAGAGAGGTCCCGTAACAGACAATCTGGCTTCATGTCAGCAGAGAATCAGTCTGCATGTCATAGCAGAGAATCAGGCTTCACGTCACCCACCACTGCAACAGTCCATTTTCATAAATTTAGGCCCAGCACCCAGGCAGAGGAGAGAGGTCCCGTAACAGACAATCTGGCTTCATGTCAGCAGAGAATTAGTCTGCATGTCATAGCAGAGAATCAGGCTTCACGTCAGCCACCACTGCAACAGTCCATTGGCATATATTTAGGCCCTGGCACCCAGACAGAGGAGAGGTTCATTCAACTTTGGGTAGCCTTGCAATATAATGGTAAAATGAAAATAAAAATAGGATTGAATGAGGAAGTGCCCTGGAGTCCAATAATATATGGTTATGGGGAGGTAGTTAATGTCTAATCTGGACAAGGGACGGACAGGTCCTGTGGGATCCATGCCTGGTTCATTTTTATGAACGTCAGCTTGTCCACATTGGCTGTAGACAGGCGGCTGCGTTTGTCTGTAATGACGCCCCCTGCCGTGCTGAATACACGTTCAGACAAAACGCTGGCTGCCGGGCAGGCCAGCACCTCCAAGGCATAAAAGGCTAGCTCTGGCCACGTGGACAATTTAGAGACCCAGAAGTTGAATGGGGCCGAACCATCAGTCAGTACGTGGAGGGGTGTGCACACGTACTGTTCCACCATGTTAGTGAAATGTTGCCTCCTGCTAACACGTTGCGTATCAGGTGGTGGTGCAGTTAGCTGTGGCGTGTTGACAAAAGTTTTCCACATCTCTGCCATGCTAACCCTGCCCTCAGAGGAGCTGGCCGTGACACAGCTGCCTTGGCGACCTCTTGCTCCTCCTCTGCCTTGGCCTTGGGCTTCCACTTGTTCCCCTGTGACATTTGGGAATGCTCTCAGTAGCGCGTCTACCAACGTGCGCTTGTACTCGCGCATCTTCCTATCACGCTCCAGTGCAGGAAGTAAGGTGGGCACATTGTCTTTGTAGCGTGGATCCAGCAGGGTGGCAACCCAGTAGTCCGCACAGGTTAAAATGTGGGCAACTCTGCTGTCGTTGCGCAGGCACTGCAGCATGTAGTCGCTCATGTGTGCCAGGCTGCCCAGGGGTAAGGACAAGCTGTCCTCTGTGGGAGGCGTATCGTCATCGTCCTGCCTTTCCCCCCAGCCACGCACCAGTGATGGACCCGAGCTGCGTTGGGTGCCACCCCGCTGTGACCATGCTTCATCCTCATCCTCCTCCACCTCCTCCTCATCCTCGTCCTCCTCGTCCTCCAGTAGTGGGCCCTGGCTGGCCACATTTGTACCTGGCCTCTGCTGTTGCCAAAAACCTCCCTCTGAGTCACTTCGAAGAGACTGGCCTGAAAGTGCTAAAAATGACCCCTCTTCCTCCTCCTCCTCCTCCTCCTGGGCCACCTCCTCTTCCATCATCGCCCTAAGTGTTTTCTCAAGGAGACATAGAAGTGGTATTGTAACGCTGATAACGGTGTCATCGCCACTGGCCATGTTGGTGGAGTACTCAAAACAGCGCAACAGGGCACACAGGTCTCGCATGGAGGCCCAGTCATTGGTGGTGAAGTGGTGCTGTTCTGTAGTGCGACTGACCCGTGCGTGCTGCAGCTGAAACTCCACTATGGCCTGCTGCTGCTCGCACAGTCTGTCCAGCATGTGCAAGGTGGAGTTCCACCTGGTGGGCACGTCGCATATGAGGCGGTGAGCGGGAAGGCCGAAGTTACGCTGTAGCGCAGACAGGCGAGCAGCAGCAGGATGTGAACGCCGGAAGCGCGAACAGACGGCCCGCACTTTATGCAGCAGCTCTGACATGTCGGGGTAGTTGTGAATGAACTTCTGCACCACCAAATTCAGCACATGCGCCAAGCAAGGGATGTGCGTCAAATTGGTTAGTCCCAGAGCTGCAACGAGATTTCGCCCATTATCACACACCACCAGGCCGGGCTTGAGGCTCACCGGCAGCAACCACTCGTCGGTCTGTTGTTCAATACCCCGCCACAACTCCTGTGCGGTGTGGGGCCTGTCCCCCAAACATATGAGTTTCAGAATGGCCTGCTGACGTTTACCCCGGGCTGTGCTGAAGTTGGTGGTGAAGGTGTGTGGCTGACTGGATGAGCAGGTGGAAGAAGAGGAGGAGGAAGCCGAGAAGGAGGAGGTGGCAACAGGAGGCAAAGAATGTTGCCCTGCGATCCTTGGCGGCGGAAGGACGTGCGCCAAACAGCTCTCCGCCTGGGGCCCAGCTGCCACTACATTTACCCAGTGTGCAGTTAGGGAGATATAGCGTCCCTGGCCGTGCTTACTGGTCCACGTATCTGTGGTTAGGTGGACCTTGCTACAGATGGCGTTGCGCAGTGCACACTTGATTTTATCGGATACTTGGTTGTGCAGGGAAGGCACGGCTCTCTTGGAGAAGTAGTGCCGGCTGGGAACAACATACTGTGGGACAGCAAGCGACATGAGCTGTTTGAAGCTGTCTGTGTCCACCAGCCTAAATGACAGCATTTCATAGGCCAGTAGTTTAGAAATGCTGGCATTCAGGGCCAGGGATCGAGGGTGGCTAGGTGGGAATTTACGCTTTCTATCAAATGTTTGTGAGATGGAGAGCTGAACGCTGGCGTGTGACATGGTTGAGACGCTTGGTGACGGAGGTGGTGGTGGTGGTGTTGGTGGTACATCCCCTGTTTGCTGGGCGGCAGGTGCCAACGTTCCTCCAGAGGCGGAGGAAGAGGCCGAGGCGGCAGCAGCAGAATAGGCCGAGGCGGCAGCAGCAGAAGAGGTAGCAGGGGGAGCCTGAGTGACTTCCTTGGTTTTAAGGTGTTTACTCCACTGCAGTTCATGCTTTGCATGCAGGTGCCTGGTCATGCAGGTTGTGCTCAGGTTCAGAACGTTAATGCCTCGCTTCAGGCTCTGATGGCACAGCGTGCAAACCACTCGGGTCTTGTCGTCAGCACATTGTTTGAAGAAGTGCCATGCCAGGGAACTCCTTGAAGCTGCCTTTGGGGTGCTCGGTCCCAGATGGCGGCGGTCAGTAGCAGGCGGAGTCTCTTGGCGGCGGGTGTTCTGCTTTTGCCCACTGCTCCCTCTTTTGCTACGCTGTTGGCTCGGTCTCACCACTGCCTCTTCCTCCGAACTGTGAAAGTCAGTGGCACGACCTTCATTCCATGTGGGGTCTAGGACCTCATCGTCCCCTGCATCGTCTTCCACCCAGTCTTGATCCCTGACCTCCTGTTCAGTCTGCACACTGCAGAAAGACGCAGCAGTTGGCACCTGTGTTTCGTCATCATCAGAGACATGCTGAGGTGGTATTCCCATGTCCTCATCATCAGGAAACATAAGTGGTTGTGCGTCAGTGCATTCTATGTCTTTCACCGCTGGGGAAGGGCTAGGTGGATGCCCTTGGGAAACCCTGCCAGCGGAGTCTTCAAACAGCATAAGAGACTGCTGCATAACTTGAGGCTGAGACAGTTTCCCTGGTATGCATGGGGGTGATGTGACAGACTGATGGGGTTGGTTTTTAGGCGCCATCTGTGCGCTTTCTGCAGAAGACTGGGTGGGAGATAATGTGAACGTGCTGGATCCACTGTCGGCCACCCAATTGACTAATGCCTGTACCTGCTCAGGCCTTACCATCCTTAGAACGGCATTGGGCCCCACCATATATCGCTGTAAATTCTGGCGGCTACTGGGACCTGAGGTAGTTGGTACACTAGGACGTGTGGATGTGGCAGAACGGCCACGTCCTCTCCCAGCACCAGAGGGTCCACTAACACCACCACGACCATGTCCACGTCCGCGTCCCTTACTAGATGTTTTTCTCATTGTTATGGTTCACCACAACAACAAATATATTATTTGGCCCAATGTATTGTATTCAAATTCAGCGGGATATAAATTTGAGGCCTAGTATTTAGGCGCTGGGTGACCGGTATGGATTTACTAACAGAATTAGACTTGGAAATGCACAGTAGCGTGTGTGTGAAGTTATTCTGAATGACCCTATGTGCACCTTGAATATTATATACCCTTTTTGGGATAGATTTCAAATAGCTCTGATATAGCAGGAACCACTAAATTATGAAATTGCTAAATTTGGAATTGTACTTCAACCCAGAACAAAAAATGTGCTTTGACGGACACTAAATAACTTTCCCAGCTACAACAGGACAGCGGTAACGAGAGATTTAGCGGGATATAAATTTGAGGCCTAGTATTTAGGCGCTGGGTGACCGGTATGGATTTAGTGACAGAATTAGACTTGGAAATGCACAGAAGCGTGTGTGTGAAGTTATTCTGAATGACCCTATGTGCACCTTGAATATTATATACCCTTTTTGGGATAGATTTCAAATAGCTCTGATATAGCAGGAACCACTAAATTATGAAATTGCTAAATTGGGAATTGTACTTCAACCCAGAACAAAAAATGTGCTTTGACGGACACTAAATAACTTTCCCAGCCACAACAGGACAGCGGTAACGAGAGATTTAGCGGGATATAAATTTGAGGCCTAGTATTTAGGCGCTGGGTGACCGGTATGGATTTAGTGACAGAATTAGACTTGGAAATGCACAGAAGCGTGTGTGTGAAGTTATTCTGAATGACCCTATGTGCACCTTGAATATTATATACCCTTTTTGGGATAGATTTCAAATAGCTCTGATATAGCAGGAACCACTAAATTATGAAATTGCTAAATTGGGAATTGTACTTCAACCCAGAACAAAAAATGTGCTTTGACGGACACTAAATAACTTTCCCAGCCACAACAGGACAGCGGTAACGAGAGATTTAGCGGGATATAAATTTGAGGCCTAGTATTTAGGCGCTGGGTGACCGGTATGGATTTAGTGACAGAATTAGACTTGGAAATGCACAGAAGCGTGTGTGTGAAGTTATTCTGAATGACCCTATGTGCACCTTGAATATTATATACCCTTTTTGGGATAGATTTCAAATAGCTCTGATATAGCAGGAACCACTAAATTATGAAATTGCTAAATTTGGAATTGTACTTCAACCCAGAACAAAAAATGTGCTTTGACGGACACTAAATAACTTTCCCAGCTACAACAGGACAGCGGTAACGAGAGATTTAGCGGGATATAAATTTGAGGCCTAGTATTTAGGCGCTGGGTGACCGGTATGGATTTAGTGACAGAATTAGACTTGGAAATGCACAGAAGCGTGTGTGTGAAGTTATTCTGAATGACCCTATGTGCACCTTGAATATTATATACCCTTTTTGGGATAGATTTCAAATAGCTCTGATATAGCAGGAACCACTAAATTATGAAATTGCTAAATTTGGAATTGTACTTCAACCCAGAACAAAAAATGTGCTTTGACGGACACTAAATAACTTTCCCAGCTACAACAGGACAGCGGTAACGAGAGATTTAGCGGGATATAAATTTGAGGCCTAGTATTTAGGCGCTGGGTGACCGGTATGGATTTAGTGACAGAATTAGACTGGGATATGGCCAAAAAATAACCACACTATTGCTGGTTAAATGCACTTGGTGACAGGCGCAGCTTGCCCCTGATTTAGTATATGGCCAAAAAATGAACAGACTATTGCTGGTTAAATGCACTTGGTGTGACAGCTTCACCCTGATGTAGGCTTTAGCCAAAAAACAACCACACCATTGAGGGTTAAATGCACTTGGTGACAGGCGCAGCTTGCCCCTGATTTAGTATATGGCCAAAAAATGAACAGACTATTGCTGGTTAAATGCACTTGGTGTGACAGCTTCACCCTGATGTAGGCTTTAGCCAAAAAACAACCACACCATTGAGGGTTAAATGCACTTGGTGACAGGCGCAGCTTGCCCCTGATTTAGTATATGGCCAAAAAATGAACAGACTATTGCTGGTTAAATGCACTTGGTGTGACAGCTTCACCCTGATGTAGGCTTTAGCCAAAAAACAACCACACCATTGAGGGTTAAATGCACTTGGTCGCAGCTTGGATGCACTTGGTCGCAGCACCGCACAAGACACAAAATGGCCGCCGATCACCCCATAAAAAAGTGACTGACAAACGGTCTGGGCAGCCTAAAAACAGTGAGTGAGCATTTGAGTATCAGCAGCTCAATGATGCACAGCTGCAGATCGATCGATTAATCAAGTGAAGTCCTTTGGAGGAGTTAATCTGCCTAATCTCGCCCTACTGTCGCATCCGCAACCTCTCCCTACGCTAATCAGAGCAGAGTGACGGGCGGCGCTATGTGACTCCAGCTTAAATAGAGGCTGGGTCACATGGTGCTCTGGCCAATCACAGCCATGCCAATAGTAGGCATGGCTGTGACGGCCTCTTGGGGCAAGTAGTATGACGCTTGTTGATTGGCTGCTTTGCAGCCTTTCAAAAAGCGCCAAGAAAGCGTCACAAAAGCGCCAAGAAAGCGACGAACACCGAACCCGAACCCGGACTTTTACGAAAATGTCCGGGTTCGGGTCCGTGTCACGGACACCCCAAAATTCGGTACGAACCCGAACTATACAGTTCGAGTTCGCTCATCCCTACTCCCAAGGCTAAAATGCACATGCAGTTCAGTTAGGCTGAGCATGCATGTATTAATACACCTCTGCCAGAGGCTTATCTCCCAGGAAAACAATGGGTCAGGCATGCCTAACCCATAGGATACCAGGGCCATACCTGTATGGCTCTGCAGGACGTGACTTGAGTCCCAGCGTTGTACATGTATGGAGTGTTGATTGTTCAGTGGCAGGGGCCTGGCTGTTCCTGAATACAGGATGTACTCACAGATGCTGGCGTATTAACCCCTTGTATGCCGCTGTCAGCGCTGATCACTGCATACATGGGGCTTGCGGAGGGTATGGGCTCCCTCCCTGTCTCCATCGGGTCTCCGCTCTGTGGTGACAGGGACCCAATAGCTGATAAGGCCACCTGATGCCTTGCCCAGGCATCGGGGCTTGCCTTCTGGGGAAGCCTATGAGATCCTGTCGCAGGCTGGGTCTCATAGCTACTCTGTCAGTGTAAAAGCTACTCTGTCAGTGTAAAAACAGACAAATAAGGCAAAGCTGCATCCGTAACAACCAGCTCTATAAAGATATAACTTTAACCACACCATTAGGTAAATGCTGTAAACAAAAAATATAAAAACGGCAATTATTTGGTCATCTTGCCTCACAAACAGTGTAATACCAAGCAATCAAAGTCATATGTACACCAAAATGGTACCAAACTGTCATCTCATTCCACAAAAAACTAGCCCCTTAAAAAATTGACCAAAATAAATAAATATGGCACAAAAACATTTTTTTTTCTTTTAAAAATGCTTTTACTGCATAAAACTTAACAAAAATAAAGAATAGACATATTAGATGTCACTGCATCCAAAACGACCTGCTCTACAAAAATATCACATGGTCTACCCCGTCAGGTGAATTCTGTAAAAAAGATAAATAAAAACTTTGTCAAAGCAGCCATTTTTTGGTCTCTTTGCCACAAAGTGTAATATTAAACAATCAAAAAATCATATCTACCCGAAAATTCTTCCCACAAAAAAATAAGCATCCAACATAAGATAATCACCCCCAAAAAATGGCTTTAAAAAAATAGAGACACGAAAACATGATTTTTTTTTCAAAAATGCTTTTATGGTATAAAACTGAAATACATTTTAAAAAGTAGACATATTAAGTATGGCTGCATCCGTAGCGACCTGCTCTATAAAAATATCACATGATCTACCTCCTCCAGTGCATGCAATAAAAAATAAAAAAATAAACTGTGCCAAAACATACTTTTTTTTTTGGTCACCTTTCCCCTAAAAGTGTAGTATTGAATGATAAAAACAATTATATGTACCCCAAAATAGTACCAATAAAAATAAAATTTTAAAAAAAATATGGTTTGGCTTTCGGAAAATGGAGACACAAAAACTAACGACCTACTCCATAAAAATAGCACATGACCTATCCTGTCAGGTGAACCCTGTAAAAACTGTGCCAGAACAGCCATTTTTTGGTACCTCACAAAAAGTGTAATATTAAACTATCAAAAATCATATGTACCCCAAATTAGTACCAATAAAACTGTCCCCTTATCCTGTAGTTTCCAAAATGGGGTTACTTTTTGGGAGTTTCTACTGTAGGTGTGCATCAGGGGGTCTTCAAATGCGACATGGCAACTTAAAATATCCCAGAGAAGTCTGCCCTTCAAAAACCATATGGGGTTCATTCCCTTCTGAGCCCTACATTGAGCCCATATAACAGTTTACGACTGACCACATGGGGTGTTTCTGTAAACTGCAGAACCAGAGAAATAAATATTGAATTTTGTTTGGCTGTTAACCCTTGCTGTGTGTTACAGGAAAATGGATTAAAATGGAAAATCTTTCACCTACCATCTTCCTTTAATTCTTGTGGAACACCTAAAGGGCTGACAACATTGTTAAAATCAGTTTTGAATAATTTGAAAGGTGTTGTTTCTAAAATGGGGTCATTTATGGGTGGCTTCTACTATGTAAATCCCACAAAGTGACTTCATAACTTAAGTGGTCATTAAAATGGGTTTTGGAAATGTAAAAAAAAAATGTAAGAATTGCTTCTAAAATTCTAAGCCTTCTAACGTCCTAAAAAATTAAAGCGAACCTTTCACCTCATTTTCACTTTTTAAACTATCAACAGTACGTTATAGATTACCTTTAGTGTGTTGTTATCCATGTTAGGTGCGCTTTCCTGCGCTCTTTATTCATCCAGAAATCGGCTTATAAAGTTCAAATTTTGTGCTGTAACAGTCAAGCAACAAGTCAAGGGGGTAGCCCTTTCCTCTCCTCTGGCCGTACCGCCCCTGCCCTAACGCCGCCTCTATGCCTTGTAATTGACAGCAGGCTCAGTCGCAGGGACGGCGCTTCTGAATCCTGCGCATGCGCCGTCCTCCTCATTCGCCGAAAGACGGGAGCGAGCGGCGAATGAGGAGGACGGCGCATGCGCAGGATTCAGAAGCGCCGTCCCTGCGAGTGAGCCTGCTGTCAATTACAAGGCATAGAGGCGGCGTTAGGGCAGGGGTGGTACGGCCAGAGGAGAGGAAAGGGCTACCCCCTTGACTTGTTGCTTGACTGTTACAGCACAAAATTTGAACTTTATAAGCTGATTTCTGGATGAATAAAGAGCGCAGGAAAGCGCACCTAACATGGATAACAACACACTAAAGGTAATCTATAACGTACTGTTGATAGTTTAAAAAGTGAAAATGAGGTGAAAGGTTCGCTTTAAATTACATTTACAGAATTATGCAAACATGAAGTACACATATGGAAAATGTAAAGTAATAACTATTTTGAGGTACGTATTACTATCTGCCTTAAAAGCAGAGAAATTCTAATCTCCAAATTTTTTTCTTTTAAAATAACGGTAAAACATATTGACTCAAATTTATCACTAACATGAAGTACAATGTGTCACAAAAAAAACTATCTCAGAATGGCTTGGATAAGTTAAAGCATTCCAGAGTTATTACCACATAAAGCGACATGTCAGATTTGCATAATTTGGTCTGGCACTCAAGGTGAAAAGTGGCTCGGTACTGAAGGGGTTAAATACAAAATGCCCAATTCTTCTTTCCTCCCCACCATCCATCGCTAAGGTGTTTGGGGGGGGGGGGGGTGAATCGTGACAACCCCATACATATTAGATAGAAATCAGTTCAACTGACTTTTAAGTAATGTGTATGGACCCCCTAAGCTGACACTACAGCTACAGTCAGGGGCTACTTAGCAACTGGATCTTATGAAATAGGCTTACAAAGTAGAAAGCTTTAGATTTCCATGGACAATAAAGTTTGTAAGTCAATGCTTTTAGGCTTCATGCACACGACCGTTCAGTTTTTTGCTGTCTGCAAATTTCGGATCCCCAAAACACGGAAGCCACCCGTGTACCTTCCGCAATTTGCGGAACGGAACAGGTGGGCCATTGTAGAAATGCCTATTCTTGTCCGCAAAATGGACAAGAATAGGACATGTTATATTTTTTTTGCGGGACCACGGAACGGAGCAACGGATGCGGACAGCACGCGGAGTGCTGTCCGCATCTTTTGCGGCCCCATTGAAGTGAATAGGTCCGCACCCGAGCCGCAAAAACTGTGGCTCGGATGCGGACCAGAACAACGGTTGTGTGCATGAGGCCATAGACTGAGATTCAGAATATCTGATGAAGCTACCATTTTTTGTGATTTCAAGAGATAGAACTTGACCTTATAGAATGAGTAATGAACAATTGTAGTAGGAGATCTAAACAGGTTTCACCAAAATGTAGAAATATAACAAAAAAGTGCAATATTGAAGAAATGTTTTTAACAAATCAATGAGAATAACTGCAGTGACCACAGTGAGGCCCTCCAAGGGTTTAACTTCCAAGAAAATAATGTAGCAATATATTTTGTATATGCAGTATATGTATATTCATATTTTCATTTAAAGAGCAGCCTAACTGCCAAACTCAGCATCAGACTAAAGTTTGTTGGACCCACCAGCAGAGATGACTCTGAAGGCCTTTAGGATTTATCCATGGCCACTTTTTAATTGCAGGGAATATAAAAAAGGCCTAATAGGTTGATTGTGAATCAGCCAATAAGAAACGGATATTAGCAGCAAGTGATTGGTTCTAAAGTCAATCAAATGGGGTTGTCTTAATCTGGACCTCTGAGACACTGTTTTAGCAGTGGCAGAGCCTGGGCCCACATGAGGATCACCTGGTACTTTAATGGGCCAACTCAATCATCAAGTTGGTTCCTAGCAATCCTTTCCAAAAAAGCTGTGAAAACTGAAAGTTTGCTATGGGCAACTAGGCCAGTTTTCTTTTACACCAGTTTTGAAAATTTTCCCCCAAAGTGTCTAAAAAGACACAAACAGTTAAAAAAAACAGGACTAATGGTGAAGGCATAAAAACAGTGAATAGCTGTCATGTAATATGATAAAGGAGGGAAAATAGTATATTCAGAGCTATAAAACACATTAGATGTAATTTTATGTCATTCTAAACCAATCAGTATTGTTTAGGCTGTGGTTTCTCATATGGCTCCACATGGATGTAACACAGGCATGTCAAACTCGCGGCCCTCCAGCTGTTGCAAAACTACAACTCCCAGCATGCTCGGACAGCCTACAGGTATCAGCCTACAGCAGGGCATTGTGGGAGTTGTAGTTTTACAACAGCTGGAGGGCCGCAGTTTGACATGCCTGATGTAACATTTAGATATTAACACTGATGTCTGTGAATTTTTCAATGGAGAACATCATAGTTGATACTCAAGAGGACTTGAGCCACACAGACGCAATCTTTCAGTAAAGGCACAAAATGACCAGATTCACCTATACCATATACAGGTCCTTCTCAAAAAATTAGCATATTGTGATAAAATTAATTATTTTCTGTAATGTACTAATAAACATTAGACTTTCATATATTTTAGATTCATTACACACCAACTGAAGTAGTTCAAGCCTTTTATTGTTTTAATATTGATGATTTTGGCATACAGCTCATGAAAACCCAAAATTCCTATCTCAAAAAATTAGCATATCACGAAAAGGTTCTCTAAACAAGCTATTAACCGAATCATCTGAATCAACTAATTAACTCTAAACACCTGCAAAATATTCCTGAGGCTTTTAAAAACTCCCAGCCTGGTTCATTACTCAAAACCGCAATCATGGGTAAGACTGCCGACCTGACTGCTGTCAAGAAGGCCATCATTGACACCCTCAAGCAAGAGGGTAAGACACAGAAAGAAATTTCTGAACGAATAGGCTGTTCCCAGAGTGCTGTATCAAGGCACCTCAGTGGGAAGTCTGTGGGAAGGAAAAAGTGTGGCAGAAAACGCTGCACAACGAGAAGAGGTGACCGGACCCTGAGGAAGATTGTGGAGAAGGACCGATTCCAGACCTTGGGGGACCTGCGGAAGCAGTGGACTGAGTCTGGAGTAGAAACATCCAGAGCCACAGTGTACAGGCGTGTGCAGGAAATGGGCTACAGGTGCCGCATTCCCCAGGTCAAGCCACTTTTGAACCAGAAACAGCGGCAGAAGCGCCTGACCTGGGCTACAGAGAAGCAGCACTGGACTGTTGCATGTTATTCGGAAATCAAGGTGCCAGAGTCTGGAGGAAGACTGGGGAGAGGGAAATGCCAAAATGCCTGAAGTCCAGTGTCAAGTACCCACAGTCAGTGATGGTCTGGGGTGCCATGTCAGCTGCTGGTGTTGGTCCACTGTGTTTTATCAAGGGCAGGGTCAATGCAGCTAGCTATCAGGAGATTTTGGAGCACTTCATGCTTCCATCTGCTGAAAAGCTTTATGGAGATGAAGATTTCATTTTTCAGCACGACCTGGCACCTGCTCACAGTGCCAAAACCACTGGTAAATGGTTTACTGACCATGGTATTACTGTGCTCAATTTGCCTGCCAACTCTCCTGACCTGAACCCCATAGAGAATCTGTGGGATATTGGGAAGAGAAAGTTGAGAGACGCAAGACCCAACACTCTGGATGAGATTAAGGCCGCTATCGAAGCATCCTGGGCCTCCATAACACCTCAGCAGTGCCACAGGTTGATTGCCTCCATGCCACGCCGCATTGAAGCAGTCATTTCTGCAAAAGGATTCCCGACCAAGTATTGAGTGCATAACTGAACATAATTATTTGAAGGTTGACTTTTTTTTGTATTAAAAACACTTTTCTTTTATTGGTCGGATGAAATATGCTAATTTTTTTAGATAGGAAATTTGGGTTTTTATTAGCTGTATGCCAAAATCATCAATATTAAAACAATAAAAGGCTTGAACTACTTCAGTTGGTGTGTAATAAATCTAAAATATATATAAGTCTAATGTTTATCAGTACATTACAGAAAATAATGAACTTTATCACAATATGCTAATTTTTTGAGAAGGACCTGTATTTCAGAGCTCATTGGAAAAGACAAGTTTGTTTGTTTGGTAGAGTTAAAGGGAAATAAAGAGGACAACAATAAATTAGATGAATAGAGAAGGCTGAAGAACTAAATACATCATAGGATATTTGTGAGAAATAATAATCACATGGTTGCCAGGAGTCAAAACCAACTTGACAGCACTTAATATTAATAAAGTAGTCGCCAAACCTGACGCTAACACAGCTGTCTACAAATTAGTGCACAGTGACATTGAGATCAACGACCCAGAAGTCTGCTCTTACTTCCATGAGTTAAACATTTGGAAAATCACAGCACAATGTAGCCAAACATATCACAGAAACAAATTGTTTGCCTGTGTTCAGCAATTTTCATATCAAGGAAGAAAATCTCAATACAAGCTGATAATATCCAATATACTGTACCTTTAGTGCTTTTGTAGACCCAAGGCCACTTGTGCTCAACTAATGGCTCTCATGTTCAAATGTGTGGCTCCTAGGGGAAGATAAGTGCATATTGTGCAGTTGCTTTGTGTACTATATGCTTATGTATCTTTTGTATGTGTGAGTGTCACGGCGCGGTATGGGTAGTAAACTCCACACCGAACACAAGAGGGAAGGGAAAAGGTACAAGGCCTGGAAACTAGAGATAGGTCACCACCTAGTGAATCCCTAAACTGAGCCCTGACTACTATCAGTATGAACAGACCTCGATGGTAGGAAGGTTCATATGCAGAAACCTAGAGCTCTGTCCGACCCTAAAGGGCCCTGGAACAGTGTCAGGACAAAAGATGACCTGTTCCTTCCCAGCTGAAGAAACAGGAGACTCCCTCAGACTTAATACCAAAAGATAGAGGAATACAACAAACAAAAAATAGGGAAAAGACACTTAACTCCGAAGTACACGGACGAGCAGGAACTCAAAAGAGAACCAAACACCAGCACTTCCACAACCAGAAAGGAGCTATCAACCGCATAGCATGCTGGGTGAGACCAGACTAAATAGAGGGGTTGGAATGACCACTTAAGCTACACCTGAGACAAGAGGTGTGGTCATAACCAGCAACAACACAAAAACAAATGAAACCAAGAAGGCTGTCAGATCACATCACGTGCAACCAGTCTCTTAGATCTTCTGACCCCTGTGTCACAGCCATTCCCATGACAGATGTCAGGAGATCAAAGAGACTGGCGGAGCATGGAGGAATCCAACAGCCTCTTTGATTACTTTTGATTCAGTGTTGTTGTTGTTTGACCACACCCCTTGTTTCAGGTGTAGTCATTACTGCTACCCTATTTAGCCTTACACCACCCTTCTGACGTGCGGTAAGACAGCTTCATTTGGTTTTGGAAGAGCTGGTGGGTTGTTCTCTCTGGAGTTCCTGCTCATCCATCTCACTACAGAAGTTAAGTGTTGCGTTTGTTTGTGTTTTGTTTTCCCTTCCTAGTTGGTTGTTACCAGGCTTCAGGGAGACACTTGTTTCTTCATCTGGGAAGGAACATCTTGTCTCAGCCCTGCAAATATCTATACGGATCTTTAGGGTCTCCAGGGTCCCAGGTTCCAGGGTATAGGCATTCCTACCTTCAAGGGGTGCCCATACGGTTAGGAGTCAGAGCCAGGAGTAGGGTTCTCTAGGAGGTGACCTTTTTCTTTCCCTAGCTTTAAGGCCTAGTGGCTTTCCCTTTCCCTCTTGGTTGTCAGTGTGGTGTTTCCTCCTATACCTTATCCGTGACACCCTGTCACAGGAGAGACCGTGATAGTGAGTTTTTTTTGTATGTGTGTTTTTATATCTATGGATTAAATTCCCTTTTTTAGGTATTTTGTCAAAAACAAGAACAAATAATGCATAATCTCTTTGAAAGTCAAAACCGAACAGAAATACAGTATATGGAGAAACCGAAGCTACAAATACAGCTGTCATCATACAATATGTGTGCAAGTCTCAACCTACTAAACAACTACTGGATGAATGCAAAGTATGGCCCATTGATAAAGTTAAAGGGTTTTTCCAATTTCAGACAATGGGGGTATATCGCCAGGATATGCCCCCATTGTCTGATAGGTGCGGGTCCCATCCTAGCGTTATGCTCCTTATTCTCAGATGGGAATACCCATTTAAGGGTCAAATATGAGGCTACCACTGACCTAGTTCACTGCTATTTCCTCTAGCCAAACACATTTCTAGAATGTAAACCATTTACTACTAGTAGAGGAATATACAAAGGCATAGCCCAAAAAACATTTATTTATTTAATAATGAGAGAAAAAGGTGCTCTGAAGTCATTACAGGCTCATGGATCATGACAGAATGTCATCAGTGGAAAAATAGTTCCCTCCCTAGCAGTCCCTCCAAGTCCATGGAGACAAAATGAGGAAACATAACCTTTACAGGTTTTTTGTTTCAAAAAGTTTTTCACAAAAACTTGACACAGATATAATTCAGAAATATGATGTTTTGGAACAGATGCCTAAGATACCCTAACAAGGTCGTCCTTAATATTCCTGAGATGGTAAAAAAAAAAAAAAAAACTGGAACACTGTTATAATGATAATAGAAAATATAGTCATTCCAAGCCCCTGTGCCACTGCTCCTATCCTCCCCGCTGCTGAACCCATTACTTAAAGTGAACCTGTCATCAACTTTATGCTGCCCATACTAACAGCAGCATAAAGTAGAGACAGGTGAGTTGATTTCATTGTTTGTCATTTATAAGTTGAAAGTAATTGGTTGCCGAGAACAAACATCACAATCATTGCAGACTGGGCCTGGAAAAGAGTCCTGGCCACCTGAGAAGAGTCATGGTTATTCATGACTTCCTCCTCTCCTGCCCACCTGCTGATGACTGACCGTCTTCTACCTAGTTTTCTCCCTTTCTCTCTAGGAGAAAACTGCCAATCATCAGCAGATGGGTGAGAGAGCAGGAGATTATGACAAACCATGACTCTTCTCATGTAGAGGTGACTCTTTTCATGGCCTGTACTGCAATGATTATGATGCTGGTTCTCAGCAACCACTTACTTTTAGCTCATGAGTGACACACCGCTGAAATCAGCATTTCTGTCACTATTGTGTTGCCTTCAGTGAGGTCAGCATAAAGTTGATGCCAGGTTCCCTTTGATGTTTTTTTTGCTGCCGCTGTGATCTGCTGTATACCACTTGTGACTGCTGCATCCAATCACTGCCCTCAGCAGCATAAAGAAGGAGAATGCTGAGGCCAGGGATTGGCTGCAGTGGTCACATGCAGAATACAGGCATGTCCTCACTGCAGTCAACACACAGCCCAGTGGGGGAGGCCAATGCAGCAGAGCAGGAATGGAATGCTCTTTAAACAAAATCTGAGACAAGCCCTTTAATACATTTAATATGGGGCACAATCTGTGAGTCTCACCCCCATATTGTAAAATGCCCCTGCCCTGCAGCTATATGGTAAGTCCACACATATAGACGTGGTGAATATTTGCTGCTTATACTGTATGAGCATTTTCATGAGAACTTCTCAGCTGATTGCGCATTCTGTAACAAAGGGTGTTTTAATCACCCACTCACCTACCATACGTGCATCAGTTCAAGCTCACAGCCTTCCCATCATGTCGCCTGCCTGAATCACACTACAATAATCCATAGAGCATTATGTACTGTACTGCACTAAGGCGGTAGACACAATATGTCATTACTATTAATAATGCTATACATTAAAATAAAAGTATGGGAATTGAATTCTCTCAAACACCACCAGCAGTACAGACTGAAAACTGTTTATGCCATGTTTAACCACAATCGTATGTCATTTCATGTGGAATTCTGTGATTTGCCCATATAGTGAGAAGGATATGTGGGAACTTACCCAGCCATCCTTAAAAGGGAAGTCCTAAAACCATACACCATTTGTAAGAGGAAGGTAGTGGTGGGGTCTTTGAGTTTGAATTTCCATAGCTTCTTGATTTTATAGGGGGAGATTATCAAAATTGCTTTCATTTTTCACAGCTCCTTTGGAAAATGAAAGATGGAATTGGTTGCTATGGACAACTAAGCCAGTTTTCCTTTACATTAGTTTTGATAAATCTCCCTATAGTTTGTAAGGCTGAAAAAACACATCTGTCCATCCAGTTTAGTCTGTTATTCTTTTGATCTAGAGGTAGAAGTCAATTTCCCTCGTTTTAGGAGAACAATTCCTTCCTGATTCCAATCAGAAGAACTCCCTGGATTTGTACATATAGCTGCATTTTTATTTGTGAGGACATTGTCCCAGTTAGTAAGGCTAATGGCCTCTCTTAGCTGGTCAAATTTTGCTTTTTGGAAGTTTGGCATTTTTGTGACACCCTAAAAAAACACTTTTGAATGACAGGTTATTTTATGGTCACTATTTCCCAGGTGTCCTCCAACCTGCACATCTGTTGTTCTGTTAAGTCCAATATGGCCGTCCCTCTAGTTGGATCCTGTACCAAGTAGAAAAGGTAATCTATCTTTAGTTAATGCCAAGAACCTACTTTCTTTGAGATCTACAGGTTTCAGTTTCCCAGTCTATATTCCAGTTTATATTAGGGAAGTTCAAGTCCCCATGATAACTTCATTATGATTTCCCACCTTAATAGTAGATTTTCTGTGGACTCTGTAATATTAGGTGGTTTATTACGTACTCTATCAGTATTTTATTATTGTTTTTGCCTCCATGTTCATGTCCCTCACTTATATCTAGCAGGAGTGTGGGCTTTAGACAGGACTTTACATAAAGGCAGACCCCTCCCCCTCTCGTATTTTCACGATTCTTTCTAAACAGACTGTAACCCTGTACGTTAACCGCCCCCAGTCACAGTTATCATCCAGCCATGTCTCAGTTATTCTCACTATGTCATAGTATCCTCAGTCAATACTAATTCCAGTTCACCAACTTTATTAGTCAGGCTTCTAGCATTTATATACATACAATTAAGAGGTTTTTGAATAGTTTACCCTACACCTTACCTTATGAACTGTTCTAGTTCCTCTCTCCATTCCACCCTCAGTTCCATTACCACACCCACTATCTTTACTATCTTTCCCTCCTCTAATGTAATTACCCCCCTCACACACACACACACACACACAGTCCCTACTTCAAATATTCCTCCAACCTTCTAGCCATCTTGTTCCCCAAAACGGCTGCATCTTCCTCATTGAGGTGCTGCCCATCCCTACGATAGAGCCTGTAGCCAACAGAGAAGTTGTCCCAGTTCTCCACGAGTCGAAACCCTTCCTTCCTACACCAGTTCATCAGCCACTTGTATGCCTCTCTAATTTGCAGCCAACTTTCTGGTGTGGCTTGTGGTACTGACATTTTTTTTTTTTTTTTCCGTAAAGTGGTGCATTGAGCACAGTAATACAAAGGTTGCTATGTATAAACTGCCTAAGGAATACACATACACAGTACTCACATCTCAATACTACCAGTCCTAAATGGTGGTCACTAGGTTTGTACATCATTGTCTATGTTACAGATCAGCGAGAGTAGATCCTGCTGTGCCAGTTAATGGTTTGGCTTTGGGCTAAACCCTAAGGGAGTTATTCTAGAGCTCCTCTGTAGTCACCATTTAACCCCTTTACAAGGATCTGGCCTTCACGGCAGAAAGGCAACTGGACTGCTACCTCCTGGGATAGTCCCAGTGTAGTTGGCAGTTGACCCACAGGGGTTAGGGACTCTGGTGCAGGCACCAGAAGCTCAGGATAAAGAAAATGCAGCAAAAATGCTAAAAAAAAATGCTAGTATAGTCTGAACAGTCAGACTTTGATTTAGGTTTCTGAGATTCAGACAGCACACTGGAAGCATAGCTGGTGGGAGACATAGGATTAACAGGCCGTTAGGGTAATAGTGAAGATACAGACAAAGCAAGCAGACTGGATACATGGCAGGAACACAGGCAAGAACAGAAACTTGAATTGCTAGACCACAAAGGCAATGCAGGTACAAGTTGAAGCACTATCAAGAGACCTTTGCTGGATGCCAGGGAACCTAAAGCTCAGTCCCCAATGCCTGGAGAAGGTCCCTTAAAAACCCAGGGACATAGAAACATAGAATGTGTCGGCAGATAAGAACCATTTGGCCCATCTAGTCTGCCCAATATACTGAATACTATGGATAGCCCCTGGCCCTATCTTATATGAAGGATGGCCTTATGCCTATCCCATGCATGCTTAAACTCCTTCACTGTATTTGCAGCTACCACTTCTGCAGGAAGGCTATTCCATGCATCCACTACTCTCTCAGTAAAGTAATACTTCCTGATATTACTTTTAAACCTTTGCCCCTCTAATTTAAAACTATGTAGCAGTTTTTCTTCTTTTAAATATTCTCTCCTCTTTTACCTTGTTGATTCCCTTTATGTATTTAAAAGTTTCTATCATATCCCCTCTGTCTCGTCTTTCTTCCAGGCTATACATATTAAGGTCCTTTAATATTTCCTGGTAAGTTTTATCCTGCAATCCATGTACCAGTTTAGTAGCTCTTCTCTGAACTCTCTCCAAAGTATCAATATCCTTCTGGAGATATGGTCTCCAGTACTGAGCACAATACTCCAAATGAGGTCTCACTAGTGCTCTGTAGAGCGGCATGAGCACCTCCCTCTTTCTACTGGTAATTCCTCTCCCTATACACCCAAGCATTCTGCTAGCATTTCCTGCTGCTCTGTGACATTGTCTGCCTACCTTTAAGTCTTCTGAAATAATGATCCCTAAATCCCTTTCCTCAGATACTGAGGTTAGGACTGTATCACTGATTTTATATTCTGCTCTTGGGTTTTTATGCCCCAGGTGCATTATCTTGCACTTATCAACGTTCAATTTTAGTTGCCAGATTTTTGACAATTCCTCTAGTTTTCCTAAGTCCTTTTCTATTTGGTGTATCCCTCCAGGAACATCAACCCTGTTACAAATCTTTGGAAGCACACGCACTGGCCCTTTAAGTCGACAGAGATGAGCACATGCGTGTCCTAAGGAGACAGACAAGGCAGCAGGATGGTGAGTAGCCCACAGGGTGGAGCAGGGCAGTGGTGGACATAGACAACTGAACAGTCTAGAAAGATGAATGGTCTTGGTAAATGTACAGAAGAAAATTAAACCTTGAGTATTGTCTCCCCTGCTTTAGTCCCCTGCCTACACACACACACACACACACACACACACCAATAGATAATACTTTTCTCCACAGCAAATTTATTAAAGGGGTTTTCCAGGATTTTGATACTGATGACCTATCCTCGCTGAGCGGAATTCCAAGCACAACTGCTCTACAATATACGGTGCAGTGCTTGGTGAGCACAAAGAAGGCAGGGTCGCGGAGCCAGTGTCTTCTCAAACAGCTGACCATTGGGGGTCCCAGGTGTCGGACCCCCACTGATCACATACTGATGACCTATCCTTAGGATAGGTCATCAATATCAAAATCCCAGGAAACCCCTTTAGGATTTGATTTCCCTTTAAAGGGAACTTGTCATTAGAAAAGGACCTTTTGTTAAAATATGTATTTGTAATATTTCTATATGCCAAAACACACGGTTAAAAAGCCTGAAATCTTAGTTTTTGCTCTGGCTGCTTATCCTTATTATAGACTGACACTTTCTGCTTTATGTAGATCAACTTTTAGCAGTCATCTCATCACCACAAATAGGATTACAATGAGAAATAATCCACCACTCACGATAGGTGATAGTGCCGGCTCGCTTCTCCCTTAGAAGTCAATGGGGCAGATATACTAAGACTGGCATTACAAACACCGGTCCTAGTATACAGTCCATCAATGCACCAAATTAATTCAGAGGCACAGAAGCGAAAAGTCCAAAATTATGGCGTAAACACCTTGATAAACATCCCTCAATGAGTCTTATCCAGACTACAGGTTCCTACAGGGTCCATGTATCTGCTGTAAAGCATATCTCTAAATACTGTTCACTGTCATATACCCAGAATAAAATAAGAAAAAAAAAAAAAATTCAGAAAATAACAAATTAGAAAAAATATTTACCAGTAAATATCGGTATTTAAGGTAATGCCGCCCTAGACACCATATATTGTACAAATGGGCTATAAGGACCAATAATAATACTTCCCTCCTACGTTTAGTTTAAATATAAGAGAACTAAAGGAAGAGGACAAAAAAGTCCATCTTAATGGCAACTCCTGTCCTTTAGGCTAGGTCTACAAGACGACATTTGTCGCGCAACATTTTGTTGCACCAATGTCGCGCGACAATTTTTATAATGGCAGTCTATGGTGTTGCACTGCGAAATGCAACATGCCGTGATTTCGACGCAACAGTCGCAGAAAATCTATTTGAGATGGATTTTTCTGCAACTGTCTCGTCGCAGTGTTGCAGTGCGACATCATAGACTGCCATTATAAAAATTGTCACGCGACATTGGTGCGACAAATGTTGCAGTGTAGTTGTGCCCTATCTGTCGAGCGATAAATGTCGTCGTGTAGACCTAGCCTTAAGCCAATGACTGTTGTGCAAGACATTACACAACAGTGGATGTCACACCACCCATGCATAGACGTGTGTCTTTGACCCTCATGTGAGGACACTGTCATTCACTACAGCCAAGGCCTGAGGGATCATTGATTTCTGTGACAAAACTGAAATAGTGAATGTAATATTCTGGCTAGAGCTGACCCATAAACTATGATTTATATAGATTGGAAGGGTCATATGTCCTATGAGTCAAGATCACCGGTGACAGCAGCATTTGTCATGTGGGTATTTCATACTTTGCCCTTTGATAAGTTTTCGATCCACGTAAGTGTATTTTACTGTATTAAAAAGCTACATTTTTCTTTATGTTCTGTTAAATCTGGCAAATTATGCAAAATGTTCATGACTTGGGAATACTACTCACAGGTGACTGATTTGCCATCATGGATTTTTGCTCGGCAAATCCGCAGCGTTGTGCAGTACCAGCAAATTTCTGAATTGTCACCCATATGCTGCGTAAAAAAATGCAGCAGAAAAGCTGCGGTATTGCGGTTTTGAAATCTACTGCATGTCAATTTAAACTGCGGATTTCTCTTGTGAATTTCATCCTTCTCAATGGAGAGGGTGAAATCTGCTGGTTTTTCTGCATGTAATACTTGAGGCTTTCATTGAGTTTTTTGCTGTGGAAAGGCAGCAAAATCTGCATCAGATTTTTTCCCGCTGGATTTTCAGTGAACACAGACTTAGGCCTCATGCACACGACCGTTCTGTTTTTTGTGGACCGCAAACCGCGGATCCGCAAAAACGGAAGCCGGCCATGTGCCTTCCGCAATTTGCGGAATGGAACGGGCGGCCCTCTGTAGAAATGCCTATTCTTGTCTGCAAAACGGACAAGAATAGGACATGCTAATTTTTTGGGCGGGGCCACGGAACGGAGCAAAGGATGCGGACAGCACACGGAGTGCTGTCTGCATCTTTTGCGGCCCCATTGAAGTGAATGGGTCCGCACGCGAGCCGCATGTGTACCCGAACAACGGTCGTGTGCATGAAGCCTTATACTCAAATATGACCAACCAGAGCCAGAAGACTCCTGGCCAGCCTCTCCCCTGCATAATCACTATAACATAACACTGTTATGGCGTATCAATAATAAATTTTTATTAAATATGCCCCAAAGATTCAGAGTTATCATTATTATTATTATTGTCTTCCAGAGCTGCAATCAAAATTTTATTGGTTGATACTGGAAACAGTCAACAAGCTTGTTGTCAAACAAACCCCTAACGCTGGGTTCACACCTGAGTGTTTTACATGAAAACCAATGCTTCCCTATGGCCCTGGTTCACACTTGAGTGTTTTACAGCGCGTTTGAACACGCTGGAAAACGCCCTACGCTCAAAAAAGTTCTTGAGCTTCTTTGGGGCGTTTTGTCGCGCGTTCCCGTACATAGACTTTCAGGAACACGCGACAATGGGCGTTCGCTTGTCTCTGTATGCGCGATTGTAAACGGCGGTACAATCGCGCATACAGAGCGCTCCTTTCAGAACGCTCAGGTGTGAACGCAGCGTTATCCTATAATGCAGTAGGACTGTTTGCTTTCCTCACATTGCCGCATATTGTCTGGTGTAAAGAGTGAACTTCCCAGGACCAGCTCTGTGCACACAGGACTGTTGGTATTTACTGATACCTTAGTACGCTATACTGTGATGTAAGATCAGCACCAAAATGTTTCTAATTTACAGTTTTTTCACCCACATATTTTCTTAACTTTTTTTCAAATGCCTCCAATAATAAGGGGGTTATTTATCAAGCTGGTGTAAAGTAGAACTTGCTTAGTTGCCCATAGCAACCAATCAGATTCCTCCTTTCATTTTCCAAAGGAGCTGTCCAAAATGAAAGGTGGAATCTGATTAGTTGCTATGGGAAACTTAGCCAGTTCTACTTTACACCAGTTTGATAAATGACCCCCTAAGTGCTTACAGTGTTACTGCTGCTTTAAGTGCATTGTAGAAGGTTTACTATACAAGCCAGCCATACATCTGCCCCAAGACTGGCATTACAAAAACTGTCTTAGGCCCCTTTCACAAGGGCGAGAATTCCGTGCGGGTGCATTGCGCGAGGTGAACGCACTGCACCCGCACTGAATCCAGACCCATTCACTTCAATGGGGCTGTGTAGATGAGCAGTGATTTTTACGCATCACTTGTGAATTGCGTGAAAATCGCAGCATGTTCTATATTCTGCGTTTTTCACGCAACGCAGGACCCATAGAAAATGAATGGGGCTCGTGAAAATTGCAAGCAGGGTTACTAGGAGATGATAGGGATGTGCAACCCCGGACCCCATTAAAGTCTATTCACGGTATTATTTTCCCTTATAACATTGTTATAAAGGAAAATAATAGCATTCTTAATACAGAATGCTTAGTAAAATGTGCCTCGAGGGGTTAAAAAATATAAAAAATTAACTCACCTCATCCACTTGATGGCGCAGTCAGCATCGTCTTCTTTCAGGACCTGCAAAAGGACCTTTGATGATGTAATCGTGCTCACCACTTGGCGACGTCAGTGCAGGTCCTGCTGAATGAAGATAGAAGATCCTTCTATCTTCATTCAGCAGGACCTGCGCTGACGTCACCACGTGGTGAGCACGATTACGTCATCAAAGGTCCTTTTGCAGGCCTGAAAGAAGAAAGAAGACGATGCCGACTGCGCAATCAAGTGGATGAGGTGAGTTAATTTTTTATATTTTTTAACCCCTCAAGGCACATTTTACTAAGCATTCTGTATTAAGAATGCTATTATTTTCCCTTATAACAATGCTATAAGGGAAAATAATACCCTATTATCTCCTAGCAACCATGCGTGAAAATCGCACCGCATCCGCACTTGCTTGCGGATGCTTGTGATTTTTCGCACAGCCCCATTCATTTCTATTGGGCCTGCGTTGCGTGAAAAACGCAGAATATAGAACATGCTGCGATTTTCATGCAATGCACAAGTGATGCGTGAAAATCACCTCTCATCTGCACAACCTCACGCATTGCACCCGCATGGAGTTCTCGCCCGTGTGAAAGGGGCCTAAGCCTCTCCCACTTTTTTTGGAGCTTTGAAAAAGTGGCAAGAGAAATCAAAAGTCTCAAATCATGGCACACACATGGCTGCATACTTACAATGTTTTATGCCACAATAGTGGAGTAAACTGTTGCTAAATCCCTGCGTCATTTCCAAAGGAGGAAACTGAGAAAAAGATGTCCGTAGTTATGAGATTGTCAGCAGGCACCGGTAAAAATGTGGCCTCATTTCTACACTTTATTACATTATTAGGCCTATTGCACACGGCCGTTTTTTTTCCCCGTTTACTGGCCGTTTTTTGCGTTCCGTATACGGTCCGTATACGGAACCATTCATTTCAATGGTTCCGCAAAAAAAACGGAATGTACTCCGTATGCATTCCGTTTCCGTATTTCCGTTTTTCCGTTCCGTTTTAACATAGAACATGTCCTATTATTGCCCGCAAATCACAGTCCGTGGCTCCATTCAAGTCAATGGATCCGCAAAAAAAACGGAACACATACGGAAATGCATCCGTATGTCTTCCGTTTCCGTTCCGTTTTTTCCTGAACCATCTATTGAAAATGTTATGCCCAGCCCAATTTTATCTATGTAATTACTGTATACTGTATATGCCATACGGAAAAACGGAACGGAAAAACGAAACAGAAACGGAAACACAACGGAAACAAAAAATGGAACAACGGATCCATGAAAAACGGACCGCAAAACACTGAAAAAGCCATACGGTCGTGTGCAATAGGCCTTATACTGTCACTTATATGACTATACTAGAGAATACCTCCTGAAATACTCTGCACTTCTTTAAACAGTGACTTGATTCTATTGGCTAAAGTATGTCCTGTGTTTGCAGCTCCAAAACGGAGAGCTCTCTGGAAAGCAGTTCTGACCCCGATTCTGGACTCAAAGAGGGAATATTTCACAGAAAATACAATTACTAAGATTTTCATTATGTTCTTATTTTAGGTTTTCTCATTTGAGTCACAAAAATGAATCACAAGTCCATAAAAGACATAAAAGAATCTCAGCAGTTACTTGTTTAGCAAAGGCTTGTACTGACAGCCCGCCAGTGTAATACTCTTAACATTCTGGCAAGGTACCGGTTCAGATCCATATTTCTCTCCCCAGGGACTCTAATATTAAAGGGATTTTCCCACAATCATGGCATCTTTACTGGCTACTCTATAAAAGTTTGATCGGTGGAGGTCTGTTTTAGACGCCGGTCTTAATAAGCCCTTTACCTGGCGGTTGATCCGCCGCAGTTACATACTGTAACTTCGGCGGATCCTCCGCCACTTCTAAATGTGAGGCAGCTTCCTAAAACAGCTGTAGAAAATGGTAAATGAGACGGGCCTACTGGTCTATCCCCTTCCCCGACCAGTGCTTTAGACCTGGCATGAGCAGGGAAAAGTCGCAGATTGCAGCGCAAATAATCTTTGCCCTGCAATCTGCGCCAGAAATACACCTAATATAGGCGCATTTCTGATGGTAAATTACCCCCTATATTTGTATGGCCCCTGCAGTGCAGTAAACATTGACCCTGAGGGAACTGATAGCAGAAACAAATACAACTACGTGGAGCTCAAAGAGGACCTGTCATCTATCCTGATATGTCTGTTTAGTAACTACTTGCATTCCCCATTTATAAACCATTTTGGAATATCCTTTCTCATGACCCTATGTTGCTCTATTCCTTTATTATTCCTTGTAGAAGTGTATTAATGAATTGACGGAGGTCTGGAATATAGACCAACTGGGTCTTATCAATTGGGGGGGTGTCCCTGCACAGTCTGTCACCGGCAGCACTGTTTAGATTGTGTCAGACTGTGCAAGTGTAACACCCCAGAGGTGCATTACCACCTTTTACACCTCCCTACTATCTTCTAGGTTTAATATAATGTCATCATGTGTATCTTTCCCAGGTTCAAGCACTGTGCATTCTTTTCCATGTAATTGTTATGTTCAAGTGTAATATGCCTGGTTCACCACCAGATGGCGGCAGTAACAGCAGAGCTACTTTGCCTAGAATGGAACCTTCTTGCCATTCTAGCCCCCTCTCTAGAGAGGGATGGGTTCAGTTAGCTAGAGTTAGTTGAGAATGCCCCCTGCTTGGGGACAGCAGCAGGCCCTCGTCCCTGCTGGACGAGCCCTGCAGAAGTGAGTTGAGTCTACCCCCTGTAAGGGGAAGGGTGTGCAGGAGGCCCTTGTCTCTGCTGGACGGGCCCTGCCAAAACCAGCAGAGCACAACCTGCTCTGCTGGAACAAGAGATAAAAGCAAAAGAGCCCCAGAAGCCAGGAGGAAGGGTTCCATGGAAAAAGAGAAAGATAGAGACCAAGATAAAGACTGAGTCAGATTACAGAAAACTAAGTTCAGCAGAAAGGAAAAGTTTCTATTCAATCCTGTCAGCATAGCAGAGCTAAAGAGCAACAGATGTAGCAGAGCCGAGTGTATTTGCCTGCAAGAATTTAAGCCAAAACCAGCTGGTAACCAGGATAAAGTTGGAAGATTGGAAGTCTGGACTCCATTTCTTGCTTCATTCTCTTCATCAACTATCCCCTTTCTGCAGCGGACGGCCACGCCTAGAGTTCTAGGATATCCAGGTAGGAGCTCCGTGACATGTGCACAGACACACCTAAAGGGACATTACAGGCTACCCTTACACTACTCTGGCATTCCTACACCTGGGTACCACCATCACCATCTACTTAGAGGGACTCTGTCCCTCGTTGCTGAAATGCAACTGGCGTCACGACAAACTGTTAACAGTGGTTCCAGTCCGTCAAAAAAATATAACCTGTCCTATTATTTTTGCGGAAAGCGGTTTGCGGACCCATTCAAGTCAATGGGACCGCAAAAAAGGTGGAAGCACACAAGATTGTCGTCCGCGTCAGTTTTTTTTCCTATCATTTGCATGGCAAACCTGTCTTAGACTTTTTTTTACATTCCTTTATGTCTGGTGGTCCTCCAAAAATAAAGGAAGACACACGGAAACAAAAACGGAAACGGATCACGGAACAACAGAACCCCATTTTGCGGACCGAGAAAAACAACTGTCGTGTGCATGAGGCCATAACAGGAGAAGTAATAGGTCCTCTTTAAGGCTGACTTCACACGAGCGTGACAGATTTGGTCCGGATGCGTTCAGGGTGCGTTCAGTTAAACTCGCACCATTTTGCAAGCAAGTTCAGTCAGTTTTGGCTGCAATTGCGTTTAGTTGTTCAGTTTTTTCCGCGCGGGTGCAATGCGTTTTGATGCTTTTTTCACGCGCGTGATAAAAAACTGAAGGTTTACAAACAACATCTCCTAGCAACCATCAGTGAAAAACGCATTGCATCCGCACTTGCTTGCAGATGCAATGCGTTATTAACGCAGCCCCATTCACTTCTATGGGGCCAGGGCTGCGTGAAAAACGCAGAATATAGAACATGCTGCGATTTTAAAGCATTGCAGAAGTGATGCAGGAAAAAAAATGCTCATGTGCACAGCCCCATTGAAATGAATGGGTCAGGATTCAGTGCAGGTGCAATGCGTTCACCTACTGCATTGCACCCGCGCGGAAATCTCGCCCGTGTGAACTCAGCCTAAGTCTTAATGCAGACTACTGGGAACCCATCAGTGCAGAGAATGAAGGCTCTAAGGCCTCTTTCACACGGGCGTCATGTTTTTTGCCCGGATAAGAGGCGGGTGCGTTGCGGGAAAATGCGCGATTTTTCCGCGCGAGTGCAAAACATTGTCATGCGTTTTGCACTCGCGTGAGAAAAATCACGCATGTTTGGTACCCAGACCCGAACTTCTTCACAGAAGTTCGGGCTTGGGATTGATGTTCTGAAGATTGTATTATTTTCCCTTATAACATGGTTATAAGGGAAAATAATAGCATTCTGAATACAGAATGCTTAGTATAATAGTGCTGGAAGGGTTAAAAATAATAAAAAAAGTTAACTCACCTTCTCCTCTTGTTAGCGTAGATCCCGGTCTGTTCTTTAGCTGTGGACTGAATGACCTGAGGTGACGTCAGATCACATGCTCCAATCACATGGTCCATCACCATGGTGATGGAGCATGTGATCTGACGTCATCAAAGGTCCTTCAGCCACAGCTAAAGAACAGACCGGCCTCTACGCGAACAGGAGAAGGTGAGTTAACTTTTTTATTATTTTTAACCCTTCCAGCACTATTATACTAAGCATTCTGTATTCAGAATGCTATTATTTTCCCTTATAACCATGTTATAAGGGAAAATAATACAGTGAATAGACTGTCACCTAGAACCCATGCGTGAAAATCGCACCGCATCCGCACTTGCTTGCGGATGCATGCGATTTTCACGCAACCCCATTCATTTCTATAGGGCCTGCATTACGTGAAAAACGCACAAAGAGGAGCATGCTGCGATTTTCACGCAACGCATAAGTGATGCGTGAAAATCACCGCTCGTGTGCACAGCCCCATAGAAATGAATGGGTCAGGATTCAGTGCGGGTGCAATGCGTTCACCGCACGCATCGCACCCGCACGGAAAACTCGCCCGTGTGAAAGGGGCCTAACTCCGTATTGGGAATGACAGGCCCATTCGAATAAATTCCAACACGGCACTAGGTTGGAAGTGGTGCAGCTTTGAAAAAATAAATAAAATAAAGTGGTTCCTTCATTGTAGTCCCAGCAGTCAGTTCCTCCCCTATTCAGACATTGATATCATCAGTGCCAGCTCCAGAATCATGTGGGCCCTTAGGCTAATGTGTAACAATGGACTTCACCCTTGGTTTGACAGGGGCAGAGCAAGCTGAGAGATTGCCTAGTAGTGAGCTTTGGTTTCCGTTCAGGTTTGTTCTCTGGTGACGCCGGTCCTGGAGGCCATATTTGTCATCAATATCTATTGCTGGAAAATCCCTTTAAGGATAATTACAGTTAATAATAATAGTCAAGCTCTATGTAAAGCATTAACCAACACAAAGCAGCAGCTTCCATGTGAATAGATCTTGCATTGTGCTACATTTATAACACATGCAAAATGTGATTATAGATTGATCCTATTTACTGTGAAATTTATAATAAAAGCTATTACATTATTGGCTTTAAAATTCTCATTTAGAAATAATATGCAACTGTCAGTCAGCAAGGTTAGGAAGGGTGAAGTTATTATTTTTTTTAGTTGCAGATATTACCCCTGTTTAATTTATATACACTTGCTGAAGGACCCCGCTTCGCTTGGGTATATTTAATCCATTTTATTTAATGTTTGTATGTGTAGTTAAAAGATATAAACACTATCCACTATAACAGTGACATCTACAGCACCCTGCCCCCACAGTGCCCTGCCCCTTAAAATTGGACCTCCACAGCAGCCCACCCCCTTAACTTTGTCCTTTACAGCAGCCTTCCCCTTCAACAGCGAGTTTCACAGCACACCACCCCCTTGACAGTGACCTCCACAGGGGTCCGCCCCCTTAACAGTGGCCTTTACAGCAATCTTTCCCTTAACACTGACATCCATAGCGGACCACCCCCTTAAGGCCTAGTTCACACGAACGTATGGCTTTTATAGTTTTTTAGGTCCGTTTTTCACGGATCCGTTGTTCCGTTTTTAAGTTCCGTAGTGTTTCCGTTTCCTTTCCGTTTTTCTGTTCTGTTTTTCCGTAAGCCATGTACAGTATACAGTAATTACATAGAAAAAATTGTGCTGGGCATAACATTTTCAATAGATGGTTCAGAAAAAACGGAACGGATACGGAAGACATACAGATGCATTTCCGTATGTGTTCCGTTTTTTTTTGCGGAACCATTGACTTGAATGGAGCCACGGAACGTGATTTGCGGGCAATAATAGGACATGTTCTATCTTTCAACGGAACGGAAATACGGAAACGGAATGCATGCGGAGTACATTCCGTTTTTTTTTGCGGAACCATTGAAATGAATGGTTCTGTATACGGAGCGTATACGGAACACAAAAAAACTGTTGAGCTAGGATATGACATCAATGTGGTATAGGTGCGGCTTGGCTATATTCAGAATTCTCACAGCGAGGAATGGAGAGCACACAGTGTATACGTGGTGTTCTCTACTTCACTTCAGGGTCTCATTCTGGGGATAGGAGCAGGTCCCAGAGGTGACATTGATGGCACATCCTAGTGATATGCCATCAATGTCCCAGATGGGCTAGCCCCTTTAGGATACCTGCACACGATGAGGTTTAGGGCTCATGCACACAAACATATTTTCTTTCCATGTCCGTTCCATATTTTTGGTGGACCGTATGCAGAACCATTCATTTCAACGGGTCCGCAAAAAAAACTGACGCGTGCATTCCGTTTCCGTATGTCCGTTCCGCAAAGATATAGAACATGTCCTATTATTGTCCGCATTACAGACAAGGATAGTACTGTTCTATTAGGGGCCAGCTATTCTGTTCCGCAAAATACGGAACGCACATGGACGTCATCCGCATTTTTTGCAGGTCAATTTTTTGTGGACCACAAAATACATATGATCGTGTGCATGAGCCCTTACTACTGGGGGCTCTATAGGAGGGACTTATAGATCTGCATTATTTCTACTAAGAGCACTGTGGGGGTCTTATTACTACTGAGGGGTTAGTAGTTAGCTTTATTACCACTGCAGGAACAATAGGGAGGCCTTATTTCTACAAGGGGCTCTGTAAGGGCATAATTAATACTGGAGGGCTCTTCTACTAATGGGGGCAACCCTGGGGAGCATTGTCACAGTTGGGGGCACTGTATGGGGCAGTATTACTAATGAGGGCATTCTAGAAGGTGGGACTATGAGGAGCACTATTACTATGGGGGGCACTCATTTTTCTTCAGGATAGTATTTTGGGGTACAGAAAAATGAGGAAGCTAAGATGTCTGTGTGTTACAATCTGTAGAGACGAGGCGCAGCTGAGAGAAGTTGTCCGTACGGAATGGAGAAGATGATGACAGAGAAGATCTACATCAGAGGAGACGTCACCTGGGATAAACTGGATGTGAGAGGTACGTGCTGCTGTATAGCTGTATAGCGGGCTTAGGGGTCGGTTGGTCGACTTAGAGAATTGGGCCATATGCGCTTGGGCCCTGGATCTTTTGAGACCCTAGCAACGCCCCTCCGATACACAGTAGGGGCTCGTTCATACGAACGTATGAACCCCGTGCCCATGCTGTGAACCGCAAATTGCACCATCCGTGGGGCAGGCACATGGGAATTCACTTCAATGGGTCCGCGATCCTTCCATTCTGCAAAAAGATAGAGAGCAAGTTCTATCTTTTTACGGTGTGGAAGCACGGAACGGAACACCAGAAAGAACTCCGTAGTGCTTCCGTGGTGTACCGTTCCGTTCTTCTGTTCCGCATCTCCGAATTTGCGGCCCCATTGAAATGAATGGGTCCGCATCTGTGATGCGGAAGGGCCACGGAACGGTGCCTGTGTATTGCAGATCCTCAAATGCGGTCCTCAATACAGCAACGGGCATCACACGTTCGTGTGAACGAGCCCTAATAAGAGGGTGAAAAGGTGCATAGCAGTTGCCAAAAGGCCTAGAGTCAAAAAGAGCCCAAAAGCTTCTCTGCCACATAAGACATCAATATTATACACTGCCTGTCCCAAAAAAAAGTCACCACCTGGATTTAAAGGGAGTCTGTCAGCAGATTTACCCCTTTTTAACAGTTGCCATACCGCTGTAGCCGCAAAACAGATGATTAACACAGTACCTTTATATGCTTTGGTGGACTTTTAAATATGCCAAAAACAAACTTTGATGAGGGCTCGCTGCCTGGGCTCCAACCCGGTGGACTCCACCCTGGGCACTTGCGAGCCCTCATCAAAGTTCGTTTTTGGCATATTTAAAAGTCCACCAAAGCATATAAAGGTACTGTGTTAATCATCTGTTTTGCGGCTACAGCGGTATGGCAACTGTTAAAAAGGGGTAAATCTGCTGACAGACTCCCTTTAACTATGACAGACTCCCTTTAACTCCCTTTATCTCTTGGCATCACTGACCTGGCCCTCTCCTGGATCACATCATACCTCACAGACCGGACATTCAGCGTCTCCCACTCCCGCACCACCTCCTCGTCTCATTCCCTCTCTGTTGGTGTCCCGCAAGGCTCTGTCCTAGGACCCCTGCTCTTCTCTATCTACACTTTTGGCCTGGGACAGCTCATAGAGTCCTATGGCTTTCAGTATCACTCCTACGCCGATGACACACAAATCTACCTCTCTGGTCCAGACATCACCACCTTACTATCTAGAATCCCACAATGTCTATCTTCTATATCATCCTTCTTCGCCTCTCGCTTTCTTAAACTTAACATGGATAAGACAGAATTCATAATCTTTCCCCCATCTTGTTCAACCCCCCCAACAGACCTATCTATCACGATCAATGGCTGCACATTATCCCCAGTCAACAAAGCCCGCTGCCTTGGAGTGATCTTGGATTCTGCCCTTTCCTTCCGACCGCACATCCAAGCCCTTTCCACCACCTGCCGTCTCCAACTCAAAAACATCTCCCGCATCCGTGCTTTCCTTAACTTTGAATCTGCGAAAATACTTGTACATGCCCTCATTATCTCCCGCCTAGACTACTGCAACATTCTCCTCTGTGGCCTTCCATCTAGCACTCTCGCACCCCTCCAATCTATCCTCAACTCTGCTGCCCGACTAATCCACCTCTCACCCTATTATTCCTCTGCCTCTCCCCTTTGCCAATCCCTTCACTGGCTCCCCATTGCCCAACGAATTCACTTCAAAGTACTTACAAATACATACAAGGCCGTCCATAACCTGTCCCCTCCCTACATCTCTGAGCTAATTTCCCGATACACCCCCACACGCACTCTCCGATCCTCACAAGACCTCCTTCTCTCCTCTCCTCTTATTGCCTCTTCCCACAATCGACTCCAGGATTTCTCCCGTGCATCCCCCATACTCTGGAACTCGCTACCCCAACATATCAGACTCTCACCTACAGTGGAATCCTTCAAAAGAAACCTGAAAACCCACCTCTTCAGACAAGCCTACAACCAGTGACCCTGCTGCCTCTATACCGCCATGACCAACTTAACCCGCACCTACTGTGTCCTTCTCCCATACCATGTAGATTGTAAGCCCTCACGGGCAGGGCCCTCTCTCCTTCTGTAGCAGTTTGTAACTCATTTTGTTTATGATTAGTGCAATTGTCTGTATTATGTATGTGCACCCCTTATCATATGTACAGCGCTATGGAATGAATGGCGCTTAAATAATAAATAATAATAATAATAATAATAACTAAGCAAATGGTTATGAGCCTCCTATTAGATAATTACTGCATGGGTGGTTATCTTTCAGCTGGCAATACGTTATTTAACCTCAACTGGTGCAGGACCTTTGTGTGGATCTGTTTCACTAAAAAACAAACTTTTATTGATATGCTAATGAGCCTCTAGGTGCTATGGGGGCGTCTTTTCAGCACCTAGAGGCTCGGACTACTCACACTGTATGCCGCCCCGCTCGTCCGTCAAGCCCGCCCATCTCCTCTAGAATGCCATCCTCCATCTCATTTATCGGCCGAATTCTCGCGCCTGCGCCATGTGCGTCTGTATTCGGGCGCGGGCGCAGTGACTGTCTGAACACTCCCTGCGCCGGCATCTCCACTGCGCCTGCGCCATCTGTTCCTTGGAGCACTATGAAGTAATCGGCGCAGGCGCAGTGGAGATGTCTGTGCAGGGAGCGGTCAGACATTCGCCGAATACAGACGCGCACGGCGCAGGCGCAAGATTTCGTCCACTGGCTGAGATGGTGGATGGCATTCTAGAGGAGATGGACGGGCTTGACGGACGAGCGGGGCGGCATACAGTGTGAGTAGTCCAAGCCTCTAGGTCAGTGATGGAGAACCTTTTACAGACTGAGTGCCGAAACTGCAACCCAAAACCCACTTATTTATCGCAAAGTGCCAACACAGCAATTTAACCTGAATACCAACAGGGCCGGTGCAAGGATTTTTGTCAACACAAGCGAATCTACATTTTGGCGCCCCCTCATCATTTCACATTTCTGCCCCTCATGATTCATTTCCATTTCTTGCCCCCCCATTATTTCACATTTCTGCCCCTCATGATTCATGTCCATTTCTTGCCGCCCCATCATTTCACATTTCTGACCCTCATAATTCATGTCTATTTCTTGCCTCCCCCCATCATTCACATTTCTGCCCCTCATGATTCATGTCCATTTCCGGCGGCTGGGCTACTTGGCACACAGGCTCAGCGGGGCAAGTGCAAGTTAGCAAGTTAATTGTGGCGCCGCTCCCCCCCCCCCCCTCCCGTCTCTGCGCCCTCATGCAGCCGCTTGGGCTGCCTTATGATAGAGCCGGCCCTGCTTACCAATACAGTATATCTTCCATGTACTTTATCATTTAGCTATAATAGCCTGCCTATACTTAGTGCGCTGCCTGTGCTGTCCCTGCGCTGATGAATGGTAGGAAAAGTCGAAGGCATACTGGTACACCATAGACTTTTTCCAGAGTGTGGGTGCCCACAGTGAGGGCTCCGGGTGCCACCTCTGGCACCAGTGCCATAGGTTCGCCACCACTGCTCTAGGTGCTGAAAAGACGCCCCCATAGCAACTAGAGGCTCATTAGCATTTCAATAAAAGTTCGTTTTTTAGTGAAATGGATCCACACAAAGGTCTGAAAATAGCATTGTTAGGTAGATCAGACACTAGCAGATCGCTAGCCTCTGAGAGCGAATTAGGTCAAAATCAGGTGGTAGAAACCCTTTAAACAACCATGTCAAAAGACACATCTCGTGGTCGTGGAAAAGATGTTAGTCTGTTTGAGAAGGGTCAAATAATTGGCATGCATCTAAGGAGATTGCAGAAACTACTAAAATTGGGTTAAGAACTGTTCAACACATTATTAAAAACTGGAAGGATAGTGGGGACCCATCATATTCGAGGAAGAAATGTGGCGGGAAAAAAATCCTGAATGATCGTGATCAGCGATCACTTAAACGTTTGGTGAAATCAAATTAAATAAAAACAACAGTAAAACTCAGGGCTATGTTTAATAGTGAAAGTAAGAGCATTTCCACACACACAATGTGAAGGGAACTCAAGGGATTGGGTCTGAACAGCTGTGTAGCCGCAAGAAAGCCACTAATCAGTGAGGCAAACCAAAAGGCTTCAATTTGCTAGGGAACATAAAGATTGGACCCTGGAGAAATGGAAGAAGGCCATGTGGTCTGATGAGTCCAGATTTACCCTGTTCTAGAGTGATGGGCGCATCAGGGTAGGTAGAGAGGCAGATGAAGTGATGCACCCATCATGCCTAGTGCCTACTGTACAAGCCTGTGGGGGCAGTGCTATGATCTGGGGTTCCTGCAGTTGGTCAGGTCTAGGTTCAGCTACATGCAGTATGTGCTCCAAGAATGAGGCCAGCTGACTACATGAACATACTGAATGACCAGGTTATTCCATCAATGTATTTGTTCTTCCCTGATGGCACGGGCATATGCCAAGATGACAATGCCAGGATTCATGGGGCTCAAATTGTGAAAGAGTGGTTCAGGGAGCATGAGACATCATTTTCACACATGGATTGGCGACCACAGAGTCCAGACTTTAACCCCATTGAGAATTTTTGGGATGTGCTGGAGAAGGCTTTGCACAGCAGTCAGACTCTACCATCATCAATGCAAGAGCTTGGTGAAAAACTAATGTAACACTGGATGGAAATAAATCTTGTGACATTGCAGAAGTTTATCGAAACAATGCCACAGCGAAAGCTAAAGGCAGTCCAACAAAATATTAGAGTGTGTGACTAGGCACTAGGACCTTTAAGTAACACCTGATCATCTGGTGGACAAAAAGGCCTACATGAAATGTCCTACAACAGGGTGACCCACAAAAGAGTAGCCCACCTACAATATCTCCAAATCCAAATCAAACCAAATAGTAAATCTATCTTAGTTGCACATAGCAACCAATGAGAGCTCAGTTTTCAGTTTCTACAGGGCTCTGAAAAAATGAAAGCTGAGCTCTGATTTGTTGCTATGGACAACTAAGACACATTTACTATTAGGCAGTTTGATTTACAGATTTTGGAGGCGGGCTACTTTTTCGTGGGCTACCCTGTAGTACAGCTGTGGTGTGTATATAACAACTGTCATTCATCTCCAACAATTTCCTCTGCTAAGAAGACTTAGGCCTCATGCACACGACCGTTGTTGTGTCCCGTGTCCGTTGTTCCGTTTTCCGTGATTTTCTGCGGACCCATTGACTTTTAAATGGAAGAAGGTCCGTGATCCGTGTTTTCAGTCCGTGAAAAAAATATGACCTGTCCTATTTTTTTCACGGACAACAGTTTGCGGACCAATTCAAGTTAATGGGTCCGTGAAAAAACACGGATGCACACAAGATTGTCACCCGCGTCCGTGATCCGTGTCCGTTTTTTTTTCATATCATTTGCAAGGCAAACTTGACTTAGATTTTTTTTCACTTTCCTTCATGTCTGGAGATCCTCCAAAAATCAAGGAAGACACACGGAAACAAAAACGGAAACGGATCACGGAACAACGGAACACCGTTTTGCGGACCGTGAAAAATTACTGTCGTGTGCATGAGGCCTTATTCTCACTTTCATCTCTCCTGGATCCCATGTCTCCAGTAAAAGAGGCAAATCCATATGTAACTGCAGCTAAATGAGATACCCACTTAAAGAAGTGATGGTAATTTGTGTGGCCAAAATATTTTAAAGCCTCATTAGACACAGTTCTGTATACTGCATCTTCTCAGGTTAATGGCGCTGTGTGCAGATTCACATTGGCCTAGAAACCACATCCTCTAATCTTGTGTTCAGCACCACAATTACAGAGATATCACAAGATTCTGCTTCCTCCTGCTGATCGGCCCTTACAGTATTATGGAAATAAAGTGGAACCCAACTGAACGCTAATGCTGAAGAGACTTCACCATATAATCTATGGAAAAAGGGGCCCGAAACCAAGATTGTGGGGAGAGACACTAATAATAATATTTATTTATATTGCGCCACCATATTCCGCAGCGAAGTCTGAATAAGGCCTCATGCACACGACCGTGGTGTGTTTTGTGGTCCGCAAATCGCGGATCTGCAAAACACGGATGGCGTCTGTGCACGTTCCGCCATAGATGCATATTCTTGTCCACAAAGCACGGACAAGAATAGGACATGTTATTTTTTTTTTTGCGGGGCCACGGAACGGAGCAATGGATGTGGACAGCAAACGGAGTACTGTCCGCTTCTTTTGTGGCCCCATTGAAGTGAATGGGTCCGCATCCGAGCCGCCAAAATGGCGGCTCGGATGCGGACCAAAACAACGGCCGTGTGCATGAGGCCTAAGTTGTATAATTTATTCTGTAGTGCTCCAATGCAGCTAAAATACTAAAAAGTTACTATTTTCTTCATGAAATCTCCAGCCGTTTGTGTATACAGAATTTATACAGACCTGGGCATCTACATTACAGACTACAAACAAACCCTGAGGAGTCTGATCCTGCAGACATGAGTTACTCCCTTCCATCAATCCCCTCTTCTACTGCCTGTAAGCAATCAAGGAGAGGGGCAGAGGGAGTGATCAGTCTAGACACAGGGTTTGTATGTGGTGCGTAGACCTTCGGGTACGGCCACACGATCAGGTTCCCTTTCGAAGTCATATCTGTCCTTACTTTGTCTCCTTTTATGATCCACTCTTGAGCTTGGCTTCCAAACCTGCATCAGGAAAACCGACTATGCGGCCATACCCTTATAGGAGCTGCATGCACAAACCACCAGGAAATTTTAAATAAGAATCTACCGTACTTTCAAAGATGTTGTTTTATGTTGTAAAGCAATACAAATACAAAGCAACATTGTGTTGCATACGTTTACAAACCCTTTAAGATTCTCTCTTTTCAAGTTTTATGGGGTCATTTAACAAACTGGTTTACAGTAGAACTGGCTTAGTCGCCCATAGCAACCAATAAGATTCCACCTTTCATTTCCCAAAAGAGCTTTCAAAAATGAAAGGTGGAATCTGATTGGTTGCTATGGGCAACTAAGCCAATTCTACTTTACACCAGTTTAATAAATGACCCCCTTAGTGTTTACCGCTAAAGCGTCTCTACTTGATATTGTACAAGACAAAAGTTATAGATTTAGGGTTTAGTTGTCATTCAGAATTCACTATCTAATCTGTGGAAATAAAGCAATGGCCTCTGAGAGATTCTCAAGAACCATGCACAAAATGTGACTGTCTACTAAATATAAAGTATCCTCAATATCCTGCAGACCTTCAAGCAATTAAAGGATTTTCAGAGAAGATACACTGATAGGATGGACCCTAAAGGTGCAATCACTGTAGATATGACTGCCTGGACCCCCACAATCAACAGAATGGGGACAAAGGCACTTGTTAAAAGTCATGCGGGTAGAATTGCTAACTACATTTTTATAACTACTCAGGTAGCAGCAATGGCAGCTGCAGCGTCGGACTGAGGAGCCTAGCACCCACCAGTAAAATGTATTATGGGGTCCACTGTGCAGTTACTTGCAATATTACTCGCACAGCAACAGGCCTCAGGCAGAAGCAAGACACTGCAAGAAGACTGGTGATTTAAAAGGACGGGAAGGAGGATATTCACTGACCTGCCTCTGCACCCAGATGTCATCCCCGTCACCCAATGCAGCTATATAATAATAAGCTGGGTACTTTACTGATAATCCACCCAAATTACTATATGGACAGATAGACTGAGTAAGATGCTGTATGCCGCCTATGTATGTAGTACAGTGCTATGGCCAGTGGCGTACTGCCCATAGAGGCAGACCACGCCACTGCTATGGGGCACGCGGCACTGGGGGGCCCGTAGCGCAGATAAGGCCCCGCCCACTGATGACCTGCAGCCGGCTATGCGGCTGCTTTTCTCCCCAGGGCCCCCCCCCCCCATGTTTAGCTGAATCGCCTCCCAGAGGCGCGGCTAAGTCCTAGACACCCGCCCCCCTCCTCAGCGCTGCGCTCTGAAACACCCGATCCTCCTCTCGTCGGCGTCCCAAATCCCGCGCAGGCGCAGTGCCGGCGATTGCCTGCGCCTGCGCTCTGATAATACGGCTGAGGGCAACAGCTTCAACATCGTCACTGGGCATGCGCCGAGCCCAGTGACGATGTTGAAGCTGTTGCCCTCAGCCGTATTATCAGAGCGCAGGCGCAGGCAATCGCCGGCACTGCGCCTGCACGGGATTTGGGACGCCGACGAGAGGAGGATCGGGTGTTTCAGAGCGCAGCGCTGAGGAGGGGGGCGGGTGTCTAGGACTTAGCCGCGCCTCTGGGAGGCGATTCAGCTAAATGATGGAGGCGTTAGTAGTTTTCATATTTAGGCGGGCACGGCACTAATCAGAGGGGCACCGTGGAGAAAGAAAAACGCCCCTCTGGGCTCCAGTCCTTACAGCAAGAATCGATTTTTAGAAGAAAGGACAAGACTGACATGGAAAAGAAGAACACAGATGGAAAAAAGGTACTTTATTAAACATGGATCCATGATTCCCTTTTTTCCATCTGTCTTGTTCTTTGGATTGTGAGTCTTGTCATTTCTTCAAAAAATCGATTCTTATGATATGTAAATGACGCTGTAAGGAGCCCAGAGGGGCGTTATTCTTTCTCCACTGTGCCCAGGAACGCCCCTCTGAAGTGCCGTGCCCGGCTAAATTTGAAAACTAATAACGCCTCCAAGTTCATCTAAATCTCCTCCCAAATCCGATCCTCCTCTCGCTGGCATCCCAAATCCCGCGCAGGCGCAGTGCCGGCGATTGCCTGCGCTATGATAAGATGACTGACGGCACTGCGCCTGCGCGGGATTTGGGATGCCGGCGAGAGGAGGATCGGGGTGTTTGCCGCAGAGCGCGGCACTGAGGAGGGGGGGTGTTGAGCACTTAGCCGCGCCTCTGGGAGGCGATTTAGATGAACTTGGAGGCGTTATTAGTTTTCAAACTTAGCCGGGCACGGCACTTCAGAGGGGCGTTCCTGGGCACCGTGGAGAAAGAATAACGCCCCTCTGGGCTCCTTACAGCTTCATTTACATATCATAAGAATCGATTTTTTGAAGACATGACAAGACTCACAATCAAAAGAACAAGACAGATGGAAAACAGGTACTCTGTTAAACATGGATTCATGAAAAAAAATTGGGGGTAAATTGCTAGTGACAGATTCCCTTTAAGGCTACTTTCACACTTGCGTTCAGAGCGGATCCGTCTGGTGTCTGCACAGACGGATCCGCACCTATAATGCAAACGCTTAGATCCTTTCAGAACAGATCCGTTTGCATTAACATGAACAAAAAAAAAACATTATTTTTTTTTGTTCATGATAGTGCAAACGGATCCGTTTTGACTTTACATTGAAAGTCAATGGGGGACGGATCCGTTTGAAAATTGAGCCACACTGTGTCAACTTCAAACGGATCCGTCCCCATTGACTTACATTGTAAGTCTGGACGGATCCGTTTGCCTCCGCACGGCCAGGCGGACACCCGAACGCTGCAAGCAGCGTTCAAGTGTCCGCCTGCTGAGCGGAGGACAGATGGAGCCATACTGATGCATTCTGAGCGGATCCGCATCCACTCAGAATGCATTAGGGCTGGACGGATCCGTTCGGTGCCACTTGTGAGAGCCTTCAAACGGAACTCACAAGCGGAGACCCGAACGCAAGTGTGAAAGTAGCCTAACATGGCACCCCAAATAAGGAGACCTGCAGGCTGCAGCAGATATCCCATGTGACAGGTCACCCCCAGGAAACCCCTAACAGTTTCTGTAGGTCATGTATAAATTTATTTAATGGGGGTGTGGCATGGGAGAAGCAAAGTCAGGAAGTGGGAGGGGCCATGGTGGGTAGTGGGCGGGGTTAAGGGGCCCAATTCAGATTTTTGCTATGGGGCCCAGTGATTCCTATGTACGCCTCTGGCTATGGCATAGCTTATTCAGAAGTAGGGGTGCTAGGGGCCCACCGGGGAATTTACCTGCTCCATTGTGGACCAGTTCAAGCCTGAGAAATTGTTTGGCCCCTTTCACATGGGCGAGTATTCCGCGCGTATGCAATGCGTAAGTTGAACGTATTGCACCCGTACTGAATCCCGACCCATTAATTTCTTTGGGGCTGTTCACATGAGCGGTGATTTTCACGCATCACTTATGCGTGAAAATCGCAGCATGCTCTATTTTGTGCGTTTTTCACGTAACCATGTTATAAGGGAAAATAATACAATCTATAGAACACCGATCCCAAGCCCGAACTTCTGTGAAGAAGTTCGGGTTTGGGTACCAAACATGCACGATTTTTCTCATGCGAGTGCAAAACGCATTACAATGTTTTGCACTTGCGCGGAAAAATCGTGCGTGTTCCCGCAACGCATCCGCACCTTTTCCCGCAACGCCTGTGTGAAAGAGGCCTTAGGAGGGCCCAACAACTAAGGTTGCTCATATCAACTTAGAAATACAGTGCAGTTAATGATCACTATGGATACACGTACATTACTTTTTGCATTATTTATGTGCCATGTGTAAACTGCAAAGTCACTGAGTAGTTCACAACTGTTCTGTGACATCACTTTGAACAATACTCTTGCACTGTGACATCACTGTGCTAATTATCCAACTACTGTGATCTCACTGCTTGTATCATTCCTGTACTGTACACTGTCACAGTTCTGTGACATCACTGTGTGCATTATTCCTGTACTGTGACATCACTGCTTGTATCATTCCTGTACTGTACACTATAATGTTGCAGTTCTGTGACATCACTGTGTGCATTATTCCTGTATTGTGACATCACTGCTTGTATCATTCCTGTACTGTACACTATAATGTTGCAGTTCTGTGACATCACTGTGTGCATTATTCCTGTACTGTGACATCACCGCTTGTATGATTCCTGTACTGTACACTGTTGCAGTTCTGTGACATCACTGTGTGCATTATTCCTGTACTGTGACATCACTGCTTGTATGATTCCTGTACTGTACACTATTGCAGTTCTGTGACATCACTGTGTGCATTATTCCTGTACTGTGACATCCCTGCTTGTATCATTCCTGTACTGTACACTGTCGCAGTTCTGTGACATCACTGTGTGCATTATTCCTGTACTGTGACATCACTGCTTGTATCATTCCTGTACTGTACACTATAATGTTGCAGTTCTGTGACATCACTGTTTATAAAATTCCTGGGCTGTGACATCACTGCTTGTATCATTCCTGTACTGTACACTATAATGTTGCAGTTCTGTGACATCACTGTGTGCATTATTCCTGTACTGTGACATCACTGCTTGTATCATTCCTGTACAGTACACTATAATGTTGCAGTTCTGTGACATCACTGTTTATATAATTCCGGGCTGTGACATCACTGCTTGTATCATTCCTGTACTGTACACTATAATGTTGCAGTTCTGTGACGTCACTGTGTGCATTATTCCTGTACTGTGACATCACTGCTTGTATCATTCCTGTACTGTACACTATAATGTTGCAGTTCTGTGACGTCACTGTTTATATAATTCCGGGCTGTGACATCACTGCTTGTATCATTCTTGTACTGTACACTATAACGTTGCAGGTCTATGACATCACTGTTTATATAATTCCTGGGCTGTAAGCTTGAATTTCAATCAGAGGATTTTCTGGTAGAGATGTCCAGGCACTCATGTGTAGGAGCTGGGCCTTATGTAATGTGTCTATAAGGCCTCTTGCACACGGCCGTTATGTGCCCGTGGCCCTATTGCGGTCCACATACGGCGGGTCTGCAATACACGGGCACCGGTGAGTGTGCACTCCGCATCATTGATGCAAACCCATTCACATAAATGGGTCCGCAATCACGGAGATGCGGAACGGAAGCACGGATCGGAACCCCACGGAAGCACTACGGAGTGCTTCTGTGGTGTTTCTGTCTGTGCCTCCACACCGCAAAAAAATAGAACTAGTTCTATTTTTTTGCGGTACGGGCGGATCACGGACCCATTTAAGTTGAATGGGTCTTGATCCGTCCCGGCCGCAAATTGCAGTCCTCAATGCACGGAACGGATGCACAATGTTCGTGTGCAAGAGGCTTAATGCTGGGTCCCCCTATAGAATTAGAGCTTGAAGCTCCTCAATCCTAAATTATATTTGGGTAAGGCCAAATGCACATGGCCGTTGTTCACGGCTGTGAGCGGTCCGTGGAACCGCGGCCTGGATTCCTGCTGAGAGCAGGAGCGCACGGCGTCATTGGTTGCTATGGGGCCGCGCGCTCCCTGCTGCCGCCGCAATACAGTAATACACTGGATACCAGTGTATCACTGTACTGTGGCGGCAGCAGGGAGCGCACGGCGTCATAGCAACCAATGACGCCGTGCGCTCCTGCTCTCAGCAGGAATCCAGGCCGCTCTAGAATGTATAAAATATGATATTAATACAGACAACATTAAGTATAATTCAATAATTTTAATATAAAATCTATGCAAATGCATATGGCAAGGATGTTCTACAAATGCAGCGTCTGAACATGGACCTTATGGGGGGCTCTACTAGGCAATGCTAATTAATCAATTACGACACACTGCTCCATGGAGCTCTATGCTAGTGCCAATTGTTTGAAGTCCATAATATATAATGGAGGAGTGAATGGCCAAATGTATACATATAACATAATATCTGGGATCAGAAGCTGATCACTAATGACATCAATCATTCTGTCCCCCTACTGACCTGCTGCCATTTTATTATGCGCACACCCTCGGGCATAGGGGCCTAATTGTATTTTCAAGCTCTTTAATCAGCATTGGTATGAGGCAACCTTTCTGCTTCAGAAAAAGTGCCCAGGATGGCTGGATCATTATATACCGGAAATCCAGGATTTGGCAAGAGGGCCAGATCTGTATTGTATAATGATTCCCTCATTAATATGTCTCCCCTGTGCCCACCTATAGTAGTGGTCCTCTGGCGTATCGACACATAAGGCACTTGTTGCGATGGCTACCTCTACACCTTCTACAGCTATAACACAGGTGTACGTGACTTTTTAATATGAGAAGAGATAATACATTTTAGTTTAAAGTTTAAAACTCCATTCTGAGGTCGGCCACCAGGATTTGCAGACCACAAAAAAAAATTGAGGGGGTGCAAATTCTGGATAAAGCTGTATATTTAACATCGCCTAAAATTACTGTCCAAAAATAATTTCTATTTTTATGTAAAAGAATCTTAAAGGGGTTTTCCAACTGTTTTCTATTTTACTGATGACCTATCATCAGTATAATAATAATCTTTATTATATAGCACCAGCATATTCCGCAGCGCTTTAGACTCAGGGGATTCAAGTACAAACAGAGTCATAAATAACATTGCAGCAAACAGGTCAACAATTAAAACAAGAAGAATGAGGAGCTCACAAGAGCTTACAATCTATCAGGAGATAAGGGTGACACAGAAGGTGACAAGTGCTTATTTCGTACAATGGTCCGGCCATCTTAACACAATAGGGGAGTAGATATAAAGCTGCATGAGCCAGTCACCAGTAGATACAGTTGCAAGAACCCTTTGGATGATATGGATTTCTGCACAAATTAGTCATAAAATATGATCTGATCTTAAGCCACAACAATAGACAATCACAGTCTGCTCAAAGTAATAACACACAAAGAATTAAATGTTACCATGTTTTTATTGAACACACCATGTAAACATTCACAGTGCAGGTGGAAAAAGTATGTGAACCCTTGGACTTAACTGGTTGAACCTCCTTTGGCAGCAATAACTTCAACCAAACGCTTCCTGTAGTTGCAGATCAGACGTGTACAACGGTCAGGAGTAATTCTTGACCATTCCTCTTTACAGAACTGTTTCAGTTCAGCAATATTCTTGGGATGTCTGGTGTGAATTGTTTTCTTGAGGTCATGTCCCAGCATCTCAATCGGGTTGAGGTCAGGACTCTGACTGGGCCACTCCAGAAGGCGTATTTTCTTCTGTTTAAGCCATTCTGTTGTTGATTTACTTCTATGCTTTGGGTCGTTGTCCTATTGCAACACCCAGATGGCCTTAAGTTCTCCTGCGAAATATCTTGATAAACTTGGGAATTCATTTTTCCTTCGATGATAGCAATTCGTCCAGGCCCTGACGCAGCGAAGCAGCCCCAAACCATGATGCCCCCCCCCCCCACCATACTTCACAGTTGGGATGAGGTTTTGATGTTGGTGTGCTGTGCCTCTTTTTCTCCACACACAGTGTTGTGTGTTTCTTCCAAACAACTCATCTTTGGTTTCATCTGTCCACAGAATATTTTTGCCAGTATTGCTATGGAACATCCAGGTGCTCTTGTGCAAACTGTAAACGTGCAGCAATGTTTTTTTGGGACAGCAGTGGCTTCTTCTGTGGTATCCTCCCATGAAATCCATTCTTGTTTAGTGTTTTACTTATCATAGATTCACTATCAGGGATGTTAGCATATGCCAGAGACTTTTGTAAGTCTTTAGCTTACACTCTAGGATTCTTCTTCACCTCATTGAGCAGTCTGTGCTGTGCTCTTGCATTCATCTTTACAGAACGACCACTCCTAGAGAGAGTAGCAGCAGTGCTGAACTTTCTCCAGTTATAGACAATTTGCCTTACCGTGGACTGATGAACAGCAAGGCTTTTGGAGATACTTGTATAACCCTTTCCAGCTTTATGCAAGTCAACAATTCTTAATCATAGGTCTTCTGAAAGCACCTTTGTGCGAGGCATCATTCACATCAGGCAATGCTTCTTGTGAAAAGCAAACCCAGAACTGGTGTGTGTTTTTTATAGGGCAGGGCAGCTGTAACCAACACCTCCAATCTTATCTCATTGATTGGACTCCAGTTGGCTGACACCTCACTCCAATTAGCTCTTGGAGATGTCATTAGTCTAGGGGTTCACATACTTTTTCCACCTGCACTGTGAATGTTTACATGGTGTGTTTAATAAAAACATGGTAACATGTAATTCTTTGTGTGTTATTAGTTTAAGCAGACTGTGATTGTCTATTGTTGTGACTTAGATGAAGATCCGATCACATTTTATGACCAATTTGTGCAGAAATCAATATCATTCCAAAGGGTTCACATACTTTTTCTTGCAACTGTATATGTATAGCATTTGAGTGCATGAGGTGTGGCTGATAGTAATGGTTCAGGTTCAGAAGAATTATTTTGAAGGGGGGTGGGGGAGCGGTGAATGGAGGAGAGTAAGATCAGGGGATATGATAGGCTATCCCTAAAAAGATGTGTAGCCCATAAAGCTGTGGATGTTATGAACTAACCTATTTTGTTAGTTGTTATGAACTAACCTATTTTGGGGAAGTGATTCCAGAGAACTGGAGCAGCTCGAGAGAAGTCTTTGAGATAGGAGTGAGAGGTTGGGATTATGGTGGATGTCAGTTGCAAACCCCAAGACCCCCGCTGATCAGCTTTTTGAGAAGGCAGTAGTGCTCGCAGTAGCGCTGCTGCCTTCTCTCTGCTTACCTTGCACTATGCCGTACATTGTATAGTGGCTGTGCTTGGTATTGAAGCTCAGCTCTATTCATTTCAATCTGCATCTACACCATGTGACCGATGAACATGACATTACACGGCCTAGGAAAAGCTGGAGAAGGCCGCAGCACTACTGCAAGCGCCAGCTGGTTCTCAAAGAGCTGATCAGCGGGGATCCGGGGTGTCAACTCCCAATCAGATACTGATCCAGAGAATAGGTCATCAGTAAAAGACACTTGGAAAACTCCTTTAAATGGATTGGATCCTGAACAAAATGTATTACCTATCCACAGGATAGCTGATAAATGTATGATCATTGTGGGGGGTATGACTGCTGGAATCCCCACCAACCAGGAGAACAAGTGTAACACCCCAGAGTTGTGTTACGAAACTCTTTTACCCCGCTACAATCTCCTAAGAGCATTAACCTTGTCATCTGATGTAATTTTACATTATATCCTCACAACTGTGCATTATAAACTATGTTGAATGTATATTGCAGTAATTTCCATGTTCACCAGCCGGTGGCAGCAATGTTCTGGTAAGGACTTAGGTTCAGTTTAGTATATCTAAGCTGGAATAGTCCATTCCAGCTTAGCTCCCCCTCTGTGAGCAGAGTGGGCTGTGCCCACATCCTGCAGCATGGGGAGGGAAGGAAGTTAGAGTCAGTGTGCCAGCCACCCCTGTTGGGGAATGCTGTGTGGGTTAGGAGCCCCCAGATATAGGGATCCAAGCCAGGATCTTGTCTCGGCTGAGACATTGATCCCCATCCCCAGCCTGAGCCCTGCAGCATCGGCTGGATGAAGCAAGCAGACAAACTCCAGTTCTAGGAAGAAAGCATACCCTGTGGAGATAACTGTGAGTAAAGTCCAGAGACCCAGGAGAAGCCATATTCCTCTTCAGCTAGTCAGTCCCCATACAGCATAAGATAGAAGGTGCAGAAGCCAAATTCCTGCCACAGTTTAGAGCTACAAAGCAGACATCCTTTCCTGCAAGCTCCAGGTACATGATAGAGCAGAAGATAAATTCCTGCCAACCATTGACAATACCTGCTGGGACCTAAGACTAAAGCTGTATCTTGCTTGGATGAAAGTTACAATCAGTAAAGACAAGTTTGAACTTCACCCAAGGTCTGGATCTCAATTTCTGCTGCAAATCCCTCTATTACTCCTACTAGCACCACACTCAATTTATTGCAAGTGAACTAGGATCCAGGAGTCTAGCCGTACCCAGGTAGGAGACACCGGTGACACAATTACTACTACCATACAGAGACATTACACCACTCTGGCATTCCTAACCTGGGGCGTGAGTTATAACACCTTTAGAGGGCCCTGTGATTGTACCCTGCGCATGCTGCAATTGGCGTCACAAACAAAACCATAGACTATCACCTACTCCTGACCCAGCTATTGCATAATTTGGTGTCAGAGTGCATACCCCAGTCCAGCTCACTGCACAAGCATACCCAGTATGAATGGAGGAGTAATGCACATGTCTGACTACTGCTCTGTTCACCTCTATGGCAGGGATAGCCAACCTGAGGCTCTCCAGCTGTTGCAAAACTACATCTCCCAGCATTCCCACACTGCCTACAGCTATCAGTCTACAGCAGGGCATAGTGGGAGTTGTAGTTTTACAGCAGCTAGAGAGCCGCAGGGTGGCCATCCCCGCTCTGTAGGATTGCCAGGGATAGCCAAGAACTGCATTCCAATAGGCCGTGAAGTGGTGGTCATGCATGCACTGAGACAGGTGACTTGGGTACCCCCAGCAATTAAACATTTATCACTTTCATCACTGTATAGGGAAAAAATAATAATTATATATCTTGTGGTTAAGTTTTCCACCATTTTCAATATATCAGCTTGCTGTTAGTGAATGAGCACAGTCTTGATTACATTCAGAGGCTGAAAACACTGTACAGGCTCCAGCTAAATTTCTGTGAAGTAAAATAAGCAGTGTATAACATTTAACCTTGTCATGATAGTTTGCTACAATGTATCAGTGCAGGTAAAATGAGCCTAAAGCCCAGACTGTTTGGTCACAGAGGATTGTCTGCACTGGCAACGACTGCAGCAAACCTTCTATAAGACTCTGCTCATATGAGTGTCATGGTTGCACTTCTAAGGGCTCTTTCACACTTGTGTTCTTTTCTTCCGGCATAGAGTTCCGTCGTCGGGGCTCTATGCCGGAAGAATCCTGATCAGTTTTATCCTAATGCATTCTGAATGGAGTGAAATCCGTTCAGGATGCATCAGGATGTCTTCAGTTCCGGAACGGAAATTTTTTGGGCCGGAGAAAATACCGCAGCATGCTGCGCTTTTTGCTCCGGCCAAATATCCTGAAGACTTGCCGCAAGGCCGGATCCGGAATTAATGCCCATTGAAAGGCATTGATCCGGATCCGGCCTTAAGCTAAACGTTGTTTCAGGCGCATTGCCGGATCCGACGTTTAGCTTTTTCTGAATGGTTACCATGGCTGCCGGGACGCTAAAGTCCTGGCAGCCATGGTAAAGTGTAGTGGGGAGCGGGGGAGCAGCATACTTAACGTCCGTGCGGCTCCCGGGGCGCTCCAGAGTGACGTCAGGGCGCCCCACGCGCATGGATGACGTGATCGCATGGCACGTCATCCATGCGCATGGGGCGCTCTGACGTCACTCTGGAGCGCCCTGGGAGCCGCACGGACTGTAAGTATACCGCTCCCCCGCTCCTACTATGGCAACCAGGACTTTAATAGCGTCCTGGGTGCCATAGTAACACTGAAAGCATTTTGAAGACGGATCTGTCTTCAAATGCTTTCAGTACACTTGCGTTTTTCCGGATCCGGCATGTAATTCCGGCAAGTGGAGTACACGCCGGATCCGGACAACGCAAGTGTGAAAGAGGCCTAAGGCTAGGTCTGGCAGGCTGATTCGGAAGAGAATGCTGGAAATCGCCCGGACAAAAACCTTTATCTGCAGCGTTTTTTGTCCAGATGATTCTCATTATATTTGCCTGGTAGCGGATGGATCTCTCTCGGACCCCAGTAAAGTCAATGGGCTCCAGCATGCAGGCGACAGCCGGATCCGGAGAACTCCAGCAGGCTGTTCTCTACCTGAATAGACTGCCGGAGGATCTGCCGCAGTTATACCTAACACATATTCAGTTGGATTCCGATGAATCCTTGCAGACCCCACAGACTTTTTTAATGGGGTCTGTCGGAAATTCCAGTATAGGGGTGACTGCATCGTTACTCGGAGCAGCAGCGCAGGGCACAGATTGTCAGAGCCAGGCTAGATATACAGCATTTAAAGGGAACCTGTCACCGGGATTTTGTGTATAGAGCTGAGGACATGAGTTGCTAGACAGCCACTAGCACAACCACAATACCCAGTCCCCATAGCTCTGTGCGCTTTTATTGTGTAAAAAAGTCCCTGACGTACAGGACTCATCTCAGGTTATTTGCATATGTATCAAATCGATTTTTTTTACACAATAAAAGCACACAGAGCTATGGGGACTGGATATTGCGGATGTGCTAGCGGCCATCTAGCAGCCCATGTCCTCAGCTCTATACACAAAATCCCGGTGACAGGTTCCCTTTAAGGCTACTTTCACACTAGTTCTTTTGCTGGATCCGTCATGGATCAGCAAAAACACTTCCGTTACTGATAATACAACCGCCTGCATCTGTTATGAACGGATCCGGTTGTATTATCTTTAACATAGCCAAGATGAATCCGTCATGAACACCATTGAAAGGCAATGGGGGATGGATCCGTTTCCTTTTGTGTCCGAGAAAACGGATCTGTCCCCATTGACTTACATTGTGAGTCATGACGGAGTCGTATTGCTCCGCACCACATTGCTGCGTTATTCTGTCCGCAATGGGGACGCAATTAAACGGAATGGAATGCATTCTAGGGGAAACTCCATTTCAATTAGTTTTGTCCCCATTGACAATGAATGGGGACAAAACTGAAGCCCCCCGCCCCCTCCTATGACGGATCTCAATAGCGGAAAGGGAAAGCGCAGATGTGAAAGTAGCGTAAATGAGTGGAGCCTACTGGGAGCTGTGGTTTGACAACAGATGGAGTGCTGGAGGTTGTTGACTTTGGGTTACCTCATTCCTTCAGACAAATTGAGCGGTGATCAGTGCTGTATTACTAGTATAATATTTATTAATAGTTTTCTTTTAGACAAAGCACAAGATCTCGTGATAACCAGTGAGATCTCGTCTTCTGAGAACATATGCTGCCATGGAGGTGGTGGGAAGCCACTGTGGATGGAGTGATCACATCACCAGCAAGTTTGGACGGGAAGGGAGTGTCGGGGGATTCTTCATATGAAACAGATACCCCATTTCTACTGATAGGTCCTCTTTAAATACAGAGTATATCAAAAACATGTAGAACTTTTCATTACACAATGATTATTCTTTTAGAGTACAGTGGTCGCGGCCAAGATTGCAGGCGCGTCGCAGTGTAGAGGTGATTACACAGAAATAAATGGGGTAGCAACGTGAGCTGCGACTGCGACTCCTGAATTGCAAACTATCCAACTCTGCAGGAATTTTTTGTGATTCAGGGGTGGCGACAAACATGCTATTTGCACTGCAACCCTGCTACACTGCAATGCACCCGGGGGTCCTGGACGCGACAACAGTCGCACAACCAGCCATACCCTAAGGACATAAAACCAGAAAAAACAAGGTTGTAAATTTTTTATCCCACAGATCAAATAACCAGAGCAACATTTACATTTTAAGATGGCAATCCGACTTTTACCAATGTCCAGACATTGCTGTGACCAGTCACAGGCCACAGCAGCCGGCCATGCATGCCCAGTAAGCTCTTTTACATATCTCCCTACTTTTGGATGGTCAAAGAGGGACACTTATGATTAGCTGTGTACATAATAAGATTAAAAAAAAATCTCATTGCAGAAATGTAACATTTCAAACTGTATTTAATCATCATACAGTATATGTCATTTTGTGCTTTATATAAACCAGACACCTTCTGAAATACTACCGTCAATTTAGTAAATAATTTTTTCTCAGGACAAAAAGAGGGACATTCAAAGACCAAAAAAGTACAGAGTAGTGTTGAGCGAGCATGCTCGGCCGGACTGCTGTTCGGCTCGAGCATACCAGCTTCGGCAGATCCGAGTGCTCGGCCGAATAATTTGGGTGCTCGAATACATTATAATACAATAGAAGTCAATGGGAGAACCCCAGGCACCCCCTGCTCGGAAGAGAAGAGGGTTTCTGGTTCATAAAAAAAGGTTAGAAATTGATGGAAACCCCATCAAAGTGGTTTGGCAACAGCATTAAGAGGACAGCTGTTTCCAAACCATTTTGATGGGGTTTCTATTAATTTCTAACCTTTGTTTATGAACCAGACACCCTCTTTTCTTCGGAGCAGGGGGTGCCTGGGGTTCTCCCATTGACTTTCATTAGCACACGAATATAGCAATGTGTTTGGGACGAACATCCAAATACTTTGGTGCTCAATCATCACTAGTACAGACAGGGGCGTAGCTATAGGGGGTGCAGAGGTAGCAGTCACTACCGGGCCCAGGAGCCTGAGGGGGCCCAATGACCCTTGTGCCACATAAGACACTGGCATTATAGAAAGTGCATACTGGTCAATATACACCTCTGGCTGGAGGGAAGGGGTTAGGTTAAGAATTTGGCATGAGGGGGGGCCCTTTCAATGTTTGCCTCTGGCAGCAGGAAGGCTATGTGCTCCCCTGCCCCTTGCCAACAAGCACTGAGGGACGGGGGCCCAAGCTGAACTCTTGCACCAGGGCCCATGAGCTTCTAGCTATGCCCCTGAGTACAGAGAGATCTGGGTCAAAAGTAGCGACTTTGGCCTCATGCACACGACCGTTGTGTGCATCCGTGGCCGTTGTGCCGTTTTCCGTTTTTTTTCGCGGACCCATTGACTTTCAATGGGTCCGTGGAAAAATCGGAAAATGCACCGTTTTGCAGCCGAGGCCGTGATCCGTGTATCCTGTCCGTCAAAAAAATAAGACCTGTCCTATTTTTTTGACGGACAACGGTTCACGGACCCATTCAAGTCAATGGGTCCGTGAAAGAACACGGATGCACACAAGATTGGCATCCGTGTCCGTGATCCGTGGCCGTAGGTTGCTTTCATACAGACGGATCCGAAGATCCGTCTGCATAAAAGCTTTTTCTGATCTAAGTTTTCACTTCGTGAAAACTCATATCCGACAGTATATTCTAACACAGAAGCGTTCCCATGGTGATGGGGACGCTTCTAGTTAGAATACACTGCAAACTTTGTACAAGACTGCCCCCTGCTGCCTGGCAGCACCCGATCTCTTACAGGGGGATATGATAGCACAATTAACCCCTTCAGGTGCGACACCTAAAGGGGTTAATTGTACTATCATATTCCCCTGTAAGAGATCAGGGCTGCCAGGCAGCAGGGGGCAGACCCCCCCCCCCCCTCCCCAGTTTGAATATCGTTGGTGGCACAGTGTGCGCCCCCGATCGGGCCCCCCCTTCCTCCCTCTAATGTTAGAAATCAGTTGGTGGCACAGTGTGCGCCCACCATCGCCCCCCCTCCCTCCCTCTATTGTAATAAATCGTTGGTGGCACAGTGTGCCCCCACCATCGCCCCCCCTCCCTCCCTCTATGGTAATAAATCGTTGGTGGCACAGTGTGCCAACCACCATTGGCCCCCCTCCCTCTATAGCAGTAACAACATTGGTGGCAGTGTGCGGCCTCCCATTCCCCCCCCCCCATCATTGGTGGCAGCGGAGTTCCGATCGGAGTCCCAGTTTAATCGCTGGGGCTCCGATCGGTAACCATGGCAACCAGGAAGCTACTGCAGCCCTGGTTGCCATGGTTACTTAGCAATAGTACAACAGTAGAAGATTCATACTTACCTGCTTGCTGCTGCGATGTCTGTGAACGGCCGGGAGCTCCTCCTACTGGTAAGTGACAGTTCTTTAGCAATGCGCCGCACAGACCTGTCACTTACCAGTAGGAGGAGCTCCCGGCCGTTCACAGACATCGCAGCAGCAAGCAGGTAAGTATGAATCTTCTACTGTTGTACTATTGCTAAGTAACCATGGCAACCAGGACTGCAGTAGCGTCCTGGTTGCCATGGTTACCGATCGGAGCCCCAGAGATTAAACTGGGACTCCGATCGGAACTCCGCTGCCACCAATGATGGGGGGGAATGGGAGGCCGCACACTGCCACCAATGTTGTTACTGCTATAGAGGGAGGGGGGGCCGATGGTGGTTGGCACACTGTGCCACCAACGATTTATTACAATAGAGGGAGGGAGGGAGGGGGGCGGGGGGGGGTGCACACTGTGCCACCAACGAATTATTACAATAGAGGGAGGGAGGGGGGGCGATGGTGGGCGCACACTGTGCCACCAACGATTTCTAACATTAGAGGGAGGAAGGGGGGCGCACACTGTGCCACCAAACGATTTATTACAATAGAGGGAGGGAGGGGGGGCGGGGGGGGCGCACACTGTGCCACCAACGAATTATTACAATAGAGGGAGGGAGGAGGGGCGATGGTGGGCGCACACTGTGCCACCAACGATTTCTAACATTAGAGGGAGGAAGGGGGGGCCCGATGGGGGGCGCACACTGTGCCACCAACGATATTCAAACTGGGGAGGGGGTGGGGGTCTGCCCCCTGCTGCCTGGCAGCCCTGATCTCTTACAGGGGAATATGATAGTACAATTAACCCCTTTAGGTGCCGCACGAAGTAGCTCATATCCGACAGTATATTCTAACATAGAGGCGTTCCCATGGTGATGGGGAAGCTTCAAGTTAAAATATACCATCGGATTGGAGAAAACTCCAATCCGATGGTATAAAAGAACTCCAGACTTTACATTGAAAGTCAATGGGGACGGATCCGTTTGAAATGGCACCATATTGTGTCAACATCAAACGGATCCGTCCCCATTGACTTGCATTGTAATTCAGGACGGATCCGTTTGGCTCCGCACGGCCAGGCGGACACCAAAACGACTTTTTTTTCATGTCCGTGGATCCTCCAAAAATCAAGGAAGACCCACGGACGAAAAAACGGTCACGGATCATGGACCCACGGACCCTGTCTTTGCGGACCGTGAAAAAAAACTGTCGTGTGCATGAGGCCTTTCCCTAATACATATATAGTTTTTACATCTTTCAAAGTGAATGTTCACCTTTAGGCCCCCTTGCACACGATCAGGATTGCGTGCGGATTTTCCACGCGGATTTGCGTGCAGAAAATCTGCACCGTAGGTCATGTACATTGTATTCTATGAGAATTTGAAATTCTCAATGCACACGATGCAGATTTTTTCCACGCGGATTTTGACCTGCGGTGCGGATTTTAAAATCCGCGACATGTCAACTAATTTTTTTTTTCCTGACTGGATTTTCTTCATTCACTTAGTGAAATCCGCACCAGATCCGCACGAGAATCCGCATGCAAATCCGCATCAATTAATGCGGATTGACCGCACAGATTTGCCTGCGAACACCTGCGGATTTCAGTGCGGATTCTTCGCACATGAATCCTGAACGTGTGCATGTAGCCTTAAAGGACTTGTCTGAGGTAATGAAAAACTATCTAAAGTCAGGATTTGTGTTAGGCTACGTTCTAACGATGGACACACTGTCAAATTTTTCACGGCTATTTTTTAACCATTTGAGCATCTATTTTCTCTCTGTCTGTTCGCTCAAGATTTTGGATAATGATAGCCAATTATGTCACACTGAGACATGCTACGACTGTGACACGACAGTTGGAAACAATCCATCCAAGTTGGATGTCTCGACACCATTGACAATTGTTGCAAAAAATATTGTGCAACATGAATTTCATGCGACATGTCGCAATGTAGTTGTACCCTTTTTGTTGCGCGACTTATGGTCGTGCAACACATGTTGCTGTGTAGCCCTAGCATTAAAAGGGGTCATCCAATCCCTATAATGACCCCTGCATCCCACATCCACAATGCTAGGGAGGCTAGTCACCGTTGCGGCCTGCAATTGGCTGCAACCCCCACTGCCGGATGTTTTGATCGGAGCGATGGTGAGATGCAGCGGCGGCCGCGCGGGTTATCCAGAGGACGCGGGTTCCAGGGAGCAGGTTAGTATGCACTAGAGGAGGGGCCCGGGCATTCTGTGGGTCATTATAAGGATTGGATAGCCTCTTTAATGGCCATTTTGAATCTGTTTTACACCCATTTTTAACAGACATGAAAATGGCCACTAAAAATTGGTGATTTTTATGGGGTTAAGTTCAAACCTCAGCCCCTTCAGTGCCTGTAAAACTGATATATATATATATATATATATATATATACATACACAGAAATGAAAAAACGGGCAGCACTCCAGCAGATAAAAAATAGAAAAATACTTTATTTACCCACAAAGGTCATGCGACGTTTCGGCTCTACACAGGAGCCTTCCTCAAGCTATATATATATATATATAAAACCCCCTATAGTGGTCTCAGTATGGTGCACACCGCTTTGCGCTCACTGTTAGTTAAAATGGCCCCCAGTATAGATAATGGCACCCTTAGTGCCTCCTGGTAGTTATAATAGCCCATAGGTTGTGCCCCAGTATACATATTAGCCCCCAGATGTGCTCCCATGCATAATGCCCCCACCTTTCCCCTATCCTCGCTAGTACTAATATAAAAAATAAATTAAAAAAATCATAAAATACTCACCTCATCCACTTGAACATGCAGGGACATTCACTCCTCAAATCCTCACTCTTCAATGGATGCAACAGGACCTGACGTTCCCAACACTGTGACATCACAACACTGGCAGAGCAGGTCCTGCTACATTCAGTGTCCCCGCATGTTCAAGTGGATGAGTTGTTTTTTTTTTTATGTAATTTTACTCCTGAAAGACCTTTGTATCCAATTTTAATGGCAATCACACTAGTGGAGTCCTGTCTATACAGCCCATTGATTTCAACGTGGTTCATCTGTCAGTGAAAATGGCCAAAAATAGGACATGTTCTATTTTTGGACGGCCGCTATTTACTGGCCTTTATCCGCTTCCCAACCAGGGCCAGGTCTTTAAAGATACAGTATAGCCGCTGGGTGCCTGTTGTTTCAAACAGAAGACACCCCTGGCTCATATCCGTGTTGCAGACTTTTAACACTTCAGATGCCCTGGTCAATCCTGACCACAGCATGGCCGTATTTCACAGTTGTGTGAATGTGGCCTTAAATTAGGAAAAGAGGCTGTAAATCCCCTTTTAAAATCCCACTGCATCCAGTGCCTCTGCTCTGGCCCTACTCGCAAGGCTTTGTTTACATAGCTGCAGCAGTGATGTAGCCCTACACCCCACCTGACTACTGCAGCCAATCACTGGCCACCTCAGTGGTCTCACACAGTATACCGCTGAGGCCAGTGTTTGGCTGCAGTGGAGATGTGGAGTATACCAGCACATCATTGCTGCAGTCAAGTAAACAGTAGTACTGGATGTAACAGGGGCTAAATTGGTGAGTACAGCTCCTTTTCTTATTTTAGCACAATCCCTGGTTTTGGGCAAGTTTTTCATTATCAAAGACAACCCCATTAATCACTACTGTTACCTATAGAAACAACCTACCTAAAAAAGTGAATCACTTCATAAATATATTACATTACCAATATTGTACTGTATGTATTCACAATGCATCAAGCTTTAGATCTAAAATCTCCCACCACTTCCGGCTGCCCTAATGTCTGCACAGAGCTTCCTCTGGTGATTTGCATCATACGAGGTGTTCTCTTTATGCCAGGGTCTGTACAGTAATCTTATAGAGGAAACATTCACTGTCTCATTATATTATAGGAGGTCTGCTAAGCAGGTAGGGGTGCGTCTGACAACAAGCTTGTGGACTGTCGCACACTAGCAATCAGTAGAAGTGTAAATGCAGCTCTGAAGTACAACACAGCCTGTAACTCATGCACATTGACTGTATTTTTAAAACAGATAGCCCACTAACTACAATTGTCAAATATCCATCTTATAAGATCCAGGTGCTTGTCTGTTTTTGTAGATAAGAACAGCCCTTGATGGGAGTAAGAAAAAAACACAATGCACATGGAAGCTATGCATTTTCAAGAGTTTTTAAGAGGGTTTGAAAATCAGACATGGCGTTCTGCATGAGGTCTTAAAGGGGGTCTCTCAGTGGTTTTGACCATGACCATGCTAAACTGTTGCCAGCACCAGGCATGGGACAGAGAGAACAGGACTAACATACCTTTTGTGAAGTTATTATTATCAGGAGTAGTGTAAATATTAATAGTAATTCTGCCAGGTTCTCCTCCTGCAAGTGCCCAGGAGCAATGATGGCCAGTTTGCCGTGTTCACCCGCAAAACCATGCGGGCTGCCATCTTAACTCACAAGTCCGGTGATGCACAGGTAAATCTTTACCTGTACCTGTGTCGGGAGCCGGTCTGAAACAAATGCTGTCACCGGGAGCAGACAGCTCTGAGAACAGCCTGATGAAGGCCCCAGGCGGCTGTTCTCAGAACTGCCTGCTCCAGATGACCGCATTTGTTTCAGACCGGCTCGGGCACAGACACAAGTAAGGACTTACCTGTGCATCGCCGGACTTGTGAGAAAAGATGGCAGCTCGCATGTGTTCGTGGGCGAACACGGCTAACTGGCCATCACTGCCCAGGAGGTGTTGCTTCACTATGAAGTGCGCTCTGCATTGAGCTGCTTCACAACCTCTCCCCTCTGCTCTTATTGATAGCTACAGCATCCAACCAAGAGACGGCTACATCTCTCAGGGCAGAGGGGAGGAGATGTGTAGCAGCTCAATGTGTCAGAATATTTATACTGCTCTGATTAACAGTCTATATTCTTTATGTAAATAAATTAGGATCTGTAAGGGAGGGGATTCTAACTTATTATCATAAAGACCAAGCCAATAAGAGCTCGTGATCTGCGCTAAGTTTGACGACAAAAAGAAGGCAGTGGTAAATCAAAATATATATTTATTGAAATAATAATAATAAAGTGCAAAATAATCAAATATAAAATCGGTGATAAGGAATGGGTGGATCCCCCTAGATGACTGGATAGGAGGCCATCTGATACACCTACCTGAGGAAGTCATCAGAACCATCCGATGAACTAGGACCACCTATCTAGTCATCCAGGGGGATCCACCCATTCCTTGAGAACACCATTCCATTTCTCAATCTTTTCAAGGAAGACACAACCGTCCGGAGACAAATAGGACCAGACCAGTCTATAGTCCTGAATCTTGAAACTGATTTCTGCTAGCCGATACACTGGTATAGTATAAACTTTCCTATATTTTATAGGAGAATGAAAATAATATATTTGCATATATATATATATATATATATATATATATATACACTCACCTAAAGAATTATTAGGAACACCATACTAATGCGGTTGGACCCCCTTTTGCCTTCAGAACTGCCTTAATTCTACGTGGCATTGATTCAACAAGGTGCTGATAGCATTCTTTAGAAATGTTGGCCCATATTGATAGGATAGCATCTTGCAGTTGATGGAGATTTGAGGGATGCACATCCAGGGCACGAAGCTCCCGTTCCACCATATCCCAAAGATGCTCTATTGGGTTGAGATCTGGTGACATTTTAGTACAGTGAACTCATTGTCATGTTCAAGAAACCAATTTGAAATGATTCGAGCTTTGTGACATGGTGCATTATCCTGCTGGAAGTAGCCATCAGAGGATGGGTACATGGTGGTCATGAAGGGATGGACATGGTCAGAAACAATGCTCAGGTAGCCCGTGGCATTTAAACGATGGCCAATTGACACTAAGGGGCCTAAAGTATGCACCGGAAAACATCCCCCACACCATTACACCACCACCACCAGCCTGCACAATGGTAACAAGGCATGTTGGATACATGTTCTCATTCTGTTTACGCCAAATTTGGACTCTACCATTTGAATGTCTCAACAGAAATCGAGACTCATCAGACCAGGCAACATTTTTCCAGTCTTCAACAATCCAGTTTTGGTGAGCTTGTGCAAATTGTAGCCTCTTTTTCCTATTTGTAGTGGAGATGCGTGGTACCCAGTGGGGTCTTCTGCTGTTGTAGCCCACCTTTCTTTCCCATTCTGACATTCAGTTTGGAGTTCAGGAGATTGTCTTGACCAGGACCACAACCCTACATGCATTGAAGCAACTGCCATGTGATTGGTTGACTAGATAATCGCATTAATGAGAAATAGAACAGGTGTTCCTAATAATTCTTTAGGTGAGTGTATATTTTACATTAACCATAGGCTGACCTGTTACATGTGCGCTTGGCACCTGAAGACATCTGTGATGGTCCCATGTTAATATATGCAAATGAGCCTCTAGAAGCAACCGGGGCGTTGCCATTACACCTAGAGGCTCTGCTCTCTATGCAACTGCTGCACCCTTTTTACTTTAATTAACAGGGCCAGTCAGTGTAAACGTGATCACACCTGGTCCTGTCAGAGGACGAAGCAGTTGCAGAGAGAGCAGAGCCTCTAAGTGTAATGGTAACGCCCCCATTGCTCCTAGAGGCTCATTTGCATATATTAAAACTCACTTTTTCTCAGCAATACAGGCACATATGAACATGGGACTAACACAGATGCCTTCAGCTGCCAAGTGCACATGTAACAGGCCAGCCAGTTTCATAGGTACAAATCTGCCGACAGATGCCCTCTTAAAGTCAATATTTACACTACTCCCGTTCTGAAAAAGATATGTTTGTACTGATCCACTCAACCCTGACCTAGTGCTTTCAGCAGGTTAGCATGGTCAAAACTGTGGAAAGAGAATCTTTAATGCATTGAGAAGTACAGTCATCAACTTATTAGCCCCAGCATTGGACTGGCCCACCAGAGGATCCTCCAGTGGGCCCAGATTCTGATACCATAGTTGATCCCAGATGTCCAGGAGAAGAAAAAAAAACATTGGGTGCTGCTTTTGGAGCCAATAACTTGCAACTAGGACCAATTTCTTATACTTTTGATGATATGGGGGTTGGGCCCAAATAATAATTTCCTCTAGTGGGCCCAAAAAACCCCACTCCGTCTCTGATTAGCCCTATACCTGCATGCACTATCTACCGTACATACTTTTAATATGTGAACATAGCTGTTTATGATACCTTGCTAGGTTGCATGTCTAGGCTGAGATTCCGGTGGTCAGCCAGCATCAGCAATACCCATACACTGTGCAGTAAGAAAATCATTACGCTGTCAGTTCTCAAATACAAAACTCAGCTGTTTCCTTTTTCTGAGCCTATATGTGCGTCTTGTCTCCAAACTGATCTAGAGGACTATGCACAGAGAGTCCATACAACATATACAGGAGCACAGCCAGAGGAGCGCAAAGAACAATGTACTGTACCATGGACGGCAAATGCCCCCAAGTTTCAACACCACTTTCATGTCGGCCCATTACAAATTCATTATGAAATAGCACCATTGCATCAGCGACAGCCTGTATATAGGTATGCAGCACTAAAGCCAGGACGGCAACCACACCAGATACACAATACAACTGTATATTATAATGGCCTAGTACAGCAGGCCCAAGCAGAAACTTTGCATCATGCCTATCACGTGAATTAACTCTGCAGCTGCCATAACAAATGATGACTGTGGAGTGCATTGAGTCATTATTATACATCAAGGTTAATCACTGCATATTTAATTCCTTAGCTATTGATATTGGTTTCGGAAGATCCAATGACCGATGCTGAACATGCAGCTTTTGTGAGGGTCTGAAATGCATTGCCGGTTTTGACTGGAGCATCCTCTACATACATATACGGTATACGCTATAGATTGTATGTATGCAGCGGATGCTGTCATGCTGGATTACACAGAGACTTAAGGGAGCCATCACTTACTCCATTTTAAACAGCGACTTGTCATCTAAGATACATAGTTGTCCTTTTTTCCTCCTCCACTGCAGAGCTGTCTCGCTGGCCTGGGGAGGGTTAACCACAGGACAAGGGATACACACAGAATTGCAAAGACCATTCTCAGCACACATAATCCTTGCACAATGGATGCATCATCTTAAAGTGCCCCCTCCTCCCAACGGTGCCAATAAAAAATAAAAATAAAAAAAATAAAAATAAATGGGGGGGGGGGGGGTTAAAATTGGAGAATGGGGTTAATTACGCAGGCACTAGAATTTCAGCCAAGCCCCCTCCCCCCTACCTCATTCCCTCTTGAATAGAGAGACAGACGAAAGCCATAGCAGCCTCGATAAACAGGAATGGAGCAAGACAGCATACACTCTCACATATATATACACACACATGGGTGAATGGGGGTGGGGTGGAGGGGGCGGAATGTGTGTAGCAGCAGAGAGAGAGAGAGAAAGAAAGATGAATGAATTGTGTGAATGAATAAGAAATGAATGGAAGTTAAAGGCAATGCTAGGCCCTCCGCGGAAGAGGCAGCATCATCAGAGTGTGTGTCTAGGGAAAGGGAGGGGGGGTTTAAAGCCCCCTCTCAGCCCCCCCCCCCCCCCATACACACGCACACCCACCCACCGATAATGCATATAAAACAGTACTGTGAAAGGAGGAGAGAAGGGCAACAAGAGACATTTTTTGCCGGTTCGAAAGACAGATCCTTTTTACCTGTAAATATACCAGACACTTCTCCTTCGGGGGCCCAATGCAGGCCAGCTAGAGGAGAGGGAGAGTTGCATCCTGCCATCTGACAAAGCCATGATGCTTCTCCGAACCTCAGAATTACAGCAGAGCTCAACCTCATTCTAAAAAGCCTCGCTGATATAGAGAGACAGAGAGAGAGAGAGAAAAAGAGAGCGAGAGAGAGCGAGCGAAAGAGGCAGTGCGCCTGTGATGGTATAGCAGCAGCGCAGCCGTCTGTACGCTAGCCTAGCCAAGACCCAGTGTAAGATACTCACATCATTGCCTCCGTGTGCCTGTGAGCAGGGCAGCAGTGCCTAAGACTGTAGTCATTGGCAGACTGTTCAATCAAACAAGAGAGAGCAAGCCAGCAAGGGAACTGTTCCTGGTGCTGAAAGCTAACTGCTTGCTTTAAGAGAGTAGGGTCTTTTAACCCATGCCGGCCTATAATGTACATGGGGACTCTGACGACCTGAAATTTTTAAAAATAAATAAATTCAACCAGCTCTTGCTGCCACTACTGCAGCTCAATGCAGAGCACAAGAAAAGAAATAAGAAAAATCCCAGAAAATACATAGAGAAAAAGACTTGAGAAATAGACAATAGCACAGTAAGGGATGATTGTTAGAACTTGATTGAATAGGCGGAACGGGAAAGGCTGAAAACCTTCCCGCTGCATTGCTTGAGGAAGGACTGGAGATTTCAATGCCATTGACATTTAACATGCCATTACTTCTATGGCTAAGGTAGGAGACCTGGGGCCTTCCAGATGTTGTGGAAGTACAATCCCCAGCATGTTGCGGGAGCCGCATGGGAGTGCTGGGACAGCTAAAGCTAGTGAATGGTTTAGCATTCTGGGTGACATCAATTAATGGCACGAACCCCTTTTCTGCAGAGTTAGATTTCTCCCAGCGACTACTGCTCTGCCTGTGTAAGTGCCTGTCGTGGTCGTTTCGGTAGATTTGTCATTGGGGTCATTTATATTCATGAACAAGGAAGATCAGGATGAACTATAACCATGTGACCCATGTCATCAGAAAGCTATTCAATTCCTTTATTGGCTGTAATCTATTTTTCATGGGCACAGGAACGGTAGCAGTTCCCACCCACCCACCCTTGTAGATTGCTACGTTCGCAGTTTGGGGAGCTTTTGCTTGTGGGGCCAGGTAGGTGGTTGATGGAGATTGGCCAGGCAGTTCTTTTTTTCATGGCGGCCTTGGCGGTTGGAGGTACTTGGAGTTGGTGTTAATGGTGGCTCTGGAGTGGAGTGGAGGGAGCCAAGAGGGTTGTGGACTCCTCAGGCATTGGAATCGAAGCTGTTAGATGGTGGGAATCTGCCCAGGTTGTTGCTCATGTTTGTACAGTTCTGCCTCTGAGCTGGCGGCTATCGGCTAGAGGTAATTTTGTTAAGGGACGGGCAGATTTCCACCAAGTTTTTTTGGGTTCCAAGGACCCTCCCTGTTGGGTAACATATTTAGAAATGTTGGTGGTTCGTGGAGGGTCTTATGGAGAAAAGGGCCTTTGGGGATGTTATTTGTTAAATCCACCTATGTGTCTTTCTTGGGGATAGGGGAAACTCAGGAGATGGATGCTTGGGGAGGAGAGTGATTTGACAATACCCTAGTCATGAGAATCCTTAGGGCCAGTTCACACTGAGTTTTTGGCACTGATGTTGGAAGGTTTCTGCCTCAAACTCAGCTCCAAAAAACAACTTCAAACAACCTCCCATTCATTTCAATGGGAAAATGCAGTTGCGTTTTTTCTACATGGAGGCGGAATCCAAGCTGAATCTCCCATTGAAGTGAATGTGAAGTATTTAAAATAAAAATGCTCTGTGCCTGTGAAAATGTTTTTTGCGTGTTTTCTCCAACTAAAACCAAATCTGAAAATGCAGTTCTGTATTGAAGTAAACACCCCCTTGGTTAAAAAAAAAAGCTGTCAACAAAGCATCAAAAAACGCACAAAAATGCGCTGAAAAAAATTCCTTGCTGCATTTTGCAGACAGATTTTCAGCCCTTATTGTAGTTCCTTGCATGCAGTCTACTAGATAGTAGATGAACTCCTACAGGGTCCTTTTACTGCTTGAAATATAGGGTAGGCCCATCACTGGGAATAGCTCCCTGAGAACTATAGAGCAGGGAAGTGAACGCTTCAGCAATTTCACTCCATCTATATCCATAGAAGTTGATAATGGAGACGGGCAGAGTAATACTGCCCCTGTTCACCTTGGAGGACTAGAAATCCAGATATCAATTGATGACAGAATTCAGTTCAGTCACACAGAACTCATCAGACGCTCCAGCTGGAGGTGACACCACTTACAGATATAGATTTTTTCATGAAGCTGTTTGGTCACTGTGCGGTGGCATCAGATGGTGTGTGGTGACATTGTATGGCTGCACAACATTTCATATGCAAATAGAACTGAGAAATGGGGATCATTGTAAAATAAAGTGGTATTATACCTACTATAAATGAAAAAATAATAGCTCTTAGCGCACATTTTTGATCAAACGTGTGTCGGGCCCATCTACCAGGCTTCAAGTCAGCTTCCGCAGATGGGTCTCTAACAGAGCTGCCTCTCTTGGACTGACCTAAGCCTACAATATTCAGGGCAGTGTAGGAACCAGCTACATTTATAGGTAGCTTAGGTAAGTCCAAGAGAGGCAGTTCTGTTAGTGTTAGGTACCCATCTGCGGAAGCCAACTTGACGCCTGGTAGATGGGCCCGACAGACGTTTGATCAAAAACGTGCGCAAAGAGCTTCTATTTTTATTTATTTATAGTAGGTATAATACCACTTTAATTTAAAATAATCCCGATTTCCCAGTTCTTTTGTTTGCATATGAAATGTTGTGCAGCCATGCTTTCCTTAGTTCTTTGTATGCTTGTTTTATAGATATGCACCTGTGACCATGAATGTGCTAGTCAAAATTTTCTTGTGGTGGCATTGTATGGCACTACTACTGGGATAGTATGTTATTTGTGCAGCGTATGGTGATTAAGGCATTGTATACCACTGTTATTGGAAACTGTATGAAAGTGTTATTTGGTCAACCTATGGCACTCTTTTGGCGTCATATTATATAGTGTGGCACTTATACTTGAAGGGGGCAATGATCGTCTGGCGCTGCAAATGGTTACCCAAGTGACAGTTCAGGTTGGAAGCGCATAATAATCAGGCAGGCAGCGATAACTGAACTCACAGAGACTTTACTCCAAAAAGGTTCTCAAGCTTAAAGGGGATGGCCCCTTTTTGGCCAATGTGTATGTAAGATGACTATATGGCAATTATTAACCCCTTCCCGACCTTTGACGTACTGTTACGTCATGAGAACCACTGAGTTCCCGCAATTTGGCATAATAGTACGTCATAGTGCGCAAAAAAAACGGTGCCAAAATTAATATAGAGCAATAAAAAAATCATATGTACCCCAAAATAGTACCAATAAAACTGGCACCTTATCCCGTAGTTTCCAAAATGTGGTAAATTGTTTGAGTTTCTACTGTAGGGGTGCATCAGGGGGGCTTCAAATGGGACATAGTATCTAAAAACCAGTTCAGCTAAATTTGCCTTCCAAAAACCATATGGCGTTCCTTTCCTTCTGTGCCCTGCTGTGTGCAGCAGTTTACGATCACATGTGGGGTGTTTCTGTAAACCGCAGAATCAGGGTAATAAATATTGAGTTTTATTTGGCTGTTAACCCTTGCTTTGTTACTGGAAAAAAATGATTAAAATGTAAAATCTGCCAAAAAAGTGAAATTCTGAAATTTCATCTCCATTTTCCATCAATTCTTGTGGAACACCTCAAGGGTTAAGAAAGTTTGTAAAATCAGTTTTGTATACCTTGAGGGGTATAGTTTCTAAAATGAGGTCATTTTTGGGTGGTTTCTATTATGTAAGCCTCACAAAGTGACTTCAGATCTGAACTGGTCCTTAAATAGTGGGTTTTGGAAATTTTCCAAAAGATTTCAAGATTTGCTTCCATACTTCTAAGCCTTCTAATGTCCCCCCTCCCAAAAAAAATTTCATTTTAAAAATGATCCAAACATGAAGTAGACATATGGGGAATGTAAAGTAATTACTATTTTTGAAGGTATTACTATCTATTATAAAAGTAGAGAAATAGAAATTTGGAAATTTTTCAAAATTTTGGGTAAATGTGTTATTTTTTTATGAATAAAAATGTTTTTTTTTTAACTTATATTTAACTTATTGTTTTCTCGTACAATATGTGACGAGAAAACAATCTCACAATGGCCTGTATAAGTAAAAGCATTTTAAAGTTATCACCACATAAAGTGACATGTCAGATTTGCAAAAGATAGCCTGGGCAGGAAGGTGAAAACAGGCCCAGGGTTGAAGGGGTTAATATAGCCATTGCTGACATTCTGTGGCCGTTTGTTAGATTTTATAAGCCATGTCCCTTTGTTGTGAAATCTTCTGTGCTGTCCGCATAGAGATCCTGTCCATAAGATGGCGGCTGATGGAGGGTCATGTGACTGACACATCACTCAGCCCCCTCCATTCACACACACTACACCTGCACTAAACTCCCAACACTATAAATGGCAGGTACAGTGTATATGACTGGAAGAGGCTCAGTGATTCACCTGATCACATGACCCTCCATCAGTGGCCATTTTATGGACAGGACTCCCTTGAGGACAGCAAAAAAGACATGGCCAAGAAGGTGGCATAGCTTTTGAAATATAGAAAAACGCCCAGTATAACAACAAATGCTATATTAGTAAGTGTCATACTGTCAGAAGCGCATTGGCCCTAGACCTTACAGGGAAACCTGACAGTGGGCTGATGCCTAAACTCTCCTCAGAGTCGGCCAGTGGAAGTTTTTGGGGATGTATTTTGTGCTGCTGGCAGTATTTTGTGATGGACTGTGGTATTTGGCTCTGTTGGGGTGGTATAATGTGCCACAATATGGTATTGTTGGCTCTGTCTTCCATCAATTTGGACCCGACTTTTTTTCCAGGGCCACTTTAAGTTCCCAATCCGCCCCTGTATACTGTCATCTTACAAACACATTGATCAATTGTAGCCAGAAAGTTCCCAAACCCGTTAACAGTTGGCATTTGAGGCAACAAGCTTTACGGCTGACAGTTTCTTAGCAAATAGAGGGCACAGTATTTTTAATAGAACGTTACTTCAGCTAATGGAGGCTTTCCACCAACGGTTTCATATGCTAGTCGGGCCTTTGAGTCTACTTCCCTCATACAGATTATACTTGGGATGAGTTGTTTTTGGTCTGGTGGTCCGGACCCTCTGCACCACATTAGCAGGCCTGCTGTCTTGGTCTCCTACACCTCTCATCCACAGTACCACATCTCCAGACCTCTTCACTAGGGCCAGACTGTCAGTCAAACTCCATCTTGGGGCCGTGGTGGACACCAAACATCTAGTCTTCAACCCGGACGCCGCTTAGCAACCTCTTATCACAATACCAACAAAATATGTCATACACCATTTGGGGAATGACAGCTCCTTAGCTCCCCCAGCAGCTCCACCTCCTAGTGGTCTCACTGTTGAGTCTGTGTTGGCGTACTTTGCTTCAAATGTTTCAAAAGTTGCACGTTATTAAATCTGGCACATCTTTAAACTTAATGCTACTGTGTTTTTTTAACCTCTACTGAAGTAAATTTCAAATTTTTTTGCCACTTTTTTTAAAAAAGCCCCAGTGATAAACCTGGCCTGAAATGAATTAACACAGCTAATCACGCCTGCTTTCCAAAACCACATTTGCCACATTTTTTAAAGACAATTAAAACCTTTTTTACCCAGTTTAGTCTAAAGCAATACAGAATATTAATAACTAAGCAAAACTAACACAGTCAACCACATCACTTTGTAGGGTGGATGCTGCCACTCCCCCATCCTACATACTTAGGGCTCGTTCACATGAACGTGCCCGTGCTGTGGTCAGCAGATTGGGGTCCGCAATGCACAGGCATTGTCCGTTGGGCAGGCGCATGGGGATCGCAGACCCATTCACTTGAATGGGTCTGCGATCCTTCCGTTCCGCAAAAAAAATAAAGCAAGTTCTATCTTTTTGCGGTGCGGAAGCATGGTACGGAACCCCAGAAAGGACTCCATATTGTTTCCATAGTGTTCCGTTCCGTGCTTCCGTTCCCCATCTCCGGATTTGCGGACGCATTGAGGTGAATGGGCCCGCATCCATGATGCGGAATGGCCACGGAACGCTGTCCGTGTATTGCGGATCCGTAAATGCAGTTCACAATACGGCAACGGGCAGCAATTCGCTGCTTGGTATTACGAAACAGCGTATGGGGAGGGATTCCAACAGAATGTACTGTACAGGGCACCATCCAACATAAGGCTGTCCTATGATGCAATTCATTTATTACTACATAAATCCAATAGGTCAAAATTGGTAGTAGGAAATTAAAGTAGAAATAAAATTCCTTTCTTGGGGTACCTGCACACTGTGCAGATTTTTATGCAGAAAATCCACATGAAAACAGCATGAAAAACACAATAACAGCTGCACATAAATCTACACTATTTATTGTGGACAATGTTTGGTTTTTATGTGGTTTTTAGTGTGAATTTTCTGTGTATTTTAACAACCCCATTGAAGTCTATGGGGAAACCAAAATACGTTAGCTGCAGAGCTGCACAAAATAATTAACATACAGTACTACCTATTGTAAAACCTGCACCACAGGAGCATTTCCATATGTGCAAAATACACCCTGTGTACATGAGATTTGCTGGTGTAATAATTCATGAGATAAAACCGCACATAATCTGCACTGTGTTGGTACCCTTGGGGCAAAAAGAGAGATTAAGGTCATTATATTATACATAAAGAAAAACTTTTAATATAGAGATCAATTAATATTAAAGGGCTTCTGTCACCCCACTAAAGTCATTTTTATTTTTTTGGCTAGTTACATTCCTTATAGCGCGATATATGAGAATATAATGTTGTTACTTACTTTCATTCGGCCGTTTCTTAAGAAAACGAAGTTTTATAATATGCAAATCAGGTCTCTACCAGCAAGTAGGGCGTCTACTTGCTGGTAGCCGCCGCAAAAAACCGCCCCCTCGTCGTGTTGATTGACAGGGCCAGCCCTACTTGCTGGTAGAGACCTGATTTGCATATTATAAAACTTCGTTTTCTTAAGAAATGGCCGAATGAAAGTAAGTAACAACATTATATTCTCATATATTGCGCTATAAGGAATGTAACTAGCCCAAAAAAAATAATGACTTTAGTGGGGTGACAGAAGCCCTTTAAGTTTATGTCTGTTTTTGTCTTTGCAAAAATAGTGAGGGTCCTTTGTCTTTCAGCATCTTAAAAGGGTTCTGCACTTTGCTTTAACTCATGATCTATCTTCTGGATAGATCATCAGCTTCTGATTGGTGGGGTCCGACACCCGGGACCCCCACCGATCAGCTGTTTGAGAAGGCAGCGGCACTCCAGTAGCGCCGCGGCCTTCTCACTGTTTACCGCCGGCCCACTGACGTCACGACTAGTATCAACTAGCGTGGACGGGGCTAAGATGTGTTCACTTGAATGGTGCGATATATGAGAATATAATGTTGTCACTTACTTTCATTCGGCCGTTTCTTAAGAAAACGAAGTTTTATAATATGCAAATCAGGTCTCTACCAGCAAGTAGGGCGTCTACTTGCTGGTAGCCGCCGCAAAAAACCGCCCCCTCGTCGTGTTGATTGACAGGGCCAGCCGCGATCTCCTCCTCCGGCCGGCCCTGTCAGCATTTTAAAAATCACGCGCCTCTGTTCATTTGGCGCAGGCGCTCTGAGATGAGGAGGCTCGTCTCCTCAGAACTCCCTCAGTGCGCCTGCGCCGATGACGTCTTCTCTTTCGGTGATGTCATCGGCGCAGGCGCACTGAGGGAGTTCTGAGCAGACGAGCCTCCTCATCTCAGAGCGCCTGCGCAGAATGAACAGAGGCGCGCGATTTTTGAAATGCTGACAGGGCCGGCCCGGAGGAGGAGATCGCGGCTGGCCCTGTCAATCAACACGACGAGGAGGTGTTTTTTTGCGGCGGCTACCAGCAAGTAGACGCCCTACTTGCTGGTAGAGACCTGATTTGCATATTATAAAACTTCATTTTCTTAAGAAACGGCCGAATGAAAGTAAGTAACAACATTATATTCTCATATATCGCACTATAAGGAATGTAACTAGCCCAAAAAAATATAATGACTTTAGTGGGGTGACAGAAGCCCTTTAACTTTATGTCTGTTTTTGTCTTTGCAAAAATAGTGAGGGTCCTTTGTCTTTCAGCATCTTAAAAGGGTTCTGCACTTTGCTTTAACTCATGATCTATCTTCTGGATAGATCATCAGCTTCTGATTGGTGGGGTCCGACACCCGGGACCCCCACCGATCAGCTGTTTGAGAAGGCAGCGGCACTCCAGTAGCGCCGCGGCCTTCTCACTGTTTACCACTGACGTCACGACTAGTATCAACTAGCGTGGGCGGGGCTAAGATGTGTTCACTTGAATGGTGCTTAGCCCCGCCCACGCTAGTTGATACTAGTCGTGACGTCAGTGGGCCGGAGGTAAACAGTGAGAAGGCAGCGGTGCTACTGGAGCGCCGCTGCCTTCTCAAACAGCTGATCGGCGGGGGTCCCAGGTGTCGGACCCCCGCCGATCAGAAGCTGATGATCTATCCAGAGGATAGATCATCAGTTAAAACAGAGTGCAGAACCCCATTCATTTTCAAGGATCAAGTTACTTGGTGTAATACTGTACAACATTGGAGTGATGTGAAGCCACCGGAGCTAGGAGTTTGGTTGAAAGAGGTTTAACTAAAACTCAAGCTCCTACCTAAGTTATCAATGCAAGACTGGAGTTCTATCACTGCTTGACCTCTGACCAGGATTGCCACTTGAGTAAACCACCAGCCTAGTCAGTATTTGTGGCAGGAAGCTGGTGCCAGTATCAGACATCCCAACCTGCAAAAACTCATTTCAGGGAGGTCCACTTCTCATTTCCGGGAGGTTTTCATTTTTTTTTTCTTTCACAAACTTTTCATTACATTTTCCAAACATATGCAGTATCTGCACACTTTGCTCTATGGTGTGAAGGACTGGGCTCATTACCCTGCCCCAAATTATCATATTTATGTATATGATTAAAGGGATTCTGTCACCACCTATAAGCCCTGTGAGCTAAACATATGCTCATGTCCAGGGTAGCATTCTGATTTCTAAGGTGGCCTTATAAAAGCTATTTGTGGCTTTATTCTGCGGAAAAAACGGTTTTACTAACCTGTCAATCATTGAATTAAGGTGCCCAAGCAGGGGAGGTCTGTGTATGCATGGTGCCCGGCCGCACGCATCGCTGTTCGTGCCCAGCGCCGTCTTCTACTCCTCAGTGCCCCCTCTCCCTCCTCCCGCTTTGAGATCCCGCGCGTGCGCACAGGCTCAGCCTGATGCGCCGTTGCGGACTGCTGGCATCGGCTTCTTCTTGCACTGTGTGCACGCGCCGAGAAGGGGACACTGCTACAGGTTGCCAGAAAGGTTTACTGCGAGTAAACCTTTCCGGGATATATTGTTTCACATGCGGGCGTCAGGGAGCCGCTATCTAATAGCGGGAGACTCCCTGAACGTCCGGGAGACTTGAGATCCCTGCAGTATTACCAATGTGCCAGTAATTCCCTACACTGCATAGGAGTTCCTTTGTTAACTTTGTCTGTGTCTATTAAGTCAGTGATATGACGATTGGGGGGGTATACCTCTGTATATCTGCCTCTGATTTTAAATTGTTACTGCTAGGTCTCAAACCAGGACCTTCTGTATGGGAGACATACTATGAAGTGAGCCACAAACCTCACTGCTATTAATGGGAGGATTTTCTCTAAAAACCTCAGTACTAATTTTCCCATGCACAATGTAATGGTATTATATACTACAGATACACCTCTAAGGCCTCTTTCACTCGAGCGTGTCCGGATTAGGCAAACCCGCGCGAGTAGGTACGCAATTGCAGTCAGTTTTGACTGCGATTGCGTTCTGTTGTTTAGTTTTTATCGCGCGGGTGCAATGTGTGTTGCACGCGCGTGATAAAAAACCGACTGTGGTACCCAGACCCGAACTTCTTCACAGAAGTTCAGGTTTGGGTTAGTTGTAGTGTAGATTGTATTATTTCCCCTTATAACATGGTTATAAGGGAAAATAATAGCATTCCGAATACAGAATGCATAGTAAAATCATGTTAAAAAAAAGGTTAAAAAAAAATATATATTTAACTCACCTTAATCCTCTTGTTCGCGCATCCGGCATCTCTTCTGTCTTCAGCTGTGAGGAATAGGACCTTTGATTACGTCACTGCGTTCATCACATGGTCCATTACATGATCCATCACCATGATAAAAGATCATGTGATGGACCATGTGATGAGAGTAGTGACGTCATCAAAGGTCCTATTCCTCACAGATGAAGACAGAAGAGATGCTGGCCGCGCGAACAAGTGGATTAAGGTGAGTTAAATTATTATTATTATTATTTTTTTAACCCTCCATCCCTATTTTACTTTGCATTCTGTATTCAGAATGCTATTATTTTCCCTTATAACCATATTATAAGGGAAAATAATAATGATCGGGTCCCCATCCCGATCGTCACCTAGCAGCCGTGCATGAAAATCGCACCGCATCCGCACTTGCTTGAGGATGCTTGCGATTTTCATGCAACCCCATTTATTTCTAAGGGGCCTGCGTTACATGAAAAACGCACAAAATAGAGCATGCTGCGATTTTAACGCAACGCACAAGTGATGTGTGAAAATCACTGCTCGTGTGCACAGCCCCATAGAAATGAATGGGTCCGGATTCAGTGCGGGTGCAATGCGTTCACCTCACGCATTGCACCCGTGCGGAAATCTCCCCCGTGTCAAAGGGGCCTAAGTATATCAGTACATTGTGTGTTGTTTTATAAGAGGAAAAAAACTGAAATATGTTTGAGTAATTGCAAAAAAAAAATATTTTATTAATAGCACACAATAACTCACAATAATGACAAAACTGTCCATTAGAGGAGAAGAACAATTAAACTAAAAGAAGCGCCATCACCTTCAAATGATGGACATGAATGAAACCTGACGGAGCCCACTGACATCATGGGATTTGGTTTCCATTAGCAAACTTGGCATGCTGAGATATTGGGGGAGATTTATCGAAACTGTCATAAAGGAAAACTGGCTTAGTTGCACATAAACTGTCAGATTCCACCTTTTATTTTTCAAAGTTCCTTTGGAAAATAAAAGGTGAAATCTGATTGGTTGCTATGGACAACTAAGCCAGTTTTTCTTTAAACCAGTTTTAATAAATTTCTCCCAATGTGTACTGTATTTTAGACTAAATCTACAATGGAAACTCCTGACGGATCCTCCAATACAGATGTGGACGAAACCTAACACAGACTTCTGTGCATGTACTTAATACCCCCAACATTCACAACATACTTGATCTCTGATTGTCACACATAGCAGTTTTTTTGTTTAGAAAAGAAGTCCCGGTCACTTGAGAGATTGGTGCTTTTTCTTATAGTGTGCAAGCATAACTACCACTAATGGATTAAAGGGTTTTCGTAACCATGGAAAAGAGCAGTGTATAATGTGATAATTTTTTTTTATCCTGCCAGCAAAGGAAGCAATATGGATAATAACAATACATTAGTAAGTGGTTTGTATTAACTGGCTCTACGTAATAAATGCTATTTTGTGGATGAAGACAACCCTTTTAAGGCTTGTTCACAATCATCATTAGGAAAGGCCAGGTGATGCACATTTCAAAGCTTTATAAATACCCAGACTTCCCTAACCTTGTCCCAAAAACAGTAGCCATGGGTTCTTCTAGGCAGCTGCCTAACACTAAAATAGTTGAGGCTCACAAAAAGGAGAAGGCTAAGAAGACAGCAAAGCGTTTTCAGGTTGCTACTTCCTCAGTTCGAAATTAGATTAAGAAATGGTAGTTTACTGGAACAATGGAGGTCAAGAGTAGGTCTGGAAGACCAAGAAAAATTTCAGAGACAGCTGCTCATAAGATTACTAGAAAGGCAAAAGACCTTCAGGAATATTTAGCAGAATCTGGTGTTGTGGTACATTGTTCTACTGTTCAGCCACAGTCATTAGAAAAAAAACTCTCCTGCATCCTCACCACAAAAATTTAGTGTCAGAAGTTTGCAACAGAACATCTAAACAAGCCTGATGCATTTTAGAAACAAGTCCTGTGGACTGATAAGGTTCAAATAGAACTCTTTGGCCACAGTGAGCAAAGGTATGTTTAGAAAAAAATGGCACAGAATTTCATGAAAAGAATACCTCTCTAATAATTTCCGTATTTTTCGCCCTATAAGACGCACCGGCCCATAAGACACACCTATGTTTTTGGAGAGGAAAATAAGAAAAAAAATATTTTTAACCAAAAGGTGTGCTTTTGGTGGGGTTGGAACTAATGGTGGTCTGTGGATGGCACTATTACTGGGGATCTGTGGATGGCACTCTTATGGGGGGATCTGTGAAGGACACTGTTATGGGGGATCTGTGGATGACGCACTGTTATGGGTGGATCTGTGGATGACGCACTGTTATGGGGGGATCTGTGACGGACACTGTTATGGGAGGATCTGTGGCTGACACTGTTACAGGGGGGATCTGTGGCTGGCACTGTTACAGGGGAATCTGTGGCTGGCACTGTTACAGGGGGGATCTGTGGATGGCACTATTACAGGGGGATCTGTGGATGGCACTGTTACAGGGGGATCTGTGGATGGCACTGTTACAGGGGGGATCTGTGGGTGGCACTGTTATGGGGCATCTGTGGGTGGCACTGTTATATATGTGCCATCCACAGACCCCCCACCCCATAACAGTGCCATCCACAGACCCCCCAGCCCATAACAGTGCCATCCACAGACCCCCCACCCCTTAACTGTGCCATCCACAGATGTTCCCAATAAAACTGTCATCCACAGATCCTCCCCCGCCGCTCCAGTGCTACAATATACAAATATAAAATGTCTCATTCAATTAAAAGTGATTAAACATGCCCCCTCACTCCTAATATTACCGTACATCCTAACCGCTTCTGTAGAATGCAGGCAGGCAGGCCGGACGGCCGGCGTGTCACTCACTGACGTCACTTGCCTGCGCCGCCTGCTTCATTCATAAAGTAGGCGACGCAGGCACGTAACATCAGGGAGTTACGCTGCCGCCCGCCCGGCCTGCCTGCCTGCATTCTGAAGAAGCGGTTAGGGTGTACGGTAATATTAGGAGTGAGGGGGCATGTTTAATCACTTTTAATTGAATGAGACATTTTATATTTGTATAGTGCAACACTGGAGATCCTAAACACACCTCAAAATTTACAGTAGATTATATACCACATGGATAATGATTAGTGTTGAGCGAACCTGAACTACAAAGTACAAACTACAAACTGAGTAGTGCAGGGACAGGAAGCAGGCAGCTGAAGTGAGGGCGAGTGTTAGGAATCTCATCTGGCTATTTATTCTTTGGGTGACCTATAGCGATTTTTTTGTTGGTGCAATACACCAGCTTTGCACCCCTGACACAGAAATATAATAGTTAATCTGTCTGTTAGTTCAGTGGGTGACATATACCCATTTTTGGTGTGAGGTACACCCGCACTGCATCCGTGACAGGGAAATTAATATAGTTAATCCGTCTATTAGATCGGTGGGTGACATATACTCATTTTTGTGTGAGGTACACCTGCACTGCATCCGTGACAGGGACATTAATATAGTTAATCCATCTGTTAGTTCAATAGGTGACATATACCCATTTTTGGTGTGAGGTACACCTGCACTGCATTCGTGACAGGGAAATTAATATAGTTAATCTGTCTGTTAGTTCGGTCGGTGACCTCAAAGAATGAGGAGTAGTGTTGATCGCAAATATTTTAATAGCGAATTTTTTATCGCGACTATCGGCACTTCGAGAATTCAGGAAGATGTATAATATCTATATATTAGTAATCGCAAATATTCTAGATTTTGTTTTCATCAGTAACCTCCCTTCTTGCTTGTGGGCCAATGAGAAGGCTGCAATGTCTTTGTCAGAGCTTAGCAACATCCCTAGCAACCAATAGGAAAGTTGCCTACCCCTTACTATATAAGAACCTCCCCAGCAGCAATTTTCTGCAGTTTTTTTGCAGTTCTGAGAGAGAGAGAGAGAGAGAGAGCAGTGGCATTGCTGTGCTCTGTGCTTTCTGGATCCTATTCCTTATCCAATTACATTAGATAGTTAGCTCATATATATAATACAGATAGTTAGTGGGAGATAGTCAGTGTAGGTTAGATAGTGATATAGTGCAGGCGATAGGTTCCAGTGCAGGGTGTTAGGTATACATACATGCTACAGACATAGTGCACCAATCATTAATATCTACTCAGACCAGATAAAATGTGAAGTTGCATGTATTGCGCAAAAAATATGCGCATCATTAGTGCTGATTTGCGCAATCGTGAAAATATTGACTGGAGAACACAAATTCTAGAATTCACGAATTTATAGCAAATATTATGCGAAACATTTGCAAAATATTGCGAAAACTAATATTGCCTATGCCGCTCATCACTAATGAGGAGAGCGTCAAATAACGGACGTGGCCCTGGTCGTCGTGCTGCTGGTGGTGGAAGAGCTCCTGTTGCAGGGAGAGGACGTGGTCGATCTGTGTCAGCTCAGGTGTACGTAGGCGACAGAATGTTCAACGTTATTTTGTAGGCCCAAATACCGGTGTACGAATGGTGAGGCCAGAACAAGTAGAGGCGGTAGTAGATTGAGTGGCTGACAGTGCCTCCAGTTCCTTCACATTGTCTCCCACCCAGTCTCCTGCTGAAAGTTCAGAGTTGGCATCTGCAGCCCATGGGCATCTGTCTTTCACCTCACCCCCTTGCAAATCAGCCAAGCACTCTGAGCACCAAGTCATGCAGCAGTCTCTTATGCTTTTTGATGACTCTGCTAGCAGGGTTTCTGTGGGCCATCCACCTAGCCCTGCCCCAGAAGTGGAAGAGATTGAGTGCACTGATGCCCAACCACTTATGTTTCAGGATGTGGAATTGGGAGGACCACCGCAACACGTTTCTGATGATGACAAAACACAGGTGCCAACTGCTGCGGCTTTCTGCAGTGTGCAGACCGGCAAGGAGGCCAGTTGTAAAGGGTGGGTGGAAGATGATGTGGAGGATGATGAGGTCCTAGACCCCACATGGAATCAAGGTTATGCGAGTGACGTGTGCAGTTCGGAGGAAGAGGTGCTGGTCACACAATGGCAGCCGCACGGCAAAAGAGGGAGCAGGGTGCAAAAGCAGAGTGGCCGTCCCCTAGTACGCCTGCTACTGCCTAACGCACCCAGGGACTGAACACACTTACCCCCATTTTGCTTCCTTTTGCAGCCCTCTAGCCCTTACTATGACTATTTTACAGACAATTAAATGCACCAAAGTTCGGGTCCGCATTGACTTCAATGGGGTTCGGGTTCGGGTCAAGTTCGGGTCCCAAACTTTGATCCAAAGTTCAGCCCAACCCGGTGAACCCGAACATCCACAGGTCCGCTCATCCCTAATAATGATCCTAAACACACCTCAAAATCCACAGTAGACTACCGTATCTCAAAAGGCACATAGACCTCACGACAGCAGTGCATGCAAGATGGCCCAGGAATCTCACAGAACTGGAAGACTTTTGCAAAGAAGAATGGATGAGAATTTCTCAAACAAAAACTGAAAATCTCTTGGCTGGCTACAAAAAGTGTTTACAAGCTGCGATAATTGCCAAAGGGGGTGCTACTAGGTACTAACCATGTAGGGAGCCCAAAGTTTTGCTTCATGCCCTTTTCCTTTTTTGTTATTTTGAAAATGTAAAAGATGAAAACAATTTATTTTTTTAAATAAAATAGAGGGAATGTGTAATCTTGAACTTTATGCCTTTTGGAAATCATTTCATCTTCAACTTGCTTAACAGTAATTTTGACCTGGGGTGCTCAAACTTTTGCATGCCACTGCACATCAGCACCATTTTTTGACACTTAGGTAGTGTTGATCGAGCATGCTCTGCCGAACACCAGTTCGGCTCGAGCATCTCGATGCTCGGCACATGGCGGTATTCGTCCGAATGCCGCATGTGCTCTAGCGCAATGCTCTAGTCTCCTCCCCGCACGTTTCTTCGCTGCTACTCAGCCAATAAACGTGCAGGTAAGTACTGTCCTCACTGTAATGCCGTAGCCATGTTGGTTACTGGCATTACAGTGATTGGCTGGCCGGAACGCTATATAGCACCCAATGACGCGTGTTCGGCCCAGTCATTCAGGGAGAGCTGTGCTGAGGAAGAGACAGACAATGTAGGGAGTGATATACAGTGGCGTAGGGATCGCCATAGCAACCATAGCAGTGGCTATGGGGCCCTATGCCACTGGGGGCCCGCCTGGGCCTGTTGATGTTTATTTTCTTTTTTTACATCCACTTGCCGGCCCGTCCGTGGGCCTGGCTGGGGACGGGGAGAAGGAGTCAGGAGAGAGCAGGACAGTGAGGGCACGACGGGGCCGGGCAGCAGATAAGAGAGGCTGCGGTGGAGGGGGTCGGGCCGGGGTCACAGGGGTGTGTACTATACCTGGTCCTGGAGTCTAGGAGGGAGTGGCCTTGATTCCCGCCATAGCAGTGTCTGAGTCTGACAGACTGACTGAGAGTGTCAGTCTCACTGCTGCCAGCCTGTGCCTCAGCTCAGCCTGCCTGCACTGTGGTGGGACCGGTGACCGATCCGAGTCTGACCCTTCTCCAGTCTGCTCCCTCCTCCTCAACTGGTCAGTGGTCTCCACTCCACTCCGGCGTCCACTCCACTGTCTCCAGTCCTGCCTCTGTGCCTGTGGCTGCGGCTGCCAAGTGCCTGCTGTAACAGCTGCCCTGCTTCTGTTCTGACTGTGCCAGTGTGCCTCAGTCTTAGGCCTCATGCACACGACCGTTGTGCCGTTTTCAGGTTTTTTTCGCGGACCCATTGACTCGGAAAATGCACCGTTTGGCAGCCGCATCCGTGATCCGTGCTTCCTGGCCATGAAAAAAATAGGACCTGTCCTATTTTTTTCACGGCCAACGGTTCATGGACCCATTCAAGTCAATGGGTCCGTGAAAAATCACGGATGCACACAAGATTGTCATCCGCGTCCGTGATCCGTGTCCGTTTTTTCCTATGATTTCAATGGCAAACTTGACTTAGATATTTTTTTTCATTTTTCATGTCCGTGGATCCTCCAAAAATCAAGGAAGACCCACGGACGGAAAAACGGTCACTGATCACGGACCTACGGACCCCGTTTTTGCGGACCTTAAAAAAAAAAACGGTTGTGTGCATGAGGCCTAAAAGTAAGTGATTAAGTGAAAAAGAATTGTGAGAACTTAGAACTAAGGTTCAGAAGATTATGATGATCAGTACAGTATCGTGATGATGTTGAACTTAATAATGATCTGAATTCTGAAGTTAAAAAGAGCTGCCTGCAGACCTAAAGTGAAGGAGGGTGTGGGGGCCCCTGCCCCCTTCCTTCTCTTGGGGCCCCCAAGAGAAGCAAGGGGGCAGGGGCCCCCGCGCCCTCATTATCATTGCAGGTATGCAGGCAGCTCTTTTTAACTTCAGAATTCAGATCATCAGACTCTCACTAATTACAAATTTACAGCACATACACCCGTGTAGTGTCCACCATCAGACAGGGGAGGGAAGAAACCCCAGAACTACAGTGTGCCCCCCAACTGGGGTTTCTTCCCTCCCCTGTCTGATGGTGGACACTACAGGGGTGTGTGCTGTAATTAGTAAGTGAGAGCCTGATGATCTGAAGTTAAAAAGAGATGCCAGCAGTGATAAGGAGGGCGCCCCTTCCTTCTTTTGGGGGGCACACTCTAGTTCTGAGGTTTCTCCCCCCCCCCTTCTTATATGACAGAATAAGGGTACTTTTAAACTTGCGGCAGGACGGATCCGGTAGGCTGTTCAGCCTGTCAGATCCGTCCTGCCGCTATTTCGCTGGACCGCTGCTCCGTCCCCATTGACTATAATGGGGATGGGGGCGGAGCTCCGGCACAGCTTATGGCAGTGGGAGATCTAGGATGGGTGTTCGGGTGGGAGCTCTGGAAGGGGTGGTGGGAGGCCTGATAGATATGTGGGGGTGGGAGATGGGGGGGGGCTCATGACATTTTTTTGCTATGGGGCCCATGCATTTCTAGCTACGCCCCTGGTGATATACGAATATTTTTAGTAGAAAAACTTTTCAGAGACCCAAAAGTCCTTTTAAGGACTATTGTGTGTGGCAGCAGCAATATCTATTTTTAGCGCAAACTGCACAAAATAGCTAAAACTTTACAGGCCCAAAAGCCTAAATAGCGTGCAATAGTTAGGCCGCTGCAGACAGTGACATTAGCTGCGCCACATCTCCAGTGTAAAGTGTGCGCATGCAAAAAATATCTAACATCAAGTGTACCAGTGCCACATCTGCAGTGTAACGTGTGCACTGAAAAAATGTATCTGTGACATCCAGTGTACTTTTTCAATAGACGGTATCCGCTTGTGACAGTAACATTACCAGCGCCACATCTGCAGTGTAACATGTGCGCTGAAAAAATTTATCTATGACATAAAGTGTACTTTTTCAATAGACAGTGTCCGCTTCTGACAGTGACATAACCAGCAACACATTTGCAGTGTAACGTGTGCGCTAATTTTTTTTATCTGTGACATACAGTGTACTTTTTCAATAGACTGTGTCCGCTTGTGACAGTGACATTACCAGCGCCACATCTGCAGTGTAACGTGTGCGCTGAAAAAATTTATCTGTGACATACAGTGTACTTTTTTGCGTAGACGCTGCGGACAGTGACATTACCGGTGGTACCTCTCCTGTATAACGTATTCTCATCCCAAATACCTATGACATTCCATGTAATTTTGTATTAGCCGCTGGTGACAGCATTGATGTTATCTGCGGGATATCTCCTGTGGGACGTTTCCACATCCCAAATACCTTTTTAAATTTGTTTGCGCATACACTTCCAAATCCTACGCTACTGTACGTGTGACAGACTTTCAATTTAATATGAAGAAGGCGAGCAGAAAGGGATGGGGCAGTGGCCGTGATGCTGATGGTGCACGCATCGGCCCTTGGCGCAGTGAAACCGTGCCTGCTGCCAGAGCACAAGAAAAACAATCATCCACGATACTTAGCTTCATTTCCCAGTTTGCAGGGCGGCACAGCACACCACTCTTGAAGTCAGACCAGTGCGACCAGGTGGTCAGTTGAAATGCAGCAGATAATGCTTCTAGTCGGTTAAGCACCACCCTGTCTTCCACCAAGTCCAGTCTCAGTTGCCAAGAGTCTGCTCAACCCAATCCTCACCTTGATCCTCCTTCCTCCCACCATGGAGTCTCGGCAAACAAGTGATCCCACACACGGATATTCCGAGGAGCTCTTTTCAGCACCATTCATTGATTTGGCCCTCTCACCAAGCACGCTTGAAGAGGGACAGATCTTGTGCCCTGATTCCCAAACTCCTGAGCATCCACAATCACATAAATATGATGGTGGGGAATAGCAAATACTGGTAATCAGGTGGATGATGATGAGACACAGTTGCCACTAGCTCAGCTGCAATTACTGTCTCAAGAGGTTGATGAAGAGGATGAGACACAGTTGTCAATCACTGAGGTAGTAGTTAGGTCAACAAGTCATGAGTATGAGCAGAGTGAGGAAGTGGAAGTGAAGGTGGTGGACGATGAAGTCACTGACCCAACCTGGGAAGGTGGAAAGCCGAGCGAGGACAGCAGTACAGAGTGCATCGCAACAGGCTGGAAGAGGCAGTGGGGTGGCAAAAGGGAGAAGGTGGGCCACACCAAACAGGCCCACAACTGTTCCACGGAGCACCCTCTTGCGGAATTCTCCCTTGCCAAGGTAAGTATGGTACTTTTTTGAGGAAAGTGCGGACGACAAAAGAATAGTAGTTTGCAACCTGTGCCGTACCAAAATGAGCCGGGGTGTAAACACTAGCAACCTCACCACCACCAGCATCACATGGCATCCAAGCACCGTAATAAGTGGGACGAACGCCTTGGTCCACAATCTGTGTGTGCGGGTCACACCACTGCCTCGTCTTCCCATGTGTTATGTGCCGGCCAATCCCCTGTCGAAGGCGCAGGCCCGGATGCCTCCTGCCCTGCACCTGGACCTTTGCAAGCACTATCAGCGACCACATCCACTTCCGTGTCCCAGTGCAGCATCCAAATGTCCTTACCCGAGGCCTTTGAACGCAAGCGCAAATACCCAGCCACCCACCCACAGGCCATAGCACTAAATGTGCAACTTTCCAAATTACTGGTCCTGGAAATATTGCCATTTAGGCTTGTGGACACTGAGGCCTTTCGCAGCCTGATGTCGGCGGCTGACCTGTGTTACGCAGTCCCCAGCCGCCACAATTTTTCAAGGTGTGCCATGTCCGCCTTACACCAACATGTGTCCCATAACATCGCACGTGCCCTGACCAACGCAGTTACTGGGAAGGTCCACTTAACCACGGACACATGGACAAGTGCATTTGGCCAGGGACGCTACAGTTCCCTGACGGCACACTGGGTGAATGTTGTGGAGGCCGGGAGCGAGTCGTACCCTGGGATGGCACAGGTGTTACCGACGCCAAGTATTGCAGGCCCTACGTAGATCAGGGTTTCCGCCAGCACCTACGTTAGTGGCTCCAACCCCCACTTCTCCTACTCTGCATCCTCCTCCACTTCCACCTCTAAATTATCCGTGTGCAGCACCAGTCAGCCATCAGTCGGTAGCTGGAAGCAGTGTAGCACTGCAGTGGGGAAGTGGCAACAGGCCGAGCTGAAATTAATTTGCTTAGGTGACAAACAGCACACAGCCGCAGAGCTGTGGCAGGGTATAAAGGACCAGACTGAGCTGTGGCTCTCGCCACTCAACCTAGAACCAGGCATGGTTGTGTCTGATAATGGCTGTAACTTGGTGGCGGCTTTGGAGCCTGGGAAGCTCACACACATACCATGTCTAGCCCACATGCAGTAATTTTAGTCCGGCGGCCTTTCGCCGTGCACCGCCGTGCTGCACCGGAGCTCCGCCCCCGTTCCCATTATAGTCAATAGGGACAGAGCGGCGGTCCGACGGCACAGCGAAATCGCCGCAATATGGATCCGACATGGTGAACAGCCTGTCGGATCCGTCCTGCCGCAAGTGTGAAAGTAGCCTTAGTGGTTCAGCGGTTTATTAAAACCTACTCCAATTTGCCTGAGCTACTGGTGAAGGTGCGCCGCGTTCAAGCCCATTTCCGAAAGTCATCTACAGCTGCCGCCGGTCTGGCAATACTGTAGCAGCACTTGCAATTGCCAGCTCACCGACTGTTGTGCGACGTGAGCATGCGCTGCAACATGGTCATCGCCTTTCCAGTCAGTTTACGCTATTTACAAGCGAGGAGTGGGCATTGATGTCTGACCTCTGTGAGGTTTTAAGAAACTTTGAGGAATCAACACAGATGGTGAGCAGCGAAAACACTATTATCAGGGTAACCATCCCTCTTCTGTATCTAATCAAACGCTTGCTGCTCACAATTAAGGACGACGCTTTGCATGTGGAAGAGGTGGAAATGGGGGAAGAAAGTACTGAGGGTGATAGCCGGACCACCGTCAGTTCGTCTTCTCAGCGCGAATTGGGCGATGAAGAGGAGGAGGAGCAGGAGACAGTTACCTCCGCTACAGAGGGTAGTACCCATGGAAGTTTAATTCTATCTATTCAGCGTGGGTGGGCAGAAGAGGAGGAAGAGGGCGAGGAGATTGAGAGTGATCCTCCTGATGATGACAGCGAAGTCTTGCTGTTGGTACTCTGGCACACATGGCTGACTTCATGTTAGGCTGCCTTTCTAGAGACCCACGCGTTATATGCATTTTAGACAACACGAATTACTGGTTGTTCACCCTTCTCGACTCCCGCTACAAAGAGAACGTCTCATCTCTCATTCCTCTGGCGGAGAGGACTAGCAAAACGGTGCAATACCAGTATGTCCTTGTTGAAAAATTGCTCCCAAAATTTTCATCTGACAAAGCTGGCGGCAGAGTCCTTATTTCCTTGGGCAAACGAGGAGGGGAGGCAAGGGTAACACACAGCAGTTCCAACAGAGGCAGGGCAACACTCTCAAAGGGAAAATAATAAATATCGGGTCCCCATCCCGATCATCACCTAGCAAACATGCGTGAAAATCGCACCGCATCCACACTTGCTTGCGGCTGCTTGTGATATTCACGCAGCCCCATTCACTTCTATGGGGCCTGTGTTGCGTGAAAAACGCACAATGTAGAGCTTGCTGCGATTTTTACGCAACGCACAAGTGATACGTGAAAATCACCGCTCATGTTCACAGCCCTATTGAAGTGAATGGGTCCGGATTCAGTGCGGGTGCAATGCAGGAAACTTGCCCGTGTGAAAGGTGCCTTAGAGTTTTAATTCCATATAGACTATATAGGATTTCCTGGAGAATACGGTAGTGAGTTCCTAGCTGGATAAGTTCTGTTCTGCTATCTTGACCCACTAATCTTTATTGATGGGTATATTTAATCGCAGTTAAAGGGGTTGTCCAACCCCAAGCTAAAATTAAATAAACACAATAAAAATAAAACAAGAAATCAACTTACCTGTTCAACATTGCTTTGTTCCATTGCTAAGGGTCCCATCCTTATGCAGTACCCCAGACCTGGAGGTGTCTGCAATGTTTATTTTATGTTGCCTTATGTCCTGTTACCTTGTAGACCAGCAAATGGGGTATGGCTGCCATTAGTTGGCATTAGGAATGGAACTTACCATCCCATCCCTTCACCTCTTGGTGGGAGTGAGCTGGTCCTGCTTCCTGCCAGGAGGGCTAATCTTAACTACGATAATGAGGAGGAAAGCACATGCTAGAGCTCCTACTTTTGTTCCAGTTCTTCTGTGAGGCTACTGCTCCAGAGAGACTGCAAGAATACAAAAACTCCAGATATCAGCAAAGCTACCATGTTTACCGCCAGCTGTGACCTGAAAACACAGCTATACAGACCCTACTGCAGGTGATGGACTATGGACTTAGACACCCATCACCTAGATTGCATCCAGGACAGGCCAATTCATAAATCAACCACCAAACCTCACCAGCCTTTCTGCCCTCTGTGGAAATACCAAGCCTTTACCCCTGCCTCGAGTGCTGTCTGCAGCTTAAGATTTTACCACATATGGTCCCGAGAGGGCAACAGATGGAGTTTCTGCTGGATATACAGCTTCCAGGGATACCCCAACCAGCAGGATCAGTCCTGAGGATCTGGATGTTGACAAGCCAGTGGCCGTGGCGTGTATCGACCTGGCCTGAAGCTTTTTCTATCAAAAAAGAAAGGAGCCAGGAGCCCTCAGTGCATTCGAAGGGTAAGAAATATGGAACTGCATTTTTTTTTTATTTATTAGCGTATTAGGCCCTGCTTAACCACCTTCCTGCCTAAGATAATTATGCAATTTTCTAAGACCTGTTCCCAAGGAATGGACTCAAACATATGCCTTGAGCTCCTGGTGACTCAACTTGTGATTCCAGGACTCTAGGCTGGTAGAACCACAAGTTGGGGATCTTCTGTTATTCCTTTTTAAGCAACATTTGCAAGCAAGTAAGTACCCTCTATGATAGACTAAAATGCACCTGAGCGGTGATGTGCACTGTTTGGATACTGGGACACTCATACAAAGCAGCAGACCCAGTAATGTTTTTTTCCCCTTGCTGTAGTATTTGGAGGACTCTAACCCAGCTGAGCCCTGCAGCTAGGGTTTCTTCCAAAAGATGGACAGATAGTTAGGCTGCACCCTTGCCATCAACAAGGACTGCCATTCAGGAACTTAATTTATGCCCCTGGTTGCTAGACTTTAGCCTAGGACTTTGAAAAATGCACGTGTACGCGCTTAAAGAGGTTGTGCAGCAGGTAATTTGATGACCTATCTTCAGGATAGGGCATCAATATCTGATCAGATCAGCTGTTTGAAGAGGAGGCGACGCTCGATGCGAGCACCTCTTCCTCTTCATTACACTGCACTTCATCTTGCAAGTGCAGTGTAATACAAGCACTTGCTCCATTTAAGTTCACCGCTTCACTAGAGACTAGATCTATCCTGCATTCCTCTGGATCAACTTGCAGGATAGCAGGCCGAACTGGATGGACAAATGTCTTTTTTCGGCCTTATATGTACTATGATAGGTCATCAATATTACCTGCTGCACAACACTTTTAACCTTTATTTCTCCACAGCCTTGGAGGGAAGAGAAACAGCTGATATCTGTGTCTGTGGACATTTGCTGTCAGGCTACCAAGAGGATCGCAAGCACAACTTTAGGATGGCTTGCCTTTAAGCAAGGGGGTTTGAAGTACCCCAAACCTGGGTGTCTGCAATGTTTTTTATATTTTATGTTGCCTTGTTTCCTGTTACCATGTAGACAAGCAGGTAGGGTATGGCAGGCATTGGTTGGCATTAGGAATGGGAGTTAATACCATCCCATTCCTCTCCTATTGGTAGCAGTAGCTGGTTGCGCTTCCTGCCAGAAAGTGGTGTCTTAGCTGGGACAGTGAAGATAAAGGAAGCATATGCTGGGGGTCCTACTCCAAGAGTCTTAGTGATCGGTTCTTGATTCAGTCATTCTGTGACACCACTACTCCAGAGAGACTGTGAGAATACTAAAACCCCAGATATCAGAAAAGCTACAGTGGTTACAGCCAGAAGAGTGACCAACAACCACAGTTATACAGACCCTGCTGCAGGCGAGGGACTATGACTCAGACACCAATCATATAGATTACATCCAGGCCAGGCCAACACATAAAAGCCTGTATTTTCACCAAGTGGACACCTACAGCCACAAGTGTCAGCCTCCAGCTATTAGGCAGACGTTCAGGAGAGAGACATCAACAAGATAGCATACTAGAGGTGCCATTATCTGCCCCTTTGCTAGTAGCCACCATAACTTATCATCTGGGAAGAGGAATTGCACTGTTAACAACTACTGCTGGATGTACTACAACCCCCATTTTGCACGAAGCAAAGAGAAACATTTTTTCTTCTACTGCTGGCCATTTTCACTGCACCGATCCCCATGAAGCAAAGGTCTGATGGAGTACACTGTGACACATCATCATCAGGGCCGCTACCTCTCTCATCCTCTGCACAGACCCAAGAGTTTGCTGCACTTGCTGCTTCTGGTCCCATGTCCACCGGAAGTTTGACTTCCTGTCCATAGTCACATGCCTTGCTGTAGCTATTCACTGGCCTCTGCAGTGACATGTGCCACAGAGGCTAAATGGTCACATTCTGCTTGACCGCAGATGGGACATTACACCTCTGGCGTACAGGGGACTGGAAGCAGTGGGGACAGGACCCTCAGCGCTGCAACAGATGAGTTGGGTTCTTTTTTCTTTTATGTTAAACACATTCATTCATTTTAGCTTGGGGTTGGAAAATCATTTAATGTTGTGTCAATACAGTTATTGTACTGTATCCATATAAATACACTATGACCCTTTATAGCACTTATAGCATTGTGCAACAATAGAGTAAAGAGTTTGATCCACTTTTTCATACTAATGCTGCCAGAGTGACCTTTAAGATCCAGGTCTCAGAGCTTACAATGATGTCTGCATCCTAACTAATTGAAAGTCTTTTCTAGCCATTCAGCAAATGGCAGCTTGTGTATTTTCCAGACAAAAATTGATACTCTGGCACGCTGCCTATATACATGTACTTTTAGCCGACCAGATGAGAGTTGTTGGTTTTTGGAGGTGACATAGCCTATTACAATGACTGTTCATAGAGGTACAAGCAGATTGATTAGTGTATTCCAAGCTTCAAAAGGGTCCGTGTTATTTTCTTCTACTGTCTACAACAGCGATTCCCATGCAGCGTGTCAGGACTAATCTGTGTATCCCATAATTGCCAATGCCAATATTTCCTAGCTGGACAGATTTTCTCTACTTCTGGGACACCTTGCTGCCAGGCAGATGCATCTATAGCATCGTTGTAATTACTGATGTATGAGTAATATGTGAGCCATATGCACCTCCAGTACTTAAAATGACAACCCCTATCCAAATATACTATTAGGTCATATGATAAAACGGTCCCCTACTAAGGGCCCCACTCTATACAACCAGCAGAGATCCATACATTAAAATTGTCACAGATTCCACCACATAGAAAAGGAAAACTAGGTAGTACTATCTATGCCCCCACAGATTACAGGGAGTGACAAGGAAGCAGTTCTATCTGTCTGACCCAAATTGTGTCTTTATCAGGGAGAAACAGGGAAGCAATACTACATAATTACATAGAGATGGTACTACCTGTCCAATATCATTTAGAGAGACACAGGGAAACAATATTACCAGAGTCTTCATTAATACCAGGGAGAAATACGGAGACATGACTGTTTGTGCCTACAGGAGAGACGGAGAGGCAGTACTAACTCTATCCGATTACTTACGGGAAGAGACAGAGAGGAGGTACTCTGAATATCAACCTTTTTCAAAATACTTCTATGTCCAGACTATAGCATTGAGATTCTTTTCTTCAAAATCATTGTCCTCACTGTGTACTGACCAATGTCCTATAATGGGGGTTCGACCTCTGACTTGGCTCAATTTTGTTAGTGGATGCACAATCGAACATTGACCTAATGGGCCAAAATATATGGTTGACCATAAAACAGTCATCGTACTATCAGTGAATTTCATTCATGTGTGAATTCCTCCTCTTCATAATCATTGTCCTTGCTGTCCTTTTGCCCAGGGCTTCAACTGGTAAGTGTCCAGAAATGACTCCTGCCAATTGCTAGAAATAAATTGCAGGAAAGTACCATACCCTTCTGGCTCCTGATGACTACGCTCTGCTATTTGGAGGCTCTGGATGGCCACTATGCCTTTGAAAAAAAAGCAATGTAATGGGAACTTCCGTGGTATATGGGTATCTACTTCTATACTCAATATTCATAGAAAGCTGATTTTTTAAAATCATTTTTGCCTCTTTTTCTTTTTCAGTTCAGTACTGTTCAGTTCTGTTCCAAGTGAAAATGGAATACAAAATATTGTCTTTCTGTAGCAGCCAGCCTGGAGAGATAAACTCTGACAAATAAGCCATTGTCAGTTTATTGCTTCAGTGAGGGGATATGTTATCTGCTAGTATAATAGTAGGTATAGCATTAGGATGACAGTATGACAACTCCATTGTTCTCCTGATAGACCTACATAAATACACCCACAGAAGAACATTGCGAAAATAATGACTGGAGATCACGAATTCTAGAATTCGCTAATTTATTGTGAATATTATGCAAAAAATGTGCGAAATATTGCGAGAATTTATATTGCCTATGCAGCCCATCACTAAAAGTGAATATGCCTGAGCTGCAATACCAAGCACAGCTGCTATACAGTAGGTTGAATGTACTCAGACCCCCATCAGTGAAACATTGATGGTACTACAGTGTGCTGGCAGCCCATTACATAAAGAGTTAAATGTCTATTTTATGTGACAAATTTGTTCTGCACTAGAGGTTGCAAATGAGGTTAATTGGCCCTTAGAGATAGTTTCTAAGTGGGGCTGCTATACCCTAGCCATATGGAGAGGATAAGACTTGTTAGGAGTAGTGTTGATCACGAATTTTCGAATTGCGAATTTTAATTGCGAATATCGGCACTTCGAGAATTCGCGAATATTAAGAATATCGCTAAATATATTCGTAATTGCGAATATTCGATTTTTGGGAAAATACCAGTTCATGCGAATTTTTATGCGAAAATTTGTATGCAAATTTTATGTGAATTTTCGCAATCAAGAAAATAATGCCTGGAGATCATGAATTCGCGAATTCTCGAATATATGGCGAATATTCGCACAAATATTTGCGAAATATCGCGAATTAGAATATTGCCCCTGCGGCTCATCACTAGTTAGGAGTGAGAGCAAAGTTGAGTCTGAGACAGTGGAGAGAGAAAGAAAGCAGAAAGCAGTTCTGGGAAGTACCAGGCAGTGAGGGAATAAAGTGAGACTGAGCTTTAAACCAGCCGCTGAGGAAGCATTTGTAGGGTCTCACTCCAGTTGGATGGGAACACTCCAAATTGCTATATGTAATTTCCTTTGTCACAGCTGCTAAATTCCTATTTCAGGCTGGTGAATGCATTACATAGATCCAACACTAGAGGTCTCTGTAACACCATTTATATAGGTCAACCACAGAAAGTTAGGGGGAGATTAGGAGTGAGGTGAAGAGAGGAGACAGACTTGGCTCTGTTCTCCTGGGAATAGCCCAGGGGACCATACTACTGCAACCTTTGTAGTCCTAGACTAGGACTTATTGATCCTTCACTGTAATACCCTTCCAGGCATTAAGAGAATAATTGCTGTATCTTGTGCAACCTTTTCAAAGAATGGAGCAGAATGTTTGCCTGCCATGAGGGAGACCGCCCTTGGCTTGCTGAATTACTGAATCACTGAATATTGCTGAATTGCAGTATAGAATAGTGTTGATTGCGAATATTCTAATCGCAAATTTTTATTGCGAATATTGGCACTTCGAGAATTTGCGAATATCTAGAATATAGTGCTATATCTTCATAATTGCGAATATTCAAGATTTTTTTTCATCAGTACCCATGATCCCTCACTGCTTCTTGCTTGTGGTCCAATGAGAAGGCTGCGGATCCGCTAAGGAACTACGTCCTACAGTTGGGTATTACATACCACATTTCGATGAGAAGAGAAACAGAGAGAAAGATATTGCACTTCTGTGGCTGGATATAGATAGAAAAAACAGATATTGGAAGACTGACTCAGAAAGAGGTAACAACCAGCCTTTAGAACTATAAGAACTGTAAACACTGTGAGACAAGTAAGATCTGCCAGTCCATGCATAATAAAACCTGTGACTACTGCAGTGAGAACATGTATCTGAACTTTGCAACCGTTATTGCCAGTAAAGGACTGTCATTTGTTCTACGTAAATCCAGCCTCATCAATGCATGCACCAGCACCTGCATTGCCACAGAACCACATTGCTTTGGAACCTCTTTCACAGGGACCCTGCCTTGAACCCAAAAAACTCACCTACATCAAAGGGTCCCAGAACCACCACCAGGCAGGAGAACCTCAAAGCCAGCGTGTGTCCTGAAGAAACAAGGATGTACCCACCCTTTACTGCTCAGCCTCCCAGGGAGCGCCAGGGCGAGGACCACCACTGTGAGTACTACTACCACCATAAGTACCACTCCTGTTCACTACCCTACTCCCTTACCGGGCCTGTTGTACTATATCCAAACAATATACCATCAATGTCCCTTTAAAAAGTTGCCAGAATACCAGTTCCTGTCTCCCAATGCACTGTGAGATAATCTTCTTGCTGTCATAATCGGCAGTGACTGAAGTGGAGTATAATATTCCGCACTGTATACACAGGGGTGGTCTCACACCGCTACCTCCTCATCTCTCACTACGTTACAGTGGAATGCCCTGCAGACTTATGAATGGAGAGGATGAGGCGGCTGGTAACATTCAGCACGTTACCTGTGGTGTGGAGTAAGGAAGAGTTAAAGAGTGCTGAAAAGAGACTGAATGAGATTAGATACGTATCAGTGGAGCCATTTTCATGTTAAAAGCATTTTCCTATTGCACCAATGTGTGCAGGCGATTTTCTTCAGCAATGGTGTCTTCACTGATGGATTCTGGGAATTGTTCACCTTAAAGCAAGAGGAAGGTAAGTATCGCTGTGCAATCGTATAATGAGATGTTAAACCCTTCAGTTACAAGCGGTATTGGTAGTACTGTCTCATACTGCACTGTACCTCTCATAATTGGGTGGGGGATGTTTCATCTGCACTGTTAGGTATATTCTCTCATGTTATTTGCAATTTGTGGAAAAGCAAACCCCCAGTAGAGCTGGCCAACATGTCACTCTGTGACTGAGGGTGAGAGAAGCACTCCAGTCCCGTGCACAGTGAGTCACCTTCAGGACTTGATGTCTTATTTTTCTATTTTTGCCCAGCACCGTTACTGGGAGGGGGCATGACTTAGCAGTTTTGGTGGCATGGCTTAGCCGAGTTGGAGGCATGGCCTGCAATTTCCTCCTTTTTGGGTTGAAGCAAGTGGCCATCCTAGCAGAACAGTTTAAAGCTACATGTCATAGAACTACACAGGAGACTACATAGATAGTATACCTCCCAACCGTCCTTGATCCGGCAGGACACTCCTGGATTTCAGTGACTGTCCCGCAGTCCCGGAAAGGTTGTGGTATGTCCAACTCACAGCTGTGTCCCAGCTAATGGTAATGGTGAAGAAGGGAGCTGTCTGCTACTCGCTTCACCACTCAGCTGCTTGTGCTCCCCAGCAGCAGCACGAAGCCCTCACACATCACGCTGCTGTTCTACGTAGAAGGAGCGGTGAAATCAGCCTGTGGACTCCCCCTCCTCCAGTATCCTGCCTGCTGCTGGGGAGCGCAGATCATCGGAGGAACTAGGTGAGAATTTACTTTTTTTTACTTGCTGTGAGGGAGCACATATCTGGCCATAACTACTGTGAAGTTTTATCAGTGTGGAGGGGGGAAAAGCGTATTTCAGCTGTTGCAATACAGCTTATGTCGCAATTGTACTGTGAAGAGGGCACATATGTAGGCATAACTATTGTAAAGGGAGCACATCTGGGCATAACTACTAGTGTTGGGCGCGAATATTCGAATCGCAAATATTAATCGTGAATATCGGCACTTCGAGAATTCACAAATATTTAGAATATAGTGATATATATTCGGAATTTCGAATATTCTAGATTTTTTTTTCATCAGTAACCTCCCTTCTGGCTTGTGGGCCAATGAGAAGGCTGCAATGTCTTTGTCTGAGCTTAGCAACATCCCTAGCAACCAATAGGAAAGCTGCCTTTCCCTTACTATATAAGAACCTCCCCAGCAGCCATTTTCTACAGTATTTTGCAGTTCTGAGAGAGACAGCAGTGACATTGCTGTGCTCTGTGCTTTCCACACTACATTAGGCTACTTTCACACTTGCGTTCGATCGGATCCGTTCTGAACGGATCCGATCATATTAATGCAGACGGAGGCTCCGTTCAGTACGGATCCGTCTGCATTAATAACTTAGAAAAAATTCTAAGTGTGAAAGCAGCCTGAGCGGATCCGTTCAGACTTTCAATGTAAAGTCAAAGGGAGACGGATCCGCTTGAAGATTGAGCCATATGGTGACATCTTCAAGCGGATCCGTTTCCATTGACTTACATTGTAAGTCTGAACGGATCCGCACGCCTCCGCACGGCCAGGCGGACACCCGAACGCTGCAAGCAGCGTTCAGCTGTCCGCCTGTCCGTGCGGAGGCGAGCGGAGCGGAGGCTGAACGCCGCCAGACTGATGCAGTCTGAGCGGATCCGCTCCATTCAGACTGCATCAGGGCTGGACGGAGGCGTTCGGGTCCGCTCGTGAGCTCCTTCAAACGGAGCTCACGAGCGGACCGACGAACGCTAGTGTGAAACTAGCCTATGATAGATAGTTAGATAGCTTATATATATAATACAGATAGTTAGAGTAGGTTATATCCTGATATAGTGTAGCTGTTGCAGTGCAGTGTGTTAGGTAGTGTGATAGGTTCTGCTGTCCATACATACAGTACATGCAGACCTGGTAAAATGTGAAGTTTCACATAATGCACCAAAATATTTGCATCGTTAGTGCCGATTAGCGCAATCGCGAATATATTGGAGCACTCTAACTGCATATAAAGCTATTGTAATGTTCTGCCGTGCCAACCATTTTCTCCAGTCTCAGGAAACTTCTAGCAGCTTGGAGAATGTAGCAAAAGTGACCCACGCCTGTATTTGCGCGCATTACGCGAATATTGCATTGCCGATTTTTCGCAATCAAGAAAATAATCTCGAAATTCTCAAATATATGATGAATATTTGAACAAATATTCGTGAAATATCGCGAATTTGAATATAGCCCTTGACGCTCATCACTTATAACTACTGTGAAGGGGAAACATATCTGGCATAACGACTGTGAAGGCGGCACAATGTGGGCATAACTACTTTGGAGGGGGCACAATGTGGACATAACTGTTGTAAAGATCGGACCTGACTGGAATCGTTTTCAATATGGTGACCTCCACAAAGCTTTCATTGCTGTGATCAAAGCATTCCGTAATTCTATATTTATGCCGGGATGCATATGTTCCACACAAACATGATCCCTATATTCAACGAACCTGTGTGCGGCAAGATAAAGACCAGCAGTCATCCTAAAAAGAAGCCAGTGTCTACCAATCGCTGGCACCAACATGGTTTACCTGGCTCAAAAACACTGCTCAGGGCATGAAGCAGTTGTCTGGTTAAGAAATCCATGTCTCCAATTTTTGTGCACAGTCTATAGCGCAGAGGGATACAATACACTGCCCTCCAAAGTGCCGCAGGATTTTGGAACAGATGAGGTTAACAATAGGCTTTACTTCTACAGTGTAAAGCAAAGCAGGGCCCATGGTTTGCTGCCATCAATAGATTTCATGCAAGAGCAATGGAGAGTGTAATTAAAAGCTGCTCCCTTTCTCAGCCCATTACTGGCACAGGCAGTCTTTTAGTCAATGCAACAGTTACCTGTCGTTCACATTGCTTTGAACCTGGGTGCCCAACATTTACGTATATGCCAGGTACATTATTGATGCATGCAGTACATTAGCTACCAACGGATAGCTTAAAATGACACCTGCACATCAGAAGTATTTCAGTATAGGGTGACACATTACACGAGGCAGAATTACTGTACAGTATGTCATGGGAAGTGCTTCTGATTGTTATAGTGAAGGACACTAAGAAGAGAGGATCCCATTTCAAACTATCCAAATTCCCCAAGAATTAAACATCTCTCCTTTAAGAAGCTACCTATCCCGGTCATAGAGCAGCAGTACTATGGACTTTGAGGTAGAAGAAGCAAGGGTTGCTTGGCATTTGGTATATATGAGTTCTCTTATGCTCCATAACATTGGCTTGATGAGTCTCAAAACCTCTACAACAATGGAACCGAAGGCGTCACCCCACTGTCAAGGGAATGCAAGTTGCACCCATACACACAGCAGATCAGCCAGAGGCTAACAGGTGCCCATTTCCCCTGAAGAAGCCAGAATACTGGCAAAACATGTCGGGGGGCAGTTGTAGTTTTTAATGAGCAGTCTCCTCCTTCACAGTGAACAAGCTGTGGTTAGTCCGGACGGACTAGTTTTCAATAGTGTGATCATTCAAACAGTGATGTCATACACGTTATCTATCAGTGTCCACCAATAGTTTGCAGTGCTTCTAGCCTGTTAGCCTCTAGCTGATCTGCTGTGTGTATGGGTGCAACTTGCATTCCCTTGACAGTGGGGTGACGCCTTCAGTTCCCACTGCTTTACACTGCCAAACTGACAGCAGTATAGAGTCAGTAATAGCCCTACAAACGGCGACACTGTAGTATCTTGTACACTCAGTGAGAGGGTGGGAGTTAGTGCACTCTCCCGTGTCCTTCTCACCGTCTATTACCCTAATTTCCTGCTGAAGTGGGGACTGTAATTTTAATTTGGTTTGTAGGAATAATTAATAAAGATAAGCAATATATTCACCTATCTACTGACATTCAGGTTTTAGTACATATAGTAATAAAAGTGAAGTTTTAAATTATACCTGGGTCAAGATAAGTCTTACTGCCTAGTTATAGCTTGGGTTAGACGGCACTCCTCTGGTGTTGTTTGGTACGGTGCTCAATGGTACTTGAGGTAGTATAGTAAAAGGAAACCACGGCACTCGTTTCAGTAGTTTTTAAATTTTATATTTTCATATTTTCATTTCATTTCATGTCATCATTTATCATTTCATTTTGGTCAGCATCCAGGAATGAGATATGCACAGACTGGCCAACGTTTCGGTCCTAATATGGGACCTTGATCACGGCCTTAGTCTTGTCTTGCATGTTGCCTGTGGGATGCGCTGATATATGATATGATGACATGAAATTAAATGAAAATATGAAAATATACATTTTCAAAACTACTGAAACGAGTGCCGTGGTTTCCTTTTACTTACTGCCTAGTTAGGCATTAGTTAATACAGTTAATATGAAGTTGTGACATCACTTGAGTATAATTTTACACTTCTGAGGTATGAGAATCAATGAGGAATGAGGTACTACTGAGTAGAAAAGGTGATTGGGGGGCACATGGAGAGAAAAAGGGAGGACCTCTTTTTACCCTGTCCATTCTAGTCTCAATGGAGGGCTTCTCTTGCAGTTCTCCACACTGTCAGGGAGTGAAGAACCTGTGATGATTTCATCATAGGTCCTGGCAAATGCACCTTCTTAATCTGGGAACTATACCTTTCTCTGTACAGTTCATTCACTAGATGGTGCAGGACCTTCTGAGCCTCTGGACTGCTCCGATAATGCAGGGTTGTCATCATCAGTGCGGTTACTGTTTAGTCTTGTCAGGCAGCTATCTAGCAGCCCGCCTGACGGGGACTCTGGACGGGAGCCTGTAATAAATGCAATTAAGGGACAAGGCCTTTTGTCCAAGGTGGAGCCCCCTTCCCTTATGGGCTCCACAGCAGCTGTGTGGTTTGCCGCCATTGGAGGTACACCACTGTCCACTAGCATTCCCATATATGAAGCCTGATATTCAGTACTGCAGTTCTTGAACCAAGCGGAGAGCCGTCTAGTTGCATTATACCTGAGTGGCTGTGCAGTTATTTATTCCAGCAGTTACATTACTGATTTTCCTGCAGGACTTTGAAGAAGTATTCATAATTGTGATTACCAAGGCATCTGGCTCATAGCAGGGTAGCACCTCGAAATAACACGCTATTGTACAAATATAGGGTGGTTTTACTGCAAGACACACAAAGGAACCGGTCACCAGAGAAGCAATAATTCCTCCGCACTGTTATGTGGTTTTAAATACGTTTGTTAATTATTTTCGTATTGTAAGTGTGAAATTCTCCTACATCTGTATTTGGATAAAAAAAATATAGATATTAAGCCTTTAGCCATCTTCATATATTTCAGAGAGATTTGTGGAGACAAGGGATGTTTAACCCTTTCAGCTCCCTAAACAGTAATGGGAGATATCCCATCTCCCTAAACTGCAAGTGAGTATGGTTATACACCATGACATACATATACCTCTCCCTTACATATAATAATACCTCCTTAACTCATTCTCATCATAAGTCCATACAGACATTGTTCAGTACCTTAGTGCCAGTCTGATAATAATGCCTATAATAGCAGCCTGGCAGTAATTCCCATAATGGCAGCCACATAATTACAAGACTATAAAGTTGAGAACACATCTGCATTAGGAATTCAGTTTTTCTGTTTAGTCACAGAAGCAGAAAAACAGAATTTAAGCTGTGATGGATCCATCATATGCTGGACACCAACAGTGCCTAGCAGACCCTATTGACTTATAATGGGTTCCGTCAAAGTATCCATCATTTTAGCAGGCAAAAAAATGTACTGCATATAACGCTATTTTTTTCATCAAATGTTACTTGATTTGTGCCGAAGGCTCCTGACAGAGCACCTAATGCAAATGGGAACACAGCCTTAACGGACTACATCTGTAAAAAATAAATCAAGGCAACTGGACGTACTATAGATTTCTTGAAAACGTTCCACTCGTTCTTCCAACGAGCTTTCTCAATTCTGAGTGTTGAGAAAGCTCGTTGGAAGAACGAGTAAAACGTTTACAAGAAATCTACAGTACGTCCAGTTGCCTTGATTTATTCTTTACAGATATACCATGGCCTGGATAAATGAGAACCTTCACAGACTTAACTGACTACACTTACTTTCTTCCTCCCATCAGCAGGAAACTTCTATTACTGATCTCTCTTTCGAGGACATCATAGGCCAGAATTCAAGGAAATCAAAATACTGCTCGCACTGCAGTCAAGGAAGAACACCTCCTGGAAAACTGTGTGAAGGTCCATGAGTTGGATCTACCTGCAATGTCCAAATAGGAGGAGCAGAAGCACTTCTTAAAGTCCTTTATAATAAGACCGGTTTAAGATGGCAGTAACGGCCACACTCAACAGCCATGTTACAACTCCGGACTTTGAACCCCTTGGTTTGCTAAAATGAACTTAAATAATCACAGAAGCCTAGGGTTAATAGAGCCATCTGTTTTATGTCTGTAATATGGGCACTAAAATAACACCATATTGTAGCCATGTAAAACCAACCAAACACTTAATCACCATCACTAAGGTTCATGGGGAAGTGGTTTGTCGAATATTCTAACATAGGAAATAGATAATTCAGAGGTATTAAAGACTTCTATTACTATATGCCTTTCAGGCTGGGACGAGTATATATAGGGCATAATCCCAAAATATCTTTATAGGGCACTAACCAAATGTCTTTGGGCTTGACTGACTGTTCCGATCATGGCCTGCTATTGGCTGTGACCTCACCCCCCGCCGCCGGATGTTTTGATCGGGGAGATGCAGCAGCGGCTTTGTGGGCATCAGGAGCGACACGGGTGCTGGGGAGCAAGGTAAGTATAACCTGTATGTAGTGCCCGGGAATTGTGTGGGGCATTATAGGGGTTGGATAACCATTTTAAGATTAGTCTCTATCATATGTATCACTACAAGCCCAACACAATCTTACCAAGGTGATTTTCATATACAGTAGAAAGTATATGTAGTAAGGACAGAATGATTGCAAATAGTATTGAGCAAATCGAAGTCAAACTTCAAATAACATTTTAGGAAAATTTGATTTGCTGCGAAGCCGAATTTCCTTGCGCTTCATGGTAACAAATCAATTTTCCCTGAAAAACAAACATACCTCATTGATTTGCACACAAAGAGGCCGTTGTAGCCATCTCAATTGCAGAAACTGCAGAAAATCATGTCCAGGGTGACATATGATGTCACCACACCGGCGTGCTGGCCGGGTGCGTTGACATCATAATTGATGACCACACCGAGCCCGGCCAGCGTGATGACATCATCCCATCACCAAAAAGCCTAAATTGTAGCAAAAATAAGGCTAAACGGCCCAAATTATAGCCGCAATCTGTGATGAACGTGGCATCTGAGGGGTAAGGCGGTGTAATTGCTGTTGCCCGTCATTGCACCTGCTATATACAAAGAAATGCACTTTGTGACAAAGTAATTCGGCACAAATCAAATTTCTTTGTGGAATTCTGCGGAGCAAATTTTTCATAACTTCGCTGATCTCTAATTACAAACATAACTGCTAAAAGGAAGTTAGGAAAGCAATAATAAGAGGAATCTGAATACCTGATTTAATCCAGTGAAAGAAGACAAGTATGACTGAACTCCACTTCCAAGTCCTGGCTCAACACACTAAAAATGTCAGGAGATGACCACTCAGCCAATCACTGCTGCTGCCAAGTGAATCACTGCTGCTGCCAATAATTGCTTGATCGGGCAACTCCCACCACATCCTGTGTGTTAAGTCCAGATCTGGAAGCGGAGATCGGGGGGTAAGCGCCAAAATGGTAGTGGAAGAGGATCAGTGAAGTGAATAATTATATTCAATTTTTTTTACACAATTCTCCCCCTTATGTAAAAATATTACTGTGCTGGACAACCTTTTTAAAGGGCTTGCCCAATTCAAATATTTCCTTTATATTAGAAAGGTCCCCTAGCTATAAACCAATCACAGGGTATAGCGCTATTGGGACCTCCAGCAATCAGCTCAACAGCAAGTGTTGCCACAGCACCACTACAGGTGAAGGGAAGTATTACACAGTTGTTATTGAAACTGATAGACCTTCCATGTAATCCATGAACATCCTTATTAACACAAAATTACATAAATCCATATTGCTTAAGAGTCTTTTAAAATGTAGACGCCCCCTTTAAAATCTAAGCTATTCCAAACATTAATTAATTATAGAAAGCTAAGGTACTTATGTATTATCACTGCAAATGGGTTAAAGTTGAACTATACTGACACCTCCATCTCTCCCGCTTTAGCCACCTCCAGAGCTTACCAACATCTACCACCTCCCCCCCCAGCAAAAAATAAAAAAAAATAAACTTGGCACTCATCCATAACGCACGTGCTGACTACATGTTTGTATCTACTCAGTAGCGCAGTGGAAAAAGTAGCTAAAAGCACAATGTCTCAACCCCCACAAAATAAGCAGGGAGCATAGGATTACAGAAGACTCAAGCCCCCTCCTTACAGCCACCACATACAGTACTAAAAAGTTACAATTAAGTATTTCAGCTTATGCTCCTGAAATGATTACCCATTTTTACATAAATTTTACATAAATTACTTGTTCTGAGTCAGAAAGATTTCCTCCTGTATTAAAATATAAAGCACAGGGCTGCTGTAGTGCTGTAGAGTCCTTTTATGATAGAAGGTGATAAGATATTCAAGTCCTCATCACTCAAAAAATATTATATGTAGGTCAAATTCCACACATAGATTGAAATGCCACCATACACAGTGCCGTATGTATTTGTAAAAAGGCTGTCTCCAATGTTCATCAGCCTGTATTTCCTAATTGGGTCACAACCTGACTTTAATTCTTCTCATTTTTGAACAGTGTTGATAGACGCTGCTAAGAATTTTACCCCTCCTGTAGTGAACAGAATTAAACTACAGATATCTGCCATGAGGGCGGATGACCTAAATTTAAATTCAATATGTTGAACTGGCAAAACATATAAGTGTTTATATTGGCTACTCTTCTACTGACTTCCAAAATGAGGACAAAAGGAGAAATTTTGATTGAGGTTGATTCACTGGTTATCACTGTGATGCTGTCTTTGTGGGTACGTATTTCCCTTTCACTTTTTATACAGTATTCTGGTGTGCAGGGGAAACACCAGGTTGCTACCTCTTGGAGTAGTCTCCGTTCAGCAACAGCTGACCCAAGTGGTTCAACACACTGATAGTTATCACCGAAGGGGACAGGCAGAATCATAGTCAATGAACAGGCCAAGGTCAGGACAGGCATAGTACCTTCAATATGGTAAATAAGTCAAGGGTCATGGAAGGCAGCACAAAGTCAGCATGATAAACAGTCGGAGATCAGTGCAGGTGGAACAGGTACAGTATGGTAAATGGGCAGAGGTCAGACACAAAAGATTAGATGACACCCAAAGACCTTTGCAGGAACTAGAAAATGAGGAATCTTTTTACTCAGGCATCCTCCCATAAAGAGCGTTATATCACTCCAGGACAGCAGCCATTGGCTAGGAACAGATTTGACCACGCACACTGGCCCTCTAAGTGCCAGGAATAGCATGCCATAGGACACAGACCATAGGCAAAAGTAGCAAATTATGCCACAAATATGGCATGCACCTCAATTTCCAACTTTTAACATCACTTGTACTAGTTTGCAACCTATCATGGTGTACTTCTCACACTCTTGTTTGTTAAGCCCTTAAGGACCCCGCCATTTTTCTCCTTAAGGACCAGACTATTTTTTGCAAATTTGACATGCGTCACTTTATGTGGTGATAACTTTAAAACGCTTTTACTTATCCAGGCCATTCTGAGATTGTTTTCTCATCACTTATTGTACTTTATGACAGTGGTAAAAGTCATTTTTTTAAATAATAAAAAAATGACAAATTTACAAAAAAAATTGAAAAATTAGCAAATTTACAAATTTCTATTTCTCTACTTTTATAATAGATAGTAATACCTCCAAAAATAATCATTACTTTACATTCCCCATATGTCTACTTTATGTTTAGATCATTTTGTGAATGCCTTTTTAGAAGGCTTAGAAGTTTAGAAGCAAATCTTGAAATTTTTCTAAAAATTTCTAAAACCCACTTTCTTCAGGACCAGTTCTCACTTTGTGAGGCTTACATAAAAGAACCCACCCAAAAATGACATTTTACAAACTACACCCCTCAAGGTATTCAAAACTGATTTTACAAACTTTGTTAACACTTTAGGTGTTCCACAAGAATTCATGGAAAATAGAGATCATATTTCAAAATTTCATTTTTTGGGCAGAATTTTTATTTAAATCTATTTTTTTTCCAGTTGCAAAGCAAGGGTTAACAGACAAACAAAACTCAATATTTATGGCCCTTATTCTGTAGTTTACAGAAACACCCCATATGTGGTCGTAAACTTCTGTACGGGCACATGGTATTGCGCAGAAGGAAAGGAATGCCATATGGTTTTTGGAAAGCAGATTTCACTGGGATAATTTTAAGCTGCCATGTCACATTTGAAGACCCCCTGATGCACCACTAGAGTAGAAACTCCAAAAAAGTGACCCCATTTTAGAAACTACACCCCTCAAGGTATACACAACTGACCCTTTAGGTGTTTCACAAGAATAAGGCCTCATGCACACGACCGTTGTGTGCATCCGTGGCCGTTGTGCCGTTTTCCGTTCTTTTTCGCGGACCCATTGACTTTCAATGGGTCCGTGGAAAAATCGGAAAATGCACCGTTTTGCAGCCGAGACTGTGATCCGTGTATCCTGTCCGTTTTTTTTGACGGACAACGGTTCACGGACCCATTCAAGTCAATGGGTCAGTGAAAGAACACGGATGCACACAAGATTGGTATCCGTGTCCGTGATCCGTGGCCATAGGTTACTTTCATAAAAGCTTTTTCAGAGCTGAGTTTTCACTTCGTGAAAACTCAGATCCAACAGTATATTCTAACACAGAGGCGTTCCCATAGTGATGGGGACGCTTCTAGTTAGAATATACAACGAACTGTGTACATGACTGCCGCCTGGCAGCACCCGATCTCTTACAGGGGGCCGTGATCCGTACAATTAACCCCTCAGGTGCTGCACCTGAAGGGGTTAATTGTGCGTATCATAGCCCCCTGTAAGAGATCCGGGGCTGCCAGGCAGCAGGGGGCAGACCCCCCTCCCTCCCCAGTTTAAATTTCATTGGTGGCCAGTGCGGGCCCCCCCTCCCTCCCTCTATTGTAATAATAACATTGGTGGCACAGTGTGCGCCCCCCCCCCGGCCCCCGCCTTCCTCCCTCTATTGTATTAATACGTTGGTGGCACAGTGTGCGGCCTCCCCCGGCCCCCCCTGCCCCCTGCTGCCTGGCAGCCCCGGATCTCTTACAGGGGGCTATGATACGCACAATTAACCCCTTCAGGTGCGGCACCTGAGGGGTTAATTGTGCTGATAATGGCCCCCTGTAAGAGATCGGGTGCTGCCAGGCAGCAGGGGGCAGTCATGTACACAGTTTGTAGTATATTCTAACTAGAAGCGTCCCCATCACCATGGGAACGCCTCTGTGTTAGAATATACTGTCGGAAATGAGTTTTCACGATGTAACTCATATCCGACAGTATATTCTAACATAGAGGCGTTCCCATGGTGATGGGGACGCTTCAAGTTAAAATATACCATCGGATTGGAGAAAACTCTGATCCAATGGTATAAAAGAGACTCCAGACTTTACACTGAAAGTCAATGGGGACGGATCCGTTTGTAATTGCACCATATTGTGTCAACGTCAAACGGATCCGTCCCCATTGACTTGCATTGTAATTTAGGACGGATCCGTTTGGCTCCGCACGGCCAGGCGGACACCAAAACGACTTTTTTTTCATGTCCGTGGATCCTCCAAAAATCAAGGAAGACCCACGGACGAAAAAACGGTCACGGATCACGGACCTACGGACCCCGTTTTTGCGGACCGTAAAAAAAAAAACGGTTGTGTGCATGAGGCCTAAATGGAAAATAGAGATAAAATTTCAGAATTTCACTTTTTGGGCAGATTTTCCATTTTAATCATTTTTTTCCAGTTAGAAAGCAAGGGTTAACAGCCAAATGAAACTCAATATTTATGACCCTGATTCTGTAGTTTACAGAAACACCCCATATGTGGTTGTAAACTGCTGTACGGGCACACGGCATTGCACAAAAGAAAAGGAATGCCATACGGTTTTTGGAAGGCAGATTTTGCTGGACTGGTTTTTTGACACCATGTCCTATTTGAAGCCCTCCTTATGCACCTCTAGAGTAGAGACTCCAAAAAAGTGATCCCATTTTGGAAACTACGGGATAATGTGGCAGTTTTGTTTGTATTTTAGGGTACTTAGCTGTTTTGGCACCGTTTTTATTTTCTGTTATTTACAACATTCATCTGACAGGTTAGATCATGCAGTATTTTTATAGAGCAGGTTGTTACGGACACGACAATACCAAACATGACTACTTCTTTTGGTTGGTTGTTTCAGTTTTACATAACAAAGCATTTTTTTTTTAAGGATTTTTTTGTGTCTCCACATTCTGAAAGCCGTAGTTTTATTCATTTTTTGGCGAATGTCTTGTGTAGGTGCTCATTTTCTTCGGGATGAGATGACGGTTTGATTTGCACTATTTTGGGGTGCATATGACTTTTTGATCACTTGTTATTACACTTTTTGTAATGTAAGGTGACAAAAAATTGCTTTTTTTCACACTTTTTTTTACGGTATTCAACTGAGGGGTAAGGTATAGAGCAGGTTATAATGCACATGGAAATACCTAATATGTCAACTTTTTATTTATTTATGTAAATTTTACCGAATAACATAATTTTTGAAACAAAACAAAATCATGTTTCAGTGTCTCCATAGTATGAGAGACATAGTTTTTTCAGTTTTTGGGCGATTGTCTTAGGTAGGGTATGATTTTTGCAGGATGAGATGACGGTTTGATTGGCACAATTTTGGGGTGTGTATGACTTTTTGATTGCTTGCTATTACACTTTTTGTGATGTAAGGTGAAAACTTTATTTTGTAAACTTTTTTTTCACTTTATTTTTTGTCCTACTTTGGGATTTCAACTTTTGGGGGTCTGATTCCCTTTACAATGCATTCCAATACTTCTGAATTGGAATGCATTGGCTGTAAGTGTAATACAGCATCTCGCTGCCTTCCCTGCTATTGGGTCACTGTCACAGCAGCACGGGGACCCGATGGCAGCTCCGATCCCCGTCCGACATCGCACGTGCCGCAGTCAGTGCTGACCACGGCACGTCAAGGGTTAATGTGCCGGCATCAGTTATTTCACGGATGCTGGCGCATGCAGCAGGAGTCCGGCTATCAGTGACTGCTGCCGCTGATTGGGCGGGCGCAGCTCCTGCACCCGCTCGATCACTATGAAGTACATGTACGTCACGGGTCTTTAAGTCCCGGATAGAAATGACGTACATGTACGTCATGGGTTCTTAAGGGGTTGACATAGTAGGGTCTTTCTAGAGGGTATTCCTAGACAAGTTCTCAACAATCATTACAATAAGGCATGAGTCCAACCTAGACTTTTCTCTCTCTCACCTTGAAAGCCATAGCAGTTGCAGTTCTGTGGTACATACACCCTTGATCACAGGATAGCTAAACATCTTAGCCTAATACTATATGTATGTAGTACTATCTTATGCCCATCTGATTTTTTTTTCTTCTAGATAATAAAGCAAGCCAGTAGGAAACTCTGAATGAATGAATTACCGTTAGAAATTGTGTTAGAGTTTTCTATCTATGGGCACAAATAACGGTTCCGTTTTGTTTTGTTATACATGTAAACTGAACCGTTTTTTTGTGCCCATAGACATTTAACGTATTAGGATGGAGCAAAACAGAATACCTCTTAAGGGTTCCATGTTGCATCCCATCCTAAAATTCCGTTATATTTCATTATACAGATGTAGCAGGGGTAACACACACACACTCTTAACTCATCGCGTTATCTTGAAACAAAAGCCATTGAAAAGCAATTGCTTAAAGGGAGTCTGTCACCAGATTTTGACCTTATAGACCACTTACATACCGCTCTAGCATAGCAGTCTATGATTCTAATCACCTCGTTGGTGCTCAGGCTGTTCTGCCTCTTTTCGTCATATTCCCGCCCCAGCCTCTTCCTCTGCCCACCCCGATCTTACTTTGCGTCCTCCTTCTCAAGTTCTCTGCAGCAAGATCCCGCGCCTGCGCTCTCCATTGCTTGGCCGGGAGTAGCTACTGTGATGCCGTGCCCACAATGGCAAAGCTATGTATAGCGCAGGTGCGGGATCTCGCTGCAGAGAAGGAGGACGCAAAGGAAGAGCGGGGCGGGTAGAGGAAGAGGCAGAACAGCCTCGGCACCAACGAGGTGAACACTGCCCCTGGGCACTTGCGAGCCCTAATTTACATATGAATAAAAGTCAGTTTTTGCCTTGGGGGAACTTCAGAAGAAAACATCAAAGGTACCATCAGAATCATAGACTGCTATGGTAGAGTGCTATGTAAGCGGTCTATAAGGTCAAAATCTGGTGACAGACTCCCTTTAACTCATTTAGTTGCATTTAGTTTAGATAACATGTCTCATAAAGCATGTGTGTTAACCCTGCTACATCCGTAACTGTTATAATGGAACATTATATCAGAATTTCTGTTGGGGCTATATGGGCTATATGGGCTGGGAGTGACTCAATTAGGTCATGCTAGGTTGTCACAGGTATCTGGAGCCATGCTAGCGTAAGTCCATCCCACAGCTATGGTAGAGTGCATGGGGGAGGATCAATTGAGCAAACACAGCAATTGAGGTGGTCCCATAGATGCTTAATTGGGTTCAAGTCTGGGAAATTAGGGGGCCGGGGTAGAACTTGGAAGCAGCATCAGACTGGGGTGCCTAGGGTCCACCAGTAAAATTAATTCTGGGGCCCACTGTACAGTTACATGCAAATATTATCTGCTCACACAGTAGCAGGCAACAGCAAGATACTACAAGATGCCCTTATAGCGACTTTGAGATGGTAGGTCCCTAATGAAAGAGAATGATGGCTGGCCTGTACATACAAGTCACATCAGCCACCTGATGCATCTTTAAACATAAACTGTGTAGTTTGTTAAATAATCTAAACATATAGATATAGGCTGGTTAAGATGCTGTAGGCTGTATGTAGTCGAGTCAGTCTACTGTGCCACTTCTGCAGGGGGTGGAGGACTAGGTGAACACCTTGAACAGGGGAGCACCTCTGGATTCCCATCACTCTGGTTTGTCGAACACATCGCTCTCTGGTCACGCTACATCGATGATATTTTTCTGTTATGGAGCGGGCCAGAGAGCGATTTTGATAGACTCATTTTAGAATTGAATGTAAACAGCTTCAATTTAAGATTTACCTCCGTCATTGTTAGAGATCGCCTGCCTTTCCTGGATGTGGTTATTTGTAGGGACGACAAGGGCGGCCTGAGTACATCTATTTATCGGAAGCCTACGTCTACCAACTCCCTCCTTAGGTGGGACAGCTGCCATCCCGTCCTTCTTAAGAGAGGGATTCCAACCGGACAGTACTTGAGATTGAAACGTAACTACTCAGAACCCAGTGACTTCAAGCACCAGGCTAGAGACCTGAGGTGTAGGTTTCCGGAAAGGGGGTATCCAGACAGGACCCTCAGACTGGCCTACGAGAAGACCAAAATACGCACTCGAACAGAGTTACTCCACCCCACGACTAGCAGGGCGTGTAAATCTCAGGGTAATAGGCACTTTTGATGCTGCGGCTTCCCAAGTAAAGAAGATCTTGGCACTGGGACACTTTATTGATGGACCCAGACCTAACTGAGATTCTTAGTCCCTCTGTTTCTCTCACCTTCAGGAGAGGGAATAACTTAAGGGATAGGCTGGTGCACAGCCATTTTGCACCTCCAGCAAAGCCACGGACGTGGCTGGATACACCTGTGATGGGATGCCACAGATGTGGACACTGTAGCTTCTGTGGCTGTCTGTCACAGGGTAAGACCTTTACTGGTGAACCAAAAAACACCATTTACCATGTGAGAGGCTTTATTAACTGCCGCACGGCAGGTGTGATCTATTTGATAACGTGTATCTGTGGGCTACGTTATGTTGGCAAAACGTTTAGGGAACTACGCAAGCGTATGGGGGAACACTACAGCGACATCCGGAACAACAGGGAAACCCCCATAGCGCGCCATGTACAGCTGTCACACGATGGACGCTCCTCGGCCATTAGCTTTATGGCCATTGAGCGTGTTCTCAAACCCATACGGGGGCGATTGGAATAGATACATTATACAAAGAGAATGCTGGTGGACGTTCATCCTAAATACAGTCGCCCCTCACGGCCTCAACGAACAATTAAATTATAGCTGCTTCCTATAATCGCTAGGTTGTCTGTCTAGGCCCTAGGACTAAAGTTTCTGTCATTTAACCCCTGTCTGTTTTTTGGTCTCTTGTGGGATAATAGGCACACACTGCCACATCTCATGAAAAAAAAATGTGTGAGAAGGATAAGGGGGTTACGGTTTCATCAAACCAATGAGTCAGGTTAGGTGCTCCCCTTTATGTACCATCTCCCCAGTTTATTTTTGTAATCCATACTGGACCCAATCCTCCTAATTAATATACTCTTAATAGGGGGTGGCCCAGCTTTATGGTCATGCAGACCGGAGGAGCGGTCTTGCACGACCTAGATTTTGCCCCAAAATGAAGCTACATCAAATCGCTAAACACTATGATCGAGTGTTTGGCCGTTTTGGTTACCTGGGGCACTTGTGCGTAAGCACGGCTGCTATGGGACTCCGATCACGTGACTGCCGTCATGACGCGCTCGTCGTGGACGCCTGCGGTCACGTGATGCTGAAATACAGCCGTGCGTTCCACCTCTAGCCTCATGAGACGCATGGGGCAGAGGTCCAGAGCGCATGTGCGGCCATGTAATTTCGGCTGTTCCGATCACATGACACAGATGATGTACAGACGCCTCCAATGACGTCATCATTAGGCGTCTAATCAGCAATTACAAGGCAGTTAGGAGGCGTCCTACATGGCCCTTTATAAGGGGGCAATCTTGCCCCATTTGCTGCTTGTCACCCCACCACTGCAGACACCATCACCCTGGGTCCTGCTTGGAGGTGGACTTAGAGCCATACGCTGACCGCAGCAACATAGCAAGTAAGTGATTTCCATCTACCGCCCACATGGGAGGATTGATGGAGGTTTATTTAAAGTTACTTTACTGATTTCTGTTTACTCTTTGTGGTTACCCCTAGACTCAGCCACATACTGACTGCAGTTAATGCACAGGCTATCTCCTAAACCCTTGGTTAACCAGCCTGGAGCGATAACCATTACCTTTGCCCCGTGTCCCCTGATGAATCCTGGGGCATCCATTGAAGAAACGCGTTGGGACACTTGAGTATACCCCTAAAGGGCCTTTCATTGTGGTTTTTTGGGTTTATATCTCTATATTTTTATGTTTTTCATGTGCATTGTTCTATTAGACTAGGTTCTGTGTGAGGGCCTCACCAGGGCTTACTATACAGGAACAGAGTTCTAGTCTGGGACACCCCTTGCGGGGCTTTTTTGGACCCCGTCCTTTGGAAAGACTCTATAGGGTGGACTAGGACAAGTAGGGAGGCAATAGGGCTAGTGGGTTACACATACCAACACCGTCTTACTGGTTTTCCCATATATAATTGTCCAGTACATTGTATACACTTTTTTGTTTGTATTGTAATTGTCTCTGCCCGTCACCTCAATAGGTCAAGGGCATACACGTCTTACTCGTTGTACGTTAGTAATGGCCGTGTTTTATCTCCTATATGCTATTAAAAGTGAAGTTTTATTGAGTATACTGCCCCCCATATTTTTCTTGAGTTGTACCCTTGAGCAGTATTCAGGGAGGCATCACTGCCTCTCCTGACCGACCATCTTTTATCCACCTCTGGATTCACCTGTTCCCCTGTGGGCTAGTCCGGGCCTGCTTGGAAGTCTTGGTCATGCTCTTTCAACCAATGTCGGACATTTATAGCCGTGTGACATATCACATTTTCTTGCTGGAAGATCCCATCCACATCAGGGAAGGCAATCCCAAATCGGTTGACAGTGCCTTTCACATGGATGTGTGAGCCCAGAGAATGCCAGGAAATCATTATCCAGACCATTATGCTGCCACCAACACTTGCAATGGTTGCAAGGTGTTTGTGATTTGATGTTTCTTGCCTGACACACCAAAGTCCACCTGTTCGATGAAGAAAAAAACATAACTCTTTGAAGAAGGCAACACTTTGCCAATCAGCAAAGGTCCAATTCCGATACCGCCAAGAAAATCAAAGTCTTTTCTGTGGATGCAACTTCGTTAGCAGAAGTGCAGTGACCATCCTTCTGCTTAAGAGCCCCATAAGCAGTAGGGTTCTCTGAACTGTTTTTTTTTTTTCCACTGTAGCATGTCGTTACACCCTCATTCACCTTTGTTGTCGGGGGTCATGGAATATAGAAGGTCATGACGCTGTGGTCTCGTGGTCGAGATACATAGATGACATTCTTTTCATCTGGCAGGGTTCAACGTTGCATTTGGAACAATTTTTGAGTAGATTGAATATCAATGATCTTGAGTGGCAGTTTATTTCTGTAAACGTTGAATTCATTGACCTTGTGATCCTTGTGGATGATCCTTACTGGAGACTGATGTGTTCAGGAAGCCGACATCCACCAATTCTTTTTTACACTCCACCTCCTTTCATCCTCCACAGGTTATCAAAGCCATACCTACTGGTCAATTTTGTAGGATAAGGAGGATCTGTTCAAGTGAACGCCATTTCGAATACCAAGCAAAAGATCTTCATAGACGATTTGAAGAAAGGGGGTACAGTAAAACACTCATTAAGAAGGGCTATAACAGAGCCAAAAATGTACCAAGAGAGTCTTTATTGGTAAGATTGGTAAGTGGACAGAAATATAATACAAAAAGTGAGGGTTATCCCAGATTTATCATGGGATATAATACTCAGTGGAGACAAATGTATTCCATTTTGAATAAACATTGGCAAGTGTTACTAACAGTTAAAGATCTGAGAGGACAGATTTCCCAGGGTCCCATGGTCGAGAAATTTGAGATATATGATTACCAAGAGCCACTATGTGACACCAAGGCAAGGCGGCTTGTTTGGAGATAGAGGCCCCAAGTGGGGTATGTTTCCTTGTGGTAATTGCACCACTTGTCCTCACATAATACAATGTGAGACCTTCCCGAGCTCAAAGGGAAGTAAGGAATACAAAATAGTGCATCATATATCTTGCAGTATGGAAGGGGTGATATACTATGCTCAGTGGCCATGTGAGTTGATCTACACTGTGCAAAAATATAAACGCAACACTTTCGGTTTTGCTACCATTTTGCAGGAGCTGAACTCAAAGATCTGAAACATTTTCTACATACACAAAAGACCCATTAATCTCAAATATTGTTCACAAATCTGTCTAAATCTGTGTTAGTAAGCACTTGTCCTTTGCCGAGATAATCAATCCCACCTCACAGGTGTGGCATATCAAGGTGCTGATTAGACAGCATGAATATTGCACAGGTGTGCCTTAAGCCTCATGCACACGTCTGTGGAAAACGGCCTGGATTCTTCTGAGTGCAGGAGCGCACAGCATCATTGGTTGCTATGACGCCGTGCACTTCCTGCTGCTGCCGCAGTACAGTGATACACTGGATCACACCAGTGTATCACTGTACTGTGCCGGCAGCAGGAAGCGCACGGCGTCATAGCAACCAATGACGCTGTGCGCTCCTGCACTCAGAAGAAATCCAGACCGGTATCACACGGTCCGTGTTCCACGGATGTGTGCATGAGGCTTTAGACAGCCCACAATAAAAGGCCACTCTGAAATGTGCACAGTTTTGCCTTACTGCGGATGTCATTTGTAAATTCTTAAGCTTCTCGGTGAAAGAAGCGGTTTCGACAAAAGCACAAAATACTAAATCCATTGTCTTGGACGGCTACGAAGTCCTCATAGTTTAAGACCTCGCCCAGTCCACATTGAAAAAAGATCTTTGAATTCAGCTCATCCAAAATGGGAGCAAAACCGAAAGTGTTGCGTTTATATTTTTGCTCAGTGTATATAGGCATGACAACTAGAGCATGATCAAAGCAACGGCAGAAATCCATGATCTTGAGAAAGTGAATAACTTGAAGCCTATTGCAAAACACTTTAGAGAGACTCATGGAAGTAAACCCCAGGGTATACGTTTCAGGGGGATCGACAGAGTGAGGTTAGGCATTAGGGGGGGCGATATTAAGAAACGCCTTCTCCAAAAGGAGACAAGATGGATGGTACTGCTGAATACAGTGACTCCAGTGGGGCTAAATGAGGCCCTTAGTTTCAAATCCTTTCTATAATGCGTTTTTAATTTTTATTTTTATGTTTGTACAGGACTATTGATGTTTTGTTTGTTTTTATTTTTATATCCTCCTCTTTAGATATATTGATCTGGATGCCTTTCTTTGGACATAATGTTTGAAAAATAGATATATAAGTTTACGGATAAATGCCATGATTGTATACCCTCTTTTGAAAAATATCTCTGGGGATTGGACGATTCTATATGGACTGAGTACTATAGCTATTTGTGATCAGGAACCTTGTGGTTTATGAATTCTTTTGTATTTTTTTTTCTGTATATTTATTATTTGGCGCATTGCACTGTATTTTCATGAGTTTGTCTTTTTAGGCTATTTATATATGTATAATTTATATGGTTTTTCACTTTTTTATATACACATATGAATTATATCTATGATGGCCCCATCTATTTATTCACTAAATATGCTTATCACTTTTCACTATTGCACATTTGCACCTTTATCTTTTTTTAGGTAATTTATTATATCATATATTTTTCACTTCATTGTGAATAATGTTTTTTTTATATCATTACAGTATGTATTTGCAGCGAACAATGGCATTTTCATAAATATTGAAAATACAGTATGTACAGTACAGACCAAAAGTTTGGACACACCTTCTCATTCAAAGAGTTTTCTTTATTTTCATGACTATGAAAATTGTAGATTTACACTGAAGGCATCAAAACTATGAATTAACACATGTGGAATTATATACATAACAAAAAAGTGGGAAACAACTGAAAATATGTCATATTCTAGGTTCTTCAAAGTAGCCACCTTTTGCTTTGATTACTGCTTTGCACACTCTTGGCATTCTCTTGATGAGCTTCAAGAGGTAGTCATCTGAAATGGTTTTCACTTCACAGGTGTGCCCTGTCAGGTTTAATAAGTGGGATTTCTTGCCTTATAAATGGGGTTGGGACCATCAGTTGCGTTGTGGAGAAGTCAGATGGATACACAGCTGATAGTCCTACTGAATAGACTGTTAGAATTTGTATTATGGCAAGAAAAAAGCAGCTAAGTAAAGAAAAACGAGTGGCCATCATTACTTTAAGAAATGAAGGTCAGTCAGTCCGAAAAATTGGGAAAACGTTGAAAGTGTCCCTAAGTGCAGTCACAAAAACCATCAAGCGCTACAAAGAAACTGGCTCACATGCGGACCGCCCCAGGAAAGGAAGACCAAGAGTCACCTCTGCTGCGGAGGATAAGTTTATCCGAGTCACCAGCCTCAGAAATCGCAGGTTAACAGCAGCTTAGATTAGAGCCAGGTCAATGCCACACAGAGTTCTAGCAGCAGACACATCTCTAGAACAACTGTTAAGAGGAGACTGTGTGAATCAGGCCTTCATGGTAGAATATCTGCTAGGAAACCACTGCTAAGGACAGGCAACAAGCAGAAGAGACTTGTTTGGGCTAAAGAACACAAGGAATGGGCATTAGACCAGTGGAAATCTATGCTTTGGTCTGATGAGTCCAAATTTGAGATCTTTGGTTCCAACCACCGTGTCTTTGTGCGACGCAGAAAAGGTGAACGGATGGACTCTACATGCCTGGTTCCCACCGTGAAGCATGTAGGAGGAGGTGTGGTGGTGTGGGGGTGCTTTGCTGGTGACACTGTTGGGGATTTATTCAAAATTGAAGACATACTGAACCAGCATGGCTACCACAGCATCTTGCAGCGGCATGCTATTCCATCCGATTTTCGTTTAGTTGGACCATCATTTATTTTTCAACAGGACAATGACTCCAAACACACCTCCAGGCTGTGTAAGGGCTATTTGACCATGAAGGAGAGTGATGGGGTGCTGCGCCAGATGACCTGGCCTCCACAGTCACCAGACCTGAACCCAATCGAGATGGTTTGGGGTGAGCTGGACTGCAGAGTGAAGGCAAAAGGGCCAACAAGTGCTAAGCATCTCTGGGAACTCCTTCAAGACTGTTGGAAGACCATTTCAGGTGACTACCTCTTGAAGCTCACCAAGAGAATGCCAAGAGTGTGCAAAGCAGTAATCAAAGCAAAAGGTGGCTACTTTGAAGAACCTAGAATATGACATATTTTCAGTTGTTTCACACTTTTTTGTTATGTATATAATTCCACATGTGTTAATTCATAGTTTTGATGCCTTCAGTGTGAATCTACAATTTTCATAGTCCTGAAAATAAAGAAAGCTCTTTGAATGAGAAGGTGTGTCCAAACTTTTGGTCTGTACTGTATATCATTAGTATTTATCCATGGTTCCTTTCTGATAGTAATATTACAGATCTAGTTTTCAGGTATGTATTTTGGAACATCTTAACTTACTTTCCAATTATGTTTGGGAATAGGAATATGTTGATCTGTTTATATTTACCTATCTCCATGACAGTGGTATCCAAGCACTTCTGATAGGTTGGCTGAGCGCATCACTGAGGTGCGATGCGTGGCTGCATCACGTGGTGACGTAGTTTCGGCCTTGTTGGGCGGACTGAATAGCTGACGTTCACGCTCCACTCTTCCCTCCGACGCTATCGAAGCCACCATGATGACGCGGCACGTATGTATATTGTTTTTGGGATGCTAGCTAATTCTTCTCTTGCTGCTTAGGAGGGCTGCATACAAATTTTCAGTTTTCTAATTGTTCTTATATTATATTCAATAACTTTTCTATACTGTTTTGTCATGTAAGCTCATTTGCATAAACTTGAATATGGGAAATCAGAGGCAATGTCAGAAAAGCAGGCACAAGGTCAGCAATCCAGAGTAACCCAAAACTAGCTAGCAAGGCAGGAATACTAATCACAGGCAACTGTGGCCAACCCTAGCCTGCCCTCAGGAAGCATGTGACTCCAGTGCCGAGCCTCATTAGTTTGGCATCCCTGCCCCCTGATTATTTAAGGTAGCCATGATGGATATTTGTGATTTATTATGAATAATGAGGGATCCAGTCCCATCCTTGGTTCTGATTATACAGCTCCTGGAATAAATATCCAGCATCTGAATAGTCCTACATTGATATATTGCAACAAACTTTTATTTGCTTATGTAGCACCACAAATTCTGCTGCGCTGTACAGAGATTCTCATGACTCACATTAGTCCCTGTGTCTGCAATCAAATTTTCCTATACTAGGTATCCATACACTTAGATAGCTATAGGCTGAATGCATGCTATTCCTTCTGACTTCATCATGCATATGTTTTCAATGGAGTCAGACTCCTTTATTGGTGCATGTTGAAATCCAGTATGGTTGATCCTTCTGTTGCCAACATTTAAAGTCAGAGAATAGTCAGATGGTCCCCAATCACATTTTAGACACATACTGTAAATAATAGGAGCAGTTTCACAGGTTTTAAAGGCTATCTACACCTTTGGGGGCAATTGTTATTTTTATTATTATTATTAGTATTATTATTGTATTGTACTTATTTTGATGTAAAAATAATTTTTTAATTGGTCTTTATTAAAATTGTGGAATCCTTTTTTGTGTACATATCTGAGATGCTGTAGTAGCAGCTTTTCTGTCATTTGCGGACCTGAATCTCTTCCCCAGAAAAAATATATATTAATATGTTTGGATTCTCCTTTACTTTAACATGCTGTCTGCAGATTGCATTGGATTTTTGCTTGGGGATGCTTGCGATTTTGTGAAAAACGCACAAAATAGAGCTTGCTGTGAAAAATCACCGCTCATGTGAACAGCCTCATAGAAATGAATGGGTCCTGATTCAGTGCGGGTGCAATGCGTTCCACTCACGCATTGCACCCGCGCGGAAAACTCACCCATGTGAAAGGGGCCTTAAAGGAAATGTGTCATTAGAAAATGACCAATTGTTTAAATAAAGTTTTTAGGTTTAACATATTTTAAAAAAAATTTCGATGATGTTATTTTTAATTTCGATGTCACTATCTATATTAAGGCTAGGTCTACATGACGACATTTGTCGCGCGACAATAAGTCTAACGACAGATAGGGCACAACTACACTGCAACATTTGTCGCGCAACATTTTGTTGCACCATTATTGCGCGACAATTTTTAGAATGGCAGTCTATTGTGTCGCACAGCAACATGCGTCATGCTGCAACTGCGACGCGACAGTCGCAGAAAAATCCATCTCGAATGGATTTTCTGTGACTGTTGCGTCGCAGTCGCAGCATGTCGCAGTGCGACACCATTCACTGCCATTATAAAAATTGTTGCGCAACATCCGTGCGACAAATGTCGTCGTGTAGACCTAGCCTAAAACAAAAACCATAAAATCCTACAATTTTTGCACTGATCACCAAAAAGCCTAATAATAGGTGCAACTTCTTGGTCTGAACAGATCACTTTACTGCAGTTACCTGCTTATCTGTCATTCTAATCCTGCCTGTAATGATATCACCTCTTTGTATAGATAAGACAGGATCCACCATTCACAATAGGTGATTGTCAGAGCTTATCTATTCTTTCCTTGTACAATGACCTCTGCAGAGGTCACAGAGCATGCCTAGAAAACTCTCCCAAGTCAATGAGGTCCCATCCGGTCTATTCTGTCCATGGACCATGGGGCTACCGTAAAGCAATTTTCTTAATGCTTTATAAATTCTGTTAAGAACAGCTAAGGCAAGGGGGGGGGGAGATAGCACCGGAAGGAGATGGCTGCCTGAAGCTACAGCTCCGTGTGCCAGATCACCCTACTAGTCTGGTATAACTGAATACAGGATCGATTATGGTAAAAATCAGGAAAGCAATAACAGGTGAAACTCCTGGCCAACACAAGACTGGGGCGAGCAATGGAGAGATGGAGAAATTTATAAAGAAAGCCGCTGCAACTTATGTCGCCCGGGAATCCAAGATGGCGCCGGCACCACCACGAGCAGCAAGTCAGAGGCAGTGAGAGGATACAGGAGAGTCACAAGGAGGTGAGGACGAACCAGACAACCTTCCCATATCCCGCTCCTATCTGAAAGAGGCACTTGCATCTTTACTAACATCAGCGCTCGAGCCTCTGAGCACAGATCAGACAGTCATAAAACAAGATGTACGCACTATAGGAAGAAGAGTAGAGTCCTTAGAGGACTCACAAACACTAATGCCCCATCAGGCTGCAGTGTCACATTATTTACAGATGTTTCAAACTAACTTGAACACTATGAACAACGCAATAGAGAATCAAGAAAACCACAGGAGGCGTAATAACTTAAGGTTCTGCGGAATCCAAGAGACTGTTGCCCATGGCGATATCCCTAATACAATTGTCCAAATATGCCTGCACGTACTGGGACCAGACTCCGCCCATGAAGTCATATTAGAGAGGGAACATAGGGCTCTGCGGCCGAAACCATTCTTATCAGAAGCACTTATCAGAATTTGTAAATTCTTAAGCTTCCCGGTGAAAGAAGCGGTTTTGACAAAAGCACAAAATACTAAATCCATTGTCTGAGATGGCTACGAAGTCCTCATATTCCAAGACCTCGACCAGTCCACATTGAAAAAAAGGAAGAGCGCTAAAACACTTGACTAACTGGCTTAAGTCACATAAAATACTTTACAGATGGTCATTTCCCTTTGGCTTATCTTTCGTACATGAGGGTCACAGAATATGGATTTCCTCTTTCCGGGACTTGGACTGTCTACAACCAATTACAGATTAACTCACTGGACATTTCCAACTGGGACCTCGTTCAAGACCTAGCAAATCTTCCGGAATTGCCACAACAAGAGCGATGGGAAAGACAACGTACACCCAAGTCTGCAAGGAACAAAAAAGGGATCACCTTCTAGAAGATTACCAATAGGAGGTTAAGACGACTACAAATATGTGCGTCAAGTACATTTACTCCCTTAAAGCTGCTGTCTCTCTAATTGCGCTCATTATATCACTCTCTAACTACTTCTGCTTAATCCAACTAGTCCTCTTCTCTTGCAGCTCTACCTGTTTGGCTCAACTGAGCCCCTGACCTGATCCACATCCCGATCACGGTTGGTGCTATACACTACTGTTCTCACTTTTCCGCCTTTCCTCCCTTTCTACCTTTATATTCTTTAAAGGATTAAACTGCGTTTTAGGTTGGGTTCACACGGGCGAGATTTCCGCGCGGGTGCAATGCGTGAGGTGAACGCATTGCACCCGCACTGAATCCAGACCCATTTACTTCTATGGGGCTGTGCACATGAGCGGGGATTTTCATGCATTACTTGTACGTTGTGTGAAAATCGCAGCATGCTCTATATTATGCGTTTATCACGCAAAGCAGGCCCCATAGAAGTGAATGGGGCTGCGTGAAAATCGCAAGCATCCGCAAGCAAGTGCGGATGCGGTGCAATTTTCACACATGGTTGCTAAGATGACAGTCTATTCACTGTATTATTTTCCCTTATAACATGGTTATAAGGGAAAATAATAGCATTCTTTAATACAGAATGCTTAGTAGGTCAATTGAGGGTTAAAAAAAAATAAAAATTAAGTCACCTCCTCCTCTTGATCCGATCTCTTCTTACTTCTTTAATTATGAGCTGCCGGCTAAAAGACCTGTGGTGTCGTCACATCACATGGTCCAATCACATGGTCCATCCATGATGAGCTCAGTGACGTAACCACAGGTCTTTTGACAGGTCCTGAAGAAAAAACAGGAGGCCGGCAGCTACGCGATCAATTGGAGGAGGCGAGTTAATTTTTATTTATTTTTTAACCCTCAATTGACCTTGTACTAAGCATTCTGTATTAAATAATGCTATTATTTTCCCTTATAACCATGTTATAAGGGAAAATAATACACTCTACACAACCTTGAACCCAAACCTGAACTTCAGTGAAGAAGTTCGGGTCTTGGTACCACATTCAGTTTTTTTTATTTATTTGCCCCAATGCACCCGGGACGCATCTAGAGCCAAAACGTGACGCCCATGTAAACCCAGTCTTAGAGGGCATACATTCCAAGAATGGCACTCTGGTTACGGAAATGTTTTTTGTTATTATGTATTTACACCGTTTTTTCGTTTCAGTGAATGCTTCTCAGTATATACAGTATATCAGCAGGGAAAATACAGAGGGACTCACCTAGGGAGGCTGAGTATAATTCCTTTATCTCAATGCTCGAGGCCCTATTATATAGACCACATGCATTATTCCTCCGACTATTCACTTTATCATGGCTAATTTGCAAATAGCTTCTTACAATGTGAAAGACTTTAATTCACCCTCAAAGAGGTGCCAAATCCTTTCGCATTTGGAGAAGAAGAATTGCTCTGTCTTCCTCTTGCAGGAGACTCATTTTAGATTCAGCCGCTACCCAAACCTCACCCATTCATATTTTCCTACATGGTTCCATTGCGGATCAGATTCATCGGCCTCCAGGGGCATGAGTGTGGGCTTCAGCAAGGGGAGCTCATTTCAATACCGTGATCATTATCAAGATAATGAGGGTAGATATATACTATTGAAGGGCACAATAACCATTCAGACATATACGTTTATCAACGTCTATGCTCCAAATGTAAATCAAATTGCTTAGTTCAATGTCCTCTTCCCAATTGTTGAGTCTTTCAGCGAGGGTGTGGTCGTGATGGGGGGTGATTTTAACATCACTCTAGAACCTCAGTTAGACTCATCCTCTCACAAATCAGCTTTGCCTGAAAAATCACTAAACTTCAAAAGCAAAAAGTTACAAACTATGCATTTGGTAGCTACATGGAGGATGTTGAACCCCTCCGGTCGCGACTACACCTTCTTTTCTGATGTACATAGATCCTAACAAAGGTTAGATTACCAGTTTTTTTTCCAAGGAACACTTGTGCCTTGGATCTCAAATTGGTTCTATTCACCTATCAGACCACTCTCCTGTACCTCTAATGGTCTCCATACCCCACCAGGCCCCACAAGCTTTTAAATGGCAGCTTAATGAACAATTGATATCTACTGATACCCTAAAGGAGCGAGTACAAAATCTTCTAGACAAATACTTTTTGCTAAACTGTGTCCCGGAGACCTCTGCCCATGTATTATGGGATGCTCACAAAGCCTTTATAAGGGGCCAATTCATCAATATAGGGACACATCTCAAGAAAGAAAGAGCGGCCCGTATAGATGCTCTCTTATCCGAAATACATAAAATAGAACTCCTCCATAAACAATCCTTATCTGAATCCCATCTAACCCAACTCACAGAACTTAGGACAGAACTAAAGAACCTTTTAAATACGACCTCAGCTAAATATTACTAGGACTCACAATACAAATACTTTGCACATCGAGACAAAGCCTCCAGATTCATGATGAGCTGTATTAAATAGAGGGAAGTTCATAACTATTTTTGTAAAATCCACAAACCATGTGGAGGCATTGCAATTACAACAAAGGAGATAGCCCACCAATTCTAGAAATTTTACCAGTTGCTATACAATATCCCCGTCACAAACCAGCGATGGACCTAACATCTCCTTTGAACCCTATTAACACTTTCCTTCAGTCCTTAACGCCCCCTAAATTAGACATTACTCAGAGAATACCCTACAATCTCCATTCACAGAGGACGAACTTTTGGTAGCCATAAAAAGTCTTCTAAAAGGGAAAGCTCCATGGCCTGACGGTCTTCCCGCGCTGTATTATCTCACTTTCAGCAAATCCTACTTCCATACTTATTGGCTATCTGTAACCAATCTCTTCAGGGCTCCCCCATAACCTTGGACATGACTAGAGCACATATAACAATCCTCCCTAAGGAAGGTAAAGACCCAGCATATTGTGCAAATTATCGTCCCAACTCTTTATTAAACCTGGATTTAAAACTACTATCAAAAATGGTAGCTACCCGCTTATCTACCGATTTACCTTCCCTGATCAGACAGGATTTATAAATGAGAGAGAAGGCCGAGATAACTGCAAGAATTTTGAATGTGCTATTCTTTGCAAAAAAATACTCCCACCCCCTAGTCTTTCTGGGCACTGATGCCGAGAAGGCCTTTGATAGGGTTAATTGGGATTTCATGCGACTTACATTAGAAAAATTTGGCCTCCCAGACCCTTTTATAAAAGCGATCTTTTCCATGTATAATAATGCCTCAACTGCAATACTAGTGAATGATACCCTGTCCCCTCTATTCCCTTTTAAGAATGGTACTAGACATGGTTGCCCTCTTTCCCCCTGGATCTTTGTCCTGATCATGGAACCGCTGCTCCAAGCCATTAGGCAAGATGAGAGGATTGGCGGAGTCAGGATGGGCTCTCAGGAACATAAAGTGGCCGCCTGAGGTCTCGCTATCCATTATTTATGATTCGCTGGAGAGGTTTAGCCCCTTATCTAATTTCAAGATTAATATTAAAAAATTGCACGTCCTGAGTTTGGGTCTAAAGCCCTCAGTTAGAAGAGACCTGGAGACAAATTTCCCCTTTAACTGGAATGCCCCATTCCTGACTTATTTAGGAGTGGAGATAGGCTCTGACTCTCAGAGCTTGTTTAACCTCAACTATATGCCATTGTTGAAATCTCTACAGGAGCAACTTACCTCACTGCATTTCCCAATATTATCATGGTTTGGTCGTAAAAAACATGGTTACGTCACTAGTAATACCTGGATTAAACTATTTACAACAAGTCCTTCCAATTTCAGTCCCAAGATCTTTATTTGACTTTATCAAAAAGCATATGCTCCTTTATTTGGGGAAGGGGGGGGGGATCTCATCTGGCCCTCTTAATTCTCCAGAGGCTTAGAACCTCGGGAGGCATGGGACTTCCCGGTCCTTTGTTATAAGGGAGAGCTAGCTCTTTGTCCAGAATCATTGACTGGTTTAGACAACCTTCTCATAGGTCCTGGGTGGAAATGGGAGTTAAAAATTTCTTGACTTCCTTCAGAAGATTGTTAAAAGGCCCTATGGATCATACGGTTTCCCTATCCCAGGCCAATCCAATAATCAAAGCTTTTAGATGTCAACTTGGGGAGTCCCTCTGCCCTCCCCTCTAATACAGAAGGGAGACTTGATAAGTGTTGCCCTACTTCAATTGAGGCAGTCTCTTCCCACATGCATTCGCAAGTCAGAGGTCTCGGCATTATCTCTCTTCAATGAGAGGGGAGAGGTATTAGAGGGAGAAGCCCTCATTTCCATAATGCCAGACCTAAAGTTTCTACACCCTTTGATATCCTTCCGTCGAGCATACATATTTAAACATATACCAAAACAAGCCCTTCTTAGACCTCTCATTTAGTTCGAAAGCTTGATATATAACCCCACTCCTCCAACAAAACCTATCTCACAACTTTACAGGAGGCTTAATACCCCCATATCTAAACCAAAGTTAGCTTTCGTAGGTCTTTGGAAGAGAGATTTGGAGACTTCTTTCTCCACTGTTGATTGTTGCTTTAAATTATTTTTGGAGCCCCATTTCTCCTCAAGATGTGTTAAAGTGCAGGAAAAAAGGTACAAGATTCTCACAAGGTGGTACAGAACTCCTGATATTACATGCAGATATGACCAATTGAACACAGATGTCTGTTGGCAGTGCAGAGAGGAGAGGGGCTCTTTTGGAGCAATGGATAGGGAAGGTGGACACTATATACTGATTTGAAGAAATAGCAGAATGGGAAAACCACACTTTCCCTAGATTTTGAGCTCAATGGAAATACTGGGAAATATTTAGGAATTTCAGAAGAGAATAAAGCCTTACTGCTTAGGCAAGATGGCCGCCTCTATAATGAAAATTTTGGTGACACGTTTCCTTTAATGCTGTGTAGCCTGTATAGATTTGTACAGGTTTATACCCTACAATGTAAACATGAATGCTTTCCCCCACTGACATCAAGCAGATGTCTTGAAATGTAAACTTTTCATTTCCTTCCGAAACCCATTAGAAACAGTGACAAAGCTATGTGTGAATGACATTGGCATCTTATTTTATAAAGTTCTATTCCACATGCTTTCTAATACAGTAGGTATGGTACTTCTTAAAAGGGTATTTCAGCACAAAACAAAACTTCTCCCAAGGCCTGTATGGTAAAAAAAAAAAAAGGGGTTATACAGACCTTACCAATCCTCTGCAGCTTCTGTTCTGACAGTGCCCCGATGCCCACTGCTCTCCATATCCTGCTCCTGCACTCGACATGGCAGGAAATGACTGTGACCGCAAAACACTTACGGATGTTTGAATCAACCCTAACACAGGCATGCTATAATTCGCCAGTGCCACACTTTCGGATGGTAAGCCACCAACGTGATGCTGTAAACAGTGTAAAGCAACTCATTTGCAGGTCTGCTGCCACCTTGAGGACTTGTTTAAAAATTACACACTCATTTTTTAATAAGCATCCCGGAAATATTAGATTACCAAGCACCCTAACCTAAGCTAATGACTGCATGCTGCAGGCAGGGCTATAGATCTAACATCTCCATTTCTACCCACATTCTTTAATTTAACCTCTGGTTCCATCAGATTTTCCTCAGCCTCCTCCTTAGGGGCTCAGTATAAGTGAGTCTATTAATGCCTCACAGTAGGTGTCTGATTATTCTATGCTTCAGAAAAAAATTGTGCTTTAGCTACTTTCCAAGAGCCCTGGAAAGAAGAAACTGAAGAAGAACATAACCAAGGGATTGGAAATACATAAAAGACTTACATTTTATGTCAACATATTGAAAGAACTTCTTACATCTGGAGCAAATAGATATTTATGCTATCACGATGAAGTTTCATATAATGAACATGAATGATAGAGGAGTGAAAAGTTAATCCCTAGCCTTAGGTAGGTCATCAATATCTAATCAGTAGTGGTCCAACTCCCAGACCCCTGCTTATTAGCTAGCTGTTGGAAGGCTGGCGCTGTGGCGCCTTTGTCAGCCTGTAAAGTCATGTCATGTCCATCGGTCACATGACCTTCATGTATGTGAATGGGATTGAGCTGCAATACCAAGCAGAGCTGCTATATAAAGTGCATAGTTCAGTATAATGAAATGTGTATAGTTTAGTATAATATAATTAGGTCACGGCGTCCACGTCTTCAAACAGGTGGACCCCCACCAATCACATATAGATGACCTATCCTGAGAACATATAAGTGCACCAAGGGCAGGACCATCCCACTCTGTGCAACTTTGCTTCTCCAGCTTCCTATGCTGGGCCCTTCCTCTCATGTACTAGTGCACTTTAGGGGGGAGTCTTTTTTGTACTGGCATAACTCATAAGTGGGCATTTTTTTGTACTTGCACACATTATAAGGTGGTATCTTTTTTCTTTTCTTTTTTTTTCTTTTTACTTGTACTATTCATTTCTGCAAAGTACTGTGAATGTACAGTGACCATTTAAGGTGTGAGAACCAATTATTTATACATCAACTAAATCACTTCATTGCCATAAAGTGAAACTCATTTATAAACACATAAGGGGACCTTTATCAAATGTGTCACACAAGTTTATTTTGGTATAAAAATGTGCACATATGGCTGCATGTCAGCCTGCTCAACATTTAACTTTTTTGTCTCATTTATTATCTGTGACTTTTTTTAAAGAGCTATGTTACGGAACGCTTTTACCCCGCTACAACCTGTTGAGGGCATTAACATTGTCATCCTGTGTAATTTTACATCACACTCTCTCAAATGTGCATTCTAAGCATTCATGTTCACCAGCAGGTGGCAGCGATGTTTAGCAGGGACTTAGTTCAGTTTAGTATTTCTGAACTGGAATAGTACATTCCAGTTTAGTTCCCCCCTCTGTGAGGAGGTGTGAAATGTTCCCATTTCCTGCCTCATGGGGAGGGAAGGAAGTTAGAATTAGTTTGCCAGCCACTCCTGCTTGGGGAAGGCTGTGCAAGTAGGAGCTCCCAGATATAGGCATCAAAAACCAGGATCTTGTCTCGGCTGAGACAATTGATCATCATCCCCAGCCAGAGCCTTGCAGCCTCAGCTGGTAGAAGCAAGCATCACACTCCAGTTCCAGGAAGAACCATACCCTAAGAAGCCAACTGTGAGTACCGTCCAAAGACCAGGAGAAGCCAAATTCCTCCTCAGCTAGTCAGTCCACAAGATAGCAGAAGATAGTAAGCGCAGAAGATATAAATTCCTGCCACATTACAGAGCCACAAGCAGATGACTTATCCTGCAAAAGCTTCAGGCACATGATAGAGCAGAAGATAGATTCCTGCCACACATTGCCAATACCTGCTGGGACCCAAGAATATTGCTGTATCTTGCTTGGATTAAAGCTGAAACTAGTGAAGACAAGTTTGAACTTGATTAAAAGTCTGGATCTCAATTATTGCTGCAGATCCCTCAATTATTCCTACTAGCAACACACTCATTTTATTGCAAGTAAGCTAGGATCCAGGAGTCCATCCGTACCCAGGAAGGAGACACTGTTGACACTATTTCCATTACCACACAGAGACATTACACCACTCTGGCATTCCTAACCTGGTACGTGAGTTATACCACCTTAAAGGGCCCTGTGACAGTACCCTGCGCACGCTTCAATTGTCGTCACAAACAAAATCATAGACTATTATACCCATATCCTGACCCATTGCATTTTTGGCGTTCGTGTAACCGTACCACGGTCCTGCTCATTGCAGTTGCAACTCCACACCAGGCATTTCCGGGCGTACATTTACTGAAATAGGTACAGCTACATTGCACTTGCACCAAACTTATTAGTTGTGCACTCTTTTCATAAATGAGGTGTACATAGCAATTGCAATCTGAAAAACTAATGTTAAATACACATACAATAATACATTCCCCCCTAGAGAGAATTACTGGATAGTACAGAGGGAGTATTTACTGATGCAGATGACCTGGTCAATTTTCATTTTCACTCTGGAGTCAATCATAAATAGCAACAGAGCTCATGTCAGAAATACACTGGAAGTTATGAGAAGTATGCATGCAGCTCCTGGATGGTCCCATTTCCTCTGCTATTGGGTGGCAGAAACATGTGCAGGACTCCCTTCTCAAAGGCAGAAACAAAAGAACACATGAAAAAGGGAAAATAAACATCAGGCCCTTCTAATCAGGGCCCAAATATCCATCACCATATTGGTCAATTTAGATCTAGTCCTCGCTTATATCACAGTAAATGGTTTATAAAACAATTTATTTGCACACCAACCAAATTACTGCATTACTGTAAAGTGAAACATTCTCCCTCTGCTGGACATTCTACGTCATTACATACAGCTACTATATAACAGTTCATCCATACTGATATTATACGGTGGGTAAATCAAATGTTGTACAGAATGTGAGTCCTATGTCATATTTCTAAGCAGTTTTTTTAAAGCAACTGTGTTTATAGTTCATAAAGTAATAAACCTCTGTAAGTGATTCTACTATTCCGCACTGCTGCTTTGCATGACATAGCGCCATATTCCGACAGTTAACATATAGATTAAGGCCGTAACTTTAGATGGATGTAAATGGTGCTATCCTTGGTTACTATTGGCTGAACACTTTGCTGTCTCATGCTTCATATTTCTTGCTTTCTCAGTTTCCCATTCACCTCGGTGGAGCAACTGGCAGCAGTCCATGCTATAATCACACCTGCAAATGTCCTTGAAGACACAGCTTGCCTGTATGATATCGGCAGACAGATGGAAAGCAGCATAAAGAAGAGCAGAAATTTCTTACCTGGGAGCATCAAAGCTGTCATACGATCCAACCGTGTAGTGTCTGAACAACCGTTTGGCTTTGTCACTCCGGCTCTCTGGCACAAAGACAGTAAAAATATGATCACATTAGGTAATAAATCTTTGGGTTATTTTACTACATTGTTTGGTCAATAAGATATTAATGTAAGTGTCATAAAACTAGAAACAAATCAAACACGCCAATGAGGAAGATGCTGCGGTTGTCATTCTACCCTTTCACTGCCAGGCAGGTACTGTTTATGGTTTACAAAAATGAATGTATTGTCAAGAAATGTCAGGGTTTCGGTATATCATATTTTTCAAATAATTTAGCAGTTTTTTATTTTCATGTGACTACCAAAATAAAATGTAAAGTCTTGAAATATTCCTGTGTTCACAATGGCCATTGGTCACAATTAGAGATGAGCGAATCGAAAATTGACAAAGTGGAATTCGATCCGAATTTCAGAAAAAAATTAATTTGCACTGAATCCGAATTTCCTCACGCTTTGCGGTAACAAATCACATTTATTCCTAAAATGGCTACTGCACATGTTAGGACATGGAGCAAAGAACTCTGGGAACAAGGGATCACCCACAATGCCATTGATGCAGCCAATCAGCAGCCAGCCAGCCCTGTGATGTCACAGCCCTATGAATAGCCTCAGCCATCTTGGATTCAGACATTTTCCAGTGTGCTTAGTGCAGGGAGAGACGTCAGCAGGCGCTAGGGACAGGGATAGGAAAGACTTTAAAAAATTTTTTTTTTCTGTATAGAAGTTCAGGGAAAGTATAGGGAGGAATTATTCCACAGTATTGAAGCAGAACAGGGTTCAGAAGAGGAGGTTACAGCCTGGGTAATAGGAACAATCCTATTACACCTTGCTGCACTGACTGCAGATCCAAATTGCCATTATACGGTTCTGTAATTCCAGCAAACTGTTCTTGTTATTGGGGTGCAAGTGCTGTTTGATACAGCCATTAACTTACAAGTAAGTTAACTTGGTTTATTGCAAGGAAATATTTATACGTCTTATTTGCCCTTGTGCGCTGCAGTTATATGTTCTAAAGCATTTTTTGGCTTGTATTAGTGGGGAAAAAGGGGGCTTATTAGCTGTTGTGTGGTGAAGTGAGAAAATGACAACCCTTTTTGGCGTATTTGCCATTCAGCGGTGCTGAAAGATAAGGGCCTATTTGCTGTTCATCAGTGCAGTTATATGTTCTAAAGCCCTTATTGGCATGTATTAGTGGAAAATATGTATATATTATTTGCTGTTCAGCGGTGCAGTTATATGTTCTAAAGCATTTTGTAGAGTGTGTAAGTGGAAAAAAGTAAGTTCCTATTTGCCGTTCAGCGGTGGAGTTATATGTTCTAAAGCCCTTTTTGGTGTGTATTGATGGCAAAAAAATATATATTATTTGCCGGTCATCGGTGCAGTTATGTGTTCTAAAGCCTTTATTGGCATGTATTAGTGGTACAAAAAAAGTATTTGCTGTGGTGAAGTGAGAAAATTACAGCCCTTTTTGGCGTGTACCGTATTAGTGGCAAAAAAAATATATATTTGCCGTTCAGCAGTGCAGTTATATGTTCTAAAGTCCTTTTTTGCATGTATTAGTGGCACAAAAAAAAGTATTTGCCGTGTGTGGTAAAGTGAGAAAATGACATCCCTTTTTGGCATGTATTAGTGGCAAAAAAATATTCATTTGCCGTTCAGTGGTGCAGTTATATGTTCTAAAGTCCTTTTTGGCATGTATTAGTGGCAAAAAAATATACAGTCAGGTCCGTAAATATTGGGACATCAACACAATTCTAAGATTTTGGGCTCTATACACCACCACAATGGATTTGAAATGTAACGAACAAGTTGTGCTTTAACTGCAGACTGTCAGCTTTAATTTGAGGGTATTTACATCCAAATCAGGTGAACGGTGTAGGAATTACAACAGTTTGCATATGTGCCTCCCACTTGTTAAGGGACCAAAAGTAATGGGACAATTGGCTTCTCAGCTATTCCATGGCCAGGCGTGTGTAATTCCCTCATTATCCTAATTACAATGACCAGATAAAAGGTCCAGAGTTCATTTCAAGTGTGCTATTTGCATTTGGAATCTGTTGCTGTCAACTCTCAAGATGAGATCCAAAGATCTGTCACTATCAGTGAAGCAAGCCATCATTAGGCTGAAAAAACAAAACAAACCCATCAGAGAGATAGCAAAAACATTAGGCGTGGCCAAAATAGTTTGGAACATTCTTAAAAACACCAAAAGACCTCGAAGACCACAGAAAACAACTGTGGTGGATGACTGAAGAATTCTTTGCCTGGTGAAGAAAACACCCTTCACAACAGTTGGCCAGATCAAGAACACTCTCCAGGAGGTAGGTGTATGTGTGTCAAAGTCAGCAATCAAGAGAAGACTTCACCAGAGTGAATACAGAGGGTTCTCCACAAGATGTAAACCATTGGTGAGCCTCAAAAACAGGAAGGCCAGATGAGAGTTTGCCAAACAACATCTAAAAAAGCCTTCAGAGTTCTAGAACAACATCCTATGGACAGATGAGACCAAGATTAACTTGTACCAGAGTGATGGGAAGAGAAGTGTATGGAGAAGGAAAGGAACTGCTCATGATCCTAACCATACCACCTCATCAGTGAAGCATGGTGGCGGTAGTGTCACGGCGTGGGCATGTATGGCTGCCAATGGAACTGGTTCTCTTGTATTTATTGATGATGTGACTGCTGACAAAAGCAGCAGGATGAATTCTGAAGTGTTTCAGGCAATATTATCTGCTCATATTCAGCCAAATTCTTCATAACTCATTGGACGGCACTTCACAGTGCAGATGGACAATCACCCAAAGCATACTGCAAAAGCAACCAAAGCGTTTGGAATGTTATGCAATGGCCAAGTCAATCACCTGACCTGAATCCGATTGAGCATGCATACCACTTGCTGAAGACAAAACTGAAGGGAAAATGCCCCAAGAACAAGCAGGAACTGAAGACAGTTGCAGTAGAGGCCTGGCAGATCATCACCAGGGATGAAACCCAGCATCTGGTAATGTCTATGCGATCCAGACTTCAGGCTGTAATTGACTGCAAAGGATTTGCAACCAAGTATAAAAAAGTTAAAGTTTGATTTATGGTTATTATTCTGTCCCATTACTTTTGGTCCCTTAACAAGTGGGAGGCACATATGCAAACTTTTGTAATTCCTACACTGCTCACCTGATTTGGATGTAAATACCTCAAATTAAAGCTGACAGTCTGCAGTTAAAGCACATCTTGTTCGTTTCAAATCCATTGTGGTGGTGTATAGAGCCAAAAATCTTAGAATTGTGTCGCTGTCCCAATATTTATGGACCTGACTGTATATTATTTGCCAATCAGCTGTGCAGTTTTATGTTCTAAAGCCTTTTGTGGCGTGTATAAGTGGAAAAAAATAAGGGCCTATTTGCCGTTTAGCGGTGCAGTTATATGTTCTAAAGCCCTTTTTGGCATGTATTAGTAGAAAAGAAAAAAAAGTCTTATTAGCCGTTGCGTGGTGAAGTGAGGAAATTACAGACTCTTCTGTGGTGTTTTAATTTCCTTTTTATTTATTAACATATTAACAGTATGTCAGACAGAAGTGCCAGGCCCTGCACAGGGGAGTGGCAGAGGCCTAAATGTTTCTGGCGCAGGCACAGGTCACAGCAGAGTAAGGGGGTGTGGCAGCAGGAGTTGCAGCAGGAGGCCTGGGCACCCGGTGTCATCTAGCGGTCGTGTCTTGACCAGCAATCCAGTGGTTCTTGAATGGTTGAGTCGGTGGGTTCGTCAGACACAACCATTAGTTGGCATGGCCCGGGAGCAGGCCCTGTGCCCTAACCTGTCCTCAACCTGCCTCAGTCTTTTTCTGTTCCCTCAACCAGAGAAGTATTAAAGGGATTCTGTCACCAGTTTTTTACCCCCCCATTCAAAAATATGGTTATGTTCATGGAGCGCTTGTGATTCCTAATGTGGTCTTATAACCTAAATCTGTAGGCTCATTTTGTCTAAAAAACGTTTTATCTAACCTGTCATTCATCTCACTAAGGTGCCCAAGGGGATGCTCGTGTCTTCCAGATGCCCCCCGCACCCGCCGCCGTTTGTGCCCAGCTCCTCCTTTGCTGTAATCAGCGTCGCCTCAGAATCCTTTGCTACGCCTCCGGCTCTCCCTCACTCCCCCTCCTTCTTCTCTAACATCCCGCGCGTGCGCACAGGCCTGTGCCTGATGCGCCCGTGCGGACTTCTCCGTTCGGCTTCATGGAGCGAAGTGCGCATGCGCCGGCACTTCGCTCAACCTCCCGAAGACCTGAACAGGAGGAGCTGGGCACGAACGGCGGCAGCCAGGAAATAGCAGTTTTTTTAACAAATCAGTTTCTTAGTTTTTCAAAACCTCAAGTTTCATTAGCTTATTGCCAGCACAGCACCCCAATCGCATTCTGTTTCTTTAGCAAACGCTAGACAATTGTACTTTTTTTTTTTCAGAGCATAATATTTGTGTTATTAAACTCATTGCATTATGGCAAACACATTTTATGTCAATAATGTCATTTTATACCAGTGAAATTATGTAAATTACACCGTAGACATAAATATTAACGGATTTCTTGCATAGTTATATTGGTGGTGGGGTAGGGGGATAATCGCTGTACAAGTTTGCAATGTGTGTTTTATAGTAAAGAAAATCTTTTTGACCCAGCGTTGTGCAACGTAAATTGCACAGTGGAAAGAAATATTACTAGCCTTTCCTACATCGTTATATATTAGTGGTAGGGAAAATAATTGCATTACAAGCTTGTAAATTGCACAGTAGACAGAAATATTGCCAGCGCCAATACTGCCTTATTCCCAATCTAAGTTGTCAATAGCAATGTGCAGTGTGTTTGTAGAAGAGGAAGGGCATTTTATTGAGCCTCTGTCTTTAAATTATAGAGACACGCTTGTAGTTTTGCTATAACCTTTTCATAATTTGTGTGTGTGTAACAACCAAACCCATGGCTTTTCATTTATAAAAACCTTGAGATTTCATTAGGCCTCATAATAATATAAAATGTCTGGAAAATGGGGCAAAATTAAACACCTATGCCTCGTCCTTTTGCTCATCTGTGAATTAAAATGTGTTTATTAGCAGCACCAGCCATCTGGCTAGTAGTGGCACTTTAAGCCTCAGTGGTGAAGATAAGGGCAGTGGTAGCGACAGTGGCAGTCAGGGAAAATACAGAACAGAGAATCAGGAGGGAGACCAAGGAGCCCACAATGACATATCACAGTCTGCTAAAAGTGGTAGAGAGGGTGCAGATTCTGACGAAGAATATATGTTGAACAGGAACTGTGAGCGGGATCAGGGTGCTGAAGAGAAGGTGGAAACATCAGAGAAGAAGGGTGGTGGCCACAGTGGCAATAAAGAGTGGAGTCAATGTACTGCTAAAACCCACAAAAGAACTGCCAGATATGCTTATATTGTAGTCAGCACTGAAATTGGTGATGCCGCTAATACTATGACTCAAAACGAGCCAGACAGGCCAAGCTTGACAACCGCTAGCTCTGTGTGAGTAATTCCCATATGGCGTTTTTTTATCCACAAGGCCAGCACACAAAACCACAGCCATGTGCAAGATCTGCAGGATTAAAATAATCCATGGGCATTCAAACACAAACATAGAGCTCTATTGTAGCACATGAGGCAGCATCACTGGATCCTTTGGGAAAATAGAACTGGCCAACATTCCCAATCAGAAGAAGTCTGTCCTCCTCCTTCTCTTGGTCTTCTTTGTGGCAGCCAGCCCACTTCCTCAAGAGATACAGTGTCCTTGCCATCATCATCAGCTTCTTCTCCTCTTCCTTGTCCTCAGCTCCACTGTGAAATATAACAGAATATGTGGCCATGGAAAAATAACCAGCAATTAGCTTGTGTTAAGCTGAACCCACACCAGTTCACATTGCTGGTAGTTCAGTTGCTGCCATACCACTTAGTTGTGGTAATCGTGGCGCTATTCTGCGCTTTCCCCTAAATTTTATTCTGGTATATGATATGCATACTTCCTTCCAAATGTATTTTTTTTCTAAATGCAATTGTTTAAAATTGCAATTCTCACTGTGAAACAAGGTGCAGGACCAACTGTTATGGGAAGTGTCATCTCAAAGAGGGTTGTCAACACTGCAGAGGGCATGGTGAAAGCCAAACGGATCAAGCTGTCCAAAACATCACTTTTGTCAAAAGGAACTAGGCATGTATTATGGGAGGATTTTCACACTCTGGCTGAGGCCGATCAATGTTCTGCACCGTATGACTGCTACTGATGCTGCCATCATGGCACTGCCACTGTTTGTCTTTCTACCATCATGTTCCATACCGCATGGCTAAGGCTACTTTCACACTAGCTTTAAAGTTTTCCAGTATTGAGTTCCGTCATAGGGGCTCAATACCGGAAAAAAACACTTCAGTTTTGCCCTAATGCATTCTGAATGGAAAGCAATCTATTCAGTATGCATCAGGATTTGTTTCATTCCATCCCTTTTACGGTATATGGCCAGAGAAAATACTGCAGCATGTTGCGTTTTTTTCTCCGGTTGAAATTCCCGAACACTTTCCGGATTCGGCATTAATTTCCATTGAAATGTATTAATGCCGGATCAGTACCAAGTGTTCAGGAAATTGCCGCATTGACGCACCCGGTTTTCCGGTCTGCGCATGCGCAGACCTTTAAACATGTGAAATAAAGAAAAACCGGATCAGTTTTTCCGGATGACACTGGAGAGATGGATCCGGTATTTCAATGCATTTGTCAGACGGATCCGGATCCGTAAACAAATGATATCCGTTTTGCATACAGGTTTCCGGATCCAGCAGTCAGTTCTGGCAACGGAGCTGCCTGCCGGATTCTTCTAACGCTAGTATGAAAGTACTCTAATGCTGCCATCATGCCAGTGCATCTTTCTGCCTGCCTACGAACATGTTCCATACCACTACTACTCCTTGCTAATAATCCCCTAATGCCACCACTATTAACTCTACACAGTTGCCACTACGATTACTACCCTTAAACACCCAAACTACTGCCTTGTCTGTTCCATGCTATGCTGCTACTGTTTCTGCTACTGTTGCAGCCACATGCCATGATCGCCCTACCCTTTGCACATCCACACTATACTCCTGCTGCTCCCAATTAAGAGGTATAATTTTTCTAGGCTCATTTAGAAGGAGCCACTCTTTCTTCTGACAATTATCACCCATTAACACATCATTTTTGGGCACTTAGTCAAAAAAAGGCACTGTTTCTTCTGACAAGTAACACTGGTGCATGTCATATGGGCAGGCATTCTGCCCCCATTAAGGCTTAATTTTTGGACGCTTCGTCCCCAACAAGCCACTGTTCTTTTTTCCCCAATAACACCATGGGTGTTTAAACACCATCTGCCCCTGATTTGGGGGCCAGAAGGACAAAAAAAGCTTAACACATGCAACAGTGCAGTCTGTTTTTAAACACGTTGTTTGTTAACGCCGTCAATCACGCGTTTACCCACAGCTACGTATGTCAGTATCTCTCTGACGTTATTTGTTATTGCTGTCACTGCATTCAAAAGCATGGGGGGGGGGGGGGGGAATTGCAAATATTTACAAAAAAATTAACAAAAATAGATAACATATTTTTCTAAAAATTATGGGTACTAGGAGATTAGAGGGAGTTGTATACCAACGTTCAGGGCAATTGGAGCAACTTTGGTTCAGGTAGGCCTAGGGTTTAACCCTCTAGGGGTTTAAAAAAAACTAAATTAACCCAAAATGCACTTAAATTGCAAGTATGAATTATTAATCAATGGGTCACTCTTCTCTTCGGCTAATTGATGAGGGTCCAGAATGAGAACGTACCTCTTTCAAATGGGATGTCCTACAAATAATAACTGCAGTTTTCAAACCAGCACTTGAATCTGAATACTTTAGTAATTCCATGTAATTAAAAGTGTATTATAATTACTGGGTTATTCAATAAAATCTATCTGTATGGCGCCACCTGCTGTTTGCTCTATTTCTAATTTCTCTGTCCTTCTCACTGTGATGGAAGCACGTGCTCCGTTCCGTTCATCATCTGCCACCAGCTGCAGCAGACAGGACATGCCATCTAAGAAAGGACACGTTCCCTGAGCTGCCAGCCTGAAACAAAGTTAACAGAACAATTGGAGCAATGCATGGCGATATCTCGGGAACCATGTGAGGTACAGGTAGAAAGAAGTAGAAAGAAGCTGAGGGGGAAAGAGGTAGATAGAAGTTGTCGTGTACTACATTATGTATAATTTAAACTTTTTACATTAATCGTGAGATGACCCCTTTACAACGGATGCAATGGTGTAAGTAGCCCAACTTGAATGCAACGGCTTCTATTCTGACATGTACTATAGGATCATATGTGTACAGCTCACACATAGTATGGATGCCGGGGATTATCTGTTCTTATTTGCAGGTGGAAAATCTACAACATAATACAGTTGCAACAAAGTGGATAACATTTTATCAGTTCTCATCCACCCGCTGTGAAAAATTGCTTGGCGAGAAATGACATCCCACATGGAATTTATATTCACAGCATGTCCATTCCTTCCGAATATGCTTACCAATACAAGCATGTTGTCTCCGATTCCTCCTTTTCTGTTTCATGGTTGGTGTGAAAAGGAACTTTATCTCTTACTGCCACCATATTCTAACTATCATTTTGAATTAAGGAAGATGGAGCTTGCATCCTCCAAGTCACAGTTGCTGTGCCCAAATTCTGCCAGCCCATGCCATGACTGCACACCGACTCCCAGACCATGTTATTGGGAAGGAGAATGCATTACTGTAGCTTTTCCTAAATTGGCTTGGGTCTCCCTGGCCTTAAAACATGTGGGAAGCCCTGCTCTAAAGGCCAAGATGGGGATATGAATTGGATGTTACATGGCAGCACCCAGTCAAAGGATGGAAATGTTGCCAACTAATACAGTAAGTCTGCATAATGGGACATCCACTACCTGTACCCCTGACTTTGTTCTCTGTACTTCCCATGTTCTTTGCCACAACTTAAAAAATTGTATTTGCTTCCTGTAAGATAACTGTTTGCATTATTGTGTGACTCTCTTCTAAGTCACCTCCATTATTCTAGCAAGCACCATACAAAGAATGCATCGTAGTCGGGATGGGTTAATTCATCACAGAGCCATGATCATGCCTAAGAAGCAGAATGACAAATCCACTGATTAGTTAGCTGGCATAGTGCCCAGTCATCTCTTATCTTGCCACAAGTATTATCTCCATAGACCTCCCCTGCATTGCACTGCAAATCCCATTGTCATCATGAGCACTAGAGGGCATGACATCAATTGTAAAAACAAGAGGAGAGAAATGATTCATGCTGGATGTGGAGTTCCTATGAAAGGCCACTAGGTGGCAGCAGAGAGCTATGACTTTGCACTGTTAGGCCAGGACAATCTAATCCAAAGCACCAGAACAATATGGAGTAGATCCATCAATGTAAAGGAAAATTGGCTTAGTGGCCCATAGCAACCAGTCAGCATCCACTTTTCATTTTTAGAGCTTCTTTGGAAAATGAAAGGTGGATTCTGGTTGCTATGGCCAGTTCTACTTTACACCAGTTTGATAAACCTCTCAACCTCACTTTTTTGGGATGAACATGGTCAAATAATAGAACAGGGAGGTAAAGATGCAGTAAATCAAATTCCCTATTGGCCGCATTAAATGTAACTGACGTTCAATTTGCAAGGGAGAGCCAGGACCAAACGTGCATGGATATGTAACACTGATGATCTTTTCACACATGAAAAAAAGCTACATACAAGTCAAACGACTGCCACTACTATTCTGTAGTTACTACTACTCTGCTGCAAAGGAAACGTGTGTATAGTCCTAGCAAACATGTGCAGTGACCACGTGCAGTGGTCAATGTTGTAATACACTGGTTCACTGCTAAAGTTGTCAGGTAGTTAACTGCTAAAGTTTGCCAAAATGTTTATTGTGATTGCTAACTATGCACTTTCAGTGGTACAAATGGTTAATGTGACTTTACTATGCACTACATATCTCAAAAGGCTGTATATGGGAAGAAAATAGATAACTGACAGTCCTTAGTAATAGCTGCCCCTACTTTCTCCTGGTTGGAGGGTTGTTGGCAAGAAGGTCAGGAGCAAAGATGTTGAAGAGTCCCTGTTAAGCACGCTAAATGAGAGGGCCTATTTAGTGTGTGCTGCTAACAAGGAACCAAGGACAGACACCTGTGTGTAACTGAAGCAGAATTTGTCCAGGCAGACACCAATCCCTGTGTGATTACAAACTGCCAGAAAAACATCTGTGCCAAAAACTAACCTCCGAGGGAGAGAAAACACTTATTACAGAAGGTTGAGGACCAATTAAAAGGCACAGTGCTTGGACAAGAGAGATGGTGAAAGTAATGCATACATATGGCTGTAGACTTTACAGCATGTGGTCTGGGTTATATTGCTTCTGGCACCAGCCACACTAATGAGAGCGCCTGCCGCACTACCAAGACAGACCTTCTGAGACAAATGTTCTAGGACTGCATCCTGTAGTTGGGCATTAAAAAGATACATGCTTTTGGTCATTTGGGAATATTGATTGTATCTCTGAAAGAAACCCAGGGAGGATCATCTAGTAGCTGTGACCTATACACAGCCTTTGGGAAAAGCCTACTCTGTGATATATTTGAGAACTGTGCATACTGTCTGGATTTGCTCTGTGGCTCCTATCATCCACTCCAGTAAAAGAGGGACTATATTTTACTATAACTAAGTTACAGTGGCGTCTCTAGCTTTCAAATTTTGGGGGGGCACACTGGGGGCCAGGACAAAAGTAGGGGGGGCAGCTATAACAACGATACATTTACACAAGTATGCTTAGAAATGCGATACTTTACTCAATACCTAAAACCGCAATAGGGAAGAAAAACCCCAATCACTCAGCGCTGGTGCCTTCTCAAGCAGCTGATCGGCGGGGGTCCCGGGTGTCTGATCCCCGCCGATCAGAAGCTGATGATCTATCCAGAGTATAGATCATCAATTAAATTAAAGTGCAGAACCCATTCAACTTTTAAATCAGGAAGATTCTGGGGCAGCCGCCAGCCAGCTCTCCTCTCAGACTCAGTCAGAGTCAGATCTAATCTCTCTCGTTAGAATAGAAAGAGACTTAGTCAGTCCACTCAGTCACTACTTGTAAGTTGTACCTTATTATTATTAAGTTAACCTGCTACACACCGTCACCACTAGGTCAGGCTCAGTCCAGTCTGTTCAGTATCGGTAGGTTAGGGCCACGCCACGCCACGCCACACACTGTCTGTTCTCTAGTCTGGGCCTGGCTTCTGTCACCCCACTAAAGTCATATATTTTTTTTTGCCAACTTAAATTCTTTATAATGCGATATATCAATAAATAATGTGGGTTGGGCAGTTTCTTAAAAAAACTGACTTTTATAATATGTAAATTACCTGTCTACCAGCAAGTAGGGCGGTTACTTGCTGGTAGCAGCCGCATCCTCCTTTCATAAAGACGCCCCCTCCTCATGTTGATTGACCGGGCCAGCGAACGCGCTCGTCCTCTGGCTGGCCCTGTCTGCATTCAAAATCTGGCGCCTGCGCCGTACCGGTCTTCAGTCAGTGCAGGCGCACTGAGAGGAGGACGCTCGCTCGGCCGCTCTTTCCTCAGTGTGCCTGCGCCGGGTGTAGATGTGATGTCATCGGTGCAGGCGCATTGAGGAAGGAGCGGCCGAGTGAGCGTCCTCCTCTCAGTGCGCTTGCGCCGACTGAAGACCGGTACGGCGCAGGCGCCAGATTTTGAACGCAGACAGGGCCAGCCAGAGGACGAGCACGTTCGCTGGCCCTGTCAATCAACATGAGGAGGGGGCATCTTTATGAAAGGAGGATGCGGCTGCTACCAGCAAGTAACCGCCCTACTTGCTGGTAGAGAGCTCATTTACATATTATAAAAGTCAGTTTTTTTAAGAAACTGCCCAACCAAAATGAGTAAGAGCATTATATATTGATAAATCGCATTATAAGGAATTTAAGTTGCCAAAAAAAAAAAAAAATGCTTTAGTGGGGTGACAGAAGCCCTTTCAGCAGCTGCTGCCAGTAGTTGAATCAATGAATCAGAGTCTGACTCAACTTGTCAGGTCCTGGGGCCAGGGGCGGAGCTGGGGGCGGGGCCGGGGCGGAGCTGGAGGCGGAGCCGGGGACGCGGCAGCGGTGGGTGGAGACTAGAGAGTGAGACCGCAACGGCACCAAGTCCGAGTCAGATCATCAGATGTGAAGAAGATGTCCGGTAGGGCTGCCTAGTGCCTACACAGTGCACAGCAGCGCAGCATAGACCATCCATCACCAAAATGAATGGGGGACATTTTAGTTGGGGGGGCACATGGGGGGGCACAGCTTGATGTAGGGGGGGCCGTGGCCCCCTCTGGCCCCCCCCTGGCGACGCCACTGCTAAGTTAGCCTGATAGTTGGTCTTCATATCCGTCCCATATGGGTCCCTGTTCTCCTGCCTTGCACCCTGCTACTTATCTAACACCAAGGGCACCCCAGCCACCACCAGGCAAGAGACCCCAAAATCTAGGGTGTGCCACTTCCAGCACTGGATGCCTGACCTGGGAAAGTGCCGGGACAGGTTTATCCACCATGAGGACTACAACCATCCTCATCACCATCACCATTATTCCCATCCTCTCCATCTCCTCACGCCTCCCATGCAGGCCAGCACGCATGGAGAACAAACACTGTATACTACTGTATCTACAGACAGTCCAGATGGAAGAACAGAGAAGACTTGCTATAATCCATTGGTCATGGAAATTTGTGGAAGGTGAATATTCAGCTTCTACTATGGAGGCATTACTCTGTGTGGGGGCAGTAATTGGGGCATCATAATGTGTGGGGGTACTTAAAAGGGGATCACACTGTGTGGGGGACTCATATTGTTTAGGGGCCACTCAAAGGGGCGTCAAAATTTGTGGTGGACTTATACTCTTTGGGGGCACTTAAAGGGGAATCACACTGTGATAGGGTCACTTAATGGGGCAGCGTCCTGTGTAGGGAATAAAATCTGATGGGAATGAATACATTTCAAAATGTCAGGCAGAAATTGAAGAGTTCTGTGGGGGAAGCCAAAGGTGTTGGATACTTGACCAGGATTGATGGTGGTCTTAATACTGAGCTAAATGCGAGTATCCTACAAGACAAGTTACTTCATATATTCGAGTACTATGTTTATGAAAAGGACGACATAGTGTTCCAGCAGGACAATAATGCGAAGCATACGTCAAGATTGGCAAAGAAATGGGACAATAAAGTAAGAGGTGCTGCATTGGCACCCACAGTACCCAGATCTCAACCCAATCGAACACTTGTAGGTAGAGTTGAAAAAAAGGCTGTATTCATACCCAAGTGAGTCAACGAGTAGGCACCAAAATTGGGAACATGTAGAAGAGATCTGAGAACATATTTTGGTCGAGACTTAGGCTACTTTCACACTAGCGTTCGGGGCTCTGCTTGTGAGTTCCGTTTGAAGGCTCTCACAAGCGGCCCCGAACGGATCCGTCCAGCCCTAATGCATTCTGAGTGGATGCGGATCCGCTCAGAATGCATCAGTCTGGCTCCGTTTGTCCTCCGCTCCGCTCAGCAGGGTGTCCGCCTGGCCGTGTGGAGGCAAACGGATCCGTCCAGACTTACAATGTAAGTCAATGGGGACGGATCCGTTTGAAGTTGACACAATATGGCTCAATTTTCAAACGGATCCGTCCCCCGTTGACTTTCAATGTAAAGTCAAAACGGATCCGTTTGCATTATCATGAACAAAAAAAATAAATATATATATATTTTTTTTTTGTTCATGGTAATGCAAGCGGATCCGTTCTGAACGGATTTAAGCGTTTGCATTATAAGCGCGGATCCGTCTGTGCAGATAACAGACGGATCCGCACCTAAACGCAGGTGTGAAAGTAGCTTTACTTGAATCTGAACGAGAGCATGCCCAGTAGGATTCAGGCAGTGTTGAAAGCCAAAAGGGGATTTACAAAATACTAACAAAATAATTAAAATTAAAATGTAGAATTTTCGAAGCAAAACAGTAACAATACAGTTACATGACAAGCATCTGCATAACTAATCATATTCTCAGTAGCATAGAAGTAAGGGCCCCATAGCAAGGATGAAACCAGCCCCCGCTGACCCCCCTCCCCACAGGACAGAAGGGTTTCTGCCTAAACCCTTGGGCCATTTTTTTTTCAATGACCCTTGGGCCATTTTTCCACTGCTTCATTTGCTAAAAGTTGTCCCTTTAGAGCAGGGGTGGGGAACCTCCGTCCCGCGGCCGTATGTGGCCCACTGGACCATTTCATGTGGTCCCCGGCCCACTGACAGAAAATGCTGTAGTCATTAGCATGCAGGAGGCACAGGATGGTGACAACAGCGCATTGCTAGCTGTACTCACCTAGCTGTACTCACCTTCACTGGTCTTCTTCCGGCCCCACGCTGTGTCCTGACAAGTACAGCTGTGCGCTGTCAGGTCACAGTACAGCGCGGCAGGAAGAAGACCAAGGAGGATAAGTGAATCTGCAGAGAGGCAGCGCCGTCCGGAGCTGGAGAGGTACGTTTCTTTTTTGAGTTATTTTAAATGTCTGATCTGATTGGGTCTGATCTGAGCCTGGTGGGGTCTGATCTGAGGCTGGGGGGCCTATTGGGGGTCTGATCTTAGGCTGGTGTGGTCTGATCTGAGGCTGGGGGGTCTGATGGGGGCTGATCTGAGGCTGGGGGTCTATGGCTGCAGATAAATGAAGAAAGGTCCCGGAGACAAATCGAGTTCCTCTATGGCTCTTCTTTATTGGTCAAATATGGTTGACAGACATAATTACCACATACACGGTATAACGTTGGGGGTCTATGGGTCTGATCTGAGGCTGGGGGCCTATTGGGGACTGATCTGAGGCTGGGGGTATGATCTGACACTGGGGGTCTGAACTGAGGCTGGGGGGTCTGATGAGGGTCTGATCTGAGGTTGGGGGTCTGATGGGGCTTAGCTGAGGCTAGGGAGGGTCTGATCTGAGGTTGGGAGGTCTGATGAGGGAGTGGTTTGAGGCTGGGGGATCTGATGTGGGCTGATCTCAGGCTAGGGAGGGTCTGATAGGCGTCTGATCTGATGTTGGGAAGTCTGATGGGGGTGTGATCTGAGGCTGGGGGTCTAATGGGCGTCTGATCTAAGGCAGGGGAAGGTCTGATGAAGGTCTGATCTGAGGCTGATGTAGGCTGGGGGTCTGATAGGAGGCTGATTTGAGGCTGATGCATGTGGGCGGCAGATATAATGCCAAGAAAGGTAGGGAAAGCTGCGAAGAAAGAGGCAGGGACAGTGGCAGAGAGAGTAAAAGCTGGGTGAACCCCATTTCTGGACCGCTCTGGGATGAGCTTGGCTGCCATTAATGCCAAATAAAGAAATATAGAACTAAATATATAACATTCTCAACTTAAATATTAGACTGCTATGTGTGGTCAAAATGGTGCATGTACTATTTGTAATATATAGTGCAGGCGCCATTTTGTGCTGCAAAAATACAGCGCTCTAGATTTTATTAATTGAAGCACAATTTCTGTAACTTACCCCTAAGTCACTTATATGTTTGACTAAATATAGCCATTACATTTTTAAGCTGAGAATTTTGTATGGCCCCCGAACGATGTTACAAATATCCAAAAGGCCCTCGGCAGCAAAAAAGGTTCCCCACCCCTGCTTTAGAGGGTAGAGTCCAGCAGAAGAGGGGATAATCACAACTACATCTGGGCCCCCTCTTGCCCTGGGTCCCATGGCAGTCGCCTAGTCTGCCACTATAGGTAGTTACGCCCATGCATATGCTAAATAGTTGCAAGTCCAATTTATGTATGAGATAGCCAAGATGATGGTCTATAAAATTATAGTAGTCTTAGGTTCAAAGCTGTAGTGGATGGTAAAATGAAGAACCTGAAAGTCAAAAGTTCAAAACATTGTTACCCTTTTGTTAATCAGTGTACATCACCCTTTCCTACTCAGAACTTCTTATCTATCAGGCTGAAAAAACTTTTTAAGTTGTGTTAAAATATGTTAAAAAAAAAACAATACAGTAAAACAAAATCACATGGATCATTTCTGGTGATGAGTGAATCGAAGTCCATGCGAAGCCGGATTTCTTCGTGCTTCGTGGTAGCAAATTGATTTAAGATAGAGTCGCACAATTATTGAAAGGTCAGTTGTGACCTAAAATTGACCTAAGAGTGTACCTCGGTAGAAAAAATAAAACATAACTTTTACTTTATCTCATCATTAAAATGAATTGTGGCATTCTAAAATCTAAATAACAGTTCCTTATTTTGGAGGAGAAGAAATACTGGTACTTATCAGACTTGGCTGCCTTGTCTTATTGTTTGCGGGGGGAACGTCACGTGGAGTGCTAGGCTCACTATCTTGCAAGTCCTGTCTGTCCCTACCAGTGATGGCCAGTTTGCCATGTTCGCCCGCGAACACATGCGGGCTGCCATCTTAAATCACAAGTCCGGCGATGCACAGGTAAGTCCTTACCTGTCCCTGCGCAGCGAGCCGGTCTGAAACAAATGCGGTCACCGGGAGCAGGCAGTTCCGAGCTAAGCCTGATGAAGGCCCCTGGTGGCTGTTCTCGGAACTGCCTGCTCCTGGTGACCGCATTTGTTTCAGACCGGCTCGCAGTGCAGGCACAGGTAAAGACTTACCTGTGCAGTGCCGGACTTGTGATTTAAGATGGCAGCCCGCATGTGTTCGCAGGTGAACACGGTGAACTGGCCATCACTGGTCCCTACTATACTAATCTAGATAGTGGAATTGCTGACAGGCTGTAGTCGGAGCACTCGCCCTTGCAAGGGCGACCCCCAGCCGCTGGAACCTCGGGTCTGATCTAAAATACCCTGCTTCTTCTACCAAACTAAACAAGCATCTAAGGAGTCATCCGACACGTTTCGCGTGGCTCATCAGGGAAATAAATTCTTTGCAGCGCTCTGTGCAGTGGCAGCGCTACATTTGATTGTTAGAGGCAGTGGCAGCATATCTTGACTAATGCCTTCTTTTTATTCCTCTAGCACCACCCCCTCACAGCCCATTGTCCAATGAGCGAGGGGGTGAGCACCTAGGAAGATCACACCCACCAACGGCATCATACATCACATGATAGCAGGGGAGGTCACATGGTACGGATGCTTACCGCCCCAGACCGCCCCTTGCTTATCTCCAAGTCCAGTGGTTACGCCCTGTGGGAGTGCTTGTTGTCATGGGGATCAATAGCCGCGTCCCCAGGCAGGTAATCTCTATATAGCGAAGTGATTTATAGTGTTTCATCGACACAGTTTGGCATCAGTCCTCCCAATCCCATAGATTGAATAACCCATTCAGACATTGATCCGCAATGATTTGTTTCTCAAAAGGATTCAATGCTGATCTGTTTTGATCAGATGACAGAGGTGCCATTGTATGTTGGTTAGTTGTAGTAACCCATAGCAACCGACATCAGTCCTACCATTCTCATGGACTGAATGTCCGATTCAGATATGACATCCTCAGGAGGATTCATTGCTGATCTGCTTTTATCAGATGACATGAGTGTCCTTATGTTTAGGTTTGCTATAGTAACCCATAGCAACCAACATCAGTCCTGCCATTATCATGAATTGAATGTCCGATTCAGACATGACATCCTCAGAAGGATTCATTGCTGATCTACTTTTATTATATGACAGGAGTGTCCTTATGTTTAGGTTTTCTATAGTAACGCATAGCAACTGACATCAGTCCGGCCGTTTTCATGGACTAGATGTCCGATTCAGACATGACATCCTCAGGAGGATTCATTGCTGATCTGCTTTTATCATATGACATGAGTGTTTAGGTTTGCTATAGTAACCCATAGCAAGCGACATCAGTCCTACCGTTCTCGTGGACTAAATGTCCGATTCAGACATGACATCCTCAGAAGGATTCATTGCTGATCTACTTTTATCATATGACATGAGTATCCTTATGGTTAGGTTTGCTATAGTAACCCATAGCAACTGACATCAGTCCTTCCATTATCATGAAATGAATGTCCGATTCAGACATGACATCCTCCGGAGGATTCATTGCTGATCTGTTTTTATCAGATGACATGAGTGTTCTTATGTTTAGGTTTGCTATAGTAACCCATAGCAACCGACATCAGTCCTACCGTTCTCATGGACTAAGTATCCGATTCTGACATGGTATTAATGGTGGGCAAATTGATTTAACCTAAAATAGTGTAAAAAACAAAAAAAAAATATCTGATCCATTTGCTCGCGACGGGTCGGCCGCCACCATCTTGCACCCACTACTTACAAAGAATTGCTCTTCGTGACGAAGTAATTCATCACAAAGCTGACTTTTTTGTAAAATTCAGCGAAGCGGTCGAATCGAATTTTACCAAACTTTGCTCATCTCTAATCATTTCCAATAAGTAACATTAAGAACAAAATGCTGAGAAGAACTTGTCACTGTTGTACCTTGTTTTCCTTCCTGGGGTTTTGTGGGAATTTCCTCCACGCAGTCTGAAGGGAACCATCCGGTGCGTCCTCTGGCGTTTCCTTCCCAGAATCCTCCTTCTCCCACACTCAAAACTAAGAAATATACAATATTCTGGTTAAATGCTGTTTGAAGTATGCAAAATATATCGAATAAGGGCTCTTTCACACCTGCGTTCTTTTCTTCCGGCATAGAGTTCCGTGGTCGGGGCTCTATGCCGGAAGAATCCTGATCAGTTTTATCCTAATGCATTCTGAATGGAGAGAAATCCGTTCAGGATGCATCAGGATGTCTTCAGTTCCGGACCGGAACGTTTTTTGGCCGGAGAAAATACTGCAGCATGCTGCGCTTTTTGCTCCGGCCAAAAATCCTGAACACTTGCCGCAACGCCGGATCCGGAATTAATGCCCATTGAAAGGCATTGATCCGGATCCGGCCTTAAGCTAATCGTCGTTTCGGCGCAATGCCGGATCCGACGTTTAGCTTTTTCTGAATGGTTACCATGGCTGCCGGTACGCTAAAGTCCTGGCAGCCATAGTAAAGTGTAGTGGGGAGCGGGGGAGCAGTATACTTACCATCCGTGCGGCTCCCGGGGCGCTTCAGAGTGACGTCAGGGCGCCCCACACGCATGGATGATGTGATCGCATGGCACGTCATCCATGTGCATGGGCCGCTCTGACGTCATTCTGGAGCTGGAGCGCCCCGGGAGCCGCACGGACTGTAAGTATACCGCTCCCCACTACTACTATGGCAACCAGGACTTTAATAGCGTCCTGGCTGCCATAGTAACACTGAACGCATTTTGAAAACGGATCCGTCTTCAAATGCTTTCAGTTCACTTGCGTTTTTCCGGATCCGGCGTGTAATTCCGTCAAGTGGAGTACACGCCGGATCCGGACAACGCAAGTGTGAAAGAGGCCTAAAACAATCTACATTCAATAATAATCAGGAATATAGTATGTACCAATCATCATGGTATAGAGTTTGTTATTCCAGACTCTTCAAACGAAAAAATTTCTGGTTCAGGGGGTCTGACTGTAGGGCTTTTCAATCGGCTGGCCGCCAGAAGAAGCAGAGCATAGCTCTGAAATAGAAGATGTAAACCTACCACTTTATTAGGCTACCATGGCTAGAAAATACAGAAATCAAATTAGGTATTTGCCAAGGTACCACCAGAGCCTCAGGACCTAGGGGTCCTCTCTTTCTAATATCTATCTATCTCACTCTCCATGATATTATCATTTTAGTTTTCAATATGTTGTGTGTTATCATGTATTTATCATTGGCAAACCTTCACTGGATGCAGACCGCAGGACTGCTATGGGGCCCAGGTGGGCGGAAGGGCCCGATGCAAGTCCTTTCTTCGGTTCTCAAAGTGAAAACCCTGCATCTTCATGCAGCCGCCACTAGGCTAGTGCAAAGGGATGATTACAGCTTCTGTTGCAGACAATGGTAAGTGTATAAACTCTGATGGACAAAGCACCTAGTGGTATCTACGGGCTGAAAGCTTTGTAATAATTGAACTGAAACAGGAGATTTATCTACCATGTATTCAGAAAGTCTTCAGACCATTTCACTTTTTTCACATTTTGTTATGTTGTGGCCTTGTGCTAAAATAAAAACAAATTCAAGATTTTCCCCATCATTCTGCACTCAATTTCCCAAAAAGGGAAAGTGAAAACAGAATGTTCAAAATCTTTGCTAATTTATTGAAAAGGAAAAATTAAAATCTTGAATAGACAGAAGTATTCAGGCCCTTTGCTATGACACTTGAAATTTAGTTCTGGGGGATTCCCATTCTCTTGATCATCTCAGAAATGTTTCTGCACTTTGTTTTGATTTTTATTTATTTCAATAACATTTCTTCTGCTTAATAAATATAAAATTATGGTTCTTATAATAATCGTTATATTTATCTTACAGAGTAACTACCATATGATTTTAATATTTTTTTGCTAATGTATAGAGACAGTGACAGGGAACATTTTTGTAATATACGGTACTTTATTTAGGAAAAAAAATTTTTGTGGTAAAAAACGGGCTGAAATGTCCCTTAGGCTACTTTCACACTAGCGTTTTTCTTTTCCGGCGCTGAGTTCCGTCCTAGGGGCTCAAATCCGGAAAAGAACTGATCAGTTTTATCCTAATGCATTCTGAATGGAGAGTCAGTCCTTCAGGATGCATCAGGATGTCTTCAGTTCAGTCTTTTTGACTGATCAGGCTTTTCAGAAAAACTTAGCATGCAGTATTTTTACCTCCGGCCAAAAAGCCTGAACACTTTGACTGAACGCCTGATCAGGCTTTTTTCCCATTGACTTGCATTAACGCCGGATCCGGCGCTGTGTGTTCAGTCAAAACGGATCCGGCTTTTGCATGTTAAACCCGAAAAATGTGAAAAAAAAAGTTAAAGTCCATAAATGGCGGATCCGTTTTTTCCAATGCATTTTTTCAAATGTAATCCGTTTTCACACGTTTTTCCGGATCCGGGCGGGCAGTTCCGGTGTCGGAATTGAACGCCGGATTAAAACAACGCTAGTGTGAAAGTAGCCTTAGCTGCACTCTTTCAAATGAGCGTCACTAAGGGACATCTGTCTTCCATCAGCATCGGAGAGACGGGCTGTGCGGGAGCTGCAGGCCCTGCTCCCTCACAGCCTAATGGGCACGAGAGCCTTATGTGTTTAAATTAAATATACATTCACCCTTTTTATTAAATATAATGGACTTGTATACTCGGTATGCTTAATGACCGGCCTGGCCTTCGGCAGTTACACTTTAAAGGGGTTTTCTGGGAATTAAGAAAATGAAAATACGTAAATAATACTTTATTATAAATATATTCCCAAATATCTTTTATTAGTTATAATGGCTTGTTTTGTCTAGGGTGCAATGATTAGGAGAAACAAAATGGCTGCTGTCCTATTAGTTCACACAAAACCTGTCCTAATCACACAGGAGGACAAGTTACTTCACAGCACTGAGGTAAAAAGCTGCCTCGTCCTCCTCTCTGCTCTACCTGTCAGGGATTATGATCCTGAATACAGTTTAATATGATATTTAGCTGAATCTCTGTAGGAATAGAGTTCATGAGCAGACATAGAAGTACAGAAAGGATGGACAGAACAGACTGTGATAATGTGGGGCAGTGGTAATAGAGACTGCACACAAGTGCTGCTGCTCATTAGCCACATCTGCTCTGAACTCCATTTCAACAGACATTCAGCTAAAGATCTTATCATCTGTGTTCAGGATCATAATCCCTGTCAATCAAAGAGGAGCATAAGGCAGTACTTTATCTTTGTGTTGTGAAGTAACTTGTCATCCTGTGTGATTAGGATAGGTTTTGTGTGCACTAATAGGATGGCAGCCATTTTGTTTCCCCTGATGATTGCTCCCCAGACAAACAGGCCATTATAACTAATAAAAAGTATTTGGGAATATATTTATAATGAAGTAATGTTAAATTAATTTCATTTTCTTAATTCCCAGAGAACCCTTTTAAGTTTACAAGGTCTTTGAGTGGGATTTTTATTTTCCTCTACAGGACAAACAGTGAGGCAGCATGGTGGCCTTGTAGCTTTGGGGTCCAAGGTTCAAATCTGACCAAGGACAGAGTCTTTCATAGAATTTAGAGACTGTAGATGCTGTAAAAATTAAAAATGTAATTTCTTCCAATAAAATGTTGTCTTAGCACCCTTTTTTTTTCATTTTTACAAGGGGTAACAGGAGGAAAAGCACACCATAATTCATTAAGCATATGTGGTCATAAACTGCTGTATTGCACAGTGCAAGGCTAAGAAGGGAAGGAGTGCCATTTAGCATTTGGAGGGCAAATTTTGCTGGAATTGTTTTTGGGCGCATGAATGAGCATGGAATAGTGCATAATTAAAATCTCAAGTTTTTCACAGATATGTAATTTCTGTCCCCAAAATGCTGTGCCCAACTTGTGCCATCTGAGGCACACCATGCCACTTAATATAGTAAATTATTTCACACTGGGAAGTTAACCTAATAATAGGCGCCAAATTTTGGTTTGTACAAATCACTTTTCTTCAGTTATCTGCTTATCATTACAGGCAGGATTACAATGGCAGATATCACCTCTCTCTTTTATATATATATATATATATATACAGTACAGACCAAAAGTTTGGACACACCTTCTCATTCAAAGAGTTTTCTTTATTTTCATGACTATGAAAATTGTAGATTCACACTGAAGGCATCAAAACTATGAATTAACACATGTGGAATTATATACATAACAAAAAAGTGTGAAACAACTGAAAATATGTCATATTCTAGGTTCTTCAAAGTAGCCACCGTTTGCTTTGATTACTGCTTTGCACACTCTTGGCATTCTCTTGATGAGCTTCAAGAGGTAGTCACCTGAAATGGCTTTCACTTCACAGGTGTGCCCTGTCAGGTTTAATAAGTGGGATTTCCTGCCTTATAAATGGGGTTGGGACCATCAGTTGCGTTGTGGAGAAGTCAGGTGGATACACAGCTGATAGTCCTACTGAATAGACTGTTAGAATTTGTATTATGGCAAGAAAAAAGCAGCTAAGTAAAGAAAAACGAGTGGCCATCATTACTTTACTTTAAGAAATGAATGGACATTAGACCAGTGGAAATCTGTGCTTTGGTCTGATGAGTCCAAATTTGAGATCTTTGGTTCCAACCACCGTGTCTTTGTGTGACGCAGAAAAGGTGAACGGATGGACTCTACATGCCTGGTTCCCACTGTGAAGCATGGAGGAGGAGGTGTGATGGTGTGGGGGTGCTTTGCTGGTGACACTGGTGGGGATTTATTCAAAATTGAAGGCATACTGAACCAGCATGGCTACCACAGCATCTTGCAGCGGCATGCTATTCCATCCGGTTTGCGTTTAGTTGGACCATCATTTATTTTTCAACAGGACAATGACCCCAAACACACCTCCAGGCTGTGTAAGGGCTATTTGACCATGAAGGAGAGTGATGGGGTGCTGCGCCAGATGGCCTGGCCTCCACAGTTACCAGACCTGAACCCAATCGAGATGGTTTGGGGTGAGCTGGACCGCAGAGTGAAGGCAAAAGGGCCAACAAGTGCTAAGCATCTCTGGGAACTCCTTCAAGACTGTTGGAAGACCATTTTAGGTGACTACCTCTTGAAGCTCATCAAGAGAATGCCAAGAGTGTGCAAAGCAGTAATCAAAGCAAAAGGTGGCTACTTTGAAGAACCTAGAATATGACATATTTTCTGTTGTTTCACACTTTTTTGTTATGTATATAATTCCACATGTGTTAATTCATAGTTTTGATGCCTTCAGTGTGAATCTACTATTTTCATAGTCATGAAAAAAAAGAAAACTCTTTGAATGAGAAGGTGTGTCCAAACTTTTGGTCTGTACTATATATATATATATATATATATATATATATAACACCCACTATTCACAAGCAGTAGTTATAGAGTAGGAGAAGCTGAGCAGATTGATGTAGTTTAAGGGAGAAATTCAATATAACTTGTATTTCATTCATTTAAATCCTGCTCATTTTGGGCCTTAAGCTCAGATATCACGTTCAATGTGACCAGGTTTCCTTTAACATCAGCGCAGGCAAGATAGTTGCCCCCAGATCATGTTCAGGAGATATAATAAAAAAAACATGCAGATTAGGGAATATATATATATATATATATTTATATATATTTATATATATCGCCATCTGATTTTAACTGGCAGAAAAAAAAGTGTTGGTGACATGCTCGTTAAATTCCAGCAAAGAGCTGTACTATGTACATGTCAACATATATACCACTAGGTGGCAGTGTTGACATGGAAGATACATCAATTCATAATATAGAAATGATAAATATCCAGAAGAATGTTTTGGGATTTCTAATTCTACATCCACTGAAAAACCACATGTTATTTCACCTTTGACATCTACTTGTTACACCAGATAACTCTCCATATCTGACTGTATTCGCAAAGCATTCTGTTATGTGTATCTGCTATACTCAAACACAGCAGATTTATGTGGCTGCAGAAATCCAGGTGCTTCCTGCCAAAATAACCCTATTCAGATGAATGGAATTGATTTTCAGTCACAGAAATTTCTGCAGCAAATCTATTGCATTTGAATATATCCTTACAGAGACAATACCATTCTACAGTGTAGAATACTAAGGGGGAATTTATCAAGCCCTGAATTACAAATTTCTGTCTTCAAAAAGTAGTAAGTAGGGGCTTTGCTACTATTTAAAGGGATTCTATCACCAGGTTTGGGGATATAGAGCTGCGGACATGCACGGCTAGATCGCCGCTAGCATGTCCGCAATATATGTGTCCTATAGGGCTGTGTGGTTTTAATTTCTTTAAAAAAGGATTTTATAGATATGTAAATGAGTGTTGAATGTGTCCAAGGGGCTGTACGAATCTTACTTGTGCCCAGCCACGCCCCGCCTGTGAAGGAGCCCAGCACTGCCTATGTCTCCTCCTTTCATCAACGATAGATAGCCGTAATATCGCGATGCGCGAGCTCGCGCATGCGCAGTGCCGGTATAGTGTTCCTTCCCTGTGCTGGCATCAGCCTCAGGGAAAGAACTGCACATGCGCGAGCTCGCGCATCACGAGATTACGGCTATCTATCGTTGATGAAAGGAGGAGACATAGGCGGTGCTGGGCTCCTTCACAGGCGGGCGTGGCTGGGCACGGCTGGGCTCCAGGAAGGTTAGTACAGCCCCTTGGACACATACAAGACTCATTTACATATCTATAAAATCCTTTTTTAAAGAAATTAAAACCACACAGCCCTGCTAGCGGCGATCTAGCCGTGCATGTCCGCAGCGCTATAGCCCCAAACCTGGTGACAGAATCCCTTTAAGTTCATGTAGGAAAATATTTTGTGACTTTTTATGCGGTGCACCTTCCAGCTCCACCTACAGAATAGTAGTGAAAAATTTGGTCACAAATTCAGAGTAGATAGTTTTTGTAACAAGTTTATTTTATTAACTTATATAGGGCTGACATACACATATTCATCAGCGTGCATGCACACGACCATTGTTCTGGTCCGTATCCGAGCCACAGTTTTTGCAGCTCGGATGTGGACCCATTCACTTCAATGGGGCCGCAAAAGATGCGGACAGCACTCCGTGTGCTGTCCGCATCCGTTGCTCCGTTCCGTGGAGCCCCGTTATGGCCCCCCGCAAATTTAGCGCTCAGTATGCTAATACTGAGCATCGGAACAATGGGGAGGAGACGCAGTCTTTGGCTTTATTCACACGTCCGCAATTCTGTTCCGCATTTTGCGGAACGGAATTGCGGACCCATTCATTTCTATGGGGCCGGACGATGTGCTGCCCGGATCCGAAAATGCAGACCCGCACCTCTGGGTCCGCAATTCCGATCCCGAAAAAAATAGAACATGTCCTATTCTTGTCCGCAATTGCGGACAAGATTAGACATTTTCTATTAAGTGCCGGCGATGTGCGGTCCACAAAATGCGGAACTCACATTGCCGGTGTCCGTGTTTTAACACACATAAATGTGTGAATGGACCCTTTCTCTGTGGGCGTATCCTTCTCCCCTGGCTGTAGCGCTGCCTAATCGCAGTGCAGAGCGTCACAGCCAAAAAAAAAAAACATAATGCACTTGCATTATTATGTATGCCATTGTCTCAAAAGGGTTGTCTGGGTTCAGAGCTGAACCTGGACATATCCCCTTCTTCACCCAGGCAGCCCTTCTGAGATGAGCATCCGAGCAAGGGCTTTTTCTGCAGATCTGGTGCTGTACCGGATCTCTGTTAGGCCCCATGCACACGGCCGTGTTTCACGGCCGTGTTCGGGCCGTGGAACCGCGGCCTGGATCCCTCCTGAGAGCAGGAGCGCACGGCGTCACTGGTTGCTATGATGCCGTGCGCTCCCTGCTGCCGGCACAATACAGTAATACAGTGTATTACTGTATTGCGGCGGCAGCAGGGAGCGCACGGCGTCATAGCAACCAGTGACGCCGTGCGCTCCTGCTCTCAGGAGGGATCCAGGCCGCGGTTCCACGGCCCGCACACGGCTGTGAACAACGGCCGTGTGCATGGGGCCTTAGGCAGAGGCTTTCTCCTAGCAGTTTCCTGGTGAGGTCACCAGCACTAATGGATGGGCTTTAGCACTGCCCTAGCCTGTAAAACAGAATAAGGCAGCGCCCACCCATTAGTGCCGATGACGTCACAGGGATCCGATCTGAAAACTAACCTCAAATACACCTACAATGATAAATTGCCCCCAAAATTGTCTTTGATCCATTAAAGGCCTGCACCAACCCCCAAGTTTAGCTCGCAGGCACCACGGCTCCTCTAATATAGGCACAGTCTTTATTGTAGTCTTTGAATCAGGGATGGAGTGATGCCATCCGATGTAATTGATATAATGCTGTGATCCTGGTATTGTGTGAAAGCTTGGAATGCCAGCTTTCACACAAGACCTGGCCCATATCTCTAGCTACTACTACCAATCTCAAGATATGAGCAGCTAAAGCGGCCCTTCCCCCTTCTTAAGTCTAGTTTGGTTTGGGCACTTGGAAGCCCGTTTTTCAGTGGAATAAAATTACTCTTCCTGGACATGGAATAAAGACACAAAGTACACACAGTTATGTTTGGAACGCGTTTGGTGTTAGTTATATTGGTGAAAATGATGTGACAGACTCCCTTAAAGAAGTTTTTTCATATGAGCCCCCCGATTCCATATGCTTTGATAGGGCCTGTGACAATATAAAGTATGTTTCCACCTCTATTAGCCAGAGTAGAGAACTGCTGAAAAAATTGTCTCCTATTCTGGCAGACTATATTTTAACAAGTGTAACACTACATTGACCATGCAATGGCCACACGTGGCTGCCCTCAACAAATCCTGTTTTTAGCAGCTATAAACCATGTTAGACCTCACTACCCGTGACATGAAGATGGTGTCTCAGGAGCAGGCTTTACACATACTTTTGACATACATGTACTATGGTAAATAACCCATGTTATACTCTAGAGGCAGACATTTTTACCTTTGATCTTCTCTCCTTTGCTGAGAGAGATTTCTCCTTCACCTTGGGACTGGTAAGGTTTGGTGACCACAAACATGCGTCCTGGCACTGCTGAATACAGTTTGCGTTTCATACGGTGATTGACAGTCCCACCAGCAGGGGCATCTTTGGAAGAACCACTGGAACTAAGCAAGAAGATAACACGTGAATCAGTATTTTGATTTTGTGTATTCTTTGTAATGGAGTAGGCAAATTAAAAATATAGCTGTTTAACTTAAAAGTTCTGCTGCATCTGTATTTACTAATTAGTAGTGATGAGCGGCAGGTGCCATATTCGATTTCGACGAAATTCGCGAATATTCGATAGAATATTCGTTTTATATTCGTCAAAATCGAATATTCGTCATTGTTCTAGTTATCGCGATTAATATGCGATTTAAATAATCGCGTATTGCGATTTTAACTTAAAGGCTACTCTCCTATTGAAATAGCAATGCGATTAATTCAAGTTATAATAATCGAATTTCGATTTCAACTTGGCACTGCTATATTCCATATTCGTTAATTCTAGCCTAATATGGAATATAGCAGTGCTAAGCTGAAATCGCAATTCGATTAATTCAAGTTATAATAATCGAATTGCGATTTCAACTTGGACCTGGTTTACTATGATTGGCTTGGTAGAATTAGCGAATATGACGAATGTATTCGTCATATTCCACAAAACGAATATAACGAATGTATTCGTCATATTCCACAAAACGAAGATAACGAAGTATTCTCCATCTTCGTTTTAGCTACCTATTCATCAACTTCGCTAATTCTAGCAATCATATAGGAAAGTTTACTATAGAGACAGCTAAGTTTAATTCGCTATGCGATTATATTACTTTGCTTTTTTTAATAAATATAATCATTATAATAATTATCAGGTATTATAATTATTCTATTGATTAAAAAAAAAGCTAAGTAATATAATCGCATAGCGAATTAAACTTAGCTGTCTCTATAGTAAACTTTCCTATATGATTGCTAGAATTAGCGAAGTTGACGAATAGGTAGCTAAAACGAAGATGCAGAATACTTCGTTATCTTTGTTTGGGGAATATAACGAATATATTCGTCATATTCGCTAATTCTACCAAGCCAACCATAGTAAACCAGGTCCAAGTTGAAATCGCAATGCGATTAATATAACTCGAAGTATGGCATGGCATGGCGATTTCAACTTAGTACTGCTATATTCCATATTCGTTAATTCTAGCCTAATATGGAATATAGCAGTGCTAAGTTGAAATCGCCATGCGATTACTTCGAGTTATATTAATCGCATTGCGATTTCAACTTGGACCTGGTTTACTATGGTTGGCTTGGTAGAATTAGCGAATATGACGAATATATTCGTTATATTCCCCAAACGAAGATAACAAAGTATTCTGCATCTTCGTTTTAGCTACCTATTCGTCAACTTCGCTAAATCTAGCAACCATATAGGAAAGTTTACTATAGAGACAGCTATGTTTAATTCGCTATGCGATTATATGACTGCTTTTTTTTTTAAATAAACAGAATAATTATAATACCTGATAATTATTATAATGATTATATTTATAAAAAAAAAGCAAAGTAATATAATCGCATGGCGAATTAAACTTAGCCGTCTCTATAGTAAACTTTCCTATATGATTGCTAGAATTAGCGAAGTTGATGAATAGGTAGCTAAAACGAAGATGCAGAATACTTCGTTATCTTCGTTTTGTGGAATATGACGAATATATTCGTTATATTAGTTTTGTGGAATATGACGAATACATTCGTCATATTCGCCAATTCTACCAAGCCAACCATAGTAAACCAGGTCCAAGTTGAAATCGCAATTCAATTATTATAACTTTAATGAATCGAATTGCGATTTCAGCTTACCACTGCTATATTCCATATTAGGCTAGAATTAACGAATATGGAATATAGCAGCGTTAAGTTGAAATCGCAATTCGATTATTATAACTTGAAATAATCGAATTGCGATTTCAACGTAATTCTCAAATCTGACAGTACATTCTAGTATATGGAGACGTTTCCATGGTGATGGGAACGCTCCATGAGCACGGAAGTCGGCAGAAGCGGCAACGGGCACTGACTGGAGCAGCCAGGAATCCAAAGGACAGGTAAGAACAACTTTAGGGAAGTGGGAAAGAAAAAAATATAACAATAAAAAAATATATATATTCTAAATATCGAATTTATATCACTATATTCTAAATATTTGTGAATTAGCAAAGTGACGATATTCGCGAAAAAAATTCGATATTCGAATATTCGCGCTCAACACTACTAATTAGAACATTTTAGTACGCCATAGTTTGTTGGTATGGTCTTCCTGCATAAACTACCCAGAAATTAGAATTTGTAATCAGTTTTGCTCAATCTTAGATACTCTCTTTCTTGCACTGACCTCTAGTGGATGGTCGAGACCATCGTCTTATTCAAACCCATGGCTACATCAAAGATAGTGGTGGCTCTTGGCAAAAAAAAAGGAGAGGACCAACCCTTTCATAACAATGTCTAGCAATTATTCACATGACCCATCAACAATCTTATTGGAAAGCCAAAACGTTTATTGATGTCTTCTGTTCTGAGTAACAAGAATAAGGCATGTTGGTCTAGCATGTTGGATCCTTTGTTCAAAATGGATAAGAAATAAGTGGAAGCAGGGGTGCCTGGTGGGCCACTTATGCCCTCTACCTAAGGCTTTATAAATGCATGCTAGGCCACCTCATCGTCTAGCTGGTAATGCAGGCAGACAGGACATCAGAGATCCAAACAATGAAACTCCAATCACTAGTGATATGTTTTTGTGATCACCTTTCAGCCACATATTTAAACAGGTGGCACTTACTAGGTCAAGTGCCACATGGGGACACATTACCCCTGAGGCCAGTGATTGGCTGTAGTGGCACATGTGATCCCCACCGTGTAAATGTTGACAGACAGGGACCGAAAGTGCAGACGGCCTGGGAGCCAGGGAGCTGGAACCAAGTTGTGGAGACCCAGTAAGTACAGATAAAAAAAAACTATTCCAGACAAACCCTTTAAAACTATGATGCATTATGTTACCACATGAAATGAAAGTTTTTGCAATATGAAAGCATGAAAGGCTTGGGCTTAAAAGGTGTGTTAAATAGAGGCCTATTTCAGTGTTTCTGTAATTCCATGTTTATATTGTGTGGTTGTGGATACTGCATGCCACCATTCTAAAATATTGTTTCCATGTCGCCGTTCAGTCTGGGCCTGCATATGGAAAATGCATTCCCTTTGGAGGAAATTTAGATTATCACTTGACTGTTCAAAACTGGCCCTTTGCAAGCGGTAATGAAGATAATTCCAGGAACCCCCTGGAAATGCACACCCTCAGACAGAATGGCACCTCCCACAGTAGGGGCCAGAAGCTTTTCAGATGAACTACTAGAAGATGAAGAAAACATATCATAAGCTATAAGTCATCTCTGGTACAACTCACCTACTAATCACAGTAATAATTGCATTCCGTATAATTTTGGCGTCTTAGGAAGTCCAAACCTCCCACCCCTGACAGCCAGCATGCCCACATAACAAGTATCTTACCCTCTGGGACCCCCACACCAGTTATATTTGGTATTAGAGCGATTGGCCTGATGAAGTATGTGTTATTAACATGTTGGGCCCCGGATATACATTGGTGTGGACTGGAAGACATGTTTTATTGATATTTCATGTTTGCCAGTTGAGTAAGAGAGGTGAAGCTTACACAGGTAATGAGGGCCTTCCCAGAAGGCTGGGCCGAAAATGGGAGGGAGACTCCTCTCAGCTTCACCCTCTGCCGAATGAGGATAAAAATGAGGGATTTGGAACCTTTCATTGACACAATTTGGGGATCCGATCATCACTGGGTTGTGTTGCACGTCATCCTGTCCCTGGAACTAGAACGGACTCTGATCACACAATTCGTTAATAGTCATAAGTGGCAGGGCTAAAATTCGAATTTGCGATACTTCGCGAATATTTGGGCGAATATTCGTCATATATTCGTGATTTTGAGAATTCCTGATTTTCTGCATTACAAAAATCGGCAATGTAATATGCGGTGATTGCGCACACAATACAGGTGTGAGTCACTGTTGCTACATTTTTCAAGCTGCTAGAAGTTTCCTGAGACTGGAGAAAATGGTTGGCACAGCAGAACATTACAATAGCTTTATATGCAGACAGAGTGCTCCAATATATTCACGATTACGCATATTGGCAATTAATGATGCGCATACTTTTGCGTAATATGTGCAACTTCACATTTTAGCAGGTCTGCTGATTGGTGCACTAAGTATTGTTGTGACATCACAGCACTATGTCTGTAGCATGTATGTATGGACAGCAGAACCTATCACACTGTACCCTTTTTAGTACATTAAAGCACATCTTTAATGGTTTTTCCTTGTGCCCTGAACGAGCCCAGTAACCTCAATTTTTTAAGTGTATGAGTGCAGTTTGCATTACCGTATATTTGCTATTAGTGTGGCTAGTTCTACAGGGTGGGCCATTTATATGGAGACACCTTAATAAAATGGGAATGGTTGGTGATATTAACTTCCTGTTTGTGGCACATTAGTATATGTGAGGGGGGAAACTTCTCAAAATGGGTGGTGACCATGGCAGCCATTTTGAAGTCGGCCATTTTGAATCCAACTTTAGTTTTTTCAATAGGAAGAGGGTCATGTGACACATCAAACTTATTGGGAATTTCACAAGAAAAACAATAGTGTGCTTGGTTTTAACATAACTTTATTCTTTCATGAGTTATTTACAAGTTTCTGACCACTTATAAAATGTGTTCAATGTGCTGCCCATTGTGTTGGATTGTCAATGCAACCCTCTTCTCCCACTCTTCACACACTGATAGCAACACCGCAGGAGAAATGCTAGCACAGGCTTCCAGTATCCGTAGTTTCAGGTGCTGCACATCTCGTATCTTCGCAGCATAGACAATTGCCCACAGATGACCCCAAAGATAAAAGTCTAAGGGGGTCAGATCGGGAGACCTTGAGGGCCATTCAACTGGCCCACGACGTTACCAGACATCAACACAATTTCTATCCGCTCCGCACGTGTTAACCTCGGTGACATGTCAATGGCTGTAAACAAAGAGAAACTTGTAAATAACTCATTAAAGAATAAAGTTAAAACCAAGCACACCATTATTTTTCTTGTGAAATTCCCAATAAGTTTGATATGTCACATGACCCTCTTCCTATTGAAAAAACAAAAGTTGGATTCAAAATGTCCGACTTCAAAATGGCTTCCATGGTCACCACCCATCTTGAAAAGTTTCCCCCCTCACATATACTAATGTGCCACAAACAGGAAGTTAATATCACCAACCATTCCCATTTTATTAAGGTGTATCCATATAAATGGCCCACCCTGTAGATACTGATAATTAGTGATTAGCGAAGTTTTGAAAAATTTGTTTTGGGAGCTTCACTGAACTTTATCAAGAATTTCGGTTAGTTACAAATCCCTTCATCACGAATCGCTTTTCATTGTATGGTGTGAGCGCAATGACGGGGAATGGCGATCGCGCCTCCCCCGTCATTTAACCCACAGGAAAGTGACATCTATACTCACCTCATCCACTTGATCGTGGAGAGGTAAAGGGAAGGGGCAGTAACGTATATTAAAACTTAACTTTTAATAAGTACAACTAGAATGTGGGCCCCTACATAGACAAACAAACAAAAAGACCCGAACCTTTCACTATTCAAAAGGCCCTAGAATGCCCTATTACATGGCCAACCTGAGGCTCTCCAGCTGTTGCTAAACTACAACTTCCATCATGCCCGGACAGTCTACAGCTATAAGCCTACAGCAGGGCATGGTGGGAGTTGTTGTTTTACAACAGCTGGAGAGCCGCAGGTTGGCCATGCCTGCCCTTTTATGTTTAGATGTAGAGGGCTTAAAGAGACAACAACCTGATGCCCTAGTGTTCACTTTAAGGTGGTGTTCTATCTTCAAGGGATTACCCGGTCAAGAAACTGTGTCCCAAAGTGTTTAATCAATTTAAGAGTCAGCCCCACGAATCGTCAGGGGACACGGGCTGAGGCTGACAGACTGATGTGGAGAGGTGCGTATGGCAGGGCTGTCAGTATGGGGTCTGTGTCCCCACCGCAGGGTGGCAGATCGCTCTCTACACATCGCAGCACCATGGGTTCCAGTACTGGCTTACCTTGTAGGAGACGCAGGCGCCCGCCAGCATACCGCCATATCCATCTTCACTGCCAGGTGAAGATGGATACGCTATAGCACGCACGCGTGCACCTCTCCCTTTCTTATATGAGTAGACAGCTGGTTCCTGATTACTATCCCCACCCGGAGGTGGGACTATTTGTATTTAAGGCAGCTTCACTCATCATGAAGTGCCCAAGCATGGTTGTTGTACCTCCTGACTCCTGCTGAAGTGGATTCTGACCTCTGCTTTGTTTGACTACGCATCTGCCTGCCAGTGGCGGATTACAATAGGGACGTTCGGGTCGGCAGCCCCGGGCCCAGCACCGCTGAAGTGCCCAATGCTGACCCGAACGCTCACATAGTGAAATCCCGGCGCAGGCAGGCGTGATGACATCATCGCGCGCCTGTGCCGGGACGCAGCACTGTGACACACCTGACTCATCCCGCTTTCCTCTGCAAGCAAGCGCCTGGCCCTGGACATAGGTGAGTATTTATCTTTTCATTTTTTTGTTCATTTTTTATTTTTTTATTTCATGTGCCTACTTTGGGGGGACACACACAGGAGGACATATTAGGGAAGATAAATTGAGTACATGGGGGGGGAATGTGAGGGCTGTATGGGGCCAAATTATTATGGGAGGGAATACTATGTGAGGGCAAATTACTAGATAGGGCAGTGTGGGGGCAAATTGCTATGTGGGGCAGTGTGGGGGCAAATTATTATGGGAGGGAATACTATGTGGGGACAAATTACTATGTGGGGCAAATTATTATGAGAGGGACTACTATGTGGGGGAAAATTACTAGATGGGGCAGTGTGGGGGCAAATTGCTATGTGGGGCAGTGTGGGGGCAAATTATTATGAGAGGGACTACTATGTGGGGGCAAATTGCTATGTGGGGGCAGTGTGGGGGCAAATTGCTATGTGGGGGCAGTGTGGGGGCAAATTGCTATGTGGGGGTAATTGCTATGTGGGGACAGTGTGGGGTAATTGCTATGTGAGGACAGTGTGGGGAAATTGCTATGTGGGGACAAATTACTATATGGGGCAGTGTGGGGGCAAATTACTATGTGGGGGCAGTGTGGGGGAAACTATTGTGTGGGGCAGTGTGGGGGAAACTATTGTGTGGGGACAGTGTGGGGGAAATTGTCATGTGGGAAAATTACTATGTGGGGGCAAATTACTATGTGGGTGCAGTGTGGGGAAAACTATTGAGTGGAAACAGTGTGGGGAAATTGCTATGTGGGGGCAAATTTCTATGTGGGGCAGTGTGGGGGCAAATTACTATGTGGGGGCGGTGTGGTGGAAATTACTATGTGGGGGCAGTGTGGGGCAAATTACTGTGTGGGGGCAAACTACTATATGGGGGCAGTTTGGGGCAAATTACTGTGTGGGGGCAAATTACTGTGTGGGGGCAAATTACTATGTGGGGATTACTATGTGGGGGCAGTGTGGTGAAAATTACTATATGGGGTGTTGCTATTGGGGAGGCACTGTAGGGACAATTCTATTATTTCTGGGGACACTATACAGGGATTATTACCTGGAGCACAATATAGGGTGTTATTATTACTGGGGGCACTCTAGGGGACATTATAGCTGCTGTGGACACTATAGGAACATTTGGGGTAATTTATCAAACTGGTGTGACGCAGAACTGGCTTAGTTGCCCATAGCAGCCAATCAGATTCCACCTTTCATATTTGACAGCTCTTTTGGAAATCCAGTTCTACTTTACACTAGTTTGATAAATTACCCCAATTATGTCTATTAGGGTCACTATTTTTTCAGCAGTATAGTTCCTGGGGCATTGGGGAGCACAATGGGCACAGTATTGGGGGTGGGAGGATGACCCTGTGGGGACACTAGGATAAGGAGGTTTATCGAAAAGTTGAGAAATCTAACGTGTCTGTGTTACAAACTGTAGAGACGAGATGCGGCTGAAAGACTTTGCCATGGTGGTCTGGGTCAAATGGAGGAGAAGAGGAAAGAGAAGGTCTACATGACAGGGGATCTCACTGGATGTAAGAGGTATGTGGTGCTGTATTCTCCTTCATGCCTTTTTTATTACAATTATATGTATTTTAAATTTGGCGACCAAATTTTTCAGTTTAGGACCCAATTTGGGGTATTTTTTTTTAGTCTGAAGATGTCATATGGCCTAAGAAGAGACTGTGGCGCCCATAAAGCACCGCAGCCTCTTCATAAAAAAAACTAAACTAAAATGGAGGGGGGGGGGGGGGCAAGTTGGGGGCCTGCTGCCTGCCGTCTGTTTATTGGAACATCTGGATTATAGACCTCTGCACTGTCTGACTACGCATCTGCCCATCGCCTCCTGTAAGTCTGCCCGGATCCTGACCCTGCACTGCCTGACAACAAGACCGCTTATATCTGTATGCTGTATTGCTCTAAACTTTGTTTTGCATGTATCTGTCAAGTGACTTTTGAATACTGTCTGCCAGTAAAGGCCATCTGTTCCTTTACTCCGCCTTTGTTGGACTCTGTTCACACTGCTGCTAGTAGCTGCATCTCTGAGAGTCAGCAGTCAGCAATATTGGACTAATTCCAGTCCTCTATCAGCTAACACAGAGGATCCACATCCTCTGGTAGTAACAAAGGTATCCTAATTGAAACGTGAAAAAAAAAAAAAGAACCAATCAGGATCCAAAATATTAAATTTCAAAAATGACCACATCAATAAGGAATTAAAATTACTTACTATAGTGTTCTGGAGATGTGCGTATGGCTGGGCTCCTGTGTGCAGGGACACGCAATGTTTCCAGTGTCACCGCTCACTTTGTAAGTCTGGCGGCAGGGGCATAACCAACCGTGTGTTTTAAGCGCTATGGCGCTGGCCCAGAAACACTGCCATCGCACTTCAGGGACAGTATTAGATCCCTTACCCCATCTTTACATCAAGACTCGTGATGTGACAGCAAGTACCCTCGAGTGTAGAAATCCTACAGTCCGCACCGAATCGGTACCTGCCTGTCCTACATCCATGTGACGAAATTCAACTGGACCAGTAAGACCTACCCTTTTTCACCGGTCTAAAGTAAGATCCACTCTACGGTAGTCAATTGTAGTTATTTGTCCTGTTTGTGGAACCTTTATGTGAGTCTTGCCTGGGTCCTGTAGTCGGCTCTTGACGAGCACATTGGGCTTTGGTTGCGGTCTTTTTGTTTCTTTGTATATGTAGGGGCCCACCCTCTAGTTGTACTTATTAAAAGTTAAGTTTTAATATACGTTACTGCCCCTTCCCTTTAATTTTAGTTTTCTAATCTGTGCAGTACTCTGGGAGTGACACCAATGGACATCTCTCTCAGACAGGTGATCTCTCTCAGTTTGGTTGATCTTGGAGAGGCCATCTGCTCTCGTCTTGATTGAAGAAAGCCCACCAAAAGACCTGCTGCGAGCGTGAAGCCTTCACCACGTGGTCATGCTGGCCACATGGTGAGGTCATCAGTAGTGTTGGGCGAGCATGCTCAGCTGAACACCACATGTGCTCGAGTGCGAGTCAGTGTATTTAAATGTAATTTAGCATCTATCTCTGAAAGGTTTCTGCCAGGATTTGAACCCCCAAGGACCTTATCTACTCAGCTATAAAGCTGAATGCTAAACGGTGTCAGAAAAACCTCATAGTAATTTCTGATGTAGTATTTCTATTCAGCAGAAGACTTATTTTATATTTCTGTGCTGGTTAATACGTAGCTTTATAGTGTAGTGGTTAACGTCCTTGACTCTAACATAAAGGTTGGGAGTTGGAATCCTGGCAGAAACATATATATATATATATATATAAAAATATAAAAGAAAAAAAAAACAGTAGCACCACCAAGCCAAAAAACAAAGTAAAAAGGGTGCACTGCCCGAGTATGGTAACTGGTGCATACCCACTAATACAGAATAAAGAGATCGGACTGCACTTCAAAAAGATCTTCTTTGAAAAAGGATTTGTTCACCCATGAGGTGGCACAAGCGACGTTTTGGCTCACATATGAGCCTTTCTCAAGCCTGCGAAAGGCTCATATGTGAGCCGAAACGTTGCTTGTGCCACCTCATGGGTGAATAAATCCTTTTTCACAGAAGATCTTTTTGGAGCTCTTTATTCTATGTATATATATATATATATATATATATATATATATATATATATCTACAGTACAGACCAAAAGTTTGGACACACCTTCTCATTCAAAGAGTTTTCTTTATTTTCATGACTATAAAGGCATCAAAACTATGAATTAACACATGTGGAATTATATACATAACAAACAAGTGTGAAACAACTGAAAATATGTCATATTCTAGGTTCTTCAAAGTAGCCACCTTTTGCTTTGATTTGTGCTTTGCACACTCTTGGCATTCTCTTCATGAGCTTCAAGAGGTAGTCACCTGAAATGGTCTTCCAACAGTCTTGAAGGAGTTCCCAGAGATGCTTAGCACTTGTTGGCCCTTTTGCCTTCACTCTGAGGTCCAGCTCACCCCAAACCATCTCGATTGGGTTCAGGTCCGGTGACTGTGGAGGCCAGGTCATCTGGCGCAGCACCCCATCACTCTCCTTCATGGTCAAATAGCCCTTACACAGCCTGAAGGTGTGTTTGGGGACATTGTCCTGTTGGAAAATAAATGATGGTCCAACTAAACGCAAACCGGATGGAATAGTATGCCGGTGCAAGATGCTGTGGTAGCCATGCTGGTTCAATATGCATTCAATTTTGAATAAATCCCCAACAGTGTCACCAGCAAAGCACCCCCACACCATCACACCTCCTCCTCCATGCTTCACGGTGGGAACCAGGCATATAGAGTCCATCCGTTCACCTTTTCTGCGTCGCACAAAGAAACGGTGGTTGGAACCAAAGATCTCACATTTTGACTCATCAGACCAAAGCACAGATTTCCACTGGTCTAATGTCCATTCCTTGTGTTCTTTAGCCCAAACAAGTCTCTTCTGCTTGTTGCCTGTCCTTAGCAGTGGTTTCCTAGCAGATATTCTACCATGAAGGCCTGATTCACACAGTCTCCTCTTAACAGTTGTTCTAGAGATGTGTCTGCTGCTAGAACTCTGTGTGGCATTGACCTGGTCTCTAATCTGAGCTGCTGTTAACCTGCGATTTCTGAGGCTAGTGACTCGGATGCACTTATCCTCCGCAGCAGAGGTGACTCTTGGTCTTCCTTTCCTGGGGCGGTCCGCATGTGAGACAGTTTCTTTGTAGCGCTTGATGGTTTATGTCACTGCACTTGGGGACACTTTCAAAGTTTTTCCAATTTTTCGGACTGACTGACCTTCATTTCTTTACCGCCTCCGGACTGCCTAACGCAGGATCACGTTCCGGAGGCGGTCGATTCATTCCTCCTTCACGCGCCGGTGCGTCATCTCGCGAGACGCGAAATTACGCTCACAGCCGGCCCGCGCATGCGCATTGCGGGCCGGCAAAAGTTAGAGAAGTATTTCGTCACCAGCCTGCCAGCCAATGATCAGAAGCCATATAACACTTTATATTTATAAATATAAGGTGTTAAATGGCTTGTGTGCTCCTCTGCTGGTCCTTTTTGTCGGTTGGTCCCAGCAGAGGAGCACACATTACTGTAAGTACACACCAAACACTACACTTAGCCCCAGATCACCCCCATCACCCCAATTAACCCCTTGATCACCCCTGTCAATCACTAGTGAAAGGGAAAAAAGTTATCAGTGTAAACTGTCACTTTTTTTTTCACTAGTATTGACGGTTAGGTTTTAGGATAGTTTAGGCCCCTTTGTTAAGTAGTTAGCGTCGGTTAGCGCCCAGCCCACCGCACCGCAGTCACTGATTCGCTGATTAGCGTATCGCTTATCAGCATTGGTACTTTTATAGTATCTGTAAGTGATCAGAACTGATCACAGTCAGATCTATAATAGTATTAGTGTCACTTTAGCTCGCTCTCCACCCAAAATGCAGTGTTTGCCCGATCAGGCCTGATCGGTCGCCCACACGTGCGTTCACCCACGCCCGCCCTACTTCGCTAGCCTCCCATTTGTAAGACAGGCTTGCTTTTTTTTTGGGTAGTCTCAGGGAATAAATACCCCCTAAATTTAGTTGACCAAATGGAAAATAAGGGGTATTCTTCTGAAGAGGCCTACAGGCTTCTGACCCAGTCGGATGAGGAATGGGAACCGTTATCTGACGAATCCAGCGGGTCAGAATACGAACCTGTAGAAAGCAGTGGCTGTCTGACCCAAAGTTTGGCTGATGAGGTTGAGGTCCCTGATACCACCAGGCGTACCCGGCCCTGTGTTGCTAGACCACAGGTTGCGCAGGATCCGCTTCAAGGGCGGCAGAGTGGGGCTGGCGCTGTCAGATTACGTGGTGAGGCATACACCAGCAGCGCAGCCCATCCTGGACCTAGTACCAGCACTGCCGTACAACATGGTGAGCACCAGAAGGGCAGTTGAAGCTGGTACGGTGGCACGTGCAGTAGTTCCCCCATCGCAGCCACCGCACAGACAGGCCCGTAGAGCCCCTAGAGTCCCTGAGGTGCTGGCAAACCCTGATTGGCAGCCCCCAACTTCAGCCGCACCAGTAGTTCCCCCTTTCACCGCCCAGTCTGGAGTTCAGGTTGAGACAGCTCAGATCGGATCGGCACTGGGGTTTTTTGAGCTGTTCTTGACTGCGGAGCTCTTGGACTTAGTCGTGGCAGAAACAAATCGGTATGCCACTCAATTTATAGCCGCCAACTCGGGAAGCTTTTATGCCCAGTCTTTCCGCTGGAAACCCGTCCAAGTTTCCGAAATTAATTTTTTTCTGGGCCTTCTCCTCAACATGGGCCTAACAAAAAATCATGAATTGCGGTCATATTGGTCCACGAACCCAATTCATCACATGCCCATGTTCTCTGCTGCCATGTGCAGGACACGATTTGAGACCATCCTGCGTTTCCTGCACTTTAGTGATAACAGCACCTCTCGTCCCAGAGGCCATCCAGCTTTTGACCGGCTCCACAAAATTCGGCCCCTCATAAACCACTTTAACACCAAATTTGCAGATTTGTATACCATTGAGCAAAACATCTGCATAGACGAGTCCCTTATACATTTTACCGGGCGCCTTGGCTTCAAACAAAACATCCCAAGCAAGCGCGCCCGGTATGGGGTCAAATTGTATAAGCTCTGTGAAAGGTCCACAGGCTATACGCACAAATTTCGTGTCTATGAGGGCAAAGATCAGACCCTGGAGCCGGTCGGTTGCCCTGACTACCTGGGGAGCAGTGGGAAGACAGTCTGGGACTTGGTGTCATCCTTATTTAACAAGGGGTAACATCTTTATGTGGACAATTTTTACACAAGTGTGCCCCTCTTCAGGCATTTGTTTTTAGAACAGATTGGCTGCTGTGGCACCGCGCAACCTAGTCGCCGGGGCTTCCCCCAACGGCTCGTTACCACCCGTCTTGCAAGGGGGGAGAGGGCTGCCTTGTGTAACGAAGAACTGCTCGCGGTGAAATGGAGAGACAAGCGTGACGTTTACATGCTCTCCTCCATTCACGCAGACACGATAATACAAATTGAACGAGCAACCAGTGTCATTGAAAAGCCCCTCTCGGTCCACGACTATAATTTGCTCATGGGAGGGGTGGACTTCAATGACCAGATGTTGGCTCCTTATTTAGTGTCCTGCCGCACCAGACGCTGGTATAAGAAGGTGTCTGTATATTTAATTCAATTGGCTATGTACAATAGTTTTGTTATCTACAGTAAGGCTGGGAGAACAGCATCCTTCCTCAAATTTCAGAAAGAGATCATCGAGAACCTCCTGTATCCAGGAGGTTCCGTGGCCCCATCCGCCAGTGTAGTGAGCCGTCTACACGAGCGACATTTCCCCAATGTCGTTTCTGGTACCTCAACCGAAGCGCCACCCCGAAAAAGATGTTGTGTCTGTAGCAGGAGTGGAATAAGGCGTGACACCCGCTATTTCTGTCCTGACTGCCCTGACCACCCTGCCCTATGCTTAGGGGAGTGTTTCCTGAAGTACCACACACAGGTACACTTAGTATAGGGATTGCGTGACACAGGACAGGCACACAGGGCTCTTAGGGCCCTTTCACACAGAGCTGCTGCAAACCTCTCCTTTCACCTGGGTTAATGTTAATGTTCTGTTCCAAAAGTTAAAAAAAGTTTATAAAAGTTAATGTTCTGTTCAAATGTTATTATAAAGTTCATGTTAATAAATTTATTGCGTTGCGGCCTGTTTTTTTCTTTTTTGTTTAGTTTTTTTACCTTCTACGTAAAACCCCATTTTGGAAAGAAGACACCCGACGGTATTTCGTGATGGGCATAGTGAGTTCATGTAAGTTTTTATTTTTTGTCACAAGTTAGTGGAATATGAGACTTTGTAAGAAAAAAATAAAATAAAAAAAATCATCATTTTCCGCTAACTTGTGTCTAAAATGACAACTTTGTATAAAAAAAATGGGAAAAGTTGACTTTTAGGCCTCATGCACACGACCGTTGTGTGCATCCGTGGCCGTTGTGCCGTTTTCCGTTTTTTTTTTCGCTGACCCATTGACTTTCAATGGGTCCGTGGAAAAATCGGAAAATGCACCGTTTTGCAGCCGAGGCCGTGATCCGTGTATCCTGTCCGTCAAAAAAATATGACCTGTCCTATTTTTTTGACGGACAACGGTTCACGGACCCATTCAAGTCAATGGGTCCGTGAAAGAACACGGATGCACACAAGATTGGCATCCGGGTCCGTGATCCGTGGCCGTAGGTTGCTTTCATACAGACGGATCCGAAGATCCGTCTGCATAAAAGCTTTTTCTGATCTAAGTTTTCACTTCGTGAAAACTCATTTCCGACAGTATATTCTAACACAGAAGCGTTCCCATGGTGATGGGGACGCTTCTAGTTAGAATACACTGCAAACTTTGTACAAGACTGCCCCCTGCTGCCTGGCAGCACCCGATCTCTTACAGGGGGATATGATAGCACAATTAACCCCTTCAGGTGCGGCACCTAAAGGGGTTAATTGTACTACAGTTCTTTAGCAATGCGCCGCACAGACCTTTCACTTACCAGTAGGAGGAGCTCCCGGCCGTTCACAGACATCGCAGCAGCAAGCAGGTAACTATGAATCTTCTACAATTGTACTATTGCTAAGTAACCATGGCAACCAGGGCTGCAGTAGCGTCCTGGTTGCCATGGTTACCGATCGGAGCCCCAGCGATTAAACTGGGACTCCAATCGGAACTCCGCTGCCACCAATGATGAAGGGGGGGGGAATGGGAGACCGCACACTGCCACCAATGTTACTGCTATAGAGGTAGGGGGGGGCGATGGTGGTTGGCACACTGTGCCACCAACGATTTAATACAATAGAGGGAGGGAGGGGGGGGGCGATGGTGGGCGCACACTGTGCCACCAACGATTTATTACAATAGAGGGAGGGAGGGGGGGCGATGGTGGGCGCACACTGTGCCACCAACGATATTCAAACTGGGGAGGGGGGGGCTGCCCCCTGCTGCCTGGCAGCCCTGATCTCTTACAGGGGAATATGATAGTACAATTAACCCCTTTAGGTGCCGCACCTGAAGGGGTTAATTGTGCTATCATATCCCCCTGTAAGAGATCGGGTGCTGCCAGGCAGCAGGGGGCAGTCTTGTACAAAGTTTGTAGTGTATTCTAACCTGAAGCGTCCCCATCACCATGGGAACGCCTCTGTGTTAGAATATACTGTCGGATCTGAGGTTCACGAAGTAGCTCATATCCGACAGTATATTCTAACATAGAGGCGTTCCCATGGTGATGGGGACGCTTCAAGTTAAAATATACCATCGGATTGGAGAAAACTCCAATCCGATGGTATAAAAGAACTCCAGACTTTACATTGAAAGTCAATGGGGACGGATCCGTTTGAAATGGCACCATATTGTGTCAACATCAAACGGATCCGTCCCCATTGACTTGCATTGTAATTCAGGACGGATCCGTTTGGCTCCGCACGGCCAGACGGACACCAAAACGACTTTTTTTTCATGTCCGTGGATCCTCCAAAAATCAAGGAAGACCCACGGACGAAAAAACGGTCACGGATCACGGACCCACGGACCCCGTTTTTGCGGACCGTGAAAAAAAACTGTCGTGTGCATGAGGCCTTAGAGAGATATTTCTCTAACCCAGCATGGATATATGTAAAAATACACCACAAAACATGTTGCCCTACTTCTTCTGAGTACGGCAATACCACATGTGTCACATTTTTTTGCAGCCTAGGTGGGCAAAGGGGCACAAATTCTATGGAGCACCTTTAGGATTTCACAGGGCATTTTTAACACATTTGGATTTCAAACTACTTCTCACGCATTAGGGCCCCTAAAATGCCAAGGCAGTATAACTACCCCACAAGTGACCACATTTTGGAAAGAAGACACCCCAAGGTATTTCGTGATGGGTATAGTGAGTTCATGGTATTTTTTGTCACAAGTTAGTGGAATATGAGACTTTGTAAGAAAAAAAAAAATTAAAAATCATCATTTTCCGGTAACTTGTGACAAAAAAATAAAAACTTCCATGAACTCACTATATCAATCAGCGAATACCTTAGGGGGTCTACTTTCCGAAATGGGGTCATTTGTGGTGTGTTTCTACTGTCTGGGCATTGTAGAACCACAGAAAGTCAGAGCTGCTTTAAAATGCGGAAATTCACATTTTTGTACCATAGTTTGTAAACGCTATGGGCCAGATTTATCACGACTCTGACAGCTCACTCCACTTTCACATATGGCTAAAGTCAGTTTTAGCCAAGTCAGATTTATGATCGCCCCTTTAAGACTGTAATAAATGTGGTTTGACGGTAGCAGTTTATCCGTCAGTAAGCAGCTTTACAAAAGTCGCACGTTTTTTTGGAAAAGTCGCATGTTCTATTAAAAAGTCTCATAAGATAAGCATGGTCCTCACTGGAGTGAAGTTGCGACTTTTTTGCGACTTTTTTGCGACTTTTAAAAAAAGTCCCAATAGTAAATCTGTCTAGAGATTCATTTACATACGAAAACACGCCCACTTTCAGAAAACTGGCGAGCATAGTGCAGAGCAGAAAAAAGTCGCAAATTTGTGCGCAGTTTTAGCCTTTGGGACTTTTTTGCGACTTTTCCACTCCACAAAAGTGACTTTGCCTAATGATATATCTGGCCCTATAACTTTTGCGCAAACCAATAAATATACACTTATTGCATTTTTTTTTATCAAAGACATGTAGAACAATAGATTTAGAGAAAAATTTATATAGAAATGTAGTTTTATTTGAAAAATTTTACAACTGAAAGTGAAAATTGTTTTTGCAAAAAAACAGTAAATTTCGATTAATAACAAAAAAATTTAAAATGTCAGCAGCAATGAAATACCACCAAATGAAAGCTCTATTAGTGAGAAGAAAAGGAGGTAAAATTAATTTGGGTGGTAAGTTGTATGACCGAGCAATAAACCGTGAAAGTAGTGTAGTGCAGAATTGTAAAAAGTGCTCTGGTCATTAAGGGGATTTAAGCTAGGGGGGCTGAGGTGGTTAAAGTAATGATGGCCACTTGTTTTTCTTTACTTAGCTTCTTTTTTCTTGCCATAATACAAATTCTAACAGTCTATTCAGTAGGACTATCAGCTGTGTATCCACCTGACTTCTCCACAACGCAACTGATGGTCCCAACCCCATTTATAAGGCAAGAAATCCCACTTATTAAACCTGACAGGGCACACCTGTGAAGTGAAAACCATTTCAGGTGACTACCTCTTGAAGCTCATCAAGAGAATGCCAAGAGTGTGCAAAGCAGTAATCAAAGTAAAAGCTGGCTACTTTGAAAAACCTAGAATATGACATATTTTCAGTTGTTTCACACTTTTTTGTTATGTATATAATTCCACATGTGTTAATTCATAGTTATGATGACTTCAGTGTGAATCTACAATTTTCATAGTCATGAAAATAAAGAAAACTCTTTGAATGAGAAGGTGTGTCCAAAGTTTTGGTCTGTACTGTATATATATTAGAAAAAGTAAGGCAGCACTAACCTATAAACAATACTGCGGGTGAAAGCTCAAAAGGGCAAGCTTACCCAAAAATCCAGTCCAAAAAATAGAGCAGCACTCCAGGATAATGTGGAAAATAGTGGTTTATTCACCCATTGGTGACGCAACATTTTGGTTCCAACATGAAGCCTTTCTTAATCAATGTGAACAGGACATTCAAAACATTATATGTCCAAAGGAAATTACATCATAGTGTCATGTGATCACACATCTCAAGGAAACCATTAACCCTTGCTGTGATAAATTGCAGAATCAATATGCACAACCATGCTAAAATCTGTATAATGTGTTCAAAATATACATAATTATACGTGAGAACTGTGCAAAGATGCTTATAAAGTGCATGATGACCAACAATGATCATAATAAATATACACAATTGATATATGCATTAATATATAGTGCATGAAATGACTAATGATACAAAGTGTGTGTGTGCAGCTGATGGATGTGATGAATGGAAACACATAGTAGAGGGCGTGGGCACAGACACACTAACCAGCAAAAGAACGATCCCGATCTCATGCTCAATGCCGGACACAGCGTACCCTCATCGTAACAGCGCATGCGCCTATAACCGCACAGAGTATTGCCATCATAGAAAATCGCATCACTGATAAAGAACATGTACAGCGTCCAGCTTTCCCATGTATTCCCAATTGTAGAAGTGGCAATGCCGACAGCAGCCATAGCGCATGCGCCATGACATAACGTCAGCAACCATTCCTCAATGTGGAATACAGAAAACAGCAATCAAGCATGTCAAAACGTTACTTATTGGATCTATGTGCGGAACAGGGGGCACCATTAAGCACCCACAGTCCAGCCAAACATAGAGAAAACCTGAGACAGGGAACCGCGTTAACAGCAACCCCGCCCCAAATTAACCCTACGGATCCAGTAACTTATTAACGAGGGATCTCCTCATCACATACAAACACACCACATACTCAGGAGACTGGACATAACGTAATTGCACCACGGACTAATATATATTATGTGCATATAAATAAAACATAGTGGGGTAACCTAAATATCTTCAAGCAGAGGGGGTTGAAATGATGCTGGCAGTGTGTCATGTAGATCGTCCTCCAATTGTATCCCCATCAAGACATCCATATGTGCAATTATGTTATGTCCAGTCTCCTGAGTATGTGGTGTGTTTGTATGTGATGAGGAGATCCCTCATTAATAAGTTACTGTTTGTGTATATTGATTCTGCCATTTATCACAGCAAGGGTTAATATTTTCCTTGAGATGTGTGATCACATGACACTGTGATGTCATTTCCTTTGGCTATATAATGTTTTGAATGTCCTGTTCACGTTGCTTCAGAAAGGCTTCATGTTGGAGCCGAAACGTTGCGTCACCAATTTTCCACATTATCCTGGAGTGCTGCTCTATTTTTTGCAATATATATATATATATATATATATATATATATATATTATATATTTATTTTGTGCCATACATTTTTTGCAATTACAAAAAAAATTAATATATCAATTCAATCTCTATTTCAGAAAGGATTCAAACTCCCAACCTTGTACATGGCAAGGATGTTAACCACAACACTATAGAGCTACATGGTAACCTGCCCAGAAATATAAAATAAGTCTCGGGCTGAATAGGAATACTCACTAAATCAGAAACTACTATGAAGTTTTTCTGACGCAGTTTAGCATTCAGCTTTGTAGCTGAGTAGATAAGGTCCTTGCCTCTAATATACAAGGGGTTGGGAGTTCAAATCCTAACAGAAACTTTTCAGAAATTAGATTTAAATACACTGGGGTGTACCCAATCACTGACTTCAAATATGGATATAGCTTTATATTGAGTCAGAGCAGAGGAACTCCTAAGCCTAACTAGAGTCCTGACACCCTCCTCTAGAGTTCTCACATTGACTTCCATTGTGCTTGGTAGAACACCCGAGCATCGTGAAGTGTTCTACTCGAGCACACAAGCACTTTGGGGCTCGCCCAACACTAGTCATCAGTGATAACATCAACGCACGGCCAGAGTGATCACATGGTGACATCTTCATGCTCGCCACAGGTCCTTTGGCGGCTTTTCTTCAATCAACATGAGAGCGGACACCTTGCCATGCTCAAGTGGATGAGGTGAGTATGTTTTCAGCCACCATTTTAGAAAAAAATTATTCCCTATCATGAAGCGCAAGGAAATTTCACTTTGCTGTGAATAGAATTTTTCCTAAACTTCAGATTAAATTCCGTTTTGGATGCTTAGATTCGCTCAACACTACTGATAACCTTTCCAATTGGTCATCAGTATTTAAATATCAGAAACGCTTTTAAGAAACTGAAGGAGGAATAATGCTGAAGGTACACATAAACTTTTTGTAGAGTTTTTGACTGATTTTAAATTGCATGCTTTCCAATTTACTGCTACGGACTATGGCTGCCACTTGATAGTTGAAATCAATCAACAGTGGTACAAAATGGCTAGGTGTAGCCTCTGTGATTTAGGGAAGGTCAGGAAATAGAGTTGAACAAATTGATTTTATGAATCTACGATATTCATCGTCTCAACAAGAATTTTTCACCTGCTAGGGGTCTGTCCCTGCTGTTTAAGAAGCTTTCCCCTGGTGAATGAACAGTGGTTGCTCCGGAAGCAGAAGCAGAGCCACTGCACCTCCGGTGCTACTTGGAGCAGGGGCACAGGCGCCAGATTGTTATGGCCAGGTGAGATGTCCGCCCCTGTCAATCAAGCAGCAGGGATTGTTTCTTCAGTAGCAGGGGCAGCCCCTAGCAGGTGAAGAACTCCTGTGGATGAAACAAATCGATTGTCTCATCTATAATTAGGAAGCAATGGCCCACATTTACTTAGATTTTGGTGCATATTGCACCAAAATGCAGCACAATTTGGCAACCCTAGTTTTAAAGAAATTATCTTTGTCTAACACTGTTTAACCGGAGTGTGGCTTACAGGAAGGAGTGTGGCTTTCCAGGAAAGAGCATGGAGTAAGACCAGTCTCCCCACCACTTCTCAGATACTTTACAAGCTCATTAACTGTTGAGGGCAAACAATGTCACTGATATGAGGGTTACCACTGGCTGCAGGACTCAGACTTGAAGAGAAACTCTCTGAGGAGGAGGCCAGGAAGTGGAAAGTTCACTCACCAAACCAATCACTGCTTTCTTTGTAAGACTCATACCTGCACTTACCCAGGTTTCATTAGTGTTCCAGCAGCACCTGTAACTGTTAAGTGTGGGTGTCTGGTGGAAAAGAAGGAGTTGCTTCAGTAATCGGCTAACCAGCAACAGGCAACCATCAGGTAAGTGAGACTGAGTTTGTTCACCTAGCAGCTCAGTCTGTGCTGGAAGGCTTCTCTGCTTGCTGTACTGGCACATGACTTATCTGCAATGGCATCCTGACATTGCCCTCCCCTTCATTACTCTCAATCCTGTTGCCTTCCTGTATATGTGTCTTTCAATCCCTAGGCAGCCTGTGAGATGATCTGTCAGTCTTACTAGTAGTGTGACTGGACTACACTGGAAGAAGATGCCATGCATGCAGTGGTTGGAGGGTGCACCCTTTCATCCCTTGGTGTACTCCCTGGGTTTATTAGGTTCTCCCGCCTGGTGGTGGCCTTGATGTTAGGTGGTATTATTAGGTGATGGGTGATAACTCTGGAAAAGATAGGATAGGATCAGGATAGGTCATCATTGTCACTAGGGATGAGCGAACTCGAACTGTATAGTTCGGGTTCGTACCGAATTTTGGGGTGTCCGTGACACGGACCCGAACCCGGACATTTTCGTGAAAGTCCGGGTTCGGGTTCGGTGTTCGTCGCTTTCTTGGCGCTTTTGTGACGCTTTCTTGGCGCTTTTTGAAAGGCTGCAAAGCAGCCAATCAACAAGCGTCATACTACTTGCCCCAAGAGGCCATCACAGCCATGCCTACTATTGGCATGGCTGTGATTGGCCAGAGCACCATGTGACCCAGCCTCTATTTAAGCTGGAGTCACATAGCGCCGCCCGTCACTCTGCTCTGATTAGCGTAGGGAGAGGTTGCAGCTGCGACAGTAGGGCGAGATTAGGCAGATTAACTCCTCCAAAGGACTTGATTATTGATCGATCTGCAGCTGTGGGTCATTGAGCTGCTGATACTCAATTGCTCACTGTTTTTAGGCTGCCCAGACCGTTTATCAGTCACATTTTTCTGGGGTGATCGGCGGCCATTTTGTGTCTTGTGGTGCGCCAGCACAATCTGCGACCAAGTGCATTTAACCCTCAATGGTGTGGTTGTTTTTTGGCTAAAGCCTACATCAGGGTGAAGCTGTCACACCAAGTGCATTTAACCAGCAATAGTCTGTTTATTTTTTGGCCATATACTACATCAGGGGCAAGCTGTGCCTGTCACCAAGTGCATTTAACCCTCAATGGTGTGGTTGTTTTTTGGCTAAAGCCTACATCAGGGTGAAGCTGTCACACCAAGTGCATTTAACCAGCAATAGTATGTTTATTTTTTGGCCATATACTACATCAGGGGCAAGCTGCGCCCGTCACCAAGTGCATTTAACCCTCAGTAGTGTGGTTGGTCAAGCTATCACACCAAGTGCATTTAACCAGCAATAGTCTGTTCATTTTTTGGCCATATACTAAATCAGGGGCAAGCTGCGCCTGTCACCAAGTGCATTTAACCAGCAATAGTCTGTTCATTTTTTGGCCATATACTACATCAGGGGCAAGCTGCGCCCGTCACCAAGTGCATTTAACCCTCAGTAGTGTGGTTGGTCAAGCTGTGACACCAAGTGCATTTAACCAGCAATAGTCTGTTCATTTTTTGGCCATATACTACATCAGGGGCAAGCTGCGCCCGTCACCAAGTGCATTTAACCCTCAGTAGTGTGGTTGGTCAAGCTATCACACCAAGTGCATTTAACCAGCAATAGTCTGTTCATTTTTTGGCCATATACTAAATCAGGGGCAAGCTGCGCCCGTCACCAAGTGCATTTAACCAGCAATAGTCTGTTCATTTTTTGGCCATATACTACATCAGGGGTAAGCTGCGCCCGTCACCAAGTGCATTTAACCAGCAATAGTGTGGTTATTTTTTGGCCATATCCCAGTCTAATTCTGTCACTAAATCCATACCGGTCACCCAGCGCCTAAATACTAGGCCTCAAATTTATATCCCGCTAAATCTGTTGTTACCGCTGTACTGTTGTGGCTGGGCAAGTTATTTAGTGTCCGTCAAAGCACATTTTTTGTTCAGGGTTGAAATACAATTCCCAATTTAGCAATTTCATAATTTAGTGGTTTCTGCTATATCAGAGCTATTTGAAATCTATCCCTAAAAGGGTATATAATATTCAAGGTGCACATAGGGTCATTCAGAATAACTTCACACACACGCTACTGTGCATTTCCAAGTCCAATTCTGTTAGTAAATCCATACCGGTCACCCAGCGCCTAAATACTAGGCCTCAAATTTATATCCCGCTAAATCTCTCGTTACCGCTGTCCTGTTGTGGCTGGGAAAGTTATTTAGTGTCCGTCAAAGCACATTTTTTGTTCTGGGTTAAAATACAATTCCCAATTTAGCAATTTCATAATTTAGTGGTTTCTGCTATATCAGAGCTATTTGAAATCTATCCCTAAAAGGGTATATAATATTCAAGGTGCACATAGGGTCATTCAGAATAACTTCACACACACGCTACTGTGCATTTCCAAGTCCAATTCTGTTAGTAAATCCATACCGGTCACCCAGCGCCTAAATACTAGGCCTCAAATTTATATCCCGCTAAATCTCTCGTTACCGCTGTCCTGTTGTGACTGGGAAAGTTATTTAGTGTCCGTCAAAGCACATTTTTTGTTCTGGGTTGAAATACAATTCCCAATTTAGCAATTTCATAATTTAGTGGTTTCTGCTATATCAGAGCTATTTGAAATCTATCCCTAAAAGGGTATATAATATTCAAGGTGCACATAGGGTCATTCAGAATAACTTCACACACACGCTACTGTGCATTTCCAAGTCCAATTCTGTTAGTAAATCCATACCGGTCACCCAGCGCCTAAATACTAGGCCTCAAATTTATATCCCGCTAAATCTCTCGTTACCGCTGTCCTGTTGTGGCTGGGAAAGTTATTTAGTGTCCGTCAAAGCACATTTTTTGTTCTGGGTTGAAATACAATTCCCAATTTAGCAATTTCATAATTTAGTGGTTTCTGCTATATCAGAGCTATTTGAAATCTATCCCTAAAAGGGTATATAATATTCAAGGTGCACATAGGGTCATTCAGAATAACTTCACACACACGCTACTGTGCATTTCCAAGTCTAATTCTGTTAGTAAATCCATACCGGTCACCCAGCGCCTAAATACTAGGCCTCAAATTTATATCCCGCTAAATCTCTCGTTACCGCTGTCCTGTTGTGGCTGGGAAAGTTATTTAGTGTCCGTCAAAGCACATTTTTTGTTCTGGGTTGAAATACAATTCCCAATTTAGCAATTTCATAATTTAGTGGTTCCTGCTATATCAGAGCTATTTGAAATCTATCCCTAAAAGGGTATATAATATTCAAGGTGCACATAGGGTCATTCAGAATAACTTCACACATCCAATTCTGTTAGTAAATCCATACCGGTCACCCAGCGCCTAAATACTAGGCCTCAAATTTATATCCCGCTGAATTTGAATACAATACATTGGGCCAAATAATATTTTTGTTGTTGTGGTGAACCATAACAATGAGGAAAACATCTAGTAAGGGACGCGGACGTGGACATGGTCGTGGTGGTGTTAGTGGACCCTCTGGTGCTGGGAGAGGACGTGGCCGTTCTGCCACATCCACACGTCCTAGTGTACCAACTACCTCAGGTCCCAGTAGCCGCCAGAATTTACAGCGATATATGGTGGGGCCCAATGCCGTTCTAAGGATGGTAAGGCCTGAGCAGGTACAGGCATTAGTCAATTGGGTGGCCGACAGTGGATCCAGCACGTTCACATTATCTCCCACCCAGTCTTCTGCAGAAAGCGCACAGATGGCGCCTGAAAACCAACCCCATCAGTCTGTCACATCACCCCCATGCATACCAGGGAAACTGTCTCAGCCTCAAGTTATGCAGCAGTCTCTTATGCTGTTTGAAGACTCCGCTGGCAGGGTTTCCCAAGGGCATCCACCTAGCCCTTCCCCAGCGGTGAAAGACATAGAATGCACTGACGCACAACCACTTATGTTTCCTGATGATGAGGACATGGGAATACCACCTCAGCATGTCTCTGATGATGACGAAACACAGGTGCCAACTGCTGCGTCTTTCTGCAGTGTGCAGACTGAACAGGAGGTCAGGGATCAAGACTGGGTGGAAGACGATGCAGGGGACGATGAGGTCCTAGACCCCACATGGAATGAAGGTCGTGCCACTGACTTTCACAGTTCGGAGGAAGAGGCAGTGGTGAGACCGAGCCAACAGCGTAGCAAAAGAGGGAGCAGTGGGCAAAAGCAGAACACCCGCCGCCAAGAGACTCCGCCTGCTACTGACCGCCGCCATCTGGGACCGAGCACCCCAAAGGCAGCTTCAAGGAGTTCCCTGGCATGGCACTTCTTCAAACAATGTGCTGACGACAAGACCCGAGTGGTTTGCACGCTGTGCCATCAGAGCCTGAAGCGAGGCATTAACGTTCTGAACCTGAGCACAACCTGCATGACCAGGCACCTGCATGCAAAGCATGAACTGCAGTGGAGTAAACACCTTAAAACCAAGGAAGTCACTCAGGCTCCCCCTGCTACCTCTTCTGCTGCTGCCGCCTCGGCCTCTTCTGCTGCTGCCGCCTCGGCCTCTTCCTCCGCCTCTGGAGGAACGTTGGCACCTGCCGCCCAGCAAACAGGGGATGTACCACCAACACCACCACCACCACCTCCGTCACCAAGCGTCTCAACCATGTCACACGGCAGCGTTCAGCTCTCCATCTCACAAACATTTGAGAGAAAGCGTAAATTCCCACCTAGCCACCCTCGATCCCTGGCCCTGAATGCCAGCATTTCTAAACTACTGGCCTATGAAATGCTGTCATTTAGGCTGGTGGACACAGACAGCTTCAAACAGCTCATGTCGCTTGCTGTCCCACAGTATGTTGTTCCCAGCCGCCACTACTTCTCCAAGAGAGCCGTGCCTTCCCTGCACAACCAAGTATCCGATAAAATCAAGTGTGCACTGCGCAACGCCATCTGTAGCAAGGTCCACCTAACCACAGATACGTGGACCAGTAAGCACGGCCAGGGACGCTATATCTCCCTAACTGCACACTGGGTAAATGTAGTGGCAGCTGGGCCCCAGGCGGAGAGCTGTTTGGCGCACGTCCTTCCGCCGCCAAGGATCGCAGGGCAACATTCTTTGCCTCCTGTTGCCACCTCCTCCTTCTCGGCTTCCTCCTCCTCTTCTTCCACCTGCTCATCCAGTCAGCCACACACCTTCACCACCAACTTCAGCACAGCCCGGGGTAAACGTCAGCAGGCCATTCTGAAACTCATATGTTTGGGGGACAGGCCCCACACCGCACAGGAGTTGTGGCGGGGTATAGAACAACAGACCGACGAGTGGTTGCTGCCGGTGAGCCTCAAGCCCGGCCTGGTGGTGTGTGATAATGGGCGAAATCTCGTTGCAGCTCTGGGACTAGCCAATTTGACGCACATCCCTTGCTTGGCGCATGTGCTGAATTTGGTGGTGCAGAAGTTCATACACAACTACCCCGACATGTCAGAGCTGCTGCATAAAGTGCGGGCCGTCTGTTCGCGCTTCCGGCGTTCACATCCTGCTGCTGCTCGCCTGTCTGCGCTACAGCGTAACTTCGGCTCACCGCCTCATATGCGACGTGCCCACCAGGTGGAACTCCACCTTGCACATGCTGGACAGACTGTGCGAGCAGCAGCAGGCCATAGTGGAGTTTCAGCTGCAGCACGCACGGGTCAGTCGCACTACAGAACAGCACCACTTCACCACCAATGACTGGGCCTCCATGCGAGACCTGTGTGCCATGTTGCGCTGTTTCGAGTACTCCACCAACATGGCCAGTGGCGATGACGCCGTTATCAGCGTTACAATACCACTTCTATGTCTCCTTGAGAAAACACTTAGGGCGATGATGGAAGAGGAGGTGGCCCAGGAGGAGGAGGAGGAGGAAGAGGGGTCATTTTTAGCACTTTCAGGCCAGTCTCTTCGAAGTGACTCAGAGGGAGGTTTTTGGCAACAGCAGAGGCCAGGTACAAATGTGGCCAGCCAGGGCCCACTACTGGAGGACGAGGAGGACGAGGATGAGGAGGAGGTGGAGGAGGATGAGGATGAAGCATGGTCACAGCGGGGTGGCACCCAACGCAGCTCGGGTCCATCACTGGTGCGTGGCTGGGGGGAAAGGCAGGACGATGACGATACGCCTCCCACAGAGGACAGCTTGTCCTTACCCCTGGGCAGCCTGGCACACATGAGCGACTACATGCTGCAGTGCCTGCGCAACGACAGCAGAGTTGCCCACATTTTAACCTGTGCGGACTACTGGGTTGCCACCCTGCTGGATCCACGCTACAAAGACAATGTGCCCACCTTACTTCCTGCACTGGAGCGTGATAGGAAGATGTGCGAGTACAAGCGCACGTTGGTAGACGCGCTACTGAGAGCATTCCCAAATGTCACAGGGGAACAAGTGGAAGCCCAAGGCCAAGGCAGAGGAGGAGCAAGAGGTCGCCAAGGCAGCTGTGTCAATGCCAGCTCCTCTGAGGGCAGGGTTAGCATGGCAGAGATGTGGAAAACTTTTGTCAACACGCCACAGCTAACTGCACCACCACCTGATACGCAACGTGTTAGCAGGAGGCAACATTTCACTAACATGGTGGAACAGTACATGTGCACACCCCTCCACGTACTGACTGATGGTTCGGCCCCATTCAACTTCTGGGTCTCTAAATTGTCCACGTGGCCAGAGCTAGCCTTTTATGCCTTGGAGGTGCTGGCCTGCCCGGCGGCCAGCGCTTTGTCTGAACGTGTATTCAGCACGGCAGGGGGCGTCATTACAGACAAACGCAGCCGCCTGTCTACAGCCAATGTGGACAAGCTGACGTTCATAAAAATGAACCAGGCATGGATCCCACAGGATCTGTCCGTCCCTTGTCCAGATTAGACATTAACTACCTCCCCTTAACCATATATTATTGGACTCCAGGGCACTTCCTCATTCAATCCTATTTTTATTTTCATTTTACCATTATATTGCGAGGCTACCCAAAGTTGAATGAACCTCTCCTCTGTCTGGGTGCCGGGGCCTAAATATATGCCAATGGACTGTTCCAATGTTGGGTGACGTGAAGCCTGATTCTCTGCTATGACATGCAGACTGATTCTCTGCTGACATGAAGCCAGATCCTCTGTTACGGGACCTCTCTCCTCTGCCTGGGTGCTGGGCCTAAATTTATGAAAATGGACTCTTACAGTGGTGGGTGACGTGAAGCCTGATTTTCTGCTATGATATGAAGACTGATTCTCTGCTGACATGAAGCCAGATTGTCTGTTACGGGACCTCTCTCCTCTGCCTGGGTGCTGGGCCTAAATATATGCCAATGGACTGTTGCAGTGGTGGCTGACGTGAAGCCTCATTCTCTGCTATGACATGCAGACTAATTCTCTGCTGACATGAAGCCAGATTGTCTGTTACGGGACCTCTCTCCTCTGCCTGGGTGCTGGGCCTAAACTTATGAAAATGGACTCTTACAGTGGTGGCTGACGTGAAGCCTGATTCTCTGCTATGACATGAAGACTGATTCTCTGCTGACATGAAGCCAGATCCTCTGTTACGGGACCTCTCTCCTCTGCCTGGGTGCTGGGCCTAAACTTATGAAAATGGACTCTTACAGTGGTGGGTGACGTGAAGCCTCATTCTCTGCTATGACATGCAGACTAATTCTCTGCTGACATGAAGCCAGATTGTCTGTTATGGGACCTCTCTCCTCTGCCTGTGTGCTGGGCCTAAATATATGCCAATGGACTGTTGCAGTGGTGGCTGACGTGAAGCCTCATTCTCTGCTATGACATGCAGACTAATTCTCTGCTGACATGAAGCCAGATTCTCTGTTACGGGACCTCTCTCCTCTGCCTGGGTTCCGGGGCCTAAATATCTGAGAATGGACTGTTCCAGTGGTGGGTGACGGGAAGCCAGATTCTCTGCTATGGGACCTCTCTCCAATTGATTTTGGTTAATTTTTATTTATTTAATTTTTATTTTAATTCATTTCCCTATCCACATTTGTTTGCAGGGGATTTACCTACATGTTGCTGCCTTTTGCAGCCCTCTAGCCCTTTCCTGGGCTGTTTTACAGCCTTTTTAGTGCCGAAAAGTTCGGGTCCCCATTGACTTCAATGGGGTTCGGGTTCGGGACGAAGTTCGGATCGGGTTCGGATCCCGAACCCGAACATTTTCGGGAAGTTCGGCCGAACTTCTCAAACCCGAACATCCAGGTGTTCGCTCAACTCTAATTGTCACATCAGCGGTAGTCCAATCCTGGTACCCCCACCAATCACCTGTTTCAGTGAGCTGCTGCACTTACTGGAGCTCTGGTGAGCGATGCGGGCTCCCAGCTGCTTTCCAGGACATCGTATAGGGGTAGTGTTTGGTATTACAGCTCAGCACCATTTACTTGAATGGGGATGAGCTGCAAATAGGTCATGTGACTGATGGACAGTGATGTCGAGGGCCTAGGAAGAGGCTTTAGCGCACAAGGCCTCCTCTAACAGCTGATCGGTGGGGTCCCGGGTGTCACACCTATGAAGATCTAATACTGATGATCTTTTCTGAGAATGAGTCCTAAATATCTTTTCCTGGGTAACCCCTTTGACACTTATATGCTGGTTTGGCCAACTGTTCTGCATTGCTCAGTTCGGAAATTGCAGAGCTGATTGCGAGACTTATTGCATGTGAATGGTTTGTAGTCTCTGGCTCCTATCACACATTCTTACTATGTGTGTGGATGGTTTGTAGTCTTGGACACCTACCATAATTTTGATAGTTTTACACACTTGTAATCAACTTGGAAAGGTTACAAACTGTTTATAAGAAGCTCAGGGACTATTACTCCAATTATCATCATTGTTGCCATTTTCCTGTATACAGTTATAGGGAAGAGACTGCACTGTGACTTGTCTTGGAACTGTATTCTGATACTGTTGAATGTACTACAACTTTCATTCTGCACTTTAGTAAAGAGAGACATTAATTAATCTTCTACAACCGGCCTGGTTACTGACTCCAGCATGATATGCTGACCACAACACCTACACACCATACATTGCAACCATACAAAATTTTAACAGCAAAGGCACACAAATACAATCAGGCAGGTATCCCAACATTAGGGTGTATCCCAAGGGAAGATTATTCTGCGCTTCTCAAGCTGGACCTTCTCAGATGGTCATTGGGCCGACTCTATTCAAGAAAGTGGCAAGATGACTCAAGGCCCTTAAATGTTAAAGTGGTTTTCTGGGGCTTAATACTGATGACCTATCCTTAGAAAAGGTTGTCAGTATCAGATTGATCCAGCTCCATCTACCCTCGCCGATTAGCATTGGAACCAGCAAACAGGTCCATGTGTAGTGACTATGACTCAGTTAGAGTGCTGCAGTAAACATGTATGCCACTACACAGTTCCTGTGCATCTAAGTTCTTGTCAGGATTCAGACCTAGTCTAAGAAATGTTCATCAACATTAGTTCTGGAAAACCGTTTTAAAGAGATTTTCCCATATCAGTTATTTAAGGACTATTACATGGTATGCTATTAAAGTCTGATAGGATGGAAATATCAAGAAAATGAGGGTCCTTGAATTAGGGCCCCCAACCTACAATGACACATAGTAGGTGGGAGTGCTGTAAAAGATTTTGTATTGGGGCCAATGCAAGTTACGCCCCTGCTTGTAACCTCTAAGCAGGTAAATCACAGAGTAAACTTATTTCTTATTATGTCCTGAGCAGTGTCTGTATTACTTTTTTGTATGAATTAAGTGAGATGTTCTGGGTCCCATTATAAACCGTATTATATTCAAAGGCACAACTAGCCTCATAGCAGGTGTTTTAGGACCCACAACCTAAGAAACCAATAAAGAAGATATATACCTTATGTCTGGTGTACATATTGTATAAGATTTAAACTTGCTGTGTGCTATTATCATTAATGAAGTGTACCTAGGCCGTCCCCGTGGTTGTTTCTTGGACTCCTCTGTGTGGCGTCCCCGTGAAGGTGATCGACTTCGAGCCCCTCGTGGGCTACTGGAGCTTCTCAGAGTTCCCCCTGAGGCCTTTTGTCCCTGCAGAGTGACAGTATTGGCAGTGGAAGCGGAGAAGACCATCCAGTCAGGCAGTGATAGGCTGTTGTCGCTATTGGCACGTAAAAGGACATGGGGAACAGACAGAGCTTTTCCTCCTTCCCTACGATGGACAGCATAGGAAGGAGATTCCTGGAAGGGCACTAAAAAGCAAAGTAGAATTAAGGAATTAACATGATTTTTAGAAATCCAAATGAAAATTGCAGCTGCCCAATCAACATGTCTACTATAAAAAAAAAAATCTGTGGATATGCATAGACATAATAAAAAAAGGGACAGGGAAAAATTAGGGAAGGTGTTTCTTTACTTAGAAACCTCTCTCGGGGCAAACACCGATCTCACACAGCACCTTAGCAAAACTAAGTATTGTAGCCCCTCTTCATAGTATACCAAACCTAGTACTGTACAAACCGGATTCCCAAAAAGTTGGGACACTAAACAAATTGTGAATAAAAACTGAATGCAATGATGTGGAGATGGCAAATGTCAATATTTTATTTGTAATAGAACGTAGATGACAGATCAAACGTTTAATCCGAGTAAATGTATCATTTTAAAGGAAAAATACGTTGATTAAAATTTTTAAGGTGTCAACAAATCCGAAAAAAGTAGCAATAAGAGGCTGTAAAAAGTAAATTTGAGCATAACGAAGAGCTGGAAGACCAATTAACACTAATTAGGTCAATTGGCAGCATGATTGGATATAAAAAGAGCTTCTCAGAGTGGCAGTGTCTCTCAGAAGCCAAGATGGGTAGAGGATCACCAATTCCCACAATGTTGCACAGAAAGATAGTGGAGCAATATCAGAAAGGTGTTACCCAGCGAAAAATTGCAAAGACTTTGCATCTATCATCATCAACTGTGCATAACATCATTCGAAGATTCAGAGAATCTGGAACAATCTCTGTGCGTAAGGGTCAGGGCCGTAAAACCATACTGGATGCCCGTGATCTCCGGGCCCTTAAACGACAGGAATGCTACTGTAAAGGAAATCACAGAATGGGCTCAGGAATACTTCCAGAAACCATTGTCAGTGAACACAATCCACCGTGCCATCCGCTGTTGCCAGCTGAAACTCTACAGTGCAAAGAAAAATGCAGAAAAATATATTCAGGTTCTAGAACAACATATGCTCCCATCCAGACGTCATCTCTTTCAGGGAAGACCCTGCATTTTTCAACAAGATAATGCCAGACCACATTATGCATCAATCACAACATCATGGCTGCATAGGAGAAGGATCCGGGTACTGAAATGGCCAGTCTGCAGTCCAGATCTTTCACCTATAGAGAACATTTGGCGCATCATAAAGAGGAAGGTGCAACAAAGAAGGCCCAAGAGTATTGAACAGTTAGAGGCCTGTATTAGACAAGAATGGGAGAGCATTCCTATTTCTAAACTTGAGAAACTGGTCTCCTCGGTCCCCAGACGTCTGTTGAGTGTTGTAAGAAGAAGGGGAGATGCCACACAGTGGTGAAAATGGCCTTGTCCCAACTTTTGGGGGATTTGTTGACACCATGAAATTCTGATTCAACATATTTTCCCCTTAAAATGGTACATTTTCTCAGTTTAAACTTTTGTTCCGTGATTTATGTTCTATTCTGAATGAAATATTAGAAGTTGGCACCTCCACATCATTGCATTCAGTTTTTATTCACAATTTGTATAGTGTCCCAACTTTTTTGGAATCCGGTTTGTACATTGTATAGCAGCTGTGCTTGATATTTCAGCTCATTCCCCTTCACTTGTAGCCCCTTTTAACAGTTGATCAGCCTGAAGTTGGACCTAGCCGATCACATATTGATGATCTATCCTGAGGAGAAAACATCAATATTTAAATGCCAGAAAACTTCTTTAAGCATTAACTACTAAACCACCCTAGACCTCCAGAGTTATCAGATAACTGTAGTGCAGTCGATCCGAGCCTACCGACATCTCCCTTCTCCATGCGGGCATTGCCACCGGAGTGTTTGATATACTAAAGACCTCTTCTGGCCATCTCTGCCCCCTGCCTGCTGGGCTCTGTTCCCAAATGGTTCATAAAGGATTAATCGGGCCCCAAAAAAATCACAGAAAGAAAAAAAAAAAACTTCCATTATATGATAAATAAATACACGGATTTGCATGGCCACATTTAAAGAAAAAACTGAATATAATAGCGCTCACATAGCACTAAATACAGAGGCTATACAGGTGAAACTTGAAAAATTAGAATATCGTGCAAAGTTCATTTTATTTCAGTAATGCAACTTTAAAGGTGAAATTTATATATGAGATAGACTCATTACATGCAAAGCGAATAATTTCAAGCCTATATTTGTTATAATTTGGATGATTATGGCTTACAGCTTATGAAATCCCAAAGTCACAATTTTGAGTTACCCTTTGCTTAGGGGGTATGGATTAATTGGCTGACTAGAGACTAGACACTTTGAGTCTAGAATATTGAACCTTTTCACAAAATTCTAATTTTAAGCTGCATTAATGCAATTCCTTTTAATTTGCATTACTGAAATTAATGGACTTTTGCACGATATTCTAATTTTTTGAGTTTCACCTGTATATAGACTAATACTTCATTTTGATATGATAAATAATTCTGAGGTTCTTAGCCAATATATTTTGATCAAAACACGTTTGCGCCCACCTACAGTACCTCAGAAAGGTGACTTCAGTCCAGAAAGGGAACTATCCGAATTAATACCTATCTCATGCCATTGGGCACCCTATATTCAGAAGACCAGACCCTGTTAATTGGCCCCCAGCTAATAGCTGGGATATATAAAGCACCTTTCCCTTTTAGAAGGCACTGGCGCAATAAGGTTCCTAGCTTGACTAGTCCCTGCAAAGGTTTTTTGTGTCTCCTGAAATCCCATTCCTAACCTCTGCCTATTTACCATGTTGATCCTGTTCTGCCCATCTTGACCAAAAGCCTATTCATTGCATAGATCTATTGCCTGTTTATCTGATTAAATGAGCTCTGCCTGCCCTGACCTTGGCTTATCTACTGACCATCGGCTGTCACTGAATGGAAACTACTCCAAGAAGCAACAGCCTGGGGATTCCTCTGCAACGATGGCTAAAATACTTGTTATGGGGTGAAAGGGTAAAAACCAGGGGAGTACTTTGGAGTTGCCCTAAGTTAAATCTATTTAGTGACACAGTGGGCCCATACCAAGTGTGTTTCAATCTCTTTAATCATCATAAAACGCCAAAGATACTAGATATTAAAGTTTTGCATGAATGTTAGTGAACCCTTCAGAATTTTCTATATTTCGGCATAAATTTGTGCTAAAACGACATCAGATTTTCACACAAGTCCTAAAAGTGAATGAAGGTACCCAAATCAAACAAATGAGTCAAAAATATTAGACTTGGTCATTTATTTATTGAGGAAAATGATCCAATATCATATTATGCCTGTAAGTGCAAACGTATGTGAACCTTTGCAGTATGTGGTGTGACCCTCTTGTGCAACTGAATGTTTCCGGTAATTGTTAATTAGTAGTGTTGAGCGAGCATGCTTGGCCGAACACCAGTTCGGCTCGAGCATCGTGATACTCAGCACATGGCGGTGTTCGAGAGAGCTTTGAGAGAGCTGTGCTGTATAAGGGAATTGAATTGAATTTTTTTGTTAGGCAGGGTTGTTGTTAGGGACCCAAAAGTCCTTTTAACGACTATTGTGTCTGGCAGCAATATATATTTTTAGCGCAATCTGCGCTAAATTGCGTGCAATTGTAGAGACCCAAAAGTCCTTTTAAAGACTATTGTTGTATCTGGCAGCAATATATATTTTTAGCGCAACCTGCGCTAAATTGCATGAAATTTCTAGAAACCCAAAAGTCCTTTTAAGGACTATTGTTGTATGTGGCAGCAATATATATATATTTTTAGCGCAACCTGCGCTAAATAGCTTGCAATTGTTTGGCCGCTGCAGACAACAACATAATCTGCGCTACATGCGTTTAACGTGTGTGCATACTAAAGATATCTGTGACATCCAGTGTACTTTTTCCCTAGATGGTGTCCGCTGCGGACAGTAACATTACCCACGCTACATTTCCTGTATACCGTTTGCGCATCCTAAAAATATCTGTGACATCCAGTGTACTTTTTCCGTAGACGCTGCGGACAGTGACATTACTTGCGCTACATCTCCAGTATAGTGTTTCCGCATCCCAAATATCTGTGACATTGACTGGCGCAGGACACCACTCTCGAAGTCAGACCAGTGCAACCAGGTGGTCAGTTGGATTGCAACAGATAATGCTTCCAGTCGGTTAATCACCACCCTGTCTTCCTCAAAGTCCAGTCTCAGTAGCCAAGACTAGTCTGGTCAACAGAATCCTTTGCCTGATCCTTCTTCCTCCCACCATGGAGAGTCTTTGCAAACAAGTGATTCCAAACTTGGATATTCCGAGGAGCTCTTTTCATTGCCATTCCTTAATTTGGGCCTCTCCCCAAGCCGGCTTGAAGAGGAACATGAGAAGATCTTGTGCCCTGATTCCCAAACTCTTGAGCATCCACAGTCAGAAGAAGATGGCGGTGGGGAACGACAATTATTGTTTCATGAGATGGATGATGATGATGAGACACAGTTGCCAATAAGTCAACGGCAATTAGTGTCTCAAGAGGTTGATGATGAGGATGAGACACAGTTGTCAATAAGTGAGGTTGTTGTTAAGTCAACAAGTCAAGAGGATGACCAGAGTGAGGACATGGAAGAGGAGGTGGTGGACGATAAAATCACTGACCCAACCTGGGAAGGTGGCAACCCGATCGAGGACAACAGTGCAGATGGGGAGTGATCCGCAGTACCACAACAGGCTGGAAGAGGCGGTGGCAAAAGGGAGAAGGCGGGCCACACCTAACAGGCCTTCAACTGTTCCCCGGAGCACCCCCTTGCAGCAATCTCCCTCGCCAAGGGGTAGGTGTTCCGCATTCTGGCGCTTTTTTAAGGAAAGTGCGGACGATAAAAGAATTGTCATTAACAACCTGTGCCATACCAAAATGAGCAGGGGCGTGAACACTACCAACCTCACCACCACCAGCATGATCCGCCACATGGCATCAAAGCACCCTAATAGGTGGGCCGAACCCCTGGGTCCACAATCAGTGTCTGTGGGTCACACCACTGCCACCTATTCCCCTATGTTACGTGCCGGCCAATCCTCTGTCCAAGACGCAGGCCCGAATGCCTCCCGCCCTGCACCTGGACTTTCGCAAGCACCATCAGCTAGAACATCCACTTCTGTGTCCCAGCGCAGCGTACAGATGTCCATACCCAAAAGCGCAAATGCCCACCCACCCACAGGCCACAGCACTAACTGCGCACCTTTCCAGTATGGCTGGCCCTGGAAATGTTGTCATTTAGGCTTGTGGATACTGAGGCTTTCCGCAGCCTGATGGCAGCGGCCGTCTCTCCCCCAGCTGCCATTATTTTGCCTGGTGTGTTGTCCCCGCCTTACACCAGCATGTGTCCCGTAACATTACCCGTGCCCTGACCAGCGCAGTTATTGGGAAGGTCCGCTTAATGACTGACACATGGACAAGTGCTTATGGCCAGGAACGCTAACTTCCCCTGGCGGCACACTGGGTGAACGTTGTGGAGTCCGGAAGCAAGTCGTACCCTGGGATGGCACAGGTGCTACAAATGCCAAGGATTGCGGGCCCTACTTCCATCACCTACATTAGTGGCTGCAACCTTTCCCTTCTCCTCCTCCACTTCCACCTCTGAATTGTCATCTTGCAGCACCAGTCAGCCATCAGTCAGTAGCTGGAAGCATTGTAGCACTGCAGTGGGGAAGCGGCAACAGGCCGTGCTGAAACTTATTTGCTTAGGTGACAAACAGCACACTGCCGCAGACCTGTGGCAGGGTACAAGGGACCAGACTGAGCTATAGCTCTTGCCAATCAACCTACAACCAGGCATGGTTGTATCTGATAATGGCCGTAACTTGGTGGAGGCTTTAGAGCTCGACAAGCTAGCCCATGTGTTAAACTTAGTGGTTCAGCGGTTTCTCAAAACCTACCCCAATTTGCCTGAGCTATTAGTAAAGGTGCGCTGTGTGTGTGACTATTTCCGAAAGTCATCTACAGCTGACGTCTGGCAGCACTGCAGCAGCGCATGCAATTGCCAGCTCACCGACTGTTGTGTGACGTGAGCATGCGCTGGAATTCCACGTTCCACATGTTGGCCAGGCTTTGTGAGCAGCAGAGGGCAGTAGTGGAATACCAGCTGCAACATGGTCGTCACCTTTCCAGTCAGCTTCCGCTCTTCACAAGCGACGAGTGGGCATGGATGTCTGACCTCTGTGAGGTTTTACACAACTTTGAGGAATCAACACAGATGGTGAGCGGAGATGCATCTATTATCTTCTGTGTCTACTGAAATGCTCGCTGCTCACAATGAAGGTGGATGCTTTGCATGTGGAAGAGGTGGAAATTTGGGAAGACAGTACACAGGGTGCTAGCCAGACCACCCTCAGTTTGTCTTCTTAGCGTGAATTGGATGATAATGAGGAGGAGGAGGTGCAGGAGACGGTTGCCTCCGCTACTGAGGGTAATACCCATAGCATGTTTATTCCATCTGTTCAGCGTGGATAGGCCGAAGAGGAGGAAGAGGATGAGGAGATTGAGAGTCATCCTCCTGATGAGGGCAGCGAAGTATTGTCTGTTGGGACTCTGGCACATATGGCTGACTTAATGTTATGCTGCCTTAACTGTTATGCTGCCTTAAATGCGTTATATGCATTTTGGCCAACACCGATTACTGGTTGTTCACCCTTCTCAACCCCGCTACAAAAAGAAGTTTTCATCTCTCATTCCTGTGGTGGAGAGGACTAGCAAAATGGTGCAATACCAGAAGGTCCCTGTGGAAAAATTGCTCCAAAAATTTCAAGCTGACAACGCTGGCGGCAGAGTACGTAGTTCCTTAGGCAACTGAGGACGGGAGACAAGGGGAACACACAGCAGTTCCAACAGTGGCAGAGCAACACTCTCCAAGGCCTGGGACAGTTTCATGACACCCCGCCAGCACCCTCACCCTGATGCGCAGCCTACTGTCACAAGGAGGGAAACATTTTAGAAGATGGTGAAGGAGTAAGGAGCAGACCAGGTCTGCGTCCTCAATGATCCGTCTGTGCCTTACAAATATTAGGTATCTGAGCTGGACACATGGCACAAACTGGTGCTCTACACCTTGGAGGTGCTGGCCTGCCCTGCAGCCAGTGTTTTGTCAGAGCGGGTATTTAGTGCTGCTGGGGGCATAATAACTAATAAGCGCATCCGCTTGTCAACTGAAAATGCTGACCGGTTGACTCTTATCAAAATGAACAAGGCCTGTATTGCCCCTGACTTCTCTACTCCACCAGAGGAAAGCGGCTGAACATAAAGGCACTTTAAATGTGGATTTTATGGTGTATTGAATACACTGTATTCTCATGCCACTGTATTCTCATTCCACCACAACAAAGGGTATATGGTTCAATCTTCCTTTTCTCGTCCTCCTCCTCCTCCATCATATCAAAATGCTTATTAGACTGCCCTGGCAACTAATGTTTTAAAGGTTCATCTCAGCAGAAGGCCCTCAACCATAATTTTTTTCGATTGTCAGCTCAGCAGCAGGCCCTCAACCATAATTTTTTTCATGGTGAGATCAGCAGCAGGCAGTCGCCCTTAATGTTTTAGAGAGTCAGCTCACCAGCAGACCCTCAACCATAATTTTTTCGATGGTCACCTCAGCAGCAGGCCCTCAACCATAATTTTTTCGATGGTCAGCTCAGCAGCAGGCACTCGCCCCTAATGCTTTAGATGGTCAGCTCAGCAGCAGGCCCTCGCTCATAATTTTTTCCATGATCAGCAGCAGGCACTCGCCCCTAATGTTTTAGAGAGTCAGCTCGGCAGCAGACCCTCACCCTTAATGTTTTAGATGGTCAGCTCGGCAGTAGGCCCTCGCCCATAATGTTTTAGATAGTCAGCTCAGCAGCAGGCCCTCGCCCATAATTTTTTAGATTGTCATCTCAGCAGCAGGCCCTCGCCCATAATGTTTTAGATGGTCAGATCAGCAGCAGGCACTCGTCCCTATTGTTTTAGAGGGTCACCAGCAGGCCCTTGCTCCTAATGTTTTTGAGGGTCACCAGCAGGCCATCAATCACAATTTTTCAAGGGTGTGTATGATGCTCTCTTTTATGTGTAATAAAGGGTGTATTGGAGTGCCGGTTCCTTGTAATTTTTGGCAGCCCTTTAACTTAGTGCATAGGCTTTATGAGTGTGGGAGTCCCACTACCTGAACAATTGTACCACAATGTGAATGAGGCCCTCATTTATGTGATATACAGGTTGTATCGGAGTGCCTCTTCCTTGTAATTGTTGGCAGCACTTTATATACAAGTCAATATACAGGAAAGAATGTTTCCTAACAATTTTTCCTCTAAAATCGATTTTATCTTCGGTTTTGTGCATATTATTGTCAGTCTGTAATATTGGCATACTACTCACACAGCATCATTCCCAGCAGTGACCGGGGAGTCCAAGATGTATCCAGACATCCTCCTCATGCTGTTCCTGAACCATTTCAGTGGTGTTTCCATCAATTTCTGACCTTTTTTAATGTGAACCTGACACCCTCCCCTCTTCAGAGCAGGGGGTGCCTGGTTTAATGCTCTGGTTCTTCCATTGACTTCCATTGTGCTCAGGTGCCCCCGAGCACTTTGGTAATATGAGAAAGGCTTTTAGTTGCTTATAGGTTAGCTTGGGCTCCTTTTTGACTTTGAGAACTATTACACACCTTACTCTTGGTGCTATTTTTGTTGGTCAACCACTCCTGAGGAGAGTAACAATGGTCTGGAATTTCCTCCATTTGTACATAGTCTGTCTGACTGTGGATTGGTGGAGTCAAAACCCTTTAAAGAAGGTTTTGTAACCTTTTTCAGCTTGATGAGCATTAACAACTCTTCTTCTAAAGTCCTCAGAGATCTCCTTTCTTCATGTGATTATACACTTCCACAAACGTGTTTTAAAAACCATGATTTGATAGGTCCCTGTTATTTAAATAAAATAGAAACAGACACCTGCCATCCCATTGATTGAAGATGGCTTTAAATTCACCTCCAAACTATCTGCTAATCCTAACATTTCACATATTATTGCCACTCAGAGACATGTGTTATTGTGTTATTTTCCTCAATAAAGGATTTGGGGGGAGAGAGCACCTTAATTGGGGTGAGGAAACTTATAGGCCATACATGCTTCTCTGGAATTCTGGGAAGAAAGGGATGTAAATAAGCTTTTAACAAGCTCTGCCTCTAATTCTACCAGATGTAGGGCAGCTATCCTAAAAGTCAATATTTGACCCTTCAAATAGGCTTTGAGATATGACTCGTGCATCGAATAAGTCATCACCTTATTTGCAAACAGCTGTTTCAGGGTGATTGTCCCTCATCAGTGCAGAGCAGAGAGTACTGGCTGACTGGGTAAGAGGCCCAAGTCAGAATTTAGGGAGTACTATCTCTCCTTGGGGAGAGAGTGCCTTAATCAGCATGAGGAGACTTATATGTCATACATGCTTCTCTGGAATTCTGGGAAGAAAGGGATGCAAACGAGGTCTTAACATGCTCTTGCCACCTCACGCTGATTAAGGCAATCTCTCCCCAAGGAGAGATAGTACCCCCAAAATCCTAACTTAGGCCATTCACCCAGTGCTCTGCACTGATGAGGGGCAATCACCCCAAACAGCTTTCTGAAGATGAGGTGCTGGCTTATTTAATATCTGAGTCATGTCTCAAGGCCTATTTAAAGTGTTAAACATTGACTTATAGGATAGCTGCCTTACATCTGGTGGCATTGGAGGCAGAGCTTGTTAAGAGATCATTTGCATCCCCTTCTTTCCTCAATAATAATAGTTTGATCAGAACCCTGATGTAGTTTAACCCCTTAAGGACCCTGCCATTTTTCACCATGAGGACCAGGCCTTTTTCGCAAATCTGACATGTGTCACTTTATGTGGTAATAACTTTAAAACGCTTTTACTTATCTAGGCCATTCTGAGATTGTTTTCTCATCACATATTGTACTTCATGAGAGTGGTAAATTTGAGTCAAAATATTTCATTTTTATTTATAAAAAATATAAAAAAAAATTATTAATAAAATCTGCTTTTAAAACAGATAGTGATACCTCCTAAAATAGTTATTACTTTACATTTCCCATATGTCTACTTTATGTTTGGATCATTTTGTGAATTACATTTTCTTTTTTTGGGACGTTAGAAGGCTTAGAAGTTTAGAAGAAAATCTTGAAATTTTTTAGAAAATTTCGAAAACCCACTTTTTATAGACCAGTTCAGGTCTAAAGTCACTTTGTGAGGCTTACATAATAGAAAGTGCCCATACATGGCACAATTTTAGAAACTAAACCCCTCAAGGTATTCAAAACTGATTTTACAAACTTTCTTTTTATCCTTTAGGTATTCCACAAGAATTAAAGGAAAATGTAGATGAAATTTCAGAATTTCACTTTTTTGCTGATTTTTCCATTTTAATCCATTTTCTCCAGTAACAAAGCAAGGGTTAACAGCCAAACAAAACTCAATATTTATTGCCCTGATTCTGTAGTTTACAGAAACACCCCATATGTGGTTGTGAACTGCTGTACGGGCACACGGCAGGATGCAGAAGGAAAGGAACGCCATATGGTTTTTGGAAGGCAGATTTCACTGGGATAATTTTAAGTTGCAATGTCACAATTGAAGACCCCCTGATGCAACCCTAGAGTAGAAACTCCCAAAAAGTGACCCCATTTTGGAAAATTCACCCCTCAAGGTATTCAAAACGGATTTTACAAACTTTGTTAACCCTTTAGGTGTTCCACAAGAATTAAAGGAAAATGTAGATGGAATTTCAGAATTTCACTTTTTGGCATATTTTCCATTTCAATACATTTTTCCAGTAACAAAGCAAGGGTTAACAGCCAAACAAAACTCAACATTTATTACCCTGATTCTGCAGTTTATAGAAACACCCCATATGTGGTAGTAAACTGCTGTACGGGCACACGGCAGGGAGTAGAAGGAAAAGAACGCCATATGGTTTTTGGAAGGCAGATTTCACTGGGATAATTTTAAGTTGCAATGTCACATTTGAAGACCCCCTGATGCACCCCTAGAGTAGAAACTCCACAAAAAGACCCCATTTTGGAATCTACGGGATAAGGTGGCAGTTTTGTTGGTGCTTTTTTTTGGTTGCTCTATATTACACTTTATGTGAGGCAAAGTAACAAAAAATAGTTTTGGCACTGTTTTAATTTTTGTTATTTACAATGTTCATCTGACAGGTTAGATCATGTGGTATTTTTATAGAGCAGGTTGTTACGGGTGCAACAATACCAAATATGACTACTTGTTTTGGTTGTTTGTTTCAGTTTCACAAATAAAAGTTTTTTTTAGCACAGGTTTAATTGTATTTTATTTTTTTGACGGTGTTCACCTGAGGGGTTAGGTCATGTTATAGATTTATAGAGCCGGTCTATACGGACGTGGCGATACCTAATATGTCTAATTTTCTTTTTTTCCCTACTTTATGTTTATTTTTTGTTACTTTATTTTGGGAAAAGGATGCTTTCTTTTTTTACTTGAAACTTTTTATTTTTTGCAAAACTTTATTTATTTTTACTTCTTTTTTCACTTTATTTTTTGTCCTACTCTGGGACTTCAACTTTTCAGTGTCTGATCCCCTTTACAATCCATTACAATACTTTTGTATTGTGATGCATTGGCTGTAAGTTTATTACATACTGTAATACACGTCAGCCTGCTTGCCTGTGAGATCCAAGGGGCTGGATCTCACAGGCTGTCATGGAAGGCAGCCATGATGCGCTGCCTTCCCTGCCATTGGGTCCCCGCCACAGCAGCACGGGGACCCGATGGGGAAGGGGAAGGAGCTCCCTCCACACACCCTGCACGTGCCGCAGTCTGAAGAGTTCAAAAACGTTCAAACACCACGGTAACTGCAAAGTAAAGTATCTAGGCTTCCAGGAACATTACACGAATATACAGTCTCCAGCCCCTAAATCCCTCTCTGTGTTTTTGCACAGATAGAAACTAGGCAAAATCTCTGTTTTCCCTTCTGAAGTGCAGCAGATATTCACTCACCAATATCAGTGTCTCGATGACTCTTGATCAGCTCCCCTAATTCAAAATTTCCTGAAATAACAGCTACCTGTTCAAAGAAATGTGAATTGGAAAGAGGACAAGATTTACATAAAGGAAATGTCAGGGTAGAAGACAGATTGAGAAGTTTGGAGCTGAAAGCAACTTATAAACATTTAGAAATTCTGATGCAGATAAGAAAGTGCACTAATGACCATTTGCAAATCTTCTGACACAGCGATAGCTATTCCGAATGAGATTGCTTATTGAATTGTGACAAATATTTCTAAATTATGCACAAGCCGTGCAGCCAGGGGCAAGGAGAAGGAAATGAAAGAATAAATATACACAACAATCCCTGTTTCCAATGCATATGGATAGTGAATAATAATATAAGCTGGGGACAGTCGACTGTACTTGCTTGTTGGTTAGCTACACAGAAAAGGTCCAAGTGATTTAGTCTAGGGAGCCTTCAATTTTGGAGAATGTAATTAATCTTGTAGCAGTCAGGCCTCCTGCAGGATATTAGCTTTATTTCTGTTCTCCTCGCCAAGTCTCTTACAGTGAATTAGATGAAATATTCTAGATACTGCCAAAGATATTGTATATCTGTAATCAGTGATGGCCAGTTTGCAGTGTTCGCCAGCAAACACATGCGATCTGCCATCTTAACTGACAAGTCCTGCGAGGCACAGGTACGTCCTTACCTGTGCCTTTACCTGTGCCTGTGCGCGAGCCGGTCTGAAATGAAATGCGGACTCCAGGAGCAGGCCGTTCAGAGAACAGCCCCCGGAAGCTGTTCTCGGAACTGCCTGCTGCCAGAGACCACATTTCATTTCAGACCGGCTCGCGCACAGGCACAGGTAAGGACTTACCTGTGCCTCGCAGGACTTGTCAGTTAAGATGGTAGATCGCATGTGTTAGCTGGCGAACACTGCGAACTGGCCATCACTGTCTGTAATTCTGAATCAGCCATGGTCCAGGAAGTAAAGGGATCTCCATGCTTGGGCCACTATCCTTCTATCTGTTTACTGGTTGAATCTTACACTTTTGCACCTGGATGGTCCACACTGCAGCCAGAGTCAGACAGAAGTCCCTAAGGCCCCCAGAGGAAATGATTCTGAGGGCCCACCCTTTGTGCATATAGGGCCTTAAGGGCCCCGTTTGATTAAGGTGTCTATTGTTGTCAGAGTTTGGGCCCAGAGAAGATCCAAAAACGACAGCATGCTGCGTTTTTTGTCCAGCTACCTCTCAGCTTGTTTGCCGTGCTGCGGCCGGACTTCCTGCCCGCCCCTATTATAGTGAATGGGGCCGGAGCGGACTTCCGGCGGCACGGTGGGCTAGGGTTAGTACGGATCCGGCAGGCTGTTACCCCACTGGAACAGCCTGCCGGACCCTGCTACCGTAAGTGTGATAGTAGCCTTAGTTATATGTGTGCTTTCTGTGTATGTACATAATTATAATATAGAATATATATAAATCCCAGTAGGCGTTATATGTGTACATATAGATATTTGTAGTCTGTAGTTGTATGCCATTTACACGTGGGTCTATGGATCCTGTGGCTTGCACATATTTGTGTATGTGTTGATAATATATGCTATTTATGCATCAGTCTCTATAAGTACATGTACTAATGGTCAGGTAGTGGATGTGAGCTGGTTGGAAGTGTAGATCCAGTAGACAGTATATGTTGGGATCTGGATATATTGTATATATAGTACATACACATTACTGGCCACATTTGCTTATCATCCAAGGAGGACAGGAAAGGGGTCAGCTGTGTGTGGCGGTGTCCTCTATGTAAAATGTGTTGTATCTGTATCTTCTTGTAATGTCCATTGCTTTGTCACTTTTATGTTATCAGTAAAGTATTTTTATATATAAGAATCTGCGAGGGTTGTATGTTACTCCTGGGGTGTATGAAGGATTGGAGAGGAAATGGGTTATATATAGGAGACAAAGACAACAGTTTAGGAACAGAATATAAGGGACGGGTTAGGCCTCATGCACACGACCGTTCTGTTTTTTGAGGTCCGCAAACCGTAGATCCGCAAAAAACGGAAGCCACCCGTGTGCCTTCTGCAATTTGCGGAACGGAACGCGCAGCCCATTGTAGAAATGCCTATTCTTGTCAGCAAAACGGACAAGAATAGGACATGCTATTTTTTTTTTTTTTGCAGGGCCACGGAACGGTGCAACGGATGCGGACAGCACACAGCACACATTGAAGTGAATAGGTCCACACCCGAGCTGCCAAAGTTGGGGCTCGGATGCGGACCCGAAAAAACGGTTGTGTGCATGAGGCCTTATAGAGACAGATATAAATCTCCTATTCCCAATAGCCAAGTTTCTTTATCACCCCACCAAATGCTTCTCCTTATTTGCTTTTTGGACCCCAGTGGGTGTTATGTGAGAGGAATAAGATATTGGGGTTTGAAGACATATCTTGAAACTCCAGGATCCCAAGGTTAAATCTGCAAAGCCACCCCACCTCCTAGGGGACAGTCCTGTTTTTCTCTTATGAAGCACAAGAGTGATGTGAGTGCAACCCCCTAAAGTTATGTCCCTGTTGACATTATAATATGTGAAGAGAGAAAGAAGAAAAACCTGGAAGTAATATTATAGGTGTGATGTCCGAACCTGGAAAGGGGTCTGTCCACTGTGGTTCTTTATATCTTTGCTCGCCCCTCGGTACAGCAATACTCGAGCACAGCTCTCCTGGAGGGCAATGGAAAAGAGTGACAAGCAATTCAGCATGAGTAAAGAGTGACAGGGTGCAACCACCATCATTTTCACTGTTCTGTAAAGGTGCAAGCATGACAAGGTAAATACAGCCTGCCACAGCGAGACAAGGGTGAATTAAACAGATACATGTAAATTAAAGCAGAGAATGAAGTGAGGATGAAAAGGTTAATCACACAGGGTACATCCGACTAAGCAGCAGTCTGGTGATGAGCAGTTGAGCACTAAGTGTGGAGGTGCATATACAGTCCCCATTTTTGTCAGGAGAGTTGGTCACACGAATCCAGTAAGTCTCCACAACAATGAATGGTAATTCTTAAAACAGCCCAATGTAGGAGCCCTTGGCTCTTTCCATTTTCAAGGTGAGAGGCAAAATTAGGAAAAGGTGATTTGAATTCCTAATTTTGTTTTTAAATGTTTTTAAAACTTTTTTACAGTAATTTTTAGTCCCTTTGATGGACTTGGACATGTGATCTTCTGATCACTTGAGCTACAGACTGCAATAGAATACTACTGCAGTTTAGGGAATTCTGACAGGCTGCCTGCTGAGCTGTGGCTTGAACACAGCTTAGCAGTCAGTTCGCTAGAACAGCGCTGGGAGCCTTCTCAAGGCCACAGGCTGTCATAGCAGCAGATCGGAGCCCCGCAATTTCGTTGTATGGGCCGCCGATTGGAGGACAGAGTCCCCTCCCTCTGTCTAACCCCACAGTTGCCGTGGTCGCTATTGACAGTGGCATCTGAGGAGTTAAATGGCCTATATCAGCATCATTACCATTGGTGTCTGCTGTATGCACCCGCCATGTATAGAGTGAGCTCGACATGTTAGCCTGCTCCGTACATTCTCCATATAAGGGTTAAAAAAATCACTGAATACTTAAAAATTACCCCATATTAACATGTTTATTTGAATACATGTGAGCTGTAATCCCTACATGGCCTACAGTCATGAACTTGTGTCTTTACTCTAATTTCCTTTTGATCCATTAGAAGTTGGAACACGCTCCCCAAATGCCCCCAGCCTTACCTTGCAGACACCATTTCTCCTCTTCAAGCTGCTCCTTTTCTGAAATTTCCCAGTAAACAGGTGTTCATTGCATGGCAGGAAGCTGAAACTTGCCAACTTCATGTCAAACACTGAACTCTTCTGTGTGTACTAATACATTGCCAAGTCCACTAATGATAGGCTGGCAGTAGTATCATATCAATGTGAGCTCTTCTTCTCTGGAACACAGACTACGACAGGGATGCCAAGACCTTTGAGACATGGGGATCTACATTTAACACAGTTTGTCTGTGTATCTACCAACTCACTTATTGGACATTATGTTCCAAATTAGTAGATCAGCCAACGTCTATTGCATCTCTTTATGGCCCACATGCTGTGGTACACCTATACCTGGTTCACCTTCAGATGACCAACAGCTTCATAGAGTAACACCTAAATATAGTACAGGAATGTCCACACAGCAAACACATCTACTACAATAATAGAAATGTATCTAGCATGTCAGTGACAATGGCACATTTGGGGAATATATACCAACATCTTTTGGCAAAAATTATGCATTTTAAAAAAAATTGCCACATTAAAAAAAAAATATGTCACACCCTTTTTAGATTCTTTTCAATACTGTGTCGAAAAGTGTCTTAAACACATAATACATTTGGTGTAGGATTTGCAACAATAGTTTGTAGCAACTTCCGCCATTGTCTGTACAGCCGTGCCTCTTTTAGCCCCTGTTCTTATCTATCAAGCACATAGTGGTGTAAATGCAGTACAGCCAGCACAGTACAGCCGCAATGCTAAGATCATACATTAAAAGTACAGCATACCCAGTGTGAGTACCCCTGGAAACATCAGAGTTGGATGAGCAACAATCTTTATTACAGCCAGCAGAGGGCGCTGTGATCATTAATCAGGTCCAAGTGATCTATTTGTTTTGTGTATGATTGTTTTATTTTTTGTACAGTATGTGTTAGAACATCCATGTATGTGTGTAACGGAGGGATGGCTTGTGTCAGATTCTCACTGGTTACTTTCACCATGGTTATGTCAGATCTTTAAAATATTCATATCCGGCTGTAGCCTTATTACAAGTGGTAGTTACAAACTATCCCCTATCTACCGGAGATAACAATTAGATCAGTAAATGATCTGACCTCTGGGACCCCCACCAATCACGAGAACAGACAGTTATTCATCTTTATGGGACTACCAAAGATATCCAAGCACTTTTTTCGGCAGCTCCATAGAGATGACTGGAGTGCACATGGCAAACTGCCACTTCATTTATTTTTGGGGCCCCTGTTTTCATGATCAGTGGGGGTCCCAGAGGTCGGACATCTAGTGATCTAATAGTAATTCTCTGTCATGTAGATAGAGCATCACTTGATGTAACCTGAATGACCCCATTCATCTATTTTTGACTAATACATATTCAGATTTTGCCATGTTTTTATCTATACAGCCAGGCATGTGTAGTGATGGGATGTGTCAGGTCTGGAGTGAGAAACCAATTTTCAAGTTCTGACTTAGGCCTCTTACACACTGGCGTGTGCGCCCTGTTGCCGTATTGCGACCAGCATTTGCGTATCCGCAATACACGGATGCAGTTCCGTGGGCATTCCGCATCACTTTAATGGGTCCGCAAATCCGGAGATGCGGAATGGTGCGGAATGGTGCGGAACGGAACCACGGAACAGAACCCTACGGAAGCACTACAGAGTGCTTCCGTGAGGTTTCGTCCCGTTCTTTCGTTCCGCAAAAAGATAGAACATGTCCTACCTTTTTGTGGAACGGCCAGATCGCGGAACCATTCAAGTGAATGGGTCTGTGATCCGCTGCGGCTGCCCCACGGACTTTGCTCGTGCATTGCAGCCCGCATTTTGCCAGTGTGAAAGAGGCCCTAATAAAGGGGATCCATCAGTCAAAGCTCCCACAACAGATTGCTCCTACAAAGACTCCCACTCTCTTGAGGATCAGTCATGTATGTATGCAGTTACCCAGTGGATCACTGCTAAAAGTCTGTTTTAGTAGCTACTTGCATTTTCCATGCAATAACAATTCTAAAACCTCTTTAGTTATAACTCAGTTTTGTGTTATTCCTCTACTATTACTACTAGATGTTTAAAAAATATACAGCTAGGTTTTACCAGCTTGGAGATGTTATGGACATTCTGAGACTAGAAGCATAACGTCCGACTATGCAGACGCACCCCCCCAACTGATATCACTAGTTTCTTCTAGTACTAATGATAGAGAAATGGCACAATATAGAGTCATGAGAAAACATGCTTTAGAATTCTTTACGCATGGGGAATGCAAGTAGTTACTAAAGCAGACATGTCAGGAGAAGTGACAGGTCCTCGTTAATTGATTGCGCTGGTATAATGTCTTTGGTAACTGACAACCACTTTTATGAGCCAATATTATACTTAGAACAGTGGCCACAACTGGAGACCACGGCTTAGACCAGTTAGGGTGGGTTCACACTAGCGTTAGGGATTCCGTTATACTGTAGCTTTCCGTTATAACATGGTTATAACAAAAAATAACAGAATGCCCAGACAGAATGCAAAACGGAAGCCTTTAAAAGGCATTCCGTTTGCTTTCCGTTATAATAGAAGTGTATGGGAAAGTATAACGGATCCATCTGGCTCCCGTTATGCAAGACAGAAAACAAATTCCAGGACTTTGTTTTCCGTCTTGCATAACGGGACCTAGACGGATCAGTTTTGATTCCCATATACTTCTATTAGGACGGAGAGCAAATGGAATGCATTTTAAAGGCTTCCGTTTTGCATTCCGTCATAATACAAGTCTATGGGCGGAAGAACGGATCCGTCCTTCCGTATTATGGATTCCGTTAGTTTCCATGTTATAACGGAAAGCCATAACGGAATCCCTAACTCTAGTGTGAACCCACCCATAATAGTCATTTGCCCTCATCTAGATAAACAGGGAGTCACAATTAGCAAAGGAGGTAAAGAGGATAAGAAACCCCATCTTAACCCCTTAGTGACCAAGCCTGTTTGGGCCTTAATGAACAAGCCCGATTTTGGAAATCTGGCACGTTTCACTCAGAGGTGCACCTAGCCTTTCTGCTGCCTGAAGAGAAAATTGAAAAAGCTGCATAACATTACGTATATCTCTTCAGAACATACAGGGTAAGGCCTCCTGGACACGACCATATTTTTTTTTCTATTTCCGTTCCTTTTTTGCGTTCCATTTGCGGTCCGTATGAGGAACCATTTACTTCAATGGGTCCACAAAAACAATGGAAGGTACTCTGTTTCCGTATTTCCGTTCCATTCAAAGATAGAACACGTGTGTCCTATTATTGTCCACAATGCACTTTTCGTGGCTCCCTTTAAGTCAATGGTTCCGCAAATAAAACGGAATGCATACGGAATGCATACGCATGGCTTATTGAACACGAACGTGTGCCCTCCGTGGCCGTATTGCGGACCGCATTTGCGGATCCGCAATACACGGGCACCATTCCGTGCGCATTTCACATCATGGATGTGGACCTATTCACTTCAATGGGTCCGCAAATCCAGAGATGCGGAATGGTGCGGAACGGAAGAATGGAACAGAACCCTACGTAAACACTACGGAGAGCTTCCGTGGGGTTTCGTCTCGTACTTCCGTTCCGCAAAAAGATAGAATATGTCCTATCTTTTTGCAGAACGGCCAGATCATGGACCCATTCAAGGGAATGGGTCCGCAATCCACTGCGGCTGCCCCATGGTGGGTGTTCGTGCATTGCAGCCCGCAATTTGCGGGCCGCAGCACGGCCACAGGGCGCACACGTTCGTGTGCAAGAGGCCTATGTCTTCCGTATCTGTTCCGTTTTATGACTAGCCCAATTTTTTTTGTACTTACTGTTTAAACATTATTGTATGCTTACGTTTCCGCTTGCGATCCGCAAAAAACGGATCACAAACGGAAACCAAATGGAAAAACGGAATGGCAAAACGGAAGGGAAGCGCAACTGAAACACTACTGAAACAAAAAAAAATGATCTGTTTAAAAAGGACCACAAAACCATACGGTCGTGTGCAGGAGGCCTAATACAGCGCACATACCTCTTACATCCAGTGATGTCTCCTTTGATGTAGATGTTCTCTGTCCTCGTCTTCTCCTTTCAGACCTTCAGACGGGACCACCATTTTTCTGCCATTTCTTGTCTCTGCAGTTTGACAAAAAATCTTAGTTTACTACTTTTCCATCATCCTCCCATCTTCTGGACAAATCATCCTACCACCCCCAATACTGTGTCGCTGTGCTCCCCAATACTATACCGCAGATACAGATAAACCCCCTGATAATAGTAGTACCATGCAGATAGTGCCCTTCAATAATTATTGGCACGCAGTGTCCTAAAATAACTTTTCCCAGCAAATAGTGCCCCTGACACTAATAGTGTAAACATAACGTCCCCCAAAAATAATTGTAGTAGGCTGATACCGTGCCAAGGTGCCTCCACAGTAATAGTGCTCCCAAAAGTCCCACCAATAGTAATAATTTTCTGCTAGAGCACATATAGTAGTAGTAGTGCTCCTACAGTGCCCTCAACATGTCCCCACTGTGCCCCAGAAGTAATAATGCTACCATAGTGCCCATACTAATAATCATGTTCCCCATAGCCCCCCGGCAGTAATAAAGCCCATCGTAATGCCCCCAGTAGTAATAATTATCCTTATAATGTCTACTTATAATGTGCCAGTGCAAAAAATATCCCCTTTTAATGCCCCAGTTGAGCTAATGTCCCTATAGTGCCCCCATTATATGCCAGTATAAAATACCCCTATATGATGCCCCCAGTAAATGCCCTCATAGTGCTCCTCTCCCCCTTCCTTCTAGTGCCCCCCATAATGTACCAGTATAAAATGCCTCATATATAGTGCCCCAGTAGATGTCCTTAGTGTCCCCCATAATTTGCAAGTATAAATACCCCTTCTTAGTGCCCCCAGTAGATGACTCCATAGTACTCCTCTCCCCTCTTCCTCATAGTACCCACCATAATGTGTCCCAGTATAAAATGCCCCTATACAGAGCCCCCATATAAAATACCCCTTCTTTGTGGCCTCAGTAGATGCCCCCATAGATGCCCCCATAGCTTTATTCCAATAGTATCAAGGCTCAATGCGTTTCGGGGAACAATCCTTCCCTTCTTCAGGAGCAGGTGCTGATATAAAAATACATACCCGTATACACATATGTATTTTTATATCATCACCTGCTCCTGAAAAAGTGGAGGATTGTTCCCTGAAACGCGTTGAGCCTTGATACTATTGGAATAAAGCGATTGATCAGAAGCCTGCCTGTTTATGCGGCCATCAATCTCTGTCTACTCTACATGCGATCCTCGCCATGGGGGGTTTAAAGTCACAGGTGTCATGAGTTTATCCTGGTGATTACCCCCCAGCGAAGTGAGTGTTCATTATTTTTATGTTTATTATCCGCATGCTTTTAATACCTCTTATATGCATTTTAATCATATGCTATTTTCTTGGCACTAAGATCGTATATTGCACTGGGGGTCTGTGATATCTTCACATGTACCCGCCCCCCTGATCCAGCCATTGTATATCTACTTTTATTCATCTCTACCATCTATTATCTCGTATTTACCTATGGTTTTAGGGAGTGGTGCTTAGCACTTTTTACCACTTTATGGATCTCAGTCACCGGTGTAAATGAGACCTCTCACCACATGGTGACCGATGCCATATGTCTTCAAGCACTTTTTCCCCCCCAATCATGTGCCAGTAAGAAGTGCCCCCTCATAGATGCCCCAATCATGTGCCAGTAAAAGTGTCCCCCATAGATGCCCCCCAATAATGTGCCAGTTAGAAGTGCCCCCCATAGAAGCCCCTCCAATCATGTGCCACTAACAAGTGCCCCCACAGCGCTCCCCTCCTTTATTGTACCATATAAAAAAAATAAACTCACATACTTACCTCCATCAGGCTGGCAGCGATGCAATGCAGGCCTCTTCTGGCCTGTGTCTCGCTCTGAATGGCTCAGTCGGCGCGATGACGTCATCGCGCCACCTGCACCAGCCTCTGATAGGCTGCAGGCCTAGTGCCTGCAGCCTATCAGAAGAACGGTGAAAGGAGATGCCTCTCCCATGCCCTGCAGCATCCATCTGTATCACTGTCCTGAGGACGGTGATACAGATAACTATGGAGATGAGCGCTTCCACAATGGAAGCGCTGATCTCCCTGTGACCTGCCGCCACCCACGACTTGTCACCAGGGCCTGAGGCGCCTGAGGCGATCGCCTCACCTTGCCGAATTGGCGATGCGGCCCTGGTGTCACTTTAGCAGAGAATAACTTTGTAAAGGTTTTGCACATCAAAGTCAAATTCTGCCATTGGTTTCTCATCACATATTATACTTTACTTAGGCCTCTTTCAAACTTGCGTTCTCCGGATCCGGCGTGTACTCCACTTGCCGGAATTACACGTCGGATCCGGAAAAACGCAAGTGTACTGAAAGCATTTGAAGACGAATCCGTCTTCAAAATGCTTTCAGTGTTACTATGGCACCCAGGACGCTATTAAAGTCCTGGTTGCCATAGTGGGAGTGGGGAACGGGGGAGCGGTATACTTACAGTCCGCGCGGCTCCCGGGGCGCTCCAGAGTGACGTCAGAGCGCCCCATGCGCATGGATGAGGTGCCATGCGATCACGTGATCCATGCGCTTGGGGCGCCCTGACGTCACTCTGGAGCGCCCCGGGAGCCGCACGGACGGTAAGTATACTGCTCCCCGCTCCCCGCTACACTTTACCATGGCTGCCAGGACTTTAGCGTACCGGCAGCCATGGTAACCACTCTAAAAAAGCTAAACGTCGGATCCGGCAATGCGCTGAAACGACATTTAGCTTAAGGCCGGATCCGGATCAATGCCTTTTTAATGGGCATTAATTCCGAATCCGGCCTTGCGGCAAGTCTTCAGGATTTTTGGCCGGAGCAAAAAGCGCAGCATGCTGCTGTATTTTCTCCGGCCAAAAAACGTTCCGTTCCGGAACTGAAGACATCCTGATGCATCCTGAACGGATTTCTCTCCATTCAGAATGCATGGGGATAATCCTGATCAGGATTCTTCCGGCATAGAGCTCCGACGACGGAACTCTATGCCGGAAAACAAGAACGCAGGTGTGATAGAGCCCTTAGGTGGTGAAATTTTACTGATACAGTATGCGTATCTTTAAAAAAACTAAAAGATTTATGAAAATGTGTAAAAGTTGGCATAATTCTCTATTTTAAACCGCAATATTTCACATAAATTCTATTAAATATGTTTATCAGAAATATATTTCCACATCTTTACTTTATTTTGGCTGCACTTATTTATGAGACTTACCATTTTAACATTACCATTATAAATTATTATTTTTTTGAAGTACATATTTTTTCTTGCTTGTTGACCCCATTTTGAAAACTAGACCCCTTAACATATTCATCTATGGGTTATATGACCCCCTAGTTTTTTAAAGAAATTAATGCTAAGAAGGTGAAAAAAAAAATACTTTTTTGCACAAATGTGTCAACTTGAAGAGTATTTTTTTTTCTACAGAGCACATGAAAACAAAGAAGTACACCCCAAAATGTATCACCTAATTTTTCCAGAAATATCCCCATTGTGGCCTTAATCTAATGTCTTAACACACAGCAGGGTCCAAACATAAAGGAGCAACTGGGTCCTTTCAGATAATAAACTGAAAATGGTTCAGGCCCCATTGCACACATGTAATACATGTAATGGTGTTAAGCTGCCAAAATTATAGAAACCCCCATGAATGACCCCATTTTGAAAACGAGACCCCCTAAGGAATTCATCTAGGGGTATAGTGATTTTTTTGACCCCTCAGCTTTTGAAGAAATAAATGCTAAGCAGGTGAAAGAAAAAACATATTTATTTATTTATTTCAATTTAAAGATAGTTTTTTGGGACTTAGCAAATTAAAATGAAGAAGTACACCCCAAAATGTATTAACCAATTTCTCTTGTCTTCGGAAATATACCCATTGTGGCCCTAATCTTATTTCTTGACACACAGCAGGGCCCAAAGATAAAGAAGGAGCACCCAGTGGCTTTCAGAATAAATTGAAAATGGTTCAGTTCCCATTGCACACTTTTATTGGCATTGAGCTGCAAAATGATAGAAAACTCTTATAAATGACCCCATCTTAAAAACTAGATCCCTTAAAGCAGGCATGTCCAAATTGCGGCCCTCCAGCTGTTGCTAAACTACAACTCCCAGCATGCCCTAATAGCTGTAAGCTATCCAGGCATGCTGGGAGTTGTAGTTTAGCAGCAGCTGGAGGGACGCAGTTTGGACATGCCTGCCTTAAAGCATGCATCTAGTGGTGTAGTAAGCATGCTGAGTGCAAAATTATTATAGGATGAAATAATGAGTATATATGGTTTTATTCAAATTGTTAATAACATTTTCACAGGAAATTGGAGAAAAAAATATTTTTAGATGGGTAACTGTTACTGTCTTAGAAATCCGCCACATTCTGTGGCACTTATAAGGGAGGCAGATTTCTGAAAAAGCATTTGGCTGTACATATGACTATGACTCGCTAACAAAGCAGTTATCCCCATTTCTGTCATTCTGATGCTGTTGTGAGCAGCGTTCTGGTCTAAAATATAATAAATTATTGCAGGAAAAAAACTATAGTGAAAGGCAACATGTCCAAGAAAACAAAGCAAAATGTCTCCAACTACGTACGTTGCAAATTCCAGTTTGTTCACAAGATACAAGAACACCGATAGGGCTGTAATGACAAGCTGGCATTCAAGGACACTGACTGGTCATACAACATCTCTTTAGCCCCATCAATCCCTATATGAGAGACAAAAGTGCTAAGTGACGTGGTGCACCATAACAGGCCCCTGCCCGGCAAGGTAGAAACCACTATGCACACAATCAACCAGTCACCTACTGAATATATAAAAGGACAGTGTCCAGAACTGTCTGTAGGAACAGTAATGGATCACTAATTTCCAAAATGGTGTCAGTATTTCTAGAAGTGTTGTGGGGTGTAAGAGGTCCACAAAAAAAAGTCTTAATAAAGCCCTTAGTGTACTGGTGAGGAACAACTCAATCATTAGAGATCCTCCAAATAAAAAAATATCATGCCAATATCATGATACAGTAATGTGAAAGGAATTAACAGCTTCGTGTGGCAGGACATAATCATTATAAAATGAAATGATGAAAATTAAGAAAACAAATCAGGAAAGGTAAAATTTGTTCCAATGTCTGAAAATAAAATTAGCTCCACAACCCATCCCAAAAGGATCCCACCCTCCCTAGAAAGACAACAAACTAAACAGAAAATGAGAATACATTGACTTCCTGACCCACCCTTTTTGGTATTAAATATAATTAATAATTAGCAACCGTATGGTATGTCTCAAAACAGGGGTAATTGCAGAGGCCTGGTTGTGATGGGCAACTGGGGCAGTAAAAATCGGGCGTCCCTCCTCCTTCCATGTTTGCTACACACCCGGCATAGATTCTAAGGATATGTCTTGCTGACAGTGGCAGTGACGTGGTGAGGGAAGTGCCATTATGAAAGCCTTCAAACGTTCTCAGATTCAAAGGCTTGCCCAGGTGCGGGGGACTAAAACAGGAGACTCTTAGGCTACTTTCACACTTGCGTTCGGGGCTCCGCTTGCGAGTTCCGTTTGAAGGCTCTCACAAGCGGCCCCGAACGGATCCGTCCAGCCCTAATGCATTCTGAGTGGATGCGGATCCGCTCAGAATGCATCAGTCTGGCACCGTTTGTCCTCCGCTCCGCTCAGCAGGCGGACACCTGAACGCTGCTTGCAGCGTTCTGTGTCCGTCTGGCCGTGCGGAGGCAAACGGATCCTTCCAGACTTACAATGGAAGTCAATGGGGGCGGATCCGTTCAAAGGTGACACAATATGGTGCATTTTTCAAACAGATCCGCCCCCCATTGACTTTCAATGTAAAGTCTGGACGGATCCGTTTGCATTATCATGAACAAAAAATGAAACAAAAAAAAATATATATATTTTTTTGTTTTGTTCATGGTAATGCAAACGGATCCGTTCTGAACGGATCTAAGCGTTTGCATTATAGGTGCGGATCCGTCTATACAGATACCAGACGGATCCGCACCTAAACGCAGGTTTTAAAGTAGCCTTAACCAACTTCTCCTGGAACTCGAGGAAGTTGAGGGTTCCTTGGGCCTTTTTAAATAAAACAAAACTATTATAGGTAGCAATCTGAATGAGGTAGATTGCTATCTTTTTATACTAAGACCTGTTTTTTCGCTTCACCAGGTAGGGTTGAAGCGCCTGATCCGAGAGGTCTACACCTCCCATAAATTTATTATAGTCTGTTACACAGATTGGTTTGTATTTGTCAGCAGTAGCCCCCTCTCCCTATCTGCTACTGTGGTGTCTGCGTGCAAGGTGGTGAGCATGTAGACATCCTTACTGTCCTTCCACTTCACTGCAAGCAGCTGGTCACTTGCAAGGGCGAAGGATGTTTCTTTCTCCAGCGCTTAAACAACAATGGTTGTGGGTATCCCACTCTATTTTTATGGACGGTCCCACAAGCTCCTGTGTTTGTAGCATGGAGGGATTTAAAAATGGGTTTACTGGTATAAAAATGATTTGTGGTAGGAGCTTAACCGAGGAACAGAATAGGCATACCTATGTGCTGCCCTAACCTGACTGGCTGGAGTGTGCCCGGTGCCAGTGACGAGGTAAGGCCTAGAGAAGTGGGCCACCCAGGAGGAAATGACTGAGAAAGGGGATGGGAGGGAGGGGCAACGAACGGGCGCCCTCCTGCTTGTAGCCGGGGGTTTAAATGCAGGAGGGCGCTCCGCCCACAATTACAGGCTGCAAGCAGCCTTAAATATTTGTGGTAGGAGCTTAACCGAGGAACAGAATAGGCATGCCTATGTGCTGCCCTAACCTGACTGGCTGGAGTGTGCCTGGTGCCAGTGACGAGGTAAGGCCTAGAGAAGTGGGCAAAAAGAGAACTGACCAGGTGTAGGGTACAAGTATTTATTGGAACATGGTGATGCCTATAAAGCCAGTGAACGGAAGGCTCTGGAGATCTCAGCTCGCGGGTTGGGAATATACCTTGCGTAGCAGGATGACCGCCATCGACCCATCCTGCGGATGACGTGCGCCGGAACCTAATGACTGGACGCTGCGGACGCGGCCCCTATGCGAAAAGAGTGTCCGGATATCGTGCTGGGGTTATACCCCAGTCCTGCCGCCAGGGTGCGGATATTGGAGACAAACTGGGTCGAAGATAGGGGCCTACCATTAACTGGGAGCAATGGTTCGTCTGCTGCGGAAGACTGGAGGGAGGCCAGAAGCTCCTGTAGCACCTTGACCGGACACCAACAGTTGGCCGTAGGGAAAAACTCCACCTCGGTGGGAGGACCTGCCTGGTTGGTCTTGGTAGATGGGATGGACAGTATGAAGTGGTCCACGTGCCAGGTGAGATGTCGCCTGAGCAGGGTCGCTCGACTGACCGTGCCGCAGGTGAACTCCCCGGGCCTAAGGAACCCATAGAACCCTAGGTACATGGCCGCTTTGGTGATGATGCTTGCCAATTGCCCAAAAGGGAGACCGTCTAGGGCTACGGACAATCTGCGGAAAAGCTCACCCGACACCGGTTGCCTGCGCACCTGGACCACCGTGCTAGCTTTCTGAATGCCCCTGAGGGTGGCTTTGATGGCCTGATTGGAAAATATGGATTTGGCAGAGGGGTCGCCGAGCATCCGGTGGTGCTGAATGCCGGCCAAATACAGCCTGATGGTGTTGACTGACAGGTGGCGGTGCGTGTGGCAATAGGCTATGAAAGCCATGATGAACGTGACCTCGTCCACCTCCCCCCGGGGATGGGTGTCACTGAACTCCCTGAAAACTCTGAACCCGGCGTCATAGTTCCTGGCGGTGTTGGCGGCTAGCGAGCGCTGGACCAGTAACCGTGCAGAAGCTATCAGGGGCTCTAGTCCAACAGGAGGGAGTTGAACGGTGGAGCTGGAACACCGACGGGGTCTGCCTCTGGGAGCTCCTGAAAGAAGACATCATAATTAAAACGAGACAGGGCGTCCGCTGCTACGTTCTGTGCCCCTTGGATGTGGACCGGGACGATATGGAAATTGAAAGACAAGGACAGCCACACAAGTCTACGCAAAAGGGACATGATCCTGCGGGACTTTGCCCTCCCTTTGGATATGATCTCTACCAGGACCTGGCTGTCAGTCCGGAAGATAACCGACCTATTTGCCCAGAGAGAACCCCACACCTGGGCTGCCGCCACAATTGGGTACAATTCTAACAGCGGGGAGGATTTGATGGCCTCAGTCTCGGATATGAGCTCCACCGGCCAACCGCCGACCAACCACTGTGGATGGAAGATGGCAGCGAACCCGCAGGAGGCCGCGGCATCGGTGAAGACCGTGGGGGACGCTGAATCCGGGGATGGTACAAACAAAGAGATACCATTCCACCCGGCCAGGAAAGCCTGCCACATCTGGAGATCCGCCATGGCGTGTCCGTCTAGTTGGATGGTGGAGTCCTGATCCGGGGCTGTCGGGAGGAGACTGAGGAGCCGGGAAGTGAAGGCCCTGCCCTGGGGCATGATCTTGAAAGCACAGTTGAGGAATCCAAGCAGGGACTGGAGCTCCCGCTTGGACAGGACCCTGGAAGAGGCCGCGGAGGAGACGGCGGACTGGATCTTGGCCAGCTTGGCTGCGGGGAGGCTGGCCTCCATGCGGACCGAATCCAGGGTGATGCCCAAGAAGGTGACTCTGGTGCCCGGACCCTCTGTTTTAGCCGATGCCACAGGGACCTCGAGACTGGCAAATAGCTGAAGCAGGCTTGCCAACCCCGAGGGGGAACCCTGGGGCGTCTCCACGATCAGAAAGTCATCCAAATAATGGATGACCATGTCCAGACCCCCGTGGTGGACCAGGATCCAGTGCAGCGCACAGGCGAACCTGTCAAACAGCCACGGGCTGCTCTTGGACCCAAAGGTGAGCCGGTTGGCAAAATAGTAGCCGTCCTCCCAACGCAACCCGTAATACTGCCACAACTGGGGAAGGATGGGGAGTAGTTTAAAGGCGTCCGCAATGTCGGCCTTGGCCAGCCAAGCCCCTTCCCCGGCTAGCAGGACGTACTGGATGGCCTCATCAATGGACGCATATGACATGGAGAACTCCTCTGACGGGATCAGGGAGTTGAGGCTGGGGACAGTTGACATGTGTGGAGCCGACAAGTCATAAATTAAGCGCTTTTTATTAGAGGCCTGCTTGGAGACCAAACCAATCGGGTTTATCCTCCAAGTGCTGAAGGGAATGGCCTCGAACGGGCCCAGCAAAAAACCCTTCCGGACCTCGTCCTGCAAGAGGGTGGCCACCGCCGCCGGATCTTGACAAGCTGACTGCAGGTTCCTTCCCTCCCAGGAAACTTGGGGGAGGGCAATGAGGCCCGTATGGAAACCCCTTTCGAAACCGGTGAGCAGGAACTGGACGGCTTGGTGATCGGGGTGGTTTTGTAATAGGACACACAGGAGCTCAACGTTAACATCGGTCAGTCATAGGTTCTTTCGCTGTCTCTTGGGGCAGCTGGGGCGGGGATGGGCCCTGAAACAGAGGGAGCAGATGTGCAATGCGCGACAGCTATTGAAACTGCAACCCCCCGCGTTGAAATTATTGCACACCTGACTCTGCCCCAGGTATGTGATGGGCCTACCCAGTTTATCGGTGGAGCCCTGGAACCGCTGGGTGCCAGAGGGGCCTGGCAAGGAACCCTCCCGGGCCGGGGTGGGGAGGTTGGGACACCAGTCTGCGGTGTGCTGAATTGACTGGCACGCTGCGCAAGTTGGAGCCTGTAACCCCGCAAAATGGCGACAAAACAGCTCCATATCTAGATTGGCCCAGTCCGTGCGGAACTGAAATTGGGCGAGGGCTGCGGCTGCCTTGGCCGAGAAAGACCGGTGGTAATCGTAGAAGTTGGTCCCGCCGTACTTGTACCCCAAGTCGGTGACCTGGTACAAGTACGAGTCCATCTCTTCCCGCCTCTGTGGCTGGACGCCACATATGGTGTCCCTATAGAGGCTAAAAGCCAGGACGAACTCCGGAATCGATAGTTTTCGGTTCAGTCGGGCGTCCTTGGCCCTGAGAACTACCGAAACCTCCCCGCAACTGATCACTTTGTTCTCTGACACGTCCTGGGACGCAATGAGAATGGACGCCAGGTTGACGTCCCTCCCTGCCAGAATGTCCCTTTTCAGGTTCTCGTGGATGAAGTGCGAAGGGGCAATCTGGGGGCTGGCACGGACCGTACCTGGAGCTGCGTCCTGAGACGTGGAAGGCAAGGCAGGAGGGGCTGGGGAATGTGGTGCCGCCGGAGGCCGGGACTCCAATTCCCCCATCCTGGTCTGTATGTCTGCCACTGAACCTGCCAGGCTGCCAATGGTAGCCTGCAACTGCAGAATGGACAGCTGTATAGACGACAGAGAGGGCTGGTCGTTGGGGCCCTCTGGTTCTGTCATCAGGAGGCGGTACAGCTCCGCCTTCCTCGCGGAAGCGGGATGACGGATTCCCCTCCTGTTGAGCTCTGCGATGAGCTTCGGGATGGTCCAGCTTCGCAGAGAGGGGTTGCTGGTGCGCCCTGACACGGAAGTCCCGGGTAAAGATAGGCTATCATCTGTTTCTGGAGCCTGAGACATCTTTATGCTGCCTGAGGAGGTATGACAACGACAGATGAATGAAAATTCCCCCCCCCCCCCTACGGACAACAAGACGACACCCGTCAGAGGACGGGTTGGTACGGAAATGTGTTTTAATCGATACTTACCCGAATGACTCACGCTACTATTCTCAGAGGTGAGCAGAAACCTATGAACGGAAGCTCGTGAGAAGACATGCTTGACGCCGGGACAAGGTGCAACAGCAACCTCTGGCTGAACCTACCTGCACAAGGAGGAGCCTGGTGACACGATAGAAGCTTGCTTGAAGCTCTGGAGGCCTGAGGCTCTGTTTACATGGAGAAATAAGTTGTGTTGGAACGAGACCCGGCGATGAGTATGAATGACCGGCCCCTATGGCGCGAAGGGAACCGCAAGACTCAGACTACCCACCTCAGGGGAGACAACCTGTTGAACTTTTTTTTTTTTTTTTTCGAAACAGGGAGCACCTGATACCTGAGCGAATCAGGGTACACACCAGACCTGAGCGAATCAGGGTACACCAGACCTGAACGATTCAGGCAACACACCAGACCTGAGCGATTCAGGGAACACACCAGACCTGAGCGATTCAGGGAACACACCAGACCTGAGCGATTCAGGGAACACACCAGACCTGAGCGATTCAGGGAACACACCAGACCTGAGCGATTCAGGGAACACACCAGACCTGAGCGATTCAGGGAACACACCAGACCTGAGCGATTCAGGGAACACACCAGACCTGAGCCATTCAGGGAACACACCAGACCTGAGCGATTCAGGGAGCACACCAGACCTGAGCGATTCAGGGAACACACCAGACCTGAGCGATTCAGGGAACACACCAGACCTGAGCGATTCAGGGAACACACCAGACCTGAGCGATTCAGGGAACACAAGACCTGAGCGATTCAGGGAACACAAGACACACCAGGCCTGAGCGATTCAGGGAACACACCAGGCCTGAGCGATTCAGGGAACACACCAGGCCTGGAACGTTACCCCTAAGTGACTAAGGGGAGGCAGCCGCCGGAGTGATTCAGGGAACCTGAGCCCTGAGCCACCTAGGGAAGACATGGCTCAAGCGACTCTTGGGGACATGACACCTGCGATTTGGAGAAAACATAACCTGAGCGATTCAGGGAAGACATGACACATGCGATTCTTGGGAACCTGACACCTGCGATTTGGAGAAAACATAACCTGAGCGATTCAGGGAAGACATGGCATGACACCTGCGATTTGGAAAAAACATAACCTGAGCGAGTCAGGGAAGACATGACACCTGCGATTCTTGGGAACATGACACCTGCGATTTGGAGAAAACATAACCTGAGCGATTCAGGGAAGACATGGCATGACACCTGCGATTTGGAAAAAACATAACCTGAGCGATTCAGGGAAGACATGACACCTGCGATTCTTGGGGACATAGCACTGGGTAAAAGCCCAGACAACCCCTTTAACCCTGAGGCCCGATGGGTGTAATTCAGAATAACAATTTAAGCTGTATTTTCCATTGAAAACAGTATAATTACTGTTAATATAAGCTATGCATAGTGTAAGAAGGTACCTGGAATCATTGTGGATGGTAGGTACGTGTCACCGAGGTTCCTGGCCTTGGTGAGGTAAGAGCCAGTATTTTATGTGTCCGCAGCAGCTATTGCTAATTGATACCTAAAGAGTGAGATGGCTCTTACTGGGAGTAGTCAAAGGGCTGGGTGGGTGACTACTCCCCATGTTCCAGGGTTTTGCCAGGCAAAAAAAACAGCCAGCACTGCCAGGTATGTGGATTTACCTTCCTCTGACAGTGGAGCTCAGGAGTCTGTGTGCCGTGAACTGAGGGCTGTGCTGGGATTTGAGGTTTGAGCCGGGCTTCAGGACTCAGGCCTCTCTAAAGACGAACAGGCCGCCTATGGACTTGATGAGGCTGAACGGCAAATGTAGTGTCCCACTACGTAAATGTGGGCAATAATCAACGGTCAATTGGGTCACGTTGTTCCCACCTTTTGTGGAACATGGTCATGGTATTTGTATTGCATTATAATGTGTATTGTTATGTTATCTCCTGTGTACCAGGCCTGTAAGGGGTGTAGTTCCTCCTTCTAGGCATTAGAGGGAGGTAGGGAACCCCCTAGTATATATAGTCAGGTCCAGGTCAGGGAGTGTTAGTGTGTAGTTAGAAGCCAGTGTACACTTTAGCTAGAGAGTAGCTGAAGATCAGCTTCTAACATGCAGCTAGATAGCGCAGGTTCCTAGCTTTCATCCAGGGGAAGAAGTTGCCTCCTGAAGATATTTAGCATCTTGTACAGTACAGAGCAGAGCCAATTTTTATCCAGCCAAGTAGAAAGCTGAAGGGCAGAAGGATATTTACAGCAAGAGGATTTATTCCACCAACAAACTGGTGTGCCACCTTTACCGGCACTGGCGTCACAAACTGTAAGGGATCCAGCCACAGGCACGCTAAACCTACAACACCCAGGGCACCACACCTATCACCCGGCCTGGTCCCTATATCCAGAGAGTGCCCCATAGGAACTATGTGTCAGCCTCTCCATCACTGCTATACGCCTGCCAGGGTATCCTACAAACTGTGAGTACTAAGAGCAACCCTCAGTCTGTTAACTGACCCCCGTGACCTCACATTTGCTCACCCTAAGGGACTGGCGTACTGCATATTTTGGCGTCACAAACAGGATGCAAATATTTCTACGCCATAGTGGAATCTGAACTGTGTGCCATAATTGCCTACTAAGTGATAAATGCCCTATCTGTTTATTTGAAAATTTTGGGGCCAAAGAACTGTGGAAAAATTGCGGTGTGAAACTGTACATTGTGGACTGTTTGCTGATTTCTGAGTCACTGCTTGCTGTCAGTGAATTGACAGCATTTTGCTGCAAGATGGCCGCCTAAGCTGACTGAATTTATTGCTGCGCCATCGCTGTATTTTATTGGCGGGAAGAATTTGGCACCTTCTGCTGAGAGAGCGGGAAGGACTGTATTTTCGCGCCACCGCCTCTACATTTAATTTGCATATATGCCAAGATGGACTCCGCCTCCCACATGTTGGATTACCTAGGGGGCGGCCTCCCGTAGCAGTGGGAAGTCTTGTGTGAAGTACTGCGTGCCGCCCTGTTGTGTGCAGTAGAGGGATCGGGCATGTCGCAGAGTGGAGATTCTCCTGCCAGTATGGCATCAGCTGTGTACAAGACCCTGGAGCCTGAAATGATCGGAGAGGAAGAAGAACCACCCGCCTACACTCCGGGACCGGAGAGGCCACCCTGCTCCCCACCGCGGTCGCAGCCCGAGCCGTGCCCCGGCTCGCGTGGTGGATTTGTCAAGCCTACTGTGCAATGGCCTTTACTGATGAGATACGTGCCGCTGCGATACGCAAGACTACCGCCAAAAAGATCTACTTTGAGAAGCTCGCGAAGACGGTATACGAGCACCATGCAAATACCCAGCCCCGTCTGGAAAGAAGGATGGGAGTAGTTGTGACTTTCGATAATGGCCGAGGTTTCGGGTTTATCAAGGACTTCTCCACCGGCCGAGACCTTTATGTAAATTGGAGGTCTGTGAAGCGCAGCTACTTACCCGAATATTTGCACAACCTCCGAGAAGGAGAAGAAGTAGAATTTACCCCCCGCCGAGGGCCTGCGGGGTCATTATGCAACGGCAGTAACCCGTCCCAAGTTGGAACCGGAGGATTGGGAAGAGCCTGAGGAGCCTGTACCTGCTGCAACAACACCGGATCCCTGCAGTGGAGCATCACATGAGACTCTGGAGGAACAGATCGCCAGTCTAGAAGTCCATCTTGATGGCATGCGTCAAATTGCTGTGTCCAGAGTGGCACCAATACCACCTGACAATAGCGATTCGTCCAAGAACTTTGATGTCCCCGGGCCTGCAGTGAAAGATCCCGTCGCCACCAGTTCGGCGACCACCATGACTGCGCCAGCAGAGAAACTGTGTTATGTTAGGAGTCGGGTCCGTCGTACGGGACAGATGACACCCAGACCTATGGAGTCTCCTACATCATTAACCCCCAGGCTTGCGAAGCCTGTACAATTGACAGGCCCATTTGTTTTTCAGCTGCCTGATAATACTATTTTGTGGGCCCAGCCAAGTAGTAATCCTCGTTCCAGGCCAAGACTCAGAGCAGAACCAGGTTGCACCACTTTTGATGACCAGGACGAACTGGACACACACCTGTGAGTAGGCCTGCTAGCCATAATTGCTGAGGGACCCTTACAGTGAATTTAACTGTTTCAGGACAGGAGTCCTATGTTTTGGCACAATGAGCTGCTGCCAGTTTTCCCACGGTCCAGTGGTGGTTGTAAGGCCACTGAAAATTCCAATTGCTCTGCTGCCATGCTGTATTCCAGGACCTCCTGTCTGCTTTAAGTGCCATTCCAAGTTGTGCCTGCTGTTTTGCACCTTTACCCTTTTTAACCCCCTTTTCAGGTTGAGTTGGGTATATTACACCACCACTTTTATCTACCAGGACTTGCCATGGGAAAATATCCCTGAAATGTAGAGTTTTGTGCTGTGACTTTTATGTGCAATATTAATTCAAGAACTGTGCCCAGAGATGACCCCAATGCATGTGGGCCTCTGAGATGCTGTTTTATAGGACTACTGTATTTTATTATTATGGACTATCCTGGTTATTCCTGATACGCTGTACCAGGTCAGCGCCCCTGTTCCACGTACCATCCTGCGTAGAGAACGACGCCCCTTTTCACTGCACTTGTTCCTTTGCCAGCGGAGCTGCCTGATATTTTTATTACAAATGTAGTGGTTGTTGTATATGCCTGCTTTGCATTTTTGTCTTTCAGGTTACAGTCTCCAGCTGGGCGGGCCCCCTGTGTTGCGTCGAGGACGGGCAACCTCAAAGCAGCGGTGTATGTAGTGTCCCACTATGTAAATGTGGGCACTAATCAAGGGTCAATTGGGTCACGTTGTTCCCCACCTTTTGTGGAACATGGTCATGGTATTTGTATTGCATTATAATGTGTATTGTCATGTTATCTCCTGTGTACCAGGCCTGTTAGAAGTGTAGTTCCTCCTACTAGGCAGTAGAGGGAGCTAGGGAACCACCTAGTATATATAGTCAGGTCCAGTTCAGGGAGTGTTAGTGTGTAGTTAGAAGCCAGTGTACACTTTAGCTAGAGAGTAGCTGAAGATCAGCTTCTAACATGAAGCTAGATAGCCCAGGTTCCTGTCATGCCCGGCTCTGACTATGTGCGGAGGTCGGCCAGAATAGCAGCACGTGTTTAGTGTTTGTTTTGGAGTCGTGCTGGATCCGCCTCCCATCAGGTGCACTGGGTGGGGTCATTAGTTTAAATGGCTCTCAATTCCAGTGCTCTGAGCGGGTTATAGAAATCAGTCTGGCCTAGGAAGCAAGCAAGGAAGGAAGGTTTTCTGTCCCAGCTCTGATAAGATAAGTGTGGTTTCTGTTTTTGTTGTTTGCTGTTTTAGTTGTGTTTGTGTCATCTCTCCCTTCCAGGTTCTGTGTGAGCAGGCTGCTCCTATTTCCCCTTTTCACCATCTCAGGGAATTTAGGGTGTATTAGCCCAGGCACGAGGACACAGCATTCCTACCACCAAGGTCTGCCTGTGGGCTGAGCAGTGCAGGGAGAGAGGTCAGGGATTAGCTAGGAGGTGACCCTTCCCCTGCTTCTCGCTCAGAGCCTGGTTGTTGGTTTTTCTGTGTGTCTGAGTGCGTGTCCGCCGTGACATTATAACCCGCCAAACTTTGACTGTCATTGCTCAGTGGTTTTGTGATGGCGTCAATTGAAGCGTTAGTTGACCGCATGCAGGGGCTATCCCTAGAGGTTGCGGAGCTACGTGGTTCGGTCACACGGTGTCAGAATGCTCTGGCATCAGGTGCAGGTCAAATTTGTGTGGAGCTTAAAGTGGCTCTTCATGATCGATTTTCAGGGGGTACGGATGACTTTATCCGTTTTAGAGAATCCTGCAAATGGTATTTTCGGCTGCGTCCATCGTCGTCAGGTGATGAGAGTCAGAGGATAGGAATAATCATTTCTCTGCTTAAAGGGGACGCGCAATCCTGGGCCTTTTCTCTGCCACCAGGTTCTCGGGCCCTCCGGTCGGTGGAGGAATTTTTTAAGGCTCTGGGATTAATCTACGATGACCCAGATCGGGTCTCGATGGCGGAGTCGAGGTTACGTAATTTATTTCAGGGTGAACATACTGCAGAGGCTTACTGTGTTGAGTTTAGAAGATGGGCTACGGAATCAGAGTGGAATGATCCCGCATTGCGTAGTCAGTTTTGTCAAGGATTATCTGAGAGATTGAAGGATGCCCTTGCTTTTCATGAATACCCAGACTCTTTGGAGAATGCCATGTCTTTAGCAGTACGGTTAGATAGACGTATCAGAGAAAGGTGTAGGGCTCTCTCCGCGCAAGGGATCCCTTCTGCGAGTGGTTTTGTCTCTACTACCTCCCCGGGTGATGTTACAGGTAACTCTGGGATAGCGGAGGAACCCATGCAGCTGGGTCAGGTTTCTTGCCATTCTAATAGTAGAGACTTTAGGAAATTGCACAAACTGTGTTACTATTGTGGAAAGAGTGATCATTTTATTTTTGCTTGTCCTTATGTTAAACCGCAGGTGGAAGTGAAAAAGAAAGAAAAAAAACTTCCCTGTCACTTGGTAGCGTGAATGGTGTGGTGGAGCAGGCAGGTATGCAAGCTCCCTGCAGTTCCCGTTTTCTCCTTCCAGCTGTGGTGGCGCTAGAGTTAAGAATTTTTTGTTGTTGAAGTATTCCTTGATTGTGGTGCTGGGGTAAACCTAATTGACTCTCTTTTTCTTCAAAATCTAGGACTAAGTACTTGCACTTTAGAGAATGAGATTCGAGTTTTTGCAATTGATTCTTCCCCTCTTTCTCAAAGGAGTCTTACTCACATTGTTCATGGTATTCACTTAAGGGTGGGTGATGCACATGTTGAAATTATTTCTTGTTTTTTCATGAAGGATTTGCCAGCTCCTATAGTTTTGGGGTTGCCATGGTTGACTAAACATAACCCAATTAGAGATTGTCAAGCGAGACAAATCATTGGTTGGAGTGAGTTTTGTTCAGATAATTGTCTTGGCACATCTATCTCTGGGCTGTCCACTACGATTTTACCTCAGTATCTCTCAGATTTTGCGGATGTCTTTTTGGAGGGTGGGGCTCAGGAATTACCCCCTCATCGAGACTATGATTGTCCAGTTAATCTCATCCCTGGGGCTAAATTGCCAAAATCTCGGCTTTACAACCTTTCTCAACCCGAAAGAGAGGTCATGCGAAAGTATATCGCCGAGAGTTTGGCAAAAGGTCATATTAGGCCATCTAAGTCTCCGGTGGCAGTAGGCTTGTTCTTTGTAAAGAAAAAGGATGGATCGCTGAGACCATGTTTGGACTTCCGGGAATTTAACCGTATTACGGTCCGGGATCCATATCCCCTGCCTTTGATTTCTGACCTTTTTGATCAGATTGTGGGAGCCAATGTGTTCTCCAAGTTTGATTTGAGAGGGGCCTACAACTTGATCAGAATCAAGGAGGGGGATGAGTGGAAAACGGCCTTCAATACGCACAAGGGTCATTTTGAGAATCTGGTTATGCCTTTTGGGTTGACGAATGCGCCAGCAGTATTTCAGCGATTCGTCAATTACATTTTTCATCACCTGGTGGGGAGGTTCGTGGTGGTTTATTTGGATGACATTTTAATTTATTCTCCTGATCTGAAGACCCATCAGGATCATGTGAGACAGGTTTTGACGATCCTTCGGGAGAATAAATTATATGCTAAATTGGAGAAATGTTTATTTTCGTGCAGGAGCTTCCGTTCTTGGGATATCTGCTTTCTGACTCTGGTTTTCGTATGGACCCCGAAAAGGTCCGGGCGGTTCTGGAATAGGACCGACCAGAGAATCAGAAAGCTTTGATGCGGTTCTTGGGATTTACTAATTATTATAGGAAATGTATTTCAAACTATTCCACCATTGTAAGACCTCTCACGGATATGACTAAGAAGGGCGCTGACGTCTCTGTCTGGTGGATGAGGCATTGCAGGCCTTTTCGGCTATTAAGGAGCGTTTTGCGTCTGCTCCCATTCTGGTGCAGCCCGATTTGTCTCAGCCATTCATTGTGGAGGTTGATGCATCTGAAGTGGGGGTTGGAGTGGTACTGTCGCAGGGTTCATCTACTGGCAAATGGGTCCCGTGTGCTCTCGGTCGCCAAGAGGAATTATGATGTTGGAGATAGAGAGTTGCTGGCTATCAAGTTGGCCTTTGAGGAATGGCGTCACTGGTTGGAGGGGGCGTCTCACCCCATTACGGTATATACAGACCATAAGAATTTGGCTTACTTGCAATCTGCCTATCGTTTGAACCCTAGACAGGCCAGATGGTCACTGTTTTTTACCAGGTTCAATTTTGTGGTTACCTTTCGCCCAGGGGTTAAGAACGTAAGAGCCTTGTCTCGCAGCTTTCCTGGGGGAGGTGATTCAGAGGATCCTGCTCCGATTTTGGCTGATGGGGTGGTGGTCTCCGCTCTGTACCCCGAATTGGAGATGGAGGTGTTGGGAGCCCAGGAGGGGGCTCCTGGTTCTTGTCCCCCAGGGAGGTTGTTTGTTCCTGAGGGCCTGCAATACAAGGTATTTAAGGAACATCACGATACTGTCCTTGCTGGGCATCCTGGTGGTAAGTCGACCTTTGATCTTGTGTCCCGGAGGTTCTGGTGGCCCGGGTTACGTAAGAGCAATGAGGATTACGTGGCAGCTTGTGAAACCTGTGCTGGTTCACTTCTTCCACTGTCTATTCCATCTCGTCCCTGGACGCACTTGTCTATGGACTTTATTACGGATCTACCGAGTTCCTCCGGGAGAACAGTGATTTTGGTGGTAGTTGACCGTTTCAGTAAAATGGCTCACTTTATATCTTTATCTAGTCTGCCTAACGCCAAGACCCTTGCGTAGATATTTGTGTATAATATTGTGAAATTGCATGGTATTCCTTCGGATGTGGTCTTCGATAGGGGCACGCAGTTTGTCTCCAGGTTTTGGAGGGCGTTCTGCTCTCGGCTTGGCATTCAACTTTCGTTCTCATCGGCCTTTCATCCGCAGTCGAATGGACAGACAGAGCGTACTAATCAAAACCTGGAGACCTACTTGAGGTGCTTTGTGGCTGAGAATCAGGAGGACTGGTCCTCATTCTTGTCTCTAGCAGAATTTGCTTTGAATAACCATAGGCAGGAGTCCACGGGTAAGTCGCCGTTTTTCGGCGCATACGGCTTTCATCCTCAGTTTGGTACCTTTTCTGGGACTGGTTCCTCTGGGATGCCAGAGGAGGAGAGATTTTCTTCTGCCTTGTCTTCCATCTGGCGGAAGATCCAAGGGAATTTGGAGAGGATGGGTGAGAGGTATAAGCGAATGGCTGACAAGAGACGTGTGACTGGTCCGGACCTGTGTGTGGGTGATCTGAAGTTGAGAGTGCCATCTTGGAAACTGGGTCCAAGATTTATCGGTCCGTGCAAAATATCTGCAGTGATCAACCCAGTAGATCTTCCGCAAACTTGGAGGATTCATGATGTGTTCCACAGGTCTTTACTGAAAAAATATGTAAAACCGGTGCAACCATCGCCATTGCCTCCTTCTCCTGTTCTGGTCGATGGAAATTTGGAGTTCGAGATCTCCGGGGTTCTCGACTCTAGAGTTCTTCGGGGTTCCCTTCAGTATCTGGTACACTGGAAGGGATACGGCCCTGAGGAGAGGATGTGGGTTCCTGCACGGGATGTCAGTGCCAGCCGACTGGTGAGGGCTTTTCATAGATCCCATCCAGATAAGGTTGGTCCGGGGTGTCCGGAGGTCACCCAGTAGAAGGGGGGGTACTGTCATGCCCGGCTCTGACTATGTGTGGAGGTTAGCTAGAATAGCAGCACGTGTTTAGTGTTTGTTTTGGAGTCGTGCTGGATCCGCCTCCCATCAGGTGCACTGGGTGGGGTCATTAGTTTAAATGGCTCTCAATTCCAGTGCTCTGAGCGGGTTATAGAAATCAGTCTGGCCTAGGAAGCAAGCAAGGAAGGAAGGTTTTCTGTCCCAGCTCTGATAAGATAAGTGTGGTTTCTGTTTTTGTTGTTTGCTGTTTTAGTTGTGTTTGTGTCATCTCTCCCTTCCAGGTTCTGTGCGAGCAGGCTGCTCCTATTTCCCCTTTTCACCATCTCAGGGAATTTAGGGTGTATTAGCCCAGGCACGAGGACACAGCATTCCTACCACCAAGGTCTGCCTGTGGGCTGAGAAGTGCAGGGAGAGAGGTCAGGGATTAGCTAGGAGGTGACCCTTCCCATGCTTCTCGCTCAGAGCCTGGTTGTTGGTTTTTCTGTGTGTCTGAGTGTGTGTCCGCCGTGACAGTTCCTAGCTTGCATCCAGGGGAAGAAGTTGCCTCCTGAAGATATCTAGCATCTTGTACAGTACAGAGCAGAGCCAATTTTTATTTCAGCCAAGTAGAAAGCCGAAGGGCAGAAGGATATTTACAGCAAGAGGATTTATACCAGAGGAAGGTTTCCCTACCCAAGGATAAAGCCAGCTATAGGCCATACGGGCCTTGGAGAAAGCCAGACAGGAGCTAAAGAGAGTACAGCCTGATCTATGAGTGTTATTCCCTCTGAGTATCTTACAAGGACTTTGCCTGCCATTTATGTGAAGCCTGCCTGTTACAAAGATCTTTCATATGGAACTGTTTGAAGCCTGTATATAGTTGAACTGATCAGTAAAGTGGAGTTCCAGTTCACTACAAACGTGTGTACCTCCATTATTCCTCCAACAAACCGGTGTGCCACAGTTACCGGCACTGGCGTCACAAACTGTAAGGGATACAGCCACAGGCACGCTAAACCTACAACACCCAGGGCACCTCACCTATCACCCGGCCTGGTCCCTATATCCAGAGAGTGCCCCAGAGGAACTACGTGCCAGCCTCTCCATCACTGCTGTACGCCTGCCCAGGGTATCCTACAAACTGTGAGTACTAAGAGCAACCCTCGGTCTGTTAACTGACCCCCGTGACCTCACATTTGCTCACCCTAAGGGACTGGCGTACTGCACTAACAGGGTGTGAATTAACACCCAGGAGAAAAGGCAACTTTTATTGTTTATGGACTTTCCTTGTGTGTGAACAAACACCAAGCCACCTGCGTTTTGTCATACAGCTTATCTGCATTTTGTTATACACCAATGTGTGAATAAACACCGCTGTTTGATTCAAGAACTGTGTGCTTTGCCTCTATACTGCATCCGCTAGTCCTAACTACCAGAGCGAATCCCCACAATAGGAACATCCTAGATGCAGAAATAATTACATTAGAAACATATACAGCTGTGTTTTTGTGAACCCCATATCTCTGGTGTGTATATTATTATTGAATAAAATGTTAAAAATGATTATATAATATAAAAATAACATAAATTAAAATGTGTTTACCCAATGTACACTAATGCCTCATAATGCAGCCTCCAATTTTTATGGTGTAGTAATTTAGCTCATGTAGAGCTAAGGGCCTATGCTGTACGCCCCCAATTTCAGGCATAGGGATACAGTTACTTTCTTTTAGCTTTATATGGACTCCAATTGAGTAGAAAGCTACCATATGGCGATACACTATGATTACAACTTTGTACTATAGAAGTCCCACTGAGGTCCTGTTGCCTGCGGGAGCCCAAAGGCACCAGTAATGTAAACAGTGCATGGTAGGTGGAGGCTCAGGCACTACAAGTTACAGCTCTGGCCAAATGTATGGTGCCTTAAGATGTATTCACATGGGGTGATAACAGCTCTGTAGAGAGTCTTAAAGGAATTCATGTTGTGTAATTGAAATAAAAATCCATCCTCTTCATTAGCTAAAGCGTGTAGTAGAAAAAATGATGCAACCACCAAATACTATATAAGAAGTCACCAGAGACCTAGGCTCTGGGCATACATCCAAATCTCCAACTGTGCCCATAGTTATCAAACATTTTATAATACTGGTCTCCTCTTATGAGGCAGATAGATCTTTTGGGTCCCCTCAAGCTTCAAGGCTCAGGTGTGTCTGTTATCTCTCCACCCTATGAACTTACACCCTTGGATGTCACCTTGGCATTGACTTACTTTGTGACTTTTAATACTCTAATAATTTACAATAAAAGAGCCCATTGTTTTTTTTGTCCATGATGTGAAAGGAACATGAGTTATGGCTCCAAATTTCCACCAAATTAATGGAATCATAATACTGCCCCTATAGGAAACTATCACACTATAGAATACCTTGATTTGCCACTGTTTTCATACATTCATGCGACATATGCCATTTCTAGGCCCCATCATACCAGCAAAGGTGTGTAACCCTGTTCTGCCAGATTCAGCCACCTCTAAATGCAAAGTCTTATACGTCAGCATCATAGTGCATAGAATGCATTCTCCTCAGTGACGATATCGTGTGTGCCTATATGTGTCATACATGTGTAGCCAGGGTTACACACTGCCCACATCAAGCAATTATTCATGATTTATTGGCCCCAGCTGCTTGAATGAGGAGTCTAAAAACCATTTACGGACTGTCACTGTGTGTGAGCGGAGAGGAATAAGAAGAAAGAGGTGACAGGAAAAGATAATGACACTGGAGGCGATGTGATGGAGAGACCTAGTAGGAATATGGCAGAATGAGACTTTCCAGGGGCACCAACCTTGTTGTACAGGGCACAGATATGCAGAGCGGTGTTGCCTGAAGCGTTCTGAGCAGCAGGGTCAGCCCCATAAAAGAGTAGATGCTCTAAGTGTTGTGAGTGGCCATGCTGGCAGGCCTGGGTGAGAGAAAACACATCAACATTCATTATGATGAATCTAGAATTTAAGACACAGCTGTCATTGTAACACGATGATTAAAGAGGACCTGTCACCATAAAAATGCAATGCAATCTGAACCATGTTGTAGAACAGGAGAAGCCGAGCAGATTAATAAATAGCTTTGTGATAAAAGATTTAGTAAAACCTGTCATTTATACATTTATATATTTGCTTTTTCTTCCTCCTGTGAACAGCTATTGGTACAGGAGGAAGGAGTTATCAGTGATTGATAGCATTGTGTGTATAAGTGTGCATAAGAGATAGCCGTCAGCCTTCGGTAACACCTCCTTCCTGTACCGATAGCTGTTCACAGGAAGTGGGGAAAAAAGCTAATTTATAAATGTATGAATTACAAGTTTTACTGAATCTTTTCCCACAAAACTATATATCAATCTGCTCATCTTTTTTCTGCTCTATAACCTGGTGCTTTCAGACTGCATTGCATTTTGTGGTGACAGGTCCTCTTTAAGTTATACAGGGAGGAGCAGGGCAAATCTCCTAAATACTTTTCCGTATATACGGTTCTTGAGTCCTTAGATGGCTATAAATCATGGATACCCCACATTACAGCTCCTACAGGGGTTGATATCCAGCTTTACCAAATTTCTAAATGTAATGTGTGCAACATTGCTGCTAAACCGCCGCAAAACGGTGTCATTTTGTGAAAACCCAAGAAAAAAATGGAGATTGACAGTTGTCATGTAAACTCACCTTAAAACTGAAACTTTTTGGGGACATTTATTAAGACCAGCGTTTTCCACACTTGTCTTAAGCATGGGAAATGATAAATAAGCAGGGTCTAATGGTCTACCCACTTCTCACTTGACACGCGCCCCCTACTTTTCTCCCCACTTCAGAAAAGTGATGTGAGCAGGAAAAAGTCACAGACTTAACAGTAAAATGCCTTGCAACAAAATCTGGGACTTATGTACCCCACTATTGGGGAATATACAGTATATTTTAATAAATGCCCCACTTTCTCATTAGAAAAACCTAACAAGACCTTTATGAACTATAAAGGTGACCATATTGGTCGTCACCCTGCTTTCCCAGAAACAGATATTACTAGAAATTGCATAACATATGTAACAGTTTGATAGAGGATGATGACTGAAATACATATTCACTTGGCAACTTCTCTAAACTCAGAACTGCCCTTTTCCTCATAGTTTCCATCATAGCTGGTTGACAGCTAATATAGCTGCTGCAGGGTGCTAAGGGTTGCTGCACTCAACTATTTTAGTTTCCCACAAGAGGAGAACCTAACTGCTATAAACAATTGCAGACAATCAATGCCTCTAAATCAGCAGATAACTCTGGTATTGCTATTGTCAACCATCCTCCCACTTTGTTGCCTCTGGTGTAGCAATTAGAGATGAGCGAAGTTCTCAAAAATTTGGTTCGGCCGGTTCGCCGAATTTTCCAAAAAGATTTGATTCAATCCGAATTTATTCATGGAGAATCGTGTTAAAAAACAGCTATTTCCTGGCTTCAAAGAGCCTGTATAGTGGTCTAGAACACTGTGCCTTGCAGTAACACGCATATGGAGTCTGCTGTGGTAGTGAAACAATACTGTGAGTCAGTATGACACGCACATGACAGGCGTCGCTCTTAGAATCACTGCACACTTTACTTATTTTAGCAGTTACGGGGCCAAAACTGACCAAATAACTCAAGTGTGAAGCCTTACAGGTCGATGTTAGCGCCAGGTATAAAGAACCGTGCAGAGGCCCAAGATCCTACTGTAGCCTGAAAGAGCGCACTCCTTTTACACCATCGTCAGATGATTCCAAATAGATGTCTACAGAACCTGCTCTACTAAATGCTTATACAAGTAGAGCCCCCCTGACAGAGTGGAGAGGGTGTCATCAATAAGTTTGTGTTGACGTCACTGATTATTCTGCCCTTCCTCTGATCCGTCAGAACAATAACCCCCCAACAATAACCCCCCAAAAAACAGATCCTCTGTGTTGAGCATACGCCTTCACTCGATCAGCATTTGGTCAGTATTCCATCAGTATTGCTTCTGTGTTTTGTACCCACTCCTGCTTTTGGCTACCAAATCATAAGCCAATTCTGAGGGGACCATACAGGCCTTACAGCTGCTACACAGACAGGATCCGTTGTGCATCTCATTTTTCCTTCCTTCTGACAGATCAGAAGAAGGGTCAAATAAATGATTATGTCAACCAGGCCAAAAAGTCAAAATAGTGGCCAGGTCATGGATTGGGGTGGGTGGGAGAACAGCTTGAGTTGAGATAGCAGCAGCATGAGGAGACCACAGAGTGGCCCAGTGACATAGTGGGGAGGTGGCAGCAGCAGCAGCAGCATGAGGAGATCACAGAGTGGCCTATTTACATAGTGTTTAGGTGGCAGCAACATGAGGAAGCCACAGAATGGACCAGTGGCATAGCGTTGAGTTAGCAGCAGCATGAGAAGGCCACAGACTGGCAAGGTTACATAGTGTGGAGTTGGCAGCAGCAGCATGAGTGGGCCAGTCACATAGTGTTGATTTGGCAGCAGCATGAGGAGACCACAGAGTGGCAAGGTGACATAGTGTAGAGGTGGCAGCAGCATAAGGAGACCACAGAGTGGCCCATTTACATAGTGTTGAGGTGGCATCAGCATGAGGAAGCCACAGAGTGGCAAGGTGACATAGTGTGGAGGTGGCAGCAGCAGCATGAGGAGGCCACAGAGTGGCAAGGTGACATAGTGTGAAGGTGGCAGCAGCATGAGGAAGCCACAGAGTGGCAAGCTGACATAGTGTGGAGTTGGCAGCAGTATGAGTAGTCCAGTCACATAGTGTTGATTTAGAAGCAGCATGACCACAGAGTGGCCCATTTACATAGTGTTAAAGTGGCAGCAGCATGAGGAAGCCACAGAGTGGCAAGGTGACAGTGTGCAGGTGGCACCAGCAGCAAGAGGAGGCCACAGAGTAGCAAGGTGGCATAGTGTGGAAGAGACAGGAGCAGCAGCATGAGGAGGACACAGAGTGGAAAATTGACATAATGTGAAGGTGGCAGCAACATGAGGGGGCCACAGAGTGGAGGTGGAAGCAGCAGCATGAGGAGGCCACAGAGTGACCCAGTAATATAGTGTTGATTTAGCAACAACATGAGGACGCCACAGAGTGGCAAGGTGACATAGTGTGGAGGTGGCAGCAGCAGCAGCATGAGGAGGCCACAGACTGGCAAGGTGACATAGTGTGGAGGTGGCAGCAGCATGAGGAGGCCACAGAGTGACCCGGTGACAGAGTGGGAAGGTGGGTGGCAATACCAGTACCCGCTGACAATGGTGGGTGTAAGAAGGAGCACTTGGCATCAGATGTGTGGCATCAGGCGGGTGGGAACCTCAGAATAGTAGCTGAGGCAGGTAGCCAGAAGAAACCGGTCTCTTTTGTCAAGGTTTGGATGAGGCAGCATGGATGATCTAATCTGATGCATCAGGCATTGGTTGGTGGAAATCCTGGTTGATCCACATCTTATTCATCTTGACAAATGTCAGTCTCTCCACATTTTGGGTGGTCAGTCAAGTTCTCCTTGGGGTAACTATGGCAGGTGTCACGCATGAGCTGCCACTGGCTGACATCGAAGTTACACAGGGGAGTACTCCTGTCCACTTGAGTCATCAGGAAATCATTCATGGCCTTTTTCTGTTCATATAGTCAGTCCAACATATGGAGGGTGTAATTCCAATGGGTGGAAACGTCGCATATCAGCCTATGTTGGGGGACGCCGTTCTGCCGCTGCAGCTCAAGGAGGGTGTGCTTGGAGGTGTACGAGTGGCTGAAGTGCATGCAAAGTTTCCTAGCCATTTCTAGGATGTCTTGCAGATGGGTGGAAGACTTCAGGAACCGCTTGACAACTAGATTGAACACATGCACCATGCAGGGCGCATGGCTGAGCCCACCATGGTTCCGATTTTCAGTTGTCATGGAGAAAGCCGGGATTCGATTTATTGATGAAGGACACGGAGCAGTTCCTCCCCTGTGTGATTCTGTTCAGCCAGGCAAACGAGGTGTAGAACAGCGTGACACCACCGTGCCCTGCACATGTGGTATGCTGGAGAAGCATTGTGAATTGTCCCTGCAGTGGAGGCTGAGGATACGGTGGAAGATGAGGAGGCAGAGGCCGACATTGTCGCAGGACCAATGGCGTTAGAACGTAGAGGCAGAAGCGGCGTCACCTGGCCAAGTTGCTGGTTGGAAGGGGCTGGGCAGGAACCACATTTACCCAGTGGGCCGTAAAGGACATATATTGTCCTTGACTGTAATTACAGCTCCACACATCGGTGCTGCCATACACTTTGGCAGATACTTACAGACTCCAGGACTGGCCCACCTTCTGTTCTACATAAATAAATGACGGCTTGGGACTGTCTACCTCAGCTCGGCACAAGCCATCATTTCTCTGAAAGGTGCAGAGTTCACCACTTGGAAAAGGAAGGACTGCAGCACCAGCAACTTGGCCAGGAGCACATTCAGCTTCTGTACCGTTGGATGAGTGCACAGATACTGTTGTCTCTTGGCAATCGCTTTGGTGATCGATTGCTGATGAAATGACTGACGAGGAGTAGGAGCATCAGGACCGGTAGATGATGGGAAGGACAGACAGCTCACTTCGGCTCAGGTGGTGGAGCTTTGACTGCCAACATTGGCACCCTAGCCACTCTTTACCTCCTCCGGCAGCTTAACAAAAAACTGCCACACCGCGAGTAGGTGATTTTACCCCCAAAACTCCGCACTGACTGACTGCTACCGCCGCTACCTCCGTGAACCCTTGCACCACTACTTTCCGGGCAGGTAGACTCCTGCGAAGATGGGTGGTCTACCCCGGGCTTGTTTGGCTCCCAACCTCCCACTCCTGCCACCCCGCTGACTCCCGGCCACGCTATCGACTTGCTGTCTCTGCCGCTGCCTCACGTGCAAGCTGCCACCCTCTTCTCCCGATGATGATGAAGCCCCTTCGTCACCCGGCTCCCAAGTGCAATCAGCTACATCATCACCATCGAGTACTGTCTGCATGTCACTGATGTCCTCCTTAACTGTCTCTGGGTCAGAAGCATGACTGCTCCCAACACCAGCTCCCACACCACTCTCCTCATCACTACTTGCCTGCCTAGTGGAGGAAGCGGCGGATGTCTCCTCCATATCTTGGCTGGCCAGTAGCAGCCGACTGTCTTCTAGTAGTTCGTCCTCACTGTATAGTGGAGCTGAGCCCACAGCATACAATACTTCTCTGGCTGAGGGAACAGAAAAGGACGGAGGCAGGTTGAGGACAGGTGAGGGTACAGGGCAGCTTCCGGGCCATACCACCTAAGGGTTGTGTCTGATAAACCCACTGACTCTTGGTTGGGGGTGTCTGATGTCACTTGCGACGAACTCTAAGATCGAGTCAACCATTCAAGAACCGTTGGGTTGCTAGTCAAGACACAACCGCTAGCTGACACTGGGAGCTCAGGCCTCTCGCTGCGACTCCTGATGCCACGCCCCCTGCTGCAACCTGTGCCTGCACCAGAAACATTTAGGCTTCTGTCCCTCCCCTGTGCAGCACCTGTCACTTCTCTGTCTGACAAATTTTTAGATCAAATAAGCAAATAAAAATGAAATTAATACACCCCAAAAAAGGCTGTAATATTGTCACTTCACCACACAATGGCTAATATGCATTTCTGCCACTAATACACAACAAAAAAGGCTTTAGAACATATAACTGCACTGCTGAACAGCAAATAATACTTTTTTTGCCTCTAATACACGCCAAAAAGGCTGTCATTTTCTCACTTCACCACACAATGACAAATAATACTCTCTTTTGCCACTAATACAAGCCAAAAAAGCTTTAGAACATATAACTGCACTGCTTAATGGCCAAAAAAGCTTTAGAACATATAACTGCACCGCTGAACGGCAAATACTTTTTTTTGCCACTAATACAAGCCAAATAGGCTGTAATTTTCTCACTTCGCCAGATAACAGCTAATAAGCAATTTTTTCCTACTTATACACTCCAAAAAAAGCTTTAGAACATATAACTGCACTGCTGAATGGCAAATAATACTTTTTTGTTCCATTAATACACAACAAAAAAGGCTTTAGAACATATAACTGCACAGCTGAATGGCAAAAAAACTTTTTTTTGCCACTACTACACGACAAAAAAGACTTTAGAACATATAACTGCACCGCTGAACGGCAAGTAATAGTTTTTTTTTGCCACTAATACACGCCAAAAAGTGCTGTAATATTCTCACTTCACCACACAATGGCTAATAAGCCCTTTTTTCCCACTAATACACGCCCAAAATTGCTTTAGAATATATAACTGCACTGCTGAACGGCCAAAAAAGATTTAGAACATATAACTGCACCGCTGAACGGCAAATACTTTTTTTTGTCACTAATACACGCCAAAAAGAGCTGTAATTTTCTCACTTCACCACACAACAGCTAATAAGCCCTTTTTTACCACTAATACACACCAAAAAAGGCTTTAGAACATATAACTGCATCGCTGAACGGCAAATAAGCCCTTTTTCCCACTTATACACGCCAAAAAAAGCTTTAGAACATATAACTGCAACACACAAGGGCTAATAAGACATAGAAATATTTCCTAGTAATACACCCTGTTTATGGCTGTATCACAGAGCACTTGCACCGCAATAACAATTAGCTGGAATAACAGAGCTGTATAATGGCAATTTGGATCCGCAGTCAGTGCAGCAAGGTGTAATAGGATTTTTCCTATTAGCCAGGCTGTACACTCCCCTATTGGACCCTGTTCTGATTCAATACTGTGGAATAATTCCTCCCTATCCTTTCCCTACACTTCTAATAATGTTTCCCTGAACTTCTATTCAGCTAAATAAAAGGTTTCAAGTCTTTCCTAGCACTTTCCCTAGCGCCTGCTGACATCTCCCCCTGCACTAAGTACATTTAAAAATGGCTGAATTCAAGATGGCTGAGGCTGTTTATAGGGTTGTGACATCACAGGGCTGGCTGGCTGCTGATTGGCTGCATGCATGGCATTGTGCATGATCCCTCATTCCCAGAGTTCTTTGCTCCATGTCCTAACACGTGCAGCAGCCATTTTAGGAAAAAATGTGATTCGTTACCACGAAGCGTGAGGAAATTCGGATTCGGTGCGAATCAAATTTTTCCTGAAATTCGACTTTGTCAACTTTGATTCGCTCATCTCTAGTAGCAATTGTAAACCATCCTGCCTGTTTGTTGCCTTTCTTATAAGATTTGTGTTAATGATAACCTTTTTTTTTTTTTACCTGGTGAATTTCTTGCCAGCCATTTTCATCCACAGTGCCAATGTATGCTCTGTTGTAGAGCAGTAACTCACAGCACCTGGGATCTCCACCCACCATGGCCGTATGGTACAGAGGAGTAAGACCTCGACGATCTTTGTAATTTGGAGAACCACCGAGATCCAAAAGTGTCTATAAAGAAAAGTTAATAAAAGACAAGATTAAAAAGTAAAATATATTCATATTCACAACTTTTCATTAAAGCCTTTGCCAAATTTAAACCATAATTGATGTTTGGAATACCTCATTGTGGTACTACATATAAGAAAAACATCACTTTCCTCAATTCAGTTAATGGATGACATCGCTAAAATAATGACATAAAATGCCACCAATACAATTATTTAGTAAGCCAAAGAAACTGCACAGATTAGACACCATAAAGTGTTACTGAGATTACTCAAAAACACCTGTAAAAGCAATGCCTTCAAATGGACCCTCAGATATGTTGTTCAGATAAAAGATATCATTACTGGGGATCCATATACCATAAGGACATACATATCATAGAGGCAGCCCAGGGAGCTGTTATAGGACCCTTGGAATGGGGGCCCAGCACTTGTTCATCCCATTCCTTTGCAACTGGATGGCGAGAACCTGTGCACGACTGTACTATTAACAAACAAGGAAATGGGAAATTTCCCAAGGTTCGCAGAAACAGTGTCGGAGAAACCGACATGAACATCCTTGGTGGAAAAATGCAGCAATATAATGGTTTGGTGTTAACATTTTGCTATGAGGCACCTTCTCTTCTACTGTAAGTGCACCACTGATACCTACAGTTGGGTGTTTAAGTATGGGAATCATTGAAACACATGTTAAGCCCTTCTCCTCTGATGCCTTTGAAATATATCTGTCACTGCTTCCATTGCGCTGGGTCCCTACTAAACAATAAGGAACTATTGGAGTCTCCCAGCTCTCTGACTTTTACTTTGGTACCCATGTTGATCCATCTTTCCTGCCATCTATCTACCTAATCATGCATTGTGTCCACTCCACAGAAATTAAAGTTTTAATCTTCCCTCAGTTCTCTACTCATGAATTCAAAAGACCTCAGAAAATGTAAGATCATATCCTCTCAGACCTCCCCATTGATGCATATATTATCCATGATCTATATACATCTCCAAACTCTTAACATGTCTATTAGGAGACATATCATATTCTCATGCAGACTGATTTATCCAGAACCTTTTGTGACAGAGATTTTCCAAATGTTATGTCTCATAGCTGTTCCTATAAAATAGTTTCTTAGTGGTATCTGATCGTGGCCAGACTCAAAACTATAAAACCGCTTCAGACACATGTTGGAGATGCCTACAGATCCTGGGACTTAGGCCTCATGCACACGACCGGGCCGTTTTTTGCAGTCCGCAAACGGCTGATACACAAAAAACGGAAGCCGTCCACGTGCCTTCCGCAATTTGAACAGAACGGCCCATTGTAGAAATGCCTATTCTTGTCCACAAAATGGACAACAATAGGACATGTTCTATTTTTTTTTTTTGCGGGACCACGGAACGGAGCAACGGATGCGGACAGCACACGGAGTGCTGTCCGCATCTTTTGCGGCCCCATTGAAGTGAATGGGTCCGCATTTAAAAATGGCGGCTCGGATGCGGACCCAAACAACGGCCGTGTGTATGAAGTCTTACACGTATATGTAGTGGCCCTGTTCTTTAATTACTTCCAGAATCTCTTCTTTTACACAAAACCCCTGTAAGCTCTTGGGGGGGGGGGGGGGGGGGGGGGCCTCTCTCGACAATAATACTTCTCCTAAACATCTGTTTACCTTCTAAACCAAAGCTTACTCAAAAATGATTCAGAATTCTTTCTTCAGATGCCAAGCTTTTAATTCCACTTCATAAAACTAATTTACCCCACTATCTATTTCCCAACAGCTTCAAAAAGTAGACCAAATATTCCAAAAGGAGGATGCTTGGAATGGCTTGGGAGATGAGGGTCTGAAAGACTTGGATTGACATTAGAGCCACCACTGACTTTCCTTCTGTGCTCTTTGTGGGCTTCCCATTTTTTGTCATTCTCGCTCAATGTAGGTTAAAGTAAAAAACTTTGTAAAAAATCTTTGAACTGTGTTAGCCAGTGAACAGAGCATACAAAATAATGAGATTCCTTAGTAGTTCAAACCTTTTAATGGGCAGATGAAAAGATTATCACAAAATGGTAAGCCTACGAGACTACTCAGGTCTCTTCCATGCCTGATCTTTTCCGTTAGCCATTAAAGGCTATCAACTACTAAGAAACCTCTGTCAGTGTGGGCTGGGATATGTTTCTTCGTATTTGGTGAGAGGGGAGTAACAAAATAGTTGCTATATTTTAATAAACATAATTTTCTCTTCTTATAACTCCAATTATATATACAAAAATCTGTAGATGTACAGTAGAAGGATGCAATCAGCTGCAGACACACTACAACTCCTTATATCCCATGTCAATCTGTTCTGTGACGTATTAGAGTATTTGAAGTCAGTGATCTGAGCATTGAAATCACATGTGAATAATAATAAATATGCATAGCAGGTTAATTAGAATGGGGGATGACGTCTTATACATTGGCATATAAATATATGTTTATATGATAAATATGCAGTGATAACTAACGACATAAATTATTTATAGCTGCACAGGGCGGCTGGCGTCATATTACGTATTGATAGACAAAAACAAAGCAAAGCTGGAGAGACCAGAGCTCTATAGGAAGCAATGTATGCAGAATTACTAGCAGAGCCAGAACTTGAAGCCTCTGGGCCCTAATGTAAAACCTGTAACAAGGCCTGAAACCCACCTTGTGTCCTACAGTAGTGTCTTCTTATGTGGTAGAGGAATATTTGGGTCCTATCTGGCATTAGGGCCTGGTTGTGCTACCTCTGCAACCCCATAGCTACCTGATTACCAGGAATACTCTATGATGAGTTACAAATTATAACTTGGCAATTGTTCTCAAGGTTGCTAGGCCTCATGATTTACTTCAACAGACTATGCATGAATTGCAGCTCAGATGTAGCAGGGCTGAAGATGTCATTTTAACATTTTGGAGCTGCAGTGTGTGTTCATTTGCCTTTGTAATGAGATAAGTGGCATCTTCGTGAAGCCACCCAAGCACCCACATACTACAGCCTGCCAGAGGACACCAAAACCAGAGCCAGGTTGCTTCAATAACAGTGTTGGCCAGCAGGAGAGAAGCTTTAGTGGGTGCAGAGGTAGCCGTCGCACCCAGGCCCTGTAGTCTGATGGGCCCCTCTGCCACAAAAGAAGACATCAGTATGAGATGATAGATCGGGGCCCAAGTACTGATTTTAAATTGGGGCCCAGGAGCTCCAGAATGTCCCCATGGCATTGCCAGCCAGATTGGACCTATGTACCTGATGAAAGAGTCTCTTAAAAGCCAAAATAGGAGACAATGAAGTATAATTTCCCTACAATTAGTACCCTCGTTTGGACCTTCTCTAGCTCAGATAGCACCTTTCCCATTCTCCATCTCTTCTTAGTCAATCTTGGAGGGTTGGTGACTATGCCATAAAGAGTTAAACTGGAAAGTCTGCCTCCTTCATGCCTATGTAAAGCAACACACTGAGATATGACATTGAATTGTGCCAAATGACAAACTCCGCTCTGTGAATGTGACACACTAGGCCTGCTACATCTGTGTGCACTGAAAAAAATAAGAAAAAAATGACCATATTGTAAGGCATTTCTCTGCGGGCTTAGATAGGATTACAGCCCCTCGTAGATACGCGTGACACAGTGGGGTACCATAGCTTTGCTACTATTGACCTCAATTTGCTTCACTCTTATTTGCTTCTATGGAAACCAGTTATAGTTTAAGGGAGGGGGATACAAATCTACGCTATACTTTCTCTTGTGCTTTTGTCTGTTAATTGAAAAGCTTTATATATATATTATAACAATCTGCCAGAAAATAAGAGGTCTTCCTCTGACTTAAATGTTACCATGGAAGCAGGCCCCCTCCCCTCAAAAGCTATTAACCCTCGTGGTAATGTTCAGCAGAACTGGGCTGCAGTCCAGTATGTGGTGCCAAGAGGGGGTCATGTAAAGTTGTCCAAGAAATTCTGAAACGTGGACTGCGGAGGGGTCATATGTAATTGGGGGGGGGGGGGGGGGGAGGTTAGTGCCTAATTTAATACTGCATGTTTAACGCATAACCACCCTGGATCCCCAAAGGGAAGAAAAAGCCTGTGTAAAAGCTTGGGTGTCAGTAGGTGCTGGTATCTTATGTTTTTTTTGTTGTTGTTTTATTCTATTATTACTATACAGATGTTGCCAGCATTAAAGTCGTACCTGGTGCATTATGACACTAGCTTATTGTGCTGGTTTAGTTTAACTATCTAAAGCCTAAAGATGGTATCGAGTTACACTGTCTGGATGGCGCGCTAACCCACTGATTTTGGTGTTTGATACATCTTTTTATATATATTGCTATTCTTATATGTCTGATTGGCTTATGGCCCTCGAGTTGTTGTGGCCACATAGAGACTGCTACAGTACATACTGAGCCAGATGTACTAATTCAGCTAATCCAGCTGTGTGCTGCTGTGAAACTACAACTCCCAGCATGCAAACATGCTCTGCTGCTCTTCTAATGCCTATAAAAGTGAATGGAGTATTCTGGGAGTTGTAGTTTCAGAACATAGACATACACCAGATTTTATCATTTCGCTCTAAGATTTGGTTCTCTGTATCAGAAAAATTAAGCAATATCCCATGTTAAAAATACATTGAGGGACATTTATTAAAACTGGCATAACCATTCGCCAGTCTTGATCTCCCTGCACTATGAATAGGCAGATGTCTCTTAATAAATTAGGCACATCATTGAGTTTATGCCAACTTACAGGCTCATGCAGACTTATGCCACTTACTGGTAAAAGTTATAGGGAATCCCCACTAAACCCCATCCCCCTTTTCTCTGCACTTCGTAACCCTAACCCATCCAAGTTAAAGGGAACCTGTCACATTGAATGTGTGCAGAGGAGCTGAGCAGACGGTCCTATCAGTGATTGACAGCTCTCTCTATATACACAGTCATAGAGGGAAGGCTGTCAGTCACTGATAGGACCGTCTCCTTGACTTCAAAGCCCAGAATGAGCAGTAATATGAATGTATAAAATATAAGTTATAATAAATACTTTTCCACAAAACTATATATCAATCTGCTCAGCTCCTCCTGCTCTATAATATGTTGCTTGCAGTTTACATAGCATTTTACTGGTGACAGGTTCTCTTTAAAGTTTAGAGGATGCAGCACTAAATTAGCACTGCATCCCCTTAATTTCTCAGGATCAGTGGACAAGTGGCTGAGAAACTGATAAAATATCCAAGTAAAGTGCCATCACTTTTAAAGATGGGAAAACTCTCCCATAAGAACTTACCACCTACAGTATACACAGGCTAGTAAACAAGTATCTGGTTGGTGGAGGGCAAATGGCTAAGACCCCACTAATGGAGAGAGAACGGGGTCCCTGAGCACACAGAGCACATGGATTGAGGGTCACATATGTGCACTATTGCTCCATTCATCTCTATGAGATAGCTGGATATACAGTAGCTGAGTGCTACACTTAGCTTCCCTTCAGTAATTCTATAGAGTTAGGGCTCGTTCACGCGAACGTGTGAAGCCCATGCCGTGGACCACAAATTGCGGTCCGCAATGCACGGGCACCGTCCGTGCGGCAGGCGCATGGGGATCGCAGACCCATTCACTTGAATGGGTCCGTGATCCTTCCGTTCCGCAAAAAGATAGAGCAAGTTCCATCTTTTTGCGTTGCGGAAGCACGGAACCCCAGAAAGCACTCCGTAGTGCTTCCGTAGTGTTCCGTTCCGCACCTCTGGATTTGCAGACCCATTTGAATTAATGGGACCGCATCCGTGATGGGGATAACCACAGAACGGTGCCCGTGTACTCCGGATCAGCAAATGCGGTCCGCAATATGGCAATGGGCATCCCTTGAAGAGGAGCTGTCACCTCTCCTGACATGTCTGTTTTGGTAGCTACTTGCATTTCCCGTGTAATAATGATTCTGAAGCATCTATTCTTATGACTCTATGTTGTGCCATTCCTTTATTATTCCTGCTAGAAGTTATGAATCAAGGTCAAGATGTTTCCAGTTGAAGGTATGTCCCTACACTCTCTGACACTGGCAGCATTGATTGGATAGCGCCAGTCTATGCAGGGACACCTCCCAGCTGGTAACACCCATCTAGACCTTCTTTTGCAAACTGCTAGTAATTCATTCATAAATAAAGTCTAACAGGAATAATGAAGGAATGGCACAACATAGAACCATAAGAATAGATGTTCCAGAATTGTTATTACTTAGGAAGTACAAGTAGTGGCTAAAACAGATATGTCAGGAGAGGTTAGAGGTCCTCTTTAAATGGAGCATTGATGGATTCACTACCGGTGTCATTGTACTTCAAAGAGTAGCTCCATAAAATTAATCAGCACAGAATTGTCGAACCATTAATCTGCCCAGTCCACAAATTTGCCAGCTCATTTAATGTAGAGGGAGAATTGATTTGCCACTGATGCACATTTATTTGCCAATAATCAAATTTCAAACACGTCAAATGTATTCACCCTTTGCAGATAGATCACAAAATCAAGTGGTCAATTATGAAAACTGGAACGGGTTGAATAAATTTACTCATCTGTATTTTCATGGCCTGTGTGTGCCACGCCAGCAATGCTCCATAGATTTGATGTATGGACAACAAGCAGTTTTATATGATTGGTCTTTACTGATGCAGAAATCATACAGAGAGGCAGAGAAATAGATGGAACGCATTAAAGTCTAATCATTACTCCTAATATCCAGTCTGCCAGTGACCCCCTATATCAATCATTAGGACGTGGTGGGTTACTCTGGATATATCTATGAGAGATGCATGTTCCTTGCCCTTCTCTCCGCATCTCAGAGCCCATTTGTCTAGGACGTGATATATAAACTTGCCTCTTCATTTCTGAAAACATATCCACTTGAAAAAATTAAAAACAACTCCAGTTTTTTTTTTTTATTGCAATTTTTTCTTTTTTCTTAACCCATTCGGCCGTGCTGGGGCATTAAAGGGAACCTGTCATCAACGTTATGCTGACCTCACTGGGACTCTTTTCCAGGCCGAGTCTGCAATGATTGTGCTGTTGGTTCTCAACAACCACTTACTCTTAACTAGAGTTGAGCGAACACCTGGATGTTCGGGTTCGAGAAGTTCGGCCGAACATCCCGGAAATGTTCGGGTTCGGGATCCGAACCCGATCCGAACTTCGTCCCGAACCCGAACCCCATTGAAGTCAATGGGGACCCGAACTTTTCGGCACTAAAAAGGCTGTAAAACAGCCCAGGAAAGAGCTAGAGGGCTGCAAAAGGCAGCAACATGTAGGTAAATCCCCTGCAAACAAATGTGGATAGGGAAATGAATTAAAATAAAAATTAAATAAATAAAAATTAACCAAAATCAATTGGAGAGAGGTTCCATAGCAGAGAATCTGGCTTCCCGTCACCCACCACTGGAACAGTCCATTCTCAGATATTTAGGCCCCGGCACCCAGGCAGAGGAGAGAGGTCCCGTAACAGAGAATCTGTCTTCATGTCAGCAGAGAATTAGTCTGCATGTCATAGCAGAGAATGAGGCTTCACGTCAGCCACCACTGCAACAGTCCATTGGCATATATTTAGGCCCAGCACCCAGGCAGAGGAGGGAGGTCCCGTAACAGAGAATCTGTCTTCATGTCAGCAGAGAATTAGTCTGCATGTCATAGCAGAGAATGAGGCTTCACGTCAGCCACCACTGCAACAGTCCATTGGCATATATTTAGGCCCAGCACACACACAGGCAGAGGAGAGAGGTCCCGTAACAGAGAATCTGGCTTCATGTCAGCAGAGAATCAGTCTGCATGTCATAGCAGAGAATGAGGCTTCACGTCAGCCACCACTGCAACAGTCCATTGGCATATATTTAGGCCCAGCACACACACAGGCAGAGGAGAGAGGTCCCGTAACAGAGAATCTGGCTTCATGTCAGCAGAGAATCAGTCTGCATGTCATAGCAGAGAATGAGGCTTCACGTCAGCCACCACTGCAACAGTCCATTGGCATATATTTAGGCCCAGCACACACACAGGCAGAGGAGAGAGGTCCCGTAACAGAGAATCTGTCTTCATGTCAGCAGAGAATTAGTCTGCATGTCATAGCAGAGAATGAGGCTTCACGTCAGCCACCACTGCAACAGTCCATTGGCATATATTTAGGCCCAGCACACACACAGGCAGAGGAGAGAGGTCCCGTAACAGAGAATCTGTCTTCATGTCAGCAGAGAATCAGTCTGCATGTCATAGCAGAGAATGAGGCTTCACGTCAGCCACCACTGCAACAGTCCATTGGCATATATTTAGGCCCAGCACCCAGGCAGAGGAGGGAAGTCCCGTAACAGAGAATCTGTCTTCATGTCAGCAGAGAATTAGTCTGCATGTCATAGCAGAGAATGAGGCTTCACGTCAGCCACCACTGCAACAGTCCATTGGCATATATTTAGGCCCAGCACCCAGGCAGAGGAGGGAGGTCCCGTAACAGAGAATCTGTCTTCATGTCAGCAGAGAATTAGTCTGCATGTCATAGCAGAGAATGAGGCTTCACGTCACCCACCACTGCAACAGTCCATTGGCATATATTTAGGCCTAGCACACAGGCAGAGCAGAGAGGTCCCGTAACAGACGATCTGGCTTCATGTCAGCAGAGAATCAGTCTGCATGTCATAGCAGAGAATGAGGCTTCACGTCACCCACCACTGCAACAGTCCATTGGCATATATTTAGGCCTAGCACACAGGCAGAGGAGAGAGGTCCCGTAACAGACAATCTGGCTTCATGTCAGCAGAGAATCAGTCTGCATGTCATAGCAGAGAATGAGGCTTCACGTCACCCACCACTGCAACAGTCCATTGGCATATATTTAGGCCTAGCACACAGGCAGAGCAGAGAGGTCCCGTAACAGACAATCTGGCTTCATGTCAGCAGAGAATCAGTCTGCATGTCATAGCAGAGAATCAGGCTTCACGTCAGCCACCACTGCAACAGTCCATTGTCATAAATTTAGGCCCAGCACCCAGGCAGAGGAGAGAGGTCCCGTAACAGACAATCTGGCTTCATGTCAGCAGAGAATTAGTCTGCATGTCATAGCAGAGAATGAGGCTTCACGTCAGCCACCACTGCAACAGTCCATTGGCATATATTTAGGCCTAGCACACAGGCAGAGGAGAGAGGTCCCGTAACAGACAATCTGGCTTCATGTCAGCAGAGAATCAGTCTGCATGTCATAGCAGAGAATGAGGCTTCACGTCACCCACCACTGCAACAGTCCATTGGCATATATTTAGGCCCAGCACCCAGGCAGAGGAGGGAGGTCCCGTAACAGAGAATCTGTCTTCATGTCAGCAGAGAATTAGTCTGCATGTCATAGCAGAGAATGAGGCTTCACGTCAGCCACCACTGCAACAGTCCATTGGCATATATTTAGGCCTAGCACACAGGCAGAGCAGAGAGGTCCCGTAACAGACGATCTGGCTTCATGTCAGCAGAGAATCAGTCTGCATGTCATAGCAGAGAATGAGGCTTCACGTCAGCCACCACTGCAACAGTCCATTGGCATATATTTAGGCCTAGCACACAGGCAGAGGAGAGAGGTCCCGTAACAGACAATCTGGCTTCATGTCAGCAGAGAATCAGTCTGCATGTCATAGCAGAGAATGAGGCTTCACGTCACCCACCACTGCAACAGTCCATTGGCATATATTTAGGCCTAGCACACAGGCAGAGCAGAGAGGTCCCGTAACAGACAATCTGGCTTCATGACAGCAGAGAATCAGTCTGCATGTCATAGCAGAGAATGAGGCTTCACGTCACCCACCACTGCAACAGTCCATTGGCATATATTTAGGCCTAGCACACAGGCAGAGCAGAGAGGTCCCGTAACAGACGATCTGGCTTCATGTCAGCAGAGAATCAGTCTGCATGTCATAGCAGAGAATGAGGCTTCACGTCACCCACCACTGCAACAGTCCATTGGCATATATTTAGGCCTAGCACACAGGCAGAGCAGAGAGGTCCCGTAACAGACAATCTGGCTTCATGTCAGCAGAGAATCAGTCTGCATGTCATAGCAGAGAATCAGGCTTCACGTCAGCCACCACTGCAACAGTCCATTGTCATAAATTTAGGCCCAGCACCCAGGCAGAGGAGAGAGGTCCCGTAACAGACAATCTGGCTTCATGTCAGCAGAGAATTAGTCTGCATGTCATAGCAGAGAATCAGGCTTCATGTCAGCCACCACTGCAACAGTCCATTGGCATATATTTAGGCCTAGCACACAGGCAGAGGAGAGGTTCATTCAACTTTGGGTAGCCTCGCAATATAATGGTAAAATGAAAATAAAAATAGGATTGAATGAGGAAGTGCCCTGGAGTCCAATAATATATGGTTATGGGGAGGTAGTTAATGTCTAATCTGGACAAGGGACGGACAGGTCCTGTGGGATCCATGCCTGGTTCATTTTTATGAACGTCAGCTTGTCCACATTGGCTGTAGACAGGCGGCTGCGTTTGTCTGTAATGACGCCCCCTGCCGTGCTGAATACACGTTCAGACAAAACGCTGGCTGCCGGGCAGGCCAGCACCTCCAAGGCATAAAAGGCTAGCTCTGGCCACGTGGACAATTTAGAGACCCAGAAGTTGAATGGGGCCGAACCATCAGTCAGTACGTGGAGGGGTGTGCACACGTACTGTTCCACCATGTTAGTGAAATGTTGCCTCCTGCTAACACGTTGCGTATCAGGTGGTGGTGCAGTTAGCTGTGGCGTGTTGACAAAAGTTTTCCACATCTCTGCCATGCTAACCCTGCCCTCAGAGGAGCTGGCCGTGACACAGCTGCCTTGGCGACCTCTTGCTCCTCCTCTGCCTTGGCCTTGGGCTTCCACTTGTTCCCCTGTGACATTTGGGAATGCTCTCAGTAGCGCGTCTACCAACGTGCGCTTGTACTCGCGCATCTTCCTATCACGCTCCAGTGCAGGAAGTAAGGTGGGCACATTGTCTTTGTAGCGTGGATCCAGCAGGGTGGCAACCCAGTAGTCCGCACAGGTTAAAATGTGGGCAACTCTGCTGTCGTTGCGCAGGCACTGCAGCATGTAGTCGCTCATGTGTGCCAGGCTGCCCAGGGGTAAGGACAAGCTGTCCTCTGTGGGAGGCGTATCGTCATCGTCCTGCCTTTCCCCCCAGCCACGCACCAGTGATGGACCCGAGCTGCGTTGGGTGCCACCCCGCTGTGACCATGCTTCATCCTCATCCTCCTCCACCTCCTCCTCATCCTCGTCCTCCTCATCCTCCAGTAGTGGGCCCTGGCTGGCCACATTTGTACCTGGCCTCTGCTGTTGCCAAAAACCTCCCTCTGAGTCACTTCGAAGAGACTGGCCTGAAAGTGCTAAAAATGACCCCTCTTCCTCCTCCTCCTCCTCCTCCTGGGCCACCTCCTCTTCCATCATCGCCCTAAGTGTTTTCTCAAGGAGACATAGAAGTGGTATTGTAACGCTGATAACGGTGTCATCGCCACTGGCCATGTTGGTGGAGTACTCGAAACAGCGCAACAGGGCACACAGGTCTCGCATGGAGGCCCAGTCATTGGTGGTGAAGTGGTGCTGTTCTGTAGTGCGACTGACCCGTGCGTGCTGCAGCTGAAACTCCACTATGGCCTGCTGCTGCTCGCACAGTCTGTCCAGCATGTGCAAGGTGGAGTTCCACCTGGTGGGCACGTCGCATATGAGGCGGTGAGCGGGAAGGCCGAAGTTACGCTGTAGCGCAGACAGGCGAGCAGCAGCAGGATGTGAACGCCGGAAGCGCGAACAGACGGCCCGCACTTTATGCAGCAGCTCTGACATGTCGGGGTAGTTGTGAATGAACTTCTGCACCACCAAATTCAGCACATGCGCCAAGCAAGGGATGTGCGTCAAATTGGCTAGTCCCAGAGCTGCAACGAGATTTCGCCCATTATCACACACCACCAGGCCGGGCTTGAGGCTCACCGGCAGCAACCACTCGTCGGTCTGTTGTTCAATACCCCGCCACAACTCCTGTGCGGTGTGGGGCCTGTCCCCCAAACATATGAGTTTCAGAATGGCCTGCTGACGTTTACCCCGGGCTGTGCTGAAGTTGGTGGTGAAGGTGTGTGGCTGACTGGATGAGCAGGTGGAAGAAGAGGAGGAGGAAGCCGAGAAGGAGAAGGTGGCAACAGGAGGCAAAGAATGTTGCCCTGCGATCCTTGGCGGCGGAAGGACGTGTGCCAAACAGCTCTCCGCCTGGGGCCCAGCTGCCACTACATTTACCCAGTGTGCAGTTAGGGAGATATAGCGTCCCTGGCCGTGCTTACTGGTCCACGTATCTGTGGTTAGGTGGACCTTGCTACAGATGGCGTTGCGCAGTGCACACTTGATTTTATCGGATACTTGGTTGTGCAGGGAAGGCACGGCTCTCTTGGAGAAGTAGTGCCGGCTGGGAACAACATACTGTGGGACAGCAAGCGACATGAGCTGTTTGAAGCTGTCTGTGTCCACCAGCCTAAATGACAGCATTTCATAGGCCAGTAGTTTAGAAATGCTGGCATTCAGGGCCAGGGATCGAGGGTGGCTAGGTGGGAATTTACGCTTTCTATCAAATGTTTGTGAGATGGAGAGCTGAACGCTGGCGTGTGACATGGTTGAGACGCTTGGTGACGGAGGTGGTGGTGGTGGTGTTGGTGGTACATCCCCTGTTTGCTGGGCGGCAGGTGCCAACGTTCCTCCAGAGGCGGAGGAAGAGGCCGAGGCGGCAGCAGCAGAATAGGCCGAGGCGGCAGCAGCAGAAGAGGTAGCAGGGGGAGCCTGAGTGACTTCCTTGGTTTTAAGGTGTTTACTCCACTGCAGTTCATGCTTTGCATGCAGGTGCCTGGTCATGCAGGTTGTGCTCAGGTTCAGAACGTTAATGCCTCGCTTCAGGCTCTGATGGCACAGCGTGCAAACCACTCGGGTCTTGTCGTCAGCACATTGTTTGAAGAAGTGCCATGCCAGGGAACTCCTTGAAGCTGCCTTTGGGGTGCTCGGTCCCAGATGGCGGCGGTCAGTAGCAGGCGGAGTCTCTTGGCGGCGGGTGTTCTGCTTTTGCCCACTGCTCCCTCTTTTGCTACGCTGTTGGCTCGGTCTCACCACTGCCTCTTCCTCCGAACTGTGAAAGTCAGTGGCACGACCTTCATTCCATGTGGGGTCTAGGACCTCATCGTCCCCTGCATCGTCTTCCACCCAGTCTTGATCCCTGACCTCCTGTTCAGTCTGCACACTGCAGAAAGACGCAGCAGTTGGCACCTGTGTTTCGTCATCATCAGAGACATGCTGAGGTGGTATTCCCATGTCCTCATCATCAGGAAACATAAGTGGTTGTGCGTCAGTGCATTCTATGTCTTTCACCGCTGGGGAAGGGCTAGGTGGATGCCCTTGGGAAACCCTGCCAGCGGAGTCTTCAAACAGCATAAGAGACTGCTGCATAACTTGAGGCTGAGACAGTTTCCCTGGTATGCATGGGGGTGATGTGACAGACTGATGGGGTTGGTTTTCAGGCGCCATCTGTGCGCTTTCTGCAGAAGACTGGGTGGGAGATAATGTGAACGTGCTGGATCCACTGTCGGCCACCCAATTGACTAATGCCTGTACCTGCTCAGGCCTTACCATCCTTAGAACGGCATTGGGCCCCACCATATATCGCTGTAAATTCTGGCGGCTACTGGGACCTGAGGTAGTTGGTACACTAGGACGTGTGGATGTGGCAGAACGGCCACGTCCTCTCCCAGCACCAGAGGGTCCACTAACACCACCACGCGTCCCTTACTAGATGTTTTTCTCATTGTTATGGTTCACCACAACAACAAATATATTATTTGGCCCAATGTATTGTATTCAAATTCAGCGGGATATAAATTTGAGGCCTAGTATTTAGGCGCTGGGTGACTGGTATGGATTTAGTGACAGAATTAGACTTGGAAATGCACAGAAGCGTGTGTGTGTGAAGTTATTCTGAATGACCCAATGTGCACCTTGAATATTATATACCCTTTTAGGGATAGATTTCAAATAGCTCTGATATAGCAGAAACCACTAAATTATGAAATTGCTAAATTGGGAATTGTATTTCAACCCAGAACAAAAAATGTGCTTTGACGGACACTAAATAACTTTCCCAGCCACAACAGGACAGCGTTAACGAGAGATTTAGCAGGATATAAATTTGAGGCCTAGTATTTAGGCGCTGGGTGACCGGTATGGATTTAGTGACAGAATTAGACTTGGAAATGCACAGAAGCGTGTGTGTGTGAAGTTATTCTGAATGACCCAATGTGCACCTTGAATATTATATACCCTTTTAGGGATAGATTTCAAATAGCTCTGATATAGCAGAAACCACTAAATTATGAAATTGCTAAATTGGGAATTGTATTTCAACCCAGAACAAAAAATGTGCTTTGACGGACACTAAATAACTTTCCCAGCCACAACAGGACAGCGTTAACGAGAGATTTAGCAGGATATAAATTTGAGGCCTAGTATTTAGGCGCTGGGTGACAGGTATGGGTTTAGTGACAGAATTAGACTTAGAAATACACAGTAGCGGGTGTGTGTGAAGTTATTCTGAATGACCCAATGTGCACCTTGAATATTATATACCCTTTTAGGGATAGATTTCAAATAGCTCTGATATAGCAGAAACCACTAAATTATGAAATTGCTAAATTGGGAATTGTATTTCAACCCAGAACAAAAAATGTGCTTTGACGGACACTAAATAACTTTCCCAGCCACAACAGGACAGCGTTAACGAGAGATTTAGCAGGATATAAATTTGAGGCCTAGTATTTAGGCGCTGGGTGACAGGTATGGGTTTAGTGACAGAATTAGACTTAGAAATACACAGTAGCGGGTGTGTGTGAAGTTATTCTGAATGACCCAATGTGCACCTTGAATATTATATACCCTTTTAGGGATAGATTTCAAATAGCTCTGATATAGCAGAAACCACTAAATTATGAAATTGCTAAATTGGGAATTGTATTTCAACCCAGAACAAAAAATGTGCTTTGACGGACACTAAATAACTTTCCCAGCCACAACAGGACAGCGTTAACGAGAGATTTAGCAGGATATAAATTTGAGGCCTAGTATTTAGGCGCTGGGTGACAGGTATGGGTTTAGTGACAGAATTAGACTTGGAAATACACAGTAGCGGGTGTGTGTGAAGTTATTCTGAATGACCCAATGTGCACCTTGAATATTATATACCCTTTTAGGGATAGATTTCAAATAGCTCTGATATAGCAGAAACCACTAAATTATGAAATTGCTAAATTGGGAATTGTATTTCAACCCAGAACAAGAAATGTGCTTGAACGGACACTAAATAACTCGCCCAGCTACAGCACTAAGGACAGATTTAGCTGGATATAAATTTGAGGCCTAGTATTTAGGCGCTGGGTGACAGGTATGGGTTTAGTGACAGAATTAGACTTGGAAATGCACAGTAGCGGGTGTGTGAAGTTATTCTGAATGTCCCTATGTGCACCTTCAATATGATCTACCCTTTTAGGGATAGATTTCAAATAGCTCTGATATAGCAGAAACCACTAAATTATGAAATTGCTAAATTGGGAATTGTATTTCAACCCAGAACAAGAAATGTGCTTGAACGGACACTAAATAACTCGCCCAGCTACAGCACTAAGGACAGATTTAGCTGGATATAAATTTGAGGCCTAGTATTTAGGCGCTGGGTGACAGGTATGGGTTTAGTGACAGAATTAGACTTGGAAATACACAGTAGCGGGTGTGTGTGAAGTTATTCTGAATGACCCAATGTGCACCTTGAATATTATATACCCTTTTAGGGATAGATTTCAAATAGCTCTGATATAGCAGAAACCACTAAATTATGAAATTGCTAAATTGGGAATTGTATTTCAACCCAGAACAAGAAATGTGCTTGAACGGACACTAAATAACTCGCCCAGCTACAGCACTAAGGACAGATTTAGCTGGATATAAATTTGAGGCCTAGTATTTAGGCGCTGGGTGACAGGTATGGGTTTAGTGACAGAATTAGACTTGGAAATGCACAGTAGCGGGTGTGTGAAGTTATTCTGAATGTCCCTATGTGCACCTTCAATATGATCTACCCTTTTAGGGATAGATTTCAAATAGCTCTGATATAGCAGAAACCACTAAATTATGAAATTGCTAAATTGGGAATTGTATTTCAACCCAGAACAAGAAATGTGCTTGAACGGACACTAAATAACTCGCCCAGCTACAGCACTAAGGACAGATTTAGCTGGATATGAATTTGAGGCCTAGTATTTAGGCGCTGGGTGACAGGTATGGGTTTAGTGACAGAATTAGACTTGGAAATACACAGTAGCGGGTGTGTGTGAAGTTATTCTGAATGACCCAATGTGCACCTTGAATATTATATACCCTTTTAGGGATAGATTTCAAATAGCTCTGATATAGCAGAAACCACTAAATTATGAAATTGCTAAATTGGGAATTGTATTTCAACCCAGAACAAGAAATGTGCTTGAACGGACACTAAATAACTCGCCCAGCTACAGCACTAAGGACAGATTTAGCTGGATATAAATTTGAGGCCTAGTATTTAGGCGCTGGGTGACAGGTATGGGTTTAGTGACAGAATTAGACTTGGAAATGCACAGTAGCGGGTGTGTGAAGTTATTCTGAATGTCCCTATGTGCACCTTCAATATGATCTACCCTTTTAGGGATAGATTTCAAATAGCTCTGATATAGCAGAAACCACTAAATTATGAAATTGCTAAATTGGGAATTGTATTTCAACCCAGAACAAGAAATGTGCTTGAACGGACACTAAATAACTCGCCCAGCTACAGCACTAACGACAGATTTAGCTGGATATGAATTTGAGGCCTAGTATTTAGGCGCTGGGTGACAGGTATGGGTTTAGTGACAGAATTAGACTTGGAAATACACAGTAGCGGGTGTGTGTGAAGTTATTCTGAATGACCCAATGTGCACCTTGAATATTATATACCCTTTTAGGGATAGATTTCAAATAGCTCTGATATAGCAGAAACCACTAAATTATGAAATTGCTAAATTGGGAATTGTATTTCAACCCAGAACAAGAAATGTGCTTGAACGGACACTAAATAACTCGCCCAGCTACAGCACTAAGGACAGATTTAGCTGGATATAAATTTGAGGCCTAGTATTTAGGCGCTGGGTGACAGGTATGGGTTTAGTGACAGAATTAGACTTGGAAATGCACAGTAGCGGGTGTGTGAAGTTATTCTGAATGTCCCTATGTGCACCTTCAATATGATCTACCCTTTTAGGGATAGATTTCAAATAGCTCTGATATAGCAGAAACCACTAAATTATGAAATTGCTAAATTGGGAATTGTATTTCAACCCAGAACAAGAAATGTGCTTGAACGGACACTAAATAACTCGCCCAGCTACAGCACTAACGACAGATTTAGCTGGATATGAATTTGAGGCCTAGTATTTAGGCGCTGGGTGACAGGTATGGGTTTAGTGACAGAATTAGACTTGGAAATGCACAGTAGCGGGTGTGTGAAGTTATTCTGAATGACCCTATGTGCACCTTGAATATTATATACCCTTTTAGGGATAGATTTCAAATAGCTCTGATACAGCAGAAACCACTAAATTTTTAAATTGCTAAATTGGGAATTGTATTTCAACCCAGAACAAAAAATGTGCTTTGACGGACACTAAATAACTTTCCCAGCCACAACAGGACACCGGTAACGAGAGATTTAGCGGGATATAAATTTGAGGCCTAGTATTTAGGCGCTGGGTGACCGGTATGGATTTAGTGACAGAATTAGACTGGGATATGGCCAAAAAATAACCACACTATTGCTGGTTAAATGCACTTGGTGATGGGCGCAGCTTGCCCCTGATGTAGTATATGGCCAAAAAATGAACAGACTATTGCTGGTTAAATGCACTTGGTGTCACAGCTTGACCAACCACACTACTGAGGGTTAAATGCACTTGGTGACGGGCGCAGCTTGCCCCTGATGTAGTATATGGCCAAAAAATGAACAGACTATTGCTGGTTAAATGCACTTGGTGACGGGCGCAGCTTGCCCCTGATTTAGTATATGGCCAAAAAATGAACAGACTATTGCTGGTTAAATGCACTTGGTGTGATAGCTTGACCAACCACACTACTGAGGGTTAAATGCACTTGGTGACGGGCGCAGCTTGCCCCTGATGTAGTATATGGCCAAAAAATAAACAGACTATTGCTGGTTAAATGCACTTGGTGTGACAGCTTCACCCTGATGTAGGCTTTAGCCAAAAAACAAACGCACCATTGAGGGTTAAATGCACTTGGTGACAGGCGCAGCTTGCCCCTGATGTAGTATATGGCCAAAAAATAAACAGACTATTGCTGGTTAAATGCACTTGGTGTGACAGCTTCACCCTGATGTAGGCTTTAGCCAAAAAACAACCACACCATTGAGGGTTAAATGCACTTGGTCGCAGCTTGTGCTGGCGCACCACAAGACACAAAATGGCCGCCGATCACCCCAGAAAAATGTGACTGACAAACGGTCTGGGCAGCCTAAAAACAGTGAGCAATTGAGGATCAGCAGCTCAATGATCCACAGCTGCAGATCGATCAGTTAATCAAGTCCTTTGGAGGAGTTAATCTGCCTAATCTCGCCCTACTGTCGCAGCCGCAACCTCTCCCTACGCTAATCAGAGCAGAGTGACGGGCGGCGCTATGTGACTCCAGCTTAAATAGAGGCTGGGTCACATGGTGCTCTGGCCAATCACAGCCATGCCAATAGTAGGCATGGCTGTGATAGCCTCTTGGGGCAAGTAGTATGACGCTTGTTGATTGGCTGCTTTGCAGCCTTTCAAAAAGCGCCAAGAAAGCGTCACAAAAGCGCGAAGAAAGCGACGAACACCGAACCCGAACCCGGACTTTTACGAAAATGTCCGGGTTCGGGTCCGTGTCACGGACACCCCAAAATTCGGTACGAACCCGAACTATACAGTTCGAGTTCGCTCATCCCTACTCTTAACCTATAAATGACAGACCGCTGAAATCAACTCACCTGTCTCTACTTTATTCTGCCGTTAGTGTGGGTAGCATAACATTGATGACAGGTTCATTTTAAATCTAGCATTTTGGGATTTGCTTGAATACAGTAAATACAGCTTTAACGAACTGTACATAGTCTACACAAAATACAATACATGTTGTGGTAAATAAAGAGAGCCTTATTATAAAATGTATCCTTCCCTTGATGTGCTACTTGGGTGGCCTCCCAGTCCACTGCACACCCTCAAAGAGGACCTTTCATGTTTTACTTATAGGAGCTAAATACAGTACATGTACTTGCGGGGTACCCCCCGCTGATGCTGCCACCCAGCTTTCCTTCAGGCGGGCGCAGCAGGGCATAGGGGCAATGTTTTAAAAAGAAACTGGGTGACAGGTATTTAGTAGTGTTGAGCGCGAATATTAGAATTACGAATATTTATCGCGAATATCGTAACTTAGAGAATTTGTGAATATTTCGAATATGGTGCTATATATTCGTTTTTCGAATATTCGTCATTTTTTTCTTTACTCAAAAGATCGGCAAGGTAATGATCGCGTAATATGCGAATATTACGCGATCAATACAGGCGTGGGTCAAAAACGAATATATAGCACTATAGAATATAGTGCTATATATTAGTTTTTTTGAATATTCATCATTTTTTTCCATCTGAAGTTCTGATTCCTCCCTGCTTAAGTTGCTTATCAAGCAACTTAAGCAGGGAGGAATCATGACTTCAGATGGGATAAAAAAATTATAAATATTCTAAAAAATGAATATATAACACTATATCGAATATAGTGCTATATATTTGTTTTTTAGAATATTCGTCATTGACAAGCAACTTAAGCAGGGAGGAAACATGACTTCAGATGGAAAAAAATTACGAATAATTAAAAAAACTAATATATAGCACTATATTGAATATAGTGCTATATATTAGTTTTTTTAGAATATTCATCATTGACAAGCAACTTAAGCAGGGAGGAATTATAACTTCAAATGGAAAAAAATGACGAATATTCTAAAAAACAAATATATAGCATTATATTCTATAGTGCTATATATTCGTTTTTGACTCACGTCTGTTTTGATCGCGTAGTATTCGCATATTACGCGATCGTTACTTTACCGATTTTTGCAAGTAATTTTTTAAAATATAATGAATATTCGAATTCGCGAATATTCGCGAATATTCTACAAAATATTCGCGAAATATCGCAAATTCGAATATAACCCCTGCCGCTCATCACTAGTATTTAGCTCCTATAAGTAAAACACATGAAAGGTCCTCTTTAAGGTGCTCATATATATTAGATGAAAGCTGCTAGAAGCTACCAATTTCAGTAGGAATGGTCGACTACTTAAAGAGTAACTAAACTTTTATTGAACGTTTAAAAGAAATGTTTTAAATTTTCTTACTTTATTAATTGATTTTGCTGTTTTACTAAAGAAATAAGCACCCGATAGTCCTGGGTGCCTTTGTGATTCAGTATTCTGTCATAACTGCCTTGTTAGCGGTGCGCGGATTCCACTGAACTGCAGAAAAGGGGGGTGTAAAGGACAATGTGCCCCCTCAGCTTGACTGAATGCTGGCATAGCACATCAGTACCCTATGCCGGGATTAGCTAAGCAGAGCGGACTCCTGCCTGTGCCCTCTCCATTCAGCTAAAATCTTCCTCTGAAAAATAGAGATGGCCTTGCGGTTCGCCTGGTAGTCGTTTCGCCGCAAAGTTTGCTCGATAGCGATTCGCCAAACATGCGAACATATGCCGATGTTCACATGCGCTATATTGTTTTGCATGGCTGGCCATTTACCCCTGAAGAAGCCAGAATACTGGCGAAACAGGGAGCAGTTTTAGTTTTTAAATGCTGTGCACCACTCCACTGCTAACTAGCAAAAAGTAGTCCGGCTGGCCAACATTGCTATGTTTGGTTCAACAATTAGTTAGACACGGTATCTACTACTGTGTGCTATGTCCGCTTGCAGTGCTAACTGCCACTAACACATTTGTCAGTCTAAGAGTACATGAGACGTTTAATGCATTAATTTCATAGTGGGTTGATACATCAATTCTCCCGCTACATCACATGGTTGGTTTGACAACCCCACTCAGCTAGCAATAACACTGCAAACAGTATTACGGCAGTATCCTGCCTCTATAGTGATAAGGGTGAGAGTGCACATCTCTTCGCCCCTTGTAAGTGACCAACAAATACCTCCATCAGTGGAGTGGCGACTGTGTTTTTAATACCCCTTTATTTTTTGTTTAAGAATAATTAAAAAGTGCACTACGCACACACTTAGTGTCTAGTTTTTAATATATATCATAATAAAAGGGAAGTATTAATTTTCACCTGGGTCAAGATAGTTTATATTGCCTGTGTAGGCATTTGTAAATAAACTAGTGAAATAACCTTACCCAGGTTAGGTCCTAAATATGTATATCATATTGTTTTGCATTGCGCCAAACTTTGACCCTTGACACATCCATCAGGTGGGACAGGACAGCCAATTGAGATGTTTCAGCACATTGACACACCCCCACCCTATAACAGAACCCGATCTAGCAGACATTCTGTGTTTTGCCAGTGTAGGGAGAGGTTGCTTTGTGGAACAGGGACAGACTGTTAGGGACACCAAACGCTAGCTAATAGGGCCACAAAAGTCCTTATAAGGACTGGTATAGGTGCACTATCGATAGATGTGATATACTGAAGGGTGTGATATACTTATAATATACTTTCTAGCATAGAAAGTATATTATAGTGCATTTGTATTGTGCAGCAGTTGTGTGTGGTTCTGCTGTTTTGCCGCAGCTATATAGAAGGACAAACGCTATTGGAATAACTATTTGCAACAGGTGTGATATACCTGTTGCCCCCCAATATACTTTTTGAGGGGTGCAATATGCCTGCTTCCACAAAATACTGATTAAAGGGATTGATATACCTGCTTTGACTAAATACTGATTAAGGGTTCGATATACCTGCTTTCATCAAATATTGATTGAACCCTGCGATACAACTTCCACAAAATACTGATTAAGGGGTTTGATATACCTGCTTCCAAAAAATACAGATTGAGGGGTGCGATATACCTTCTTCCACAAAATATTAATTATGGGGTTTTTGTATACCTGCTTCCACAAAATAATGATTGAGGGGTGCGATATACCTGCTTCCACAAAATATTGATTAAGGGGTTCTATATACCCGTTTCAACAAAATACTGATTATGGGGTGCGATATACCTGCTTCCACAAAATAATGATTAAGGGGTTTGATATACCTGCTTCTACAAAATACAGATTGAGGGGTGCGATATACCTGCTTCCACCAAATATTGATTAAGGGGTTCTATATACCTGCTTCCGCAAAATACAGATTAAGGCCTCATGCACACGACCGTTGTGTGCATCCGTGGCCGTTGTGCCGTTTTCCTTTTTTTTTCACGGACCCATTGACTTTCAATGGGTCCGTGTAAAAATCGGAAAATGCACCGTTTTGCAGCCGCATCCGTGATCCGTGCATCCTGTCTGTCAAAAAAATATCACCTGTCCTATTTTGTTGACGGACAACGGTTCACGGACCTATTCAAGTCAATGGGTCCGTGAAAAAACACGGATGCACACAAGATTGGCATCCGTGTCCGTGATCCGTGGCCGTAGGTTACTTTCATACAGACGGATCCGAAGATCCGTCTGCATAAAAGCTTTTTCAGAGCTGAGTTTTCACTTCGTGAAAACTCAGATCCGACAGTATATTCTAACACAGAGGCGTTCCCATAGTGATGGGGACGCTTCTAGTTAGAATATACTATGACACCTGATGGGTTAATTGTGCGTATCATAGCCCCCTGTAAGAGATCGGGTGCTGCCAGGCAGCAGGGAGCAGTCATGTACACAGTTTTTAGTATATTCTAACTAGAAGCGCCCCTATCACCATGGGAACGCCTCTGTGTTAGAATATACTGTCGTATATGAGTTTTCACAATGTAACTCAAATCCGATGGTATATTCTAACATAGAGGCGTTCCCATGGTGATGGGGACGCTTCAAGTTAAAATATACCATCGAATTGGAGAAAACTCAATGGGGACAGATCCATTTGCAATTGCACCATATTGTGTCAACGTCAAACGGATCCGTCCCCATTGACTTGCATTGTAATTCAGGACGGATCCGTTTGGCTCCTCACGGCCAGGCGGACACCAAAACGACTTTTTTTTCATGTCCGTGGATCCTCCAAAAATCAAGGAAGACCCACGGACGAAAAAACAGTCACGGATCACGGACCAACGGAACCCCATTTTGCGGACCGTGAAAAAATACTGTCGTGTGCATGAGGCCTAAGGGGATTGATATCCCTGCTTCGACAAAATACTGATTAAGGGGTTTGATATACCAGCTTCCACAAAATACTGTTTGAGACGTGCGATAAACCTGTTTCCACAAAATACTGAATAAGGGGTTTGATACATCTGCTTCCACAAAATACAGATTGAGGGTTGCGATATACCTGCTTCCACCAAATATTGATTAAGGGGTTCTATATACCTGCTTCCACAAAATACTGATTAAGGGGATTGATATACCAGCTTCCACTAAATACTTATTGAGGCTTGTGATACACCTGCTTCCACAAAATACTGATTAAAGGGATTGATATACCTGCTTCCACTAAATATTGATTGAGGCCTGTGATACACCTGCTTCCACAAAATACTGATTGAGGTGTGCGATATAACTGCTTTTGCAAAATACTAATTAAGGGGTTTTATATCCCTGCTTCCACAAAATACTGATTGAGGGGTGTGATATACCTGCTTCCACCAAATATTGATTAAGGGGTTCTATATACCTGCTTCCACAAAATATTGATTGAGGGTTGCGATATACCTGCTTCCACCAAATACTGATTAAGGGGTTTGACATACCTGCTTCCAAAAAATACAGATTGAGGGGTGCGATATACCTGCTTCCACCAAATATTGATTAAGGGGTTTAACATACCTGCTTCCACAAAATATAGATTGAGGAGTGCGATATACCTGCTTCCACAAAATACAGATTGAGGCGTGTGATACACCTGCTTTAACCAAATATAGATTCAGGGGTTCTATATACCTGTTTCCACAAAATATTGATTGAGGGTTGCGATATACCTGCTTTCACCAAATATTGATTGAGGCCTGCGATACACCTGCTTCCACAAAATACTGATTGAGTGGTGCGATATATCTGCTTCCACAAAATACTGATTAAGGGGTTTGACATACCTGCTTCCACAAAATATAAATTGAGGTGTGCGATATACCTGCTTCCACCAAATATTGATTAAGGGGTTCTATATACCTGCTTCCATAAAATACTGAATAAGGGGAGCTAAATACCTGCTTCCACCTAATATTGATTAAGGGGTTCTATATACCTGCTTCCACAAAATACTGATTAAGGGGTGCGATATACCTGCTTCCGCAAAATACTGATTATGGGGTTTGACATACCTGCTTCCACAAAATACTGATTAAGGGGATTGATATACCTGCTTCCACCAAATATTGATTGAGGCCTGCGATACACCTGCTTCCACAAAATACTGAATAAGAAGATTGATATATCTACTTCCACCAAATAGTAATTGAAGCCTTTGATACACCTGCTTCCACAAATACTGCTCTTCTCTAGAGACTTTGGCACAGGGTCATTTTGAAAATGACAGGCAGAGGAAGAGGCAGGCCCACAGGGGTGGTAGTGGTTGGGCAGGTGCACCAGGCTGGAGTCTAAGTAGGAATTTGAAGAAGGTGCGTGTGATTACGTCAAAGGACGCACTAGAGTTGGTTGAGTGGCTCACAGCCTTCAGCTTCTGCACCCTCCTCATCCTCTGTATCCGCACCCTCCTCACTCTCTAAGACACCACCACCACCACCATAGCCCCTTCACTCGAGTCAGAGAAATTATTTTCCCATCCATTCCCAGACCTTACCAATGCGCAGCCATTCTTGGCATGGGATGAAGAAGAGGAGGTAGCCACCCAGCGGTCTGACGACAGTACCCAGATCAGCCAAGAAAGTTGGTCCCTGCTGTTGCTGCCTACTCCAAGATCTCTAATGTCAGTGGTGGTGCAGGTGACGATGATGACGTGTCGATGGACGTCACGTGGGTGCCCACAAGAGAGGAAAAGGAGGGGTGTTCAGAGGGAGAGACAGAGGAGAAGGAGGAGAAGCAGGCAGAACTCGCAGTGCATAGGAGGCAAAAAGCAGACTGCAAATGTCTCTGGAGCGAGCCATCCACCATGCACGATGATATCTAGCGCTCCCAGGACGCTGGCACATAGGTCCGCAGTGTGGGCTTTTTTTAACGTGTCAGCTGCTGACAATAGTGTTGCCATTTGCAGCCTGTGCTGTCAACGCATAAGTCGCGGTAAGCCCAACATTCACCTAGGGACGACCGCCTTAAGAAGGCACCTGGCCTCCCATCACCGAGCCCAGTGGGAGCAACGCTGTCAGAACCCACAAAGCCAAACTCCCGGCGCTCCACGTCCTGCCTCTTCTCCTCTCTCCTCCCATTTGTCCTCCACTCCACCTTCCACCGTGCCATCGTCACATTCATCTGGCAGAAGGCAGGCTTCCATGGCCCAAATATTCGAGCGTAAAAAGTTGATGACGCCAGATAACCCTCTTGCCCAACCGCTGGCTTGTTGGAAATGCTAGCCTGCCAACTACTGCCATATACACTGGTGTACTCGGTGGCCTTTAGAAAATTTGTGGCCATTGGCACACCGCAATGGAAAGTCCCCAGAAGGAAATATTTCTCCCAGAAGAGCATCCCAGAGCTTTATGGCCACGTTCAGCGGCAAGTGAATATATCTCTGGCATACAGTGTCGATGCCAAGATACATCTGACCACAGACACGTGGTCTAGCAAACACTGGCAGGGAAGGTACATAATTTTTACTGCCCACTGGGTAAACCTTCTGACGGCCCTCAAGCCTGTAACACCCGTGTGGATTTGGTGTTACCGCCACGGATTGCATGCAGGCCTGCCTCTTCTTCTCCTCCTCCTACTCCATCCTCCGTCTCCTCCTCCGCTGACTCCTCCTTTTCCACTGCTACCGCCTCTTCCGCTGCACCCCCAAGCTCCCCAGAACCTATTCAATGTGCCAAGTGAGACGTTGCCATGCTGTGTTGCGGCTGCTGTGTCTGGAAGCCAAGGCCCAAGAGCCACACTGGTCCTGCACTGTTTTCAGCTCTGCGGTCACAGGCCGATCAGTGGCTAACCCCGCTCAATTTGATAGTTGGTAAAGTGGTGTGCGACAACGGTGCCAATCTGCTGAGCGTGCTGAAACAGGGCAAAATCACACATGTGCTGTGCATGGCACATGTGCTGAACTTAGTCATGCAGCAATTTGTTGCCAAATACCCCAGGGTCCAGGACGTCTTGCGGCAGCACAGGAAAATCTCTGGCCATGGCTCGCCTTGCTGAAGGTCAGCGGCGACAACACCTGCCAGTCAAACATCTGATTTGTGACAGCCTGACACACTGGAACTCCACCTTGTATATGCTTGATAGGCTGCTCCAGCAGCAATGTACCGTTAACGACTACCTGTACGAACTCCTGTACGGGTTCTGGAGAGCTTGGTTTCTTTTCACCACGCCAGTGGCTGCTCATGCTCAACATGCAGACTTCTGAGGCCATTTAATGAGATCACCAAACTGGTCAGTCGCAGCCAGGGCACAATCAGTGACATTGTACCTTACGCCTTCTTTCTGGAGCGGGCATTGCGTTGTGTCATTGATCAAGCCGTCGAGGAGCTGGAAGATGAGGAAGTTGCAATGTTGAATGAATTCCCAGGGGGAATCAGAGGAGTTAGAGGAGGATGGTGGCTGGGGGAGGAGGAGAAGCAAAAAGAGCAGGCTTTAAGGGGGACTTTAAACTTTTTGGGAATCCCTGGTGTTGTCTGTGGCTGGGGAGAGGAGACCAAGGATGACATTCTCCTGGGCGAGGAGCAGGAGCCTGGGCGCTCCCCCAATTCCAATTTAGTGCAAATGGGGGCTTTCATGCTCCAGTGTTTGAAGAGGGACCCCTGTATAAAAAGGATAAAGGGCAAGGACCAGTACTGGGTGGCAACGTACTTAGACCCCCGGTACAAACACAAAATGGTGGACATATTACCAGCATCACAGAGGGTTTTCAGAATGCAGCACTTCCAGGCCTTGGTGCGAGAGATGCTGAATTCTGCTGTTGCGGGCGCTAGCAGAGGAATTTCCACCCACAGCGAAACAGGTGCGGATACCAATCCTACCGTGCCTGCAAGAAGAGGGCGGTTTGAAGATGTGTTGGTCACTTCGGATATGAGATCATTCTTGCAGTCAACGCATCGCAGCCTCCCTCCGGATCCAGCCTCAGGGAACGCCTAGACCGACAGCTGATTGACTACATTGGGTTAACGGCTTCTTTGAGAAACGAGGAACCCCTGAACTACTGGGTGTGCCTGTGGCCAAAGCTGGCACAATTTGCCATGAAACTCTTGGCTTGCCCCTCATCGAGTGTCCTGTCCGAAAGCACGTTCAGCGCAGCGGGGGTATCATGACCAATAAGCGCACTCGCCTAGCTCACGACAGTGTGGACTACATCACATTTCTAAAAATGAATGAGGCATGGATCTCAGATGAATTCAACACCTGTGACGACCACGTGTAATTGAATTTCCTCATGCCATCCCACACATTTCCGCCACCACACAGAACAAAGAATGGTCTTGAGTATATACAGCGGCATAAAAGGCCTTTTCTGTCAGGTGAATGCCTAATTTTTGGGGCCTCTAATTCAGTGGCCTACAGTAAAAATTTTATCTAGTGACCGCCTAATTTTTACCTCCAGACACATAATCACTAGTTCTTTACTGTCAGGTGAATGCCTAATTTTTGGGGCCTGTACTGGCCTACAGTAAAATTGTTATCCACTGACCGTCTAATATACCTCCAGCCACATAATCACTTGTTCTTTTCTGTCAGTTTAATGCCTAATTTTTGGGGCCTGTACTCCCATCCCGTGGCCTAAAATAAAATCTTTCTAGGCTCTAGCAGGGCACATTTTTGAGAGTTTCTCTTTAAGACGCATAAAAATGGCCCCAGATTAAAATAAATATTTTTTGTGTGAATTTTTGCCATTGATCCCCCTCTGGTATGTCACTGTCCATGTTGTGGGACTATTTGTGCACTTCTAGTAAGTATTTGGTGGCTGCAAATATGACATGAAGGTTTTTCAGGTTCGCCTGCCATTAAAGTGAATGGGGCCCGCCGTGAATGCGCGGTTTGAAAACATTTGACATCCCGGCTGATGTTCGTCCATCATTACTGATAAATGTTTTGGAAATGAAGGATTAGGCATGTTGGACTTCATCTTTTTACAAGAGATAACGGGATCTGGTTGTTGCTCATTCCCTTTCCTTATTGAAAAAAAAATTCACACTTGGCCAGACAGAGCTTTTTGTCAAATATGTATGATCACCAAACATTCCCCACATGCAGTGGCGTACTGCCAATATAGGCAGACCACGCCGTTGCTATGGGGCCCACTGCACAGGGCGGCCTAGAGCGCAAGGAAAGCCCCACCCCCTACGTCTACTCTGCACAGGACACAGTTTACTGGCTGGGGAATGAGGCGGCCCGTGGCCCGCCCACTTGTGTTCACCCAGCGGGCACCCCCTTTTCCCGGTGATGATACGATTGCAATCCCTCCCCCTGTCTGACCTCCATATGATTCAGGCTCCCAGGCACTGCATCTGCTCTCTGCTGCATTTCACACTGTCCAATCAGAATTTAGCAGCGTAAAGATCCTGCTGCTGATTGGACAGTGTATCGCTGGCAGGCAGCAGGACCAGCGAAGTCTCAAGCACTCAACCGGGACAGAATAAACACACTTACTCAGGTAGTGTGCCACACATAGGCATATAGAAAACTCTTAAGTTGGCACACTTTCAAGCACCGTTATATAACAAGTGAAATTGACTCAAGTTAGGAAATAAACCAAATTGACAAATGTTTTATTCTTACCATGAGCGCATTATAATTTCGGGAGCAGACAGCCTTGTGGAGAGCTGTGGTGCCATCGCGGGCACGAAAGTCAATGTGGGCCCCTCCAAGGCAAAGCATCCTAATGACATCCACCGTTCCTTCCATTTGTGCAGCCATGCTCAATGGCGTCTCTATTGAAAAACAAATGGCATCAATCTGTCAATGTAAATGTACATATTGTATGCCCAATGCAATATATAATATCACAAACATATTCCATACTGTTAATTTCCAAAATATAGATATATTCCTGTATACAGTAACAAATAAAACATAAATACATAGATTATTTATAGTTGGATGTTCCTATGTCACCTTAAACAGCCATTTTGAAGACTTTGGAGAGCTGTGATTGGTCACCTACTAGCACAGAAGTATGTACTGTGTCTTCAATAACCTATTCACCCCCTATTCATCATGCCTTTCATTACTGTGTCTGGTTCTCCCATTTTCACGCCTCTGTACCTTTATTACCTATTCGATTTATTATATAGGAAGAAGACATACACTGAGAGCATATGTCCAGTTCTAGCAAAACGCTTTGTATTCAGGCTTGGACTGGGCCACAGGGGTACTGGTGAATCCTCTGGTGGGCCCCTGAGCAAGATGGGCCCCTAGTCTCCCACCTCCTGCAGAAGTGGCACATAACACAGTACACTACATACATATATTCAATGTACAGCACCTCAACCAGCCTATGTTCAAATAAAAAACTTGATAGATTATTAAAGAAACCCCCCAGTATATTATTATAGATACGATCAGAGCTGAGATGACTTCTAGATATAGGGGAACGCTGCCAGTATCCTCTTTTCCCCAGGACCTACCTTCTCAAAGGTACGGCAGGGACCCCCATATTCAATCATCTAGTAGCATCTTGCTGCTGTGTGAGCAGGTAATATTTGAATGTATCCGTACGATGGGCCCCCAAAATAAATTTTACTGGTGGTCCCTAGGCACCCCAGTCCGACACTGTTTCTATTTATTAGGGAAGGCTCTGATCATACTACTATCATGTGTTCAGCCCATAACACAGCTACAATACAACAGCTATAATGGATCAATTTTCAACTGGATCCTTATAGATTCTGGCAGCGTATACTGAAAGTCAGTGGAATCTGCCAGAATCTATAAGGATCCAGTGGCAAGAATGTTTTTTATTTATCATTTTTCATTGGAATGGGTTGTAATTATTAAGGTGCCCTTAATAATTACAACCCATTCCAATGGAAAATGATAATGTGTGCCACTCATACCATTTTATTAATTACGCCAAATTATACATTTATTCTCTGGGTCAAAACGACTATCGTTGTTTTAGTAGATTTACACAATAAAACCACTTTAAAAAAAAAAACATTTTTTTTGTCCCTGCATTCCAAGACTCAATACATATTTATTGTGGGACAAAGTGCAGTTTTATTTGTACCATTTGGTGTACGTACCAGTTTTTGATCGTTTCCCTTTTTGTGAGGTTAGGAGGAGTATAAACAAAGAACAACAATTCTGCCATAGTTTTATTTTATTTTTTCGTGTTCACAGAACAGGGTAAATATGGTGATCTATACTATTACCAATTATGTGTGGTATAGCCCTTTGCAATTTAGAACATTTTTTTTATAGTGGGTCAATATCCTGGTCAGTATGCATTTCGTAATTCATTTTTAGGTTTTCCCTATTTGACTCCACCACAGATGCAGTGTCGAGAAAGGTGAATTCTAAAATGTATACTCATTTGGATACTTGCAGACTGTAAGTAAAATGTTCTGAGTGCCATAGAATTTCCTTATTACTAATGGACAGGGACTGCTGCTTTCAACCACTTTAAGGCTGGGTCTATACTGTAATCATGGCAGCAACATCTGTTACATGACCAAAGATCAGAGCCTAGCAATGGAGCCATTAAACTGAGGGTATTCCCAGTGATACGCGTGGGCAGTTTCTTTGACAATGCTCACTTTCTAGTTCAGTTATTTGCAGGTATTGTTCTATACTGATTGATGTTGCATTACTATTATACCTTTTGATTTGATTCTACATTGTCCCTGACTTTATACGCTCGGTCCTTATCTGTGGACTATGGTGAGCTTTGTGTCTATGCCTGGTTTCACTTATACCGACACATTTTTTATTGTAGACAAGTTTTCAAGTGTTTGTGTGTTTTTCCTAAACAATAAAATAGCATTTTTTATTATTGGAGGTGCAGTCTTATTGCGGTTTTCTTTGTTCTGGTCATGTCTATTAAACTGAATGGGGTCACAGTACGACTCTAAAATTGCCGCGACCACAGAATTAATACAAAAATAATCCTGGAGGTTGTTGGATTATTTGCGATTCTGGGGGTTGCAGCTACTGGTTAGTCACGCTGTGACCCCTTCAGTTCAATTGCTGCACTGCTGCACAATGGTCTGTGGTCACACAATGGTTATTGCGGCCAAGATTGCCTTCTAGCCCTACCCTAACTCCCCCGTCCTAACATCCAGGACAACTGCACTATGATGTATGAGCAACCATTCCCTGGTGAACTAGTGTCATAGTTTTCATTCCCCAAACAATACTGTGTATAGCATCTGCTCCCTGGTGGACTAGTGTCAGAGGTCAACTATCCCTTCCACGCAGTTATTGGCAGATATTTTACCTCCACCTTCTGAATCATGATAGTTGGGATCCAAGCCTTTGTCCAGCAGCCTGGCCACTTTCTCCGCTGAGCCATGTTGTACATACTCCACAAACTTTTTCAGACCAGCCTGCAGCAACAAAAGTAATAAGCAATATCACACAATTTGGTAGAAGGACAGCTTGGATATGCAGTCCATTTCCAACTTACAGTCTCCTGATGTGCAGGACGGTATATGAGCATCATGGTATTTATTATGTACCCTAATTTATTCTAAAATGTGGGTTCTATGGGCAGAGGTGTGGCTGTAGGAGGTGCAAAAATAATAGTTGCACATGGGCCCCACTGCCTGAGGGGCCCAATGTTCCTCTTTTGCTTAAAAATATACCAGTATTATAATTAGCACATGGTGGATAGGAAGAAGGATGCAGTCTTTATGATATTGGTTACATTATCATGGCAGATTTAAGAGCTCTCATGTTACCCTCTTGGTCCTATGAAGGAAAGACACAGCATACATAATACAGATTAATACTTGAATTAAATTGCACTTGAGATAAAATATAAAAAAATTACCAGGAACCTTAGAAGTGACCTGCAATTATAAAGGATGGTCAGTGAATCAGCATGGTACTAAACATTACAGGCCATATAGCCTGTAGCTGAATGTACTGTGCCTGCCTGATGACATCGTAATGGAGTCAAAGTATGGAAATTCTCCGTGCTTGACCTGTGACCTCCCAGTCTGGTCATATTCAGGTGAAACTCCCAAAATTTTGAATATCGTGCAAACGTTCATTCATTTCAGTAAAGCAACTTAAAAGGAGTTGCATTAAGGTTTAATATTCTAGGCTCAAAGTGTCACACTCTAGTCAGCTAATTAATCCATACCCCCTGAGCAAAGGGTACCTGAGATTGTGACTTTGGGGTTTCATAAGCTGTAAGCCATAATCATCCAAATTATAACAAGTAAAGGCTTGAAATATCTCGCTTTGCATGTAATGAGTCTATCTCATGTATTAATTTCACCTTATAAGTTGAATTACTGAAATAAATGAACTTTGCACGATATTCTAATTTTTCGAGTTTCACCTGTACAAAGTGAGTGCACAGTGCTTGCAGTAGGACATCACAATCAAGTCACAAGCTAACCTTATAGATAGATTGACTAAATGCTTGAATGATATCACAGTCATGTCATAGTATAACCCACTATGTTCACTGTGTCAATGCACAATGCAATGTACCCACACATAATGTTCTGCTCTATGACATTGTAAGTCTGTTGCAGACCAAGCCCCTATATTGACCATGTGGTTGTCGTGCTCCTGTATTATGACATAGAAACACCGAAGAGTGAAGGAAGAAAAAGAATACATGGTGCATTCAGTCTGACCTTATATTATGTCCTCTATTTTCTCTTAGGATAGATATATGGGTATCTCAAAGAGGTTTAAATTCATTTACTGAAGATTTTCCAACCTCATCTGCTGGCAGCTTGTTCCAAGCATATACTACTCCTTCAGTAAAATCATATTTTCTGACATTGCTTGTTCTCCCCCTAGTTCTCGTGTTCAGTATCTTATTATATAACACTTCCCTCCTTCACACTATTTAAACCTTTAACATATTTAAAGGTTTTGATCATGTCCCTTCTTTCCCTACGTACCTGAAGGCTACACAAATTAGGGTGGGTTCACATCAGCGTTATGGATTCCGTTTTTGTTTTCCATTATAACATGGTTATAACAGAAAATAACGGAATGCATAAGACGGAAATCAAAACGGAAGCCCTTAAGAGGCATTCCGTTTTGATCCTTTATAATAAAAGTCTATGGGCAGCATAATGGATCCCTCCTGGTTTCCATTATGCAGGAGTCTAGTCCTGCATAACGGAAACCGGGATGGATCCGTTATGCTGCCCAGAGACTTGTATTATGACGGAATGCAAAACGGAAGTCTTCAAGAGGCATTCCATTTTGCTTTCCGTCATAATATTAGTCTAAGGGAATCATAATGGATCGGTCTGGTTCCCGTTATGCAGAACGGAAAAAAAAAGTCCTATTGACAGGACTTTGTTTTTCGTCTTGCATAACAGGAACCCGACGGATCCGTTATGATTCCCATAGACTTCTATTATGATGGTTTAAAATGGAATGCCTCTTAAAGGCTTCCATTTTGACTTCCATCATATGGATTCCATTATTTTCTGTTATAATCAAGTTATAACAGAAAACAAAAACGGAATCCATAACGCTGATGTTAACCCACCCTTAAAGGGATTGGCCAAATGCGGTAAGTGTGAGTCCCACCACTCCTATGTCCAGAACAGGGCCCCTGAAGTGAAGGAGTGTTCACCACGCATGTGTGGCTTGATCTCCTTTAGCAATCACACCTGGGTCTTAATACCTCAGAGGACCTAAATGCCACTCTGCCACATAAGAACACACCAGAATGACATACATTGGTGCTTAAAAGTTTGTGAACACTTTGTGGAAATGGAGAATATGTAAACAATTAAGGATTAATGCTGAATTTCAATTTAACACAAAGGAAGATTGCTGCGCACACCATGGGTATTGCTACGGTAATCATGTATATATACTGCCTAATTACACTGAACAACCCTCCCACACAAAAAATTTACATAAAAATACATAAATGGACAACTTGATGCTCAATTTTAACTTAACACACACAGGTAGATTGCTGCCACACTGTAGGTATTGCTGCAGTAATCGTGTATATATGCAGCTTAATTAAATTGAAAGACCCTCCCAAAAACATTAAATTGCAATCATGTGGAAACTTAAAATACATACATGAACAACTGAGGCTTGACGCTCAATTTCAACTTAATACATACAGGTAGATTGCTGCCACACTGTGGGTGTTGCTGCAGTAATCACGTGTGTATATATATATATATATATATATATATATACAGTACAGACCAAAAGTTTGGACACACCTTCTCATTCAAAGAGTTTTCTTTATTTTCTATGACTATGAAAATTGTAGATTCACACTGAAGGCATCAAAACTATGAATTACCCCATGTGGAATTATATACATAACAAAAAAGTGTGAAACAACTGAAAATATGTCATATTCTAGGTTCTTCAAAGTAGCCACCTTTTGCTTTGATTACTGCTTTGCACACTCTTGGCATTCTCTTGATGAGTTTCAAGAGGTAGTCCCCTGAAATGGTTTTCACTTCACAGGTGTGCCCTGTCAGGTTTAATAAGTGGGATTTCTTGCCTTATAAATGGGGTTGGGACCATCAGTTGCATTTTGGAGAAGTCAGGTGGATACACAGCTGATAGTCCTACTGAATAGACTGTTAGAATTCGTATTATGGCAAGAAAAAAGCAGCTAAGTAAAGAAAAACGAGTGGCCATCATTATTTTAAGAAATGAAGGTCAGTCAGTCCGAAAAATTGGGAAAACTTTGAAAGTGTCCCCAAGTGCAGTCACAAAAACCATCAAGCGCTACAAAGAAACTGGCTCACATGCGGATCGCCCCAGGAAAGGAAGACCAAGAGTCACCTCTGCTGCGGAGGATAAGTTCATCCGAGTCACCAGCCTCAGAAATCGCTGAATTAACAGCAGCTCAGATTAGAGACCAGGTCAATGCCACACAGAGTTCTAGCAGCAGACACATCTCTAGAACAACTGTTAAGAGGAGACTGTGTGAATCAGGCCTTCATGGTAGAATATCTGCTAGGAAACCACTGCTAAGGACAGGCAACAAGCAGAAGAGACTTGTTTGGGCTAAAGAACACAAGGAATGGACATTAGACCAGTGGAAATCTGTGCTTTGGTCTGATGAGTCCAAATTTGAGATCTTTGGTTCCAACCACCGTGTCTTTGTGCAACGCAGAAAAGGTGAACGGATGGACTCTACATGCCTGGTTCCCACCGTGAAACATGGAGGAGGAGGTGTGATGGTGTGGGGGTGCTTTACTGGTGACACTGGTGATTTATTCAAAATTGAAGGCATACTGAACCAGCATGGCTACCACAGCATCTTGCAGCGGCATGCTATTCCATCCGGTTTGCGTTTAGTTGGACCATCATTTATTTTTCAACAGGACAATGACCCCAAACACACCTCTAGGCTGTGTAAGGGCTATTTGACCATGAAGGAGAGTGATGGAGTGCTGCGCCAGATGACCTGGCCTCCACAGTCACCGGACCTGAACCCAATCGAGATGGTTTGGGGTGAGCTGGACTGCAGCGTGAAGGCAAAAGGGCCAACAAGTGCTAAGCATCTCTGGGAACTCCTTCAAGACTGTTGGAAGACCATTTCAGGTGACTACCTCTTGAAGCTCATCAAGAGAATGCCAAGAGTGTGCAAAGCAGTAATCAAAGCAAAAGGTGGCTACTTTGAAGAACCTAGAATATGACATATTTTCAGTTGTTTCACACTTTTTTGTTATGTATATAATTCCACATGTGTTAATTCATAGTTTTGATGCCTTCAGTGTGAATCTACAATTTTCATAGTCATGAAAATAAAGAAAACTCTTTGAATGAGAAGGTGTGTCCAAACTTTTGGTCTGTACTGTATATATACAGTATATATATATATATATATATATATATATATACACTTCTGATAGCAGGCACCTGCACTTCTCCTTTCTCCCTGTCTGTCAACTGCCCTGCTCCTTTCTATTGTACACAACACACACAATACTTCTTTGGGATCCTAGCCTTTCACTTCACTATCCCTGGTAATAACCTTAATTGATTGATTTCTGACTGTCCCTGATTGATTTTTCACTGTCCCTAACTCCCTAAGTCTACTTTCACATTCGCGTTTTGGCTTTCCGTTTGTGAGATCTGTTCAGGGCTCTCACAAGAGGTCCAAAACATTCTAATGCTTTTTGAATGGAAAAGGATCCGCTCAGAATGCACCAGTTTGCATCAGTTTGCATCAGTTCAGTCTCCCTTCCGCTTTGGAGACGGACACCAAAACGCTGCTTGCAGCATTTTGCTGTCCGTCTGATGAAACTGAGCCAAACGGATCCGTCCTGGCACACAATGTAAGTCAATGGGGACTGATCCGTTTCCACTGACACAATCTGGCACAATAGAAAACGGATGCGTCCTCTATTGACTTTCAATGGTGTTCAAGACAGATCCGTCTTGGCTATGTTAAAGATAATACAAACGGATCCGTTATGAAAAGATTCAGACGGCTGTATTATCTGAACAGATCCATCCATGAAAAACTTGAGTGTGAAAGTAGCCTAAGATCATTTCCTGGCAGACTACCCTCTTTCACAAACCAGCAAAGAATGGTGTTCTGCTTGTTCTGCTAGGGCACCTCTCTGCCTGCTGCAGCACTGGTCTGGCTGTCTGTCAGCCTGGTAGCCAATCAGGGCAAGCTCCCCCCCCCCCCCCCCCACTTACTCTCAGGGTCATGTCATAAACCTTCTACTTCCTCACTAGTGCTTTTTTCCTGTGCACCATTTTACTGGATTTGTCCAAAAAGGACTGGAAAAGATTTGGGTTTGTCTGGCATCTGAATCAGTTTGGACTCCGTTCGGTCCAAACTGATTCACTCATTCTTATTGAGAAGCCATAACTTTATTGAGAGGCCATAACACAAGGGTGTGCATGGAAATCTTTGAAGGTAACACACAAGGCTATAGACGTCAAAGCACTTGGCCAGGTCTATTCTAAAGGCTTCCGGCCTGTAGTCATAAGATCACTCATAGCACTCGTTAAGATATATTCTAAAGGCTTCCAAACCCCGTTTGCATCCCTGCTACTTGGAGAAGAGTCTGCCCCACTGAAGGAAACACAGACAAATTATGGAATTGTAGGCCATACACTTAGGCCTACATAAGCAAATCTAATCTTATAATGGATTAAAATTGGCCACAGCCTTTATTAATTAACCTGTACTCATAAATTCAAACTTCATAACTGATTAAAAATGGAAACCATAACTATAAAATATTAATCACCATCATACTTAAAACTGTTAAATAATAAACAAAATACAGTATATATAAAGCATGAGCTCAGCCCTAAGCTTAACCTCTAGCAGAATGCTTCCAAATATAAAGGCAATTACCCCAGGTTAACAAAAAAGGCTGTGATGACACCATCAAAGGAATAAAACAAAGTATAGATAACAATACAGAAAAAGTGGAGGGTGGGAGGGCGTTGAAGATATCCAGGAGACGGCGAGGTGAGGCAAAACCGCCGCCAATAGCCTACATTATATCCCCAGAACCAAACCCCCGCCCCAGAACCCCTAGCCAATTGCCCTTAACCCCAATAAACAATCGACCAGTCAATATAACCAATACAACAGCCGTTGCCAAATTTGCCCAAAGGGATTGCAACAACAATAGCCGATCAAAACGCTGTCACCATGCAATGGACATCTGCCCAGAGATGGTGAACAGCATTTTTTGGCGGGAAAATTTCCTGATAACAAAAGCAATGGAAGGAAATCCACAACTGGGATGACCATAAATACCATGTGGATTCCTCCTTATAGATCCCTCTATTGGACTTGTGAAGCACCCCTTGGCTGAATTAGGAAGTAGAGAACAGTGTGATTTGAAAGTGCACCTTTGCAGATTGCGCCTGGAGTTAACCTATTAATTAAGCCTCAGCAATGTTTGTAACCATTCAGGAACTGTATCTCCATGTTATGTGGATGATTGCTTAGAAGTTCCTCTTCAGTAAAGACTTCTGGTTAATGTTAATCTGCAATATCTCTATTGCTCATCTGGTCTTCTGTCCTTAAACTGCACTCTGACACCAAAGGCACCTCACTTTCCACCGCATAGGAGGCCACAACCTGGGCGTTGGTTGGGGAGAACTACACCTATTATACAGTGGCCCCCCTCTTCACTGTAACCACCCTGGGGGCAAACGAGAGTGACAAAGGTACATCAGGAGCTACTACTCCTCTCCTCACCACTGCCACTCCCATCCTCCCCCTCTTACACTCCCCTCCAGGCATATTGCACTATGTTATGAAGAAACCATGACCAATATCCTAACAAGTACATTATATATATATACCCCATGAAAGCTTAATGTTGACCCTAACCTATCAAACCCAACATTGCATTTTGGATCACAACTGTCATATCCATAGAGAACAGTGAGGCCTAGTTCACATTTCACTGATTTTATCAGTGATTTCCATAAGTGATTGTGAGTGACCCAAAACCAGATGTGAGTCAAAAACACAACAGGAGCATTATACTTGATTTCTGTTAAAGCTCCACTCCTGGTTTTGGCTCACAATCATTGATGGAAATCACTGACCAAAACACTGAAGTGTGAACTGGGCCTGAGGGAGGTTTATGAAACGGTCTAAAAGAAAAACTGAGTTGCCAATCACAGTGCAGCTTTCATTACTAATAGTGCTCCTGAAAAATGAAAGCTGAGCTGTAATTGGTTGCTATGGGCAACAATGGCAGACTATCTTAGTTAGACTGTTTCGCGTGACTATGAGAGAGACCTGTAGATCACTAAAAGACCTGTGTATCTGCCAAAATGCTGGCACAAAGCATTACTCTGCTGTGACAATCTGCATCCCATTCATTGTTGAACTGTTAAGAAGAAATACATCTGCGTAGTAATAAAGAAGTCCTAAACTGTCCCGTCACATAAATCATTGATATTTTATTATCTCTGCAGCCGCTGACACCTTGATAAACGATACTCACTATTTTCCACTAAACATCTTGGTCTGGTGATTCATCTGTATTTTGCACTATACACGCTGGGAATAGATGGCTCGGGTGCCAGGGAAAATTTCAAGGTGCCATCCTTCAATTCAAAGCAGGCAAAATAATTCCAGTAATTGGAGTAGCTGAGGAGCGTGTCTCTGGTACTCAGCTAATAAAGCTATCAAAGTGACCATAATGTGTGTTCAGCCTATGTATTGGTAAATGTCCGCATATAGATTCACATGTCTTAGACCTGTTTCACATCTGCGTAAGGCCTCATGCACACGGTTGTTGCCTGGCCGTGCCAATATTGCAGCCCGCAAACAGTGGGTCCCCAATATGCGGGTAATGGCCATGTGCTCACCACATCACGGATGCGGACACATTCACCTGAATGTTCTATTTTTTTCTCAGTGCGAACAGATCACCGACCGATCTATCTGCGGCAGCCGCATGGATGTTGCCTGTGCATTAGGGACCACAAATTGCAGTGTGCATGAAGCCTTATGCAGATCCAACAGGCTGGGAAAAGCTTGCCAGATCCATCATTGCCGGGCACTGCTGGAATTCTGTCTTTCCCCATTCCTTATAATGGGGACCAGTGGAGATCTGTTCACAGCCCGGCAAATATGCTGAGAATCGGCCGGACAAAGACCACTGAACATAGTGGTTTTCATCTGGCCCATTCTTGACATGATTGCCAGGTTGTGGCCGGATCGACGCTGTTCCCCATTCTAGTGAATGGGGTCGCTGGGTGTCAGCTAGCATCCGGATCCAGATAACACAAGTGTGAAATTAGCCTTAAGCTGCTGCAATTAGCGTATTAACTGCAGATTTATCACACTGATTTACCAACAGAAAATCTGCAGCTTTGATCTTACTAGTGACCATGGGAGTGCGCATAGGCCACCACTTTTTCTTATAGTGTGGAAGCACGACCATCGCTGCTGGATTTCAGGATGGTCGTAACCATGGAAATGAGAAGTGTATAATGTGATGGAAAAATGAATCCAGCCAGCAAAGGAAGCAATACACAATCACAATACATTAGAAAGTGCCTTGTATAACTTTCTCTATCTGATAATTGCCATTTGCTGAAGTGAGACAACCCCTTTAATAGAAAGAGCTCTTCTTTAAGAGATCTGATAATGAATAGCATTTCACACTTAGGGCTCATGCACACAAACGTATTTTCTTTCCGTGTCCGTTCCGTGTTTGTTTTTGCGGACCGTATGCGCATAAAAAACGGAAGGTACTCCATGTGCATTCCGTTTCCGTATGTCCGTTTTTCTGTTCCGCAAAAGAACATGTCCTATTATTGTCCGCATTACGGACAAGGATAAGACTGTTCTATTAGGGGCCAGCTGTTCCGTTCCTCAAAATACAGAATGCACACGGATGTCATCCGTATTTTTTGCGGAATGCAAAATACATACGGTCGTGTGCATGAACCCATAGCAGGATTAGGCCCCATACACACGGCCGTGTTTCACGGCCGTGTGCGGGCCGTGGAACCGCGGCCTGGATCCCTCCTGAGAGCAGGAGCGCACGGCGTCACTGGTTGCTATGACGCCGTGCGCTCCCTGCTGCCGCCGCAATACAGTAATACACTGGTATGATCTATACCAGTGTATTACTGTATTGTGCCGGCAGCAAGGAGCGCACGGCGTCATAGCAACCAGTGACGCCGTGCACTCCTGCTCTCAGGAGGGATCCAGGCCGCGGTTCCACGGCCCGCACACGGCTGTGAACAACGGCCGTGTGCATGGGGCCTAAACAATGTACATAACAGAAGTATGTTGTAGATTTTTATAGATTCCACATTATTTCGCCTCATTTGATTACCTTACTAAAAAATGTGCATGTCATTCTGGACTACATACCTTAGTGTGGAGCTTCGCCAATTGCTTTTCATCAAGGTTAGTCTGCTTGTAAACTCTTGTCTTGTAGCGGAACTAAGAAAAATATGACCAATTACAGACAGATGAGACTGCAGCCATGAATGCACATAATCTTATCACCCACAGTTAATATATAAACCCTTCCAGCAATTATTTTTCCTCCTCGCCTTCTAATAGCCATAACTTTTTTACTTTTCCATGCACATAGCTGTATAAGGGCTTGCTTTTTGTGAGACAAGTTGTACAGTATTTTGCAAATTCTACCATTTAATTTACTATATCATGTGTTAAATAATGGTAAAGTCTTTGTGGGGTGAAATTTGCATTTACTGTACATCGTTCACTATGATTGCCAAGTGAATGGGCGCAGCACTGCAGTAACCAGCCGTGGCCACCACACAGTGGATAGAGCTGCTACTGCAGAACATCTCATTGGTGATGGTGTTGGGAGTCGGACACCACTGATCTGATATTGATGACCTATCCTAAGAATGAGCAATTAATATAACTGTCTCAAAGAACACCTTTAAGTCTATGTAACATGGTAATTAAAGATGGGCATTCCCTTTAAATGTTAAAAGGAGTTTTATTGGTTGAAAAGACCAAGGCTACATTCACATCTGTTGGATTCGATGTGGCCAAATTCAATGTGAATGAGTCCGTGAGGCTAAAACCTAGATCTCTACCACAGATTTGACAATGCATCTGCACACAATAGCCCTCTTGTTTCATGGGTCTAACTAGAGATAAGCAAATTTCTTGAAATTCGTTTTGGGTCCAATTTGCCCAATTTTTTAAAGCTTTACATTCGAGTACTATATGTCAAGGTTTTTTAGTGGTTCATTCCCCTTTATTTTCTTGTAATATAGTTGGTAAGCTGTACCTGGTACCTGACCACCTCATTCCTGAAGCATGAAGCATACTGCACACTGATGTCCTTTAGGAAGGGCTAGGTGGGGCCTGGATGCTAGAAAACATCTAGATATGTAAGAAAGAGCACAGCTCCATTGAGGACATCATCAGGGTAAGGCCTAGTTCACACGTATACGGAACCATTCATTTCAATGGTTCCGCAAAAAAAACGGAATGTGTTCCGTATGCATTCCGTTTCCGTATTTCCGTTTTTCCGTTCCGTTGAAAGATAGAGCTTGTCCTATATTTGGCCGTAAATCACGGGTCGTGGCTCCATTCAAGTCAATGGGTCCGAAAAAAAACGGAACACATACGGAAATGCATCCGTATGTCTTCCGTTTCCGTTCCGTTTTTTCTGAATCATCTATTGAAAATGTTATGCCCAGCCCAATTTTTTCTATGTAATTACTGTATACTGTATATGCCATACGGAAAAACGGAACGGAAAAACGGAAAGGAAACGGAAACACAACGGAACTTAAAAACGGAACAACGGATCCGTGAAAAACGGACCGCAAAAAACAATAAAAGCCATACGGTCGTGTGAACTAGGCCTAAGATGTGTCTTGCTACTGCTACATCTCATATGGGCGTTGGCCAGGTGCCATATTGGGAACTTGTCAATGGAGAGCACGCTCATTTGTTCACAGCTTTGCTGACTGTTCTGTATGTTATCTTTTATATATATCTTTTATCAAACTTTTTATGAACCTAAGTTGTGTTTACTCTATTTTTTACATTACATTAATACAAGAAATAATTGATTCTACCCAACTCAAATATACTCTAGATTCCCTGATAGTTAGTATATAACATTCTCTGGTGTTCTAGGACTTATATTTTTTTCTGCAATGAGAAAGACTCTGGGTTTCTGGGCAATATACATACACTTTGTATTGAGGTACTCTTCCTCATTAGAGAGAGCGCCTGGTGTGTGAAGTATGGTAAGTCAGGCAATGCTCCTCTGAGTTTCTAGGAAAGATATTAAAATCAGCTTTCCTAAGTGTTTATGATGCTGGCAGATGTAAGATGTGCTATTTTGTTTTTACAACAGTTCTCATGCATATTCGGTGCCCTCCATAAGGAAGAATAGTACCCCAACCAAGACCTCTCAGGCAGCCAAGCAAATTTTCTTTCCTCAGCTCTGTCAAAGGGTAGTTACCCAGAAAGAGCTGGGTTCCTGGTATGAAACACTTTTTAGAAAGGAGATTAACAAGTATGTCTATTTTCGAGAGAAACATTATGTGGAGACACAAGTACTAGGGGGAATTATGAAAACACAAGGAAATATGTATAAATATTCATCCAACATCTGTGATAAAGATCTCTCTTTCTCTCTCACTGAAATAAATTGCAAAAAAATTGGGTTCGCTTTCTGGGAAATTACGGACAAATTCTGATAGCTCATCTTTAGAACTAACCCCTGACTTTTCCATGCAGAATGTGAGGCCTAAATTAAATTTGTGGATTAGAAATGAAAGGATCAATTCCCAAATTTTTCTAAAAATTCTGAATCGTTAGAATCAGAATTTCTTGATATTCAATTCAGGAGAATTTTTCCGGAGAAAGAGACAAGAAAGAGAGATAGAGAAAAATGAGAGCGAGACATTTAAAGCAGAATTGATTTGTAAACAGATTTTTTCAGGATTTAGACTTGGAATAGTTTCCTAAATTCAGAAAAATTCCAGAATGTGTGACCATTGTGGCCTTATTCACACAGTTGGGACTCATGCACACAACCGTGTGCTGGCCGGGCCCATGCTGCGGACCGCAAATTGCACTACTTTTGCTTTACCTTTTTGTGGTGCGTAGGTAGGGACAGAAACACCACAGAATCACTCTGTAGGGCTTCCGTGGGGTTCCGATCCGTGCCTCCGTTCCGCATCTCCCCGATTGCGGACCCATTGAAGTGAATGGGTCCGTGATCCACGGTGCACACGGCCGATGCCCGTGTATTGCGGACTCCCTGTACGCAGCCCGCAAAACGGCCATGGCTGGGCAACGATCGTGTGCATGAGCCCTTGGTGTTTGGTCCATGATTTTCATCAGTGATTGTGAGCCTTGTCTCTGTGTAGGCTTCACTCCTGGGTTTGGCTCGCAATCACTGACCAAACACTGACATGTGAATAAAGCCTTGAGCCTCATTCACACGTCTATGATTTCCATCAGTGATTCTGAGCCAAAAACAGGATTGGAGCCTCCACAGACATAAGGTATAAGAAAAAGATCTGCACCTGTTCTATGTTTAGAGCTGCACCTGGTTTTGTCTCAAAACCACTGATGGAAATCACTGACCAAAACACTGATGTGTGAATGAGGCTTATTACTGTGTGAAAAATGGAAAGAGCTAAAGGAGCCAGATTCTTCCACTACTAATAAGATAACCTCTCCACCTGCAGCATTTTACCCATTGCTGATCACTAAGGCCCCTTGCAGACAAGCGTTTGTCAAGCTGCGAATGCGCAGCGCAGCTCCCGGCCTGACCTCCCAGCACTGAGGGGGTTGCATAGCATTATATTGATTTATGATGCTATGTAACCCTTAGGTCCCCTTCACACGGGCGGCACGGATGATGGCTGGATGCGTTCAGCGGATGAGGGCCGGATGCGTTCAGGGTGCAATTTCGAGAAACCCGCGCGAGTAGGCACGCAATTGAAGTCAGTTTTGTCTGCGATTGCGTTCCGAAGTTCAGTTTTTCCCACGCGAGTGCAATGTGTTTTGCACGCGCGTGAGAAAAAAACTGAATGTGGTACCCAGACCCGAACCCGGACTCCTTCACTGAAGTTCGGGTTTGTGTTTGGCGTTCTGTAGATTTTATTATTTTCCATTACAACATGGTTACAATGGAAAATAATAGCATTCTTAATACAGAATGCTAAGTATAATGTCAATTGAGGGTTAAAACATAAAAACATAACTCACCTCATCCACTTGATCGCGCAGCCGGCATAGTTTTCTTTCTTCTTCTTTCAGGACCTGCAAAAGGACCTTTGACGTTATCGCGCTCACCACGTCGTGAGCGTGGTGACGTCAGAGCAGGTCCTACTAAATGAAGATAGAAGGATCTTCTATCTTCATTCAGAAGGACCTGCGCTGACCTCACCGCGCTCACCACGATTACGTCATCAAAGGTAATTTGGCAGGTCCTGAAAGAAGAAGAAAGAAGACGATGCTGGCTGCACGATCAAGTGGATGAGGTGAGTTAATTTATTTTTATTTTTTAACCCCTCAAGGCACATTTTACTAAGCATTCTGTATTAAGAATGCTATTATTTTCCCTTATAACAATGTTAGACAGTGAATAGACTTTAATGGGGTCCGGGGTTGCTCATCCCCATCATCTCCTAGAAACCATGCGTAAAAATCGCACCGCATCCACACTTGCTTGCGATTTTCATGCAGCCCCATTAATTTCCATAGGCCTGCGTTGCGTGAAAAACGTAGAATATAGAACATGCTGCGATTTTCACGCAACGCACAAGTGATGCGTGAAAATCACAGCTCCTCTGCACAGCCCAATTGAAGTGAATGGGTCCGGATTGCACCCGTGCGGAATTGTCGTCCTTGTGAAAGGGGCCTTACAGTTTTGGAATGTATTGGATAACACTGGCAACATTATGTCAGTTTTATCCAATATATTCCAGAACTGTAAGGCCTCTTGCACACAAACTTTTTTTTTCCGTTTCTGTTCCATTTTTTGCATTTCGTACACGGACTGTATACGGACCCATTAATTTCAATGGATCTGCAAAAAAAATAGAAGGTACTCCAAATGCCTTCCATTTTTTACGTATTTCCGTTTTTCCGATTCTTAAAGATAGAACATGTCCTGACAGGGGCCAGCTGTTCTGCTCCGCAAAAAACTAAATGCACCCGGACGTCATCCGTATGTTTTGTGGATCAGTTTTTTTCTGTACTGAAAAATCCATACGGTCATGTGCAAGAGGCCTAAGAGTTACATAGCATCATAAATCAATATAATGCTATGTGACCCCTGGCAGCGCTGGGAGTTCAGACGGGGAGCTGCGCTGCGGACTCACAGCGTGACAAACGCTCATCTGCAAGGGGCCTAACAAGGTAACGCTAGAAAGGCATCTATCTCATTCATGAAAGAAGAATTACACCAATTACATTTTCCACCACATAAAATATTCTTTAATAAGTACTTTCCTTAATTCAACTTATTGCAACTATTCATCTCTCCTGACGTTTAATATTCTTTACTTGCTCTTAAAAGCAGTGATACTATTCCAACCAACAATTGTAATACTTGCCTCCAAATATGGAACCCCTTTCTCAAAAGACTGTGGATACTCCCGAAGAAGACGCTCTTCATCCAAGAACTTGGCATCCCTTCCATTGGTTGCTGGTTGGAAAAGGCCATAGTTAAGGACATCCTTCAGGCTCTCATTCAGAGTGCACAGTATCTGTTGCTTTGCGACCCAGATTGTGGCATCTGGGTTAAATCTGAGGCATTTCTGTTAAAAAAATATATATAAAACACAAATTAAAATTAAATATATTGCAATACATATCCACACTGTGCAGAAACAACATAAAAGTACAGTGTTTCCTGAAAGAAACAGCCATGTTTTTAAATCTTACGCAATCCTTGTAAAGCTTGACCAGAAGTCATGAGATGGAGGGGCATTTATTCATTTACAGTAAGATGAGTCTGAATTCTGCAGAAGAAACATTAGTCCAGCAGGAGCGGGTGCAATGACACATAGATGAAGGTATGTTTTATGGTGGCATCTCCCTTGCCCTTAGGCTATGAAAGCATTGGTCACTCAATGCCTGTGCCCCAAATCCCTGCCTACAGACCCAAATCATTACGGCAGCCACTGCCATGACTATTGTAATTTCCAGATAAAGCAAAAGTTGTCATCAGCGAGCAGGCTTCTGTCTGTTCCATGTGACAATGACAGTGGTAGGAGAGCAGAAGATCCTCAGGATGCAATGTGTGTGTATTAGTAGGTATAGAGTATACATAAGTGTGCATGTTCACAATGCCGTTACTGGTCATATTTTACAGTACCCATAACAGGCACATGAGGATTTTTCACTATCCATTTTTTGAATTGCAAAGGGAACAAAAAGTTTTGACTACAGAAAATAGTAAAGCATGTCCTATTCCAGCCATCTAAAAGTAATGGATACCTAACGGAAAGAAAATTGTGAACTGAACCTTAGGTGGTTCCTCTTTACTAGTGTTGGGCAAGCATTCTCTGCCGAACACTAATTTTACTCGAGCATTGCGATGCTCGGCACATCGCGGTGTTCGGCCGAATACCGCGTGTGCTCGAGCGCGATGCTCGAGTCTCCTCCCCGCACGTTTGTTGGCTGCTACGCAGCAAATAAACGTGCAGTTGAGTACTGCCAATTCACTGTAATGCCATAGCCATGTTGGCTGCTGGCATTACAGTGGATTGGCTGGCTGGAACGAGTCATCTGGTGCTATATAGCACCCGGTGACACGTGTTCGGCTCAGTCTTAGTCAGGGAGAGCAGGAGAGCAGAAGGGAGAGATAGTGTAGGGAGTGAAATAGGAATATTGTAGTTTTTATACTTGTTATAGACCCAAAAGTCCTTTTAAGGACTATTGTGTCTGGCAGCAATATTTATTTTTAGCGCAACCTGCACTAAATAGCTTGCAATTGTTTGGCCGCTGCATCTCCTGTCTAACGTGTGTGCAGCCTAAAAATATCCATGACATCCAGTGTACTTTTTCTGTAGACGGTGTCCGCTGCAGACAGTTACATTAACTGTGCTACATCTCCTGTATAACGTTTGCGTATTTGAAATATCAGTGACATTCAGTCAAATTTTATTGCTGCTGATGGCAGTGATATTACCTGTGCTACATCTCCTGTATAACGTTAGCGCATCCAAAATATCAGTGATATTGAGTGCAATTTTTTTCGCCGCTGGTGACAGCGACATTACCTGCGCTACATCCCCTGAGTGACATGTGCGCAGCCTAAAAATATCTGTGACATCGAGAGTACTTTTTCCGTAGACAGTGTCTGCTGGGGACAGTTACATTACCTGCACTACATCTCCTGTATAACGTTTGCTTAGAGTACTTTCACACTAGTGTTATTCTTTTCCGGCATAGAGTTCCGTCAAAAGGGCTCTATGCCGGAAAAGAACTGATGAGGCATATTTTAATGCATTCTGAATGGATAGAAATCCGTTCAGTTTGCATCAGTATGCCTTCCGTTCAGTCACTGTCAGGCGTTTTGGCCGAACATACAGCCAGGTCCATAAAATATTGGGACATCGACACAATTCTAACATTTTTGGTTCTATACACCACCACAATGGATTTGAAATGAAACAAACAAGATGTGCTTTAACTGCAGACTGTCAGCTTTAATTTGAGGTATTTACATCCAAATCAGGTGAACGGTGTAGGAATTACAACAGTTTGCATATGTGCCTCCCACTTGTTGAGGGAGCAAAAGTAATGGGACAGAATAATAATAATCATAAATCAAACTTTCACTTTTTAATACTTGGTTGCAAATCCTTTGCAGTCAATTACACCCTGAAGTCTGGATCGCATAGACATTACCAGATGCTGGGTTTCATCCCTGGTGATGATCTGCCAGGCCTCTACTGTAACTGTCTTTAGTTCCTGCTTGTTCTTGGGGCATTTTCCCTTCAGTTTTGTCTTCAGCAAGTGAAATCCATGCTCAATCGGATTCAGGTCAGGTGATTGACTTGGCCATTGACTAACATTCCACTTCTCTCCCTTAAAAAACTATTTGATTGCTTTTGCAGTATGCTTTAGGTCATTGTCCATCTGCACTGTGAAGCGCCGTCCAATGAGTTCTGAAGCATTTGGCTGAATATGAGCAGATAATATTGCCCAAAACACTTCAGAATTTATCCTGCTGCTTTTGTCAGCAGTCACATCATCAATAAATACAAGAGAACCAGTTCCCTTGGCAGCCATACATGCCCACGCCATGACACTACCACCACCATGCTTCACTGATGAGGTGGTATGCTTAGGATCATGAGCAGTTCCTTTTCTGTTCCATTATCTGGTACAAGTTGATCTTGGTCTCATCTGTCCATAGGATGTTGTTCCAGAACAGTGAAGGCTTTTTTAGATGTCATTTGGCAAACTCTAATCTTGCCTTCCTGTTTTTGAGGCTCACCAATGGTTTACATCTTGTGGTGAACCCTCTGTATTCACTCTGTTGAAGTCCTCTCTTGATTGTTGACTTTGACACACATACACCTACCTCCTGCAGAGTGTTCTTGATCTGGCCAACTGTTGTGAAGGGTGTTTTCTTCACCAGGGAAAGAATTCTTCGGTCAACCACCACAGTTGTTTTCCGTGGTCTTCCGGGTCTTTTGGTGTTGCTGAGCTCACAGGTGCGTTCCTTCTTTTTAGGAATGTTCCATACAGTTGTTTCGGCAACGCCTAATGAGTTTGCTATTTCTCTGATGGGTTTGTTTTGTTTTTTCAGCCTAATGATGGCTTGCTTCACTGATAGTGACAGCTCTTTGGATCTCATCTTGAGAGATGACAGCAACAGATTCCAAATGCAAATAGCACACTTGAAATGAACTCTGGACCTTTTATCTGCTCATTGTAATTGGTATAATGAGGGAATAACACACACCTGGCCATGGAACAGCTGAGAAGCCAATTGTCCCATTACTTTTGGTCCCTTAACAAGTGGGAGGCACATATGCAAACTGTTGTAATTCCTACACCGTTCACCTGATATGGATGTAAATACCCTCAAATTAAAGCTGACAGTCTGCAGTTAAAGCACATCGTGTTCATTTCATTTCAAATCCATTGTGGTGTATAGAGCCAAAAATGTTAGAATTGTGTCGATGTCCCAATATATATGGACCTGACTTTAATACCGCAGCATGCTGCGGTATTATGTCTGTCCAAAATGCCTGATCAGTCGCTGGAATGCCAGATCCGGCATTAATTCCCATTGACTTGCATTAGATCCGGCATTGCAAAACAACTGAAGGACAGATCCGTCCTTCCAGTCTGCGCGTGCTGTCAGTTGTCACACTGATCGGCGGAACCGGCAGGCAGCTCCGGTGATGAAACTGCCTGCCGGATCACACTAATGCTAGTGTGAAAGTATCCTTATCCAAAATATCAGTGACATTCAGTCTAATTTTTTTCGCCGCTGGTGACAGCGACATTATCTGCATTACATCTCCTGTCTAACATGTGCGCAGCCTAAAAATGGTGACATTCTGTGTAATTTATTTGCACATACACTTACAAAACCTGAGCTACTGTACGTGTGACATACTTGCAAGCATAGATACCATTTATTATGCGCAAGGCAAGCAGTAAGGGACGGGGAACTGGCCGTGCTGATGGTGCAGAGGCCGTGGCCCTAGGCACGGTGAAACTCCGCCTGCTGCCAGAGCACAAGAAACACTCTCATCCACGATACCTAGCTTCATGTCCCAGATTGCAGCGCGGTGCAGGACACCACTCTTGAAGTCAGATCAGTGTGACTAAGTGGTCGGTTGGATTGCAGCAGATAATGCTTCCAGTCGGGTAAGCACCACCCTGTCTTCCACAAAGTCCAGTCTCAGAAGCCAAGAGTCTGGTCAACAGAATCCTCACCCTGATACTCCTTCCACTCACCATGGAATGTCTTGGCAAACAAGTGATCCCACACTCTGATATTCCGAGGAGCTGTTTTCATCGCCATTCCTTAAATTGGGCCTCTTGCCAAGCCCGCTTGAAGAGGGACATGAGGAGATCTTGTGACCTGATTCCCAAACTCTGGCGCATCCACAGTCAGAAGAAGATGACGGTGGGGAATGGCAATTAGTGTTTCACAAGGTGGATGATGATGATGAGACAAAGTTGCCAATAAGTCAACCGCAATTAGTGTCTCAAGAGGTTCATGATGAGGATGAGACATAGTTGTCAGTAACTGAGGTTATTGTTAGGTCAACAAGTCAGGAGGATGACCAGAGTGAGGAAGTGGAAGAGAAGGTGCTGGATGATGAAGTCACTGACCCAACCTGGGAAGGTGGCAAGCCGAGCGAGGACAGCAGTACAGAGGGGGAGGATTCCGCAGCACCGCAACAGGCTAGAAGAGGAAGAGGGGTGGAAAAAGGGAGAAGGCTGGCCACACCAAACAGGCCCGAAACTGTTCCCCCGGAGCACGCCCTTGCGGAAATCTCCCTTGCCAATGGGTAAGTGTTCCGCATTCTGGAGCTTTTTTCAGGAAAGTGCGGATGATAAAAGAATTGTCATTTGCAACCTGTGCCGTACCAAAATGAGCAGGGCGTGAACACTAGCAACCTCACCACTACTAACAAGATCAGCCACATGGCATCAAAGCACCATAATAGGTGGGCCAAACGTCTGGGTCCACAACCAGTGTCTGCAGGGTTACACCACTGCCTCCTCTTCCTCTTTGTTACGTGCTGGCCAATCCCCTGTCCAAGACACAGGCCCGGATGTCTCCTGCCATGCACCTGGACCTTTGCAAGCACCATCAGTTAGCACATCTACTTCTGTGTCCCAGCGCAGCGTTCAGATGTCTATACCCCAGGCCTTTGAATGAAAGAGCAAATACCCAGCCACCCACCCACAGACCATAGCACTAAATGCTCACCTTTCCAAATTGCTGGCCCTGGAAATGATGCCATTTAGGCTTGTGGACACTGAGGCTTTCCGCAGCTTGATGGCGGCAGCTGTCCCGCGGTACTCTGTCCCCAGCCGCGAATATTTTTCACAGTGTGCCATTCCAGCCTTACACCAGCATGTGTCCCGTAACATCACCCATGCCCTGACCAAGTTATTGGGAAGGTCCACTGAACGACTGACACATGGACAAGTGCTTTTGGCCAGGGACTCTACATTTCCCTGATGGCAAACTGGGTGAACGTTGTGAAGGCCAGGAGAGAGTCGTTCCCTGGCATGGCACAGGTGCTACCGATGCCAAGGATTGCTGGCCCTACTTCCATCAGGGTTTCTGCCACCACCTACATTAGCTGGAAGCAGTGTAGCACTGCAGTGGGGAAGCGGCAACAGGCCGTGCTTAAACTGATCTGCTTAGGTGACAAACAGCACACCGCCGCAGAGCTGTGGCAGGGGATAAGGGACCAGACTGAGCTGTGGCTCTCGCCTCTATACTTACAACAAGACATGGTTGTGTCTGATAATGTCCGTAACTTGGTGGCGGCTTTGGAGCTTGGCAAGCTCACACACATACCATGCCTAGCCCATTTGTTCAACTTAGTGGTTCAGTGGTTTCTCAAAACCTACCCCAATTTGCCTGAGCTACTGGTGAAGGTGCACCGCATGTGTGCCCATTTCCGTAAGTCATCGCCAGGTCTGGCAACGCTGCAGAAGCACTTGCAATTGCCAGCTCACTGACTGTTGTGCGACGTGAGCATGCACTGGAACTCCACGTTCCACATGTTGGAGAGGCTTTGTGAGCAGCAGAGGACAGTAGTGGAATACCAGTTACAACATGGTCATCGCCTTTCCAGTCAGCTTCCGCTCTTCACAAGCGAGGAGTGGGCTTTGATGTCTGACCTCTGTGAGGTTTTACGCAACTTTTAGGAATCAACACAGATGGTGAGTGGTGATAACGCTATTATCAGCGTAACCATCCCACTTCTGTGTCTATTCAAACGCTTGCTGCTCACAATTTTAGGCGGACGCTTTGCATGTGGAAATGGGGGAAGAAAGTACACAGGGTGATAGCCAGACCACCCTCAGTTCGTCTTCTAAGCGCGAATTGGAGGATGAGGAGGAGGAGGAGCAGGAGACGGTTGCCTCCGCTACAGAGGGTAGTACCCATGGAAGTTTTATTCCATCTGTTCAGCGAGGATGGGTAGAAGAGCAGAAAGAGGATGAGAAGATTGAGAGTCATCCTCCTGATGAGGATAGCAAAGTCTTGTCTGTTGGGACTCTGGCACACATGGCTGACTTTATGTTAGGCTTCCTTTCCCGTGACCCTCACGTTGTACGCATTTTGGCCAACACCGATTACTGGTTGTTCACTCTTCTCGACCCCCGCTACAAAGAGAATTTCTCATCTCTCATTCCTGTGGTGTAGAGGACAAGCAAAATGGTGCAATACCAGATGGTCCTTGTGGAAAAATTGCTCCAAAAATTTCCAGCTGACAACGCTGGCTGTAGAGTATGTAGTTCCTTGGCCAACCGAGGAGGGGGGATGAGGGGAACACACAGCAGTTCAAACAGAACCAGGGCAACACTCTCTAAGACCTAGGACAGTTTTATGACACCCCGCCAGCACCCTCAACCTGATGCGCGGCCTAGTGTCACGAGTAGGGAAACAATTTGGAAGATGGTGAAGGAGTACGTAGCAGACCGTGTCAGCATCCTCAGTGATCCCCGTGTGCCTTACAACTATTGGGTGTCCAAGCTGGACACGTGGCGTAAACTGGCGCTCTACACCTTGGAGGTGCTGGCCTTCCCAGCCACCAACGTTTTGTCAGAGCTTGTATTTAGTGCTGCTGGGGGCATAATAACTGATAAACGCATCTGCCTGTCAACTGAAAATGCTGACCGGTTGACTCTTATTAAAAAGGAACATTGCCTGGATTGCCCCTGACTTCTCTACTCCACCAGAGGAAAGCGGCTGAACATAAAGGCACTCTAAATGTGGCTTTTATGGTGTATGGAATACACTGTATTCCCATTCACCCCTTCCATTACTAAAAAGGGTATATGGTTCAATCTTCCTTTTCTCGTCCTCCTCCTTCATATCAACATGCATATTAGGCTGCCCTCGCTCCTAATGCCCTCACCCATAATGTTTTAGAGGGTCACCAGCAGGCCCTCACCCATAATGTTTTAGGGGGTCAGCTCAGCAGCAGACCCTCACCCGTAAATTTTTAGATGGTCAGCTCGGCAGCAGGCCCCCGCCCACAACATTTTTTAAATGGTCAGCTCGGCAGCAGGCCTTCACCCACAACATCTTTTAAATGGTCAGCTCGGCAGCATGCCCTCGCCCATAATGTTTTAGATGGTCAACTCGGCAGCAGGCCCTCGCCCACAACAATTTTTTGATGGTCAGCTTGGCAGCAGGCCCTCGCCCACAAAATGTTTTATTTGATCAGCTCGGCAGCAGGTACACACCCACAAAATGTTTTAGAGGGTCAGCTCGGCAGCCGGCCCTCGCCCACAAAATTTTTTAGATGGTCAGCTCAGCAGCAGGCCCTCACCTACAATTTTTTTTAGATGGTCAGCTCAGCAGCAGGCCATCACCCCTAATGTTTTAGATGGTCAGATCAGCAGCAGGTCCTCGCCCCTAATGTTTTAGAGGGTCACCAGCAGGCCCTTGCTCTAAATGTTTTTGAGGGTCACAAGCAGGCCAGCAATCATAATTTTTCAAGGGTGTGTATGATGCCTTCCTTTATGTGTAATAAAGGGTGTATTGGAGTGGCGGTTCCTTGTAATTTTTGGAAGCCCTTTTCCTTAGAGCATAGGCTTTATGAGTGTATGAGTCCCACTACATGAACAATTGTACCACAATGTGAATGAGGCCCTCCTTTATGTTATAAACAGGTTGTATCCGAGTGCCTCTTCCTTGTAATTTTTGGCAGCACTTGCACTTTATATACAAGTCAATATACAGGAAAGAATGTTTCCTAACAATTTTTCCTCTAAAATCAAATTTTATCTTCGGTTTTGTGCATATTATTATCAGTCTGTAAAAGTGGCGTACTACTTGGACAACATCATTCCCAGCAGCGACCTGGGAGTCCAAAATGTATCCAGACATCCTCCCCATGGTGTTCCTAAACAATTTCATTGGTGTTTCCATCTATTTCTGTCCTTTTACTATGAACCAGACACCCTCTCCTCTTCAGGGCAGGGGGTGCCTGGTTTAATGCTCAGGTTCTCCCATTGACTTCCATTATGCTAGGTGCTCGAACAACACTACTCTTTACCCTTTTCCTGTAGCATTTGTAAATCAAGGGACAAGGGTATGTGCCTATGCCAAACATAAACCTTAATATGAGGATGACCCATGAATCCAATACTTAAAAGATTGAGGTGCAAAATACCAGAAAGATGTGTTATTTGTCAAAAAGTTCAATTTAAATAATTGGGTCAGGTGGTCGCTCAGAAAGCATGGTAGATGCATGGATAGAAATGTAATGATAACCATTTATGGTTACCACGTGTACCTGAATTACCACTATTCCTTGACCTATCTGGGGGTTTGAGACTTTCATGCCTTAAAGAGGACCTTTCATGGGCCAAGACATTATGAAATAAGTAGCAGGTTATGTAAGGCATAGTCCATGGATGTAAGATCGCTTATTATTTTTTCTGGGTGCCGCTCCGTTCGCCCGCTGTGCCTATGTTCACTTCTCCCACCTGGTATGCTAATTAATAGCATCGGTACAGGAAGGAGGATACTTCCATGTTTCTCAATGGGCGTTTCCTTCTCCCTGGCTGTAGCGAGGTCCAATCACAAAGGAGAGAGTCACAGCCAGGGAGAAAAAAAAGCTCACCTTGTCCTTGGCTGTGACACTCACTGCTGTGATTGGACTGCACTACAGCTAGGGAGAAGGAGACGCCCATTGAGAAACAGGGCAGTTTCCTCCTTCCTGTACCGATGCTATTAATTAGCATACCAGTTAAGAGAATGGAGCGGCGCCGAAAAAAAATAGTAAGCGATCTTACATCCATGGATTATGCCTTAAATAACTGCTACTTATTTCATAATGTCTGGACCCATGAAAGGTCCTGTTTAACCCTTTCTTCTGCTACTTATTGACTTGTCCAGACTATAAATGACCAAGAAGCTGAGTTTCTGTGAGGTGTCATTGGGCCTGATTTGATTTTGGCCCAAAACCAGAAGCTCTGATGATTCATCAGATACAATAATATGGAATTACAATCTATTAGGGGTTCACTAAGCAGTTTTTTTTCCAGAAGCCAGCATTATAATCAATGGCTTTCTCTCAGATTATTACATTATACAATATAATTCATGTATTCATTTCCTTTGCCAAATCTTTGGGACAAGTCATATGATACTAGGCTTGCCTCTCTCTTTTTTTGCATAGGCACCTGCAAAGAGATTTTTCTATCATTGTTTCTAAGAAGATAACAGCTTGTACTCCCTGGTTACTGTTTCCATGGAAATCTTAAGATCACCAAGGACTCTTGCTATGAGTTTAAGAAAGTCCCAAAGGTCTGATTAATGGAGGCATATTGATGCACTATTCCAGTAGATCAGTGAGAATTCTTCTGAACAAAACCACAGCTTACCTTAATCTTGTTTATTCATAATCAAGCCATTAAATATTAGAAAAAAATGACACGTGACTGCAGATATCCCACTATCCTTCATGTATTATTCAGAGGAAGCTGAGATACAAGGAATTTTTTTGTTTAGTCCTCACACTAAAGTTTGTGGTCACCACTTATCACCTGTCACTTTATTTCTATAAAATAGTGCCTCTGTAGATTGTAGAGAGAACCTCTGCACATAAACCTTCAAAATGCTGTATTATTAGTCTAAAACATCACCAGTGACTAGAAATCAGCAAACAGATTCTACAGTCCATTGATTGAACTTGTTACAAATTTCCCAAAAGCTTGAAGGGGTTGGCCACTTTCTGGTTACTGTTGACCAATACATTTTTTGAATGATTATTGCCACTCACTAATATAGCTTTTGTTGAAATTCTGCACCATTTTCTATATTTCATAAAGTGCAGTATGCAACTTGTTTAAAATGTCTTTGGGTCCTGTCTAGAGTTGAGCGGACACCTGGATGTTCGGGTTCGACGGGTTTGGACGAACTTCACAAAAAAGTTCCCGAACTTGACCCCGAACCTGAACCCCATTGAAGTCAATGGGGACCCGAACTTTTGAGCACTAAAATGGCTATAAAAATGTTGTGGAAAGGGCTAGAGGGCTGCAAATGTCATCAAAATGTGGTTAAGAGCATGGCAAGTGCTCTGCAAACAAATGTGGATAGGGAAAGGACTTTAAATAACATAAAATACGTAAAAAATAAAAAATAAATTATATTGAGCTAGGAGGACGAGGTCCATATGGAGTAGGAGGTTGAAGAGGCAGTGGATGTGGCGGTGTAGGTGGAAGCGGCGGTGGAGGAGGAGATAGCCTACACTGCTTTTTGGTTTTACATTGTTTTTTTTTTTTTTTATTAGGGTTCACACCAAAACATTAGGAAATATAACGTGTGATAACCCCCTCCAGTCATGCTAAACACACGTTCAGACAATACAGTGGCTGCAGGGCAGGCCAGAACCTCCAAGGCGTAAAGGGCAAGCTCAGGCCATGTGCCCAATTTAGAGACCCAGAAGTTGAAGGGGGCAGAACCATCAGTCAGTTCGTGTAGGCATCTGCAAACATACTGTCCCATCATGTTGCACGTCCTTGTGATGTTCACAATCCAATTGGATATCTGCTCTATCAACTTTCGATGTTCTTTTTTGAGCCTACCATGTTGATCACAGTTAGCGGCGAATTAGGGTTCCACCCCGGAGAGGGAGCATGAGAAAGAGAGATCACATCCAAGGGAGTTCAATGGATGAAATTTAATTGTGATCGAGCGGAAATGTGTGAGAAGCTATTAAAATTGAAGGAAAGGAGGGGGCATGCGGCAATTACCCACTCCCGACTCAGGGAGGTAGTGACGATAAATAACAATACAGGACTCTTAAGATGCCCTGTTATTTGAATGATTAATAAAATATTTTAGGGAATGAAACTGGGGTATTTTGGATTTGGAAACGTTAGCCAGGAGAGGCCCTGCTGCGGCTTTGTTGACTCTAGATAACTTCTGCCTGATCGCACGTCCCTCTGACCTCCACCATCCATTTGGATATCTTCTCTATCAACTTTCGATGTTCTTTTCTGAGCCTACCATGTTGATCACGGTTATCAGCGAATCAGGGCTCCACGCCAGAGAGGGAGTGTGAGAAAGGGAGACCTCATCCAAGGGAGGTCAATGGCTGCAATGGGATGGAGCAGAAATGTGGGACAAATTATTAAAGCAGAAGGATCGAATGAAAGGGCCAGTTAAAGACGAATTTTAGAAATTTAAGTCCCTGTCAACTATGCAGAGCAGGGGTTTTTCATTGCCAGAAATGGGTTAATGTCACCCACCAATGGAAAAGATTATTTTTAAAAATGTTGGTCCCTGTCACCTATGCAGAGCAGGGGTTTATTCACGGCAAAAATTGTAAAATGTAAACCCAAGAATGTAACATAAAGATTAGTGAAATTTATTAACCTGTCTACTACGTAGAACAGGGGTCTATCACAGCCAAAAATTGTTGAATGTCACCTGAAAATGTAAAAGAAAAATTAGTAAAATTTATTAAGCTGTCAACTAGGTAGAGCAGGGGTATATCACACCCAAAATTGGTGAATTTCACCCGGAAATGTAACAGACAAATTAGTGATTTTTTTTTACCTTTCTACTAGGTATAGCAGTGGTATATCACACCCAAAAACTGGTGAATTTCACCCAAAAATGTAACAGACAAATGAGTGAAACTACATAAAATAAAAATATTGCGCTGTAGTATAACAATGGCTGGTTAAGGCCGGTATACATGTCTATTCTGGACAAGGTACGGACAAGTCCTGTGGGATCCATGCCTGGTACATTTTAATGAACGAGAACTTGTCCACATTGGCTGTGGACAGGCGGCTGCGCTTGTCTGTGATAATACACTGGCTGCAGGGCAGGCCAGCACCTCCAAGGCGTAAATGGCAAGCTCAGGCCATGTGCCCAATTTGGAGACCCAGAAGTTGAAGGGGGCAGACCCATCATTCAGTACCTGTAGGCAGTGCACACATACTGCTCCACCATGTTGGTGAAATGCTGACTCCTGCTAAGACGTTCCATATAATCTGGTGGTGCTGGTTGTTGTGGCGTGCTGACAGAGCTTTTCCACATTTCGGCCATGCTAACCCTGCCTTCTGATGTGCTGGCGGTGTCCCAGCTGCATTGGCGACCTCTTCCTCCTCCTCTGCCTTCGCCTTGTGCTTCCACTGTGCCCCCGCTGTCAGGTGGGGATACTACCAGCAGCGGGTCTACCAGCGTGCGCTTGTACTCGCGCATCTTACGATCACGCTCCAGTGAGGAAATTAAGGACAGTACGTTGTCCTTGTAACGGGGATTCAGCAGCGTGGCCACCCAGTAATCAGCACAAGTTAGAATGTGGGCAACTTGGCAGTCGTTGCAAAGACACTGCAACATGTAATCGCTCATGTGTGCCAGGCTGCTCAGAGGCAATGAAAAGCTGTCCTCTGTGGGAAGTGTATCGTCTGTGTCCTCTGTATCCCCCAGCCACGCACCAGTAATAGCCATGAGCCGGTCTGGGTGCCAACCTGCTGTGAACATGATTCCTTCTCCTCCATCTCCTCCTCCACATCGTCATCCTCCAGATCTGTGCCCTGACTGGACAATTGTGTACCTGGCGTTTGTGGGTGCAGGAACTCACCCTCAGAGCCACTTGTGAATGACTGGCCAGAAACCCTATGAAATTATCCCTTTTCCTCCTCCTCTTCCTGTGCCACATCTTCTTCCATCATCGACAGCAGCATTTTTTCGAGGAGGCATAGAAGTGGGATAGTAACTCTGAGAACGGTGCTATCGACACTGGCCATGTTGATCAAGTACTCGAAACAGCGCAACAAGAAACACAGGTCTCGCATGGAGGCCCAGTCATTGGTGATGAAGTGGTACTGTTCCGCAGAGCGACTCACCCGTGCGTGCTGCAGCTGAAACTCCACTATCGCCTGCTGCTGCTGCTCGCACAGTCTGGCCAGCATGTGCAAGGTGGAGTTCCACCTTGTGGGCACGTCACATATGAGCAGGTAAGAGTGAAGGCCAAAGTTACGCTGCAGCGCTGACAGGCGAGCATCGGCAGGGTGAGAACGCTGAAAGCGCGCACAGACGGCCCGCACTTTATGCAGCAGCTCTGACATACCGGGGTAATTTTTAAGGACTATCTGCACCACCAAATTCAGCACATGCGCCAGGCAAGGGATGTGTGTCAAACCGGCTAGTCCCAGAGCTAATACAAGATTTTGCCCATTATCGCACACCACCAGGCCGGGTTTGAGGCTCAATGGCACCAACCACTCATCTGTCTGTTCTTCAAGGCCCATCCAAACCTCCTGTGTGGTGTGGGGTTTGTCCCCCAAACAGATACGTTTTAAAACTGCCTGCTATCATTTACCCCTGGCTTTGCTGAAGTTGGTGGTGAAGGTGTTACGCTGACCGGATGAGGAGCAGGTAGAGGATGAGGAAGCGGAGTAGGAGGAGGAAGCAACAGGAGGCAAACTGAAGCGCCCTGTAATCCTCAGTGGTGGAAGGACATGTGCCAAACTGCTATCCGCCTCAGGCCCAGTCGCCACTGCATTTATCCAGTGTGCTGTTATGGAGATGTAACGTCCCTGACCGTGCTTACTGGTTCACGTATCCGTAGTGAGGTGTACCTTGCCACAGATGGCGTTGCGCAGTGCACACCTGATTTTGTCCCCCACTTGGTTGTGCAGGGAAGGGATGGCACACCTGGAGAAATAGTGGCGGCTGGGCACGACGTACTGTGGGACAGCCACCACCAAAAGGCTTTTAAAACTCTCAGTCTCCACCAGACAGAATGACAGAATTTCAAAGGCCAGTAATTTTGAAATGCTGGCATTCAGGGTCAGGGATCGCGAGTGCGTAGGGGGGTACTTCCTCTTCCGCTCCAGTGTTTAGGAGGTGGAGAGCTGAACTCTTCCTTGGGACATTGTGAAGATGCTTGGTGACCCAGATGGTGGTGTTGCTGGAAGATCCTCTGTTTGCGTGGGTGGCAGGTGGCACTGTAACTCCAGAGGTGGATGAAGAGACTGCAGCAGAAGAGGAAGCAGGAGGAGCCAGAGACCTTTCTTGGTTTTTGAGGTGTCTACTCCACCGCAGCTCGTGCTTTTCACTTAGATGCCTGGTCGTGCAGGTTGTGCTCAGGTTGAGAACGTTTATGCCTCGCTTCAGGCTCTGATTGCACAGCGTGCAAACCACTTGTGTCTTGTCGTCAGCACATTGTCTGAAGAACTGCCACACCAGGGAACTCCTTGGAGCTGGCTTTGATGTGCTCGGTCCCTTGCTGTGGTGGGCAGTAGCAGGCGTACTGTCTAGGGGACAGCCGCTCCGCTTTTGCACCCTGCTCCCTCTCATGCTGTGCTGGTGGCTCTGTGCAACCACCGCCTCTTCCTGCGAACTACACAGGTCACTAGCATGACCTTGATTCCATGTGTGGTCGAGGATCTCATCGTCCTCCACATCGTCTTCCACCCAGTCTTCACCCCTGCACTCCTTGTCGGTCTGCACACTTTCGAAAGCCTCAGCAGTTGGCACCTGTGTTTCGTCCTCATCCGAGACATCCTGCGATGGTCGTCCCATGTACTTATATTGAAACATAAGTGGACATCGGTGCACTCAATCCCTTCACTTCTGAGGCAGGGCTAGGTGGATGGCCCTGGGAAACCCTGCTAAAAAGCAGAAGAGACTGCTGCATGAATGACTTGGGGCTCAGACTGCTTGGCTAATTTGTAAGGAGGTGAGGTGAAAGACTGATGGACATCGGCTGCAGGTGCCAACTCTGATCTTTCAGCAGGAGACTGAGTGGGAGACAATGTGAAGGAAATGGAGGCACTGTCAGCAACCCAATCTACTATCGCCTCTACTTGTTCTGGCCTCACCATTCGTAGAGCCGCATTAGGCCTGACCAAATACTGCTGCAGGTTCTGTCGCATACTCAAACTTGAGGAAGGTGTTTCACTTGTGCGTGTAGGTGGCACAGATCGACCACGTCCTCTCCCTGCAATAGGAGCTCCACCAGCAGCACCACGACCGTGGCCACGTCCCTTATTTGACTCTCTCCTATTTCTCAAATTTAGGATCTTGCCCTAAATGTATTTTTTTTTTTATAGCAGAATAGAACCACAATATCTAAAGGGTGTATTCCACACGTACAGATGCAGACTAGGCCGCAATTTAAGATTTTTTCCCTAAATGGGTGTTTTTCTAATAGCAGAATAGAACCACACTATCTAAAGGGTGTATCCCACAATGACATATGCAGCACAGGCTGAAAATTTTTGTTTTTTGCCCCAAATGGGTGTTTTTTAATAGCAGAATAGAACAACAGTATGTAAAGGGTGTATCTCACACGTACAGATGTAGACTAGGCCGCAATTTAAGATTTTTGCCCAAAATGGGTGTTTTTCGAATAGCAGAATAGAACCACAGTATCTAAAGGGTGTATCTCACACGTACACACCTTTAGTGTTAAGGACTTTTCTTCATCCCTAACACTAAACACTGGGGTACCGCAAGGCTGTGTGTTGAGCCCTCTCCTTTACTCCCTCTTCACAAATGACTGTAAACCTATTCACAATACCAATACCATTATAAAATTTGCAGATGACACGACCGTGATAGGCCTAATCTCCATGAAACAGCCTATAGGAAAGAGGTTGAGAACCTAGAGAGATGGAGTAAGAACAACAACCTCATACTCAATACCAAGAAAACAAAGGAGCTAATTCTTGATTTTAGGAAGAAGAAACAAAATGGACACCATCCCATTAGCATTAATGGTGGAAACGTGGAGATAGTTCAAAGTTTCAGATTCTTGGAAGTTCATATTAGTCAGGACCTATCATGGATAAAAAACACAACAGAAATTACCATAAAATGCCTTCAGAGGCTTCATTTTCTGAGGAGTCTGAAGAAAGCACAACTCCCAAAACAGCTGCTAGTCAATTTTTACAGGTGAACCATAGAATCTGTTATCACATACTGCATTACAGTGTGGTACTCCGGCTGCTCTTCTGAGGACAAGAAGACCCTCAAGCGCATCATCAGAATGTCTGGCAGAATCACTGGTACTCAGTTACCATCACTGGATGACATCTTCACTGCTCGCTGCAGCAACAGGGCAAAAATTATCTGCGGGGATCCAACTCCCCCCGGCCACAGCCTTTTCACTCCCCTACCCTCTGGTAGGCGTCTTAGAGCCCTACATGCCCGCACCACTAGGCTGAAGAACAGCTTTTACCCCAAAGCAATCAGTCTCCTAAATGCTCGGAGATTATTGCCCCTTCCTAGGATAGAAACTACCACAGACTGAAAGTGACTGCTGCATTCATGACCCCATGATGACCTCTTGTCTGCAGTGGTGTCTGAATCAGTGTGTGTATATATACTCACAAGCACTTCCTACTTTGCTCTTGCTATATATATGCTCTGAACTGTGAATAGTAATGCCTTCTAGTGCAATGTTTTGTTTTTTTCTAGTGCAATGCTTTAGTTTAAATGTCAGTTCTTGTTCCCCTGTCCATGGCATCTAGGATTGCTCCAAACAACATTTCACTGTATTGTACATTGTATAACATTGTATTGTACAGTGACAATAAAGGCATCTTATCTTCAAAACAAGGTCATGTTACCAGTGGGATTCCACAGGGATCTGTACTGGGACCAATTTTGTTTAATATCTTCATAAGTGACATTGCAAAAGGCCTCGATGGTAAGGTTTGTCTTTTTGCTGATGACACAAAGATATGTAACAGGGTTGATGTTCCTGGAGGGAAACGCCAAATGGAAAAGGACTTAGGAAAACTAGAAGAATGGTCAGAACTCTGGCAACTGAAATTTAATGTGGATAAGTGCAAGATAATGCACCTGGGGCGTAAAAACCCAAGGGCAGAATATAGAATATTCGACACAGTCCTGACCTCAGTATCTGAGGAAAGGGATTTAGGAGTAATTATTTCAGAAGACTTAAAGGTGGGAAGACAATGTAATAAAGCAGCACGAAATGCAAGCAGAATGCTTGGATGTATAGGGAGAGGTATAAGCAGTAGAAAGAGTGAAGTGCTTATGCCGCTGTACAGATCACTAGTGAGACCTCACTTGGAGTATTGTGCGCAGTACTGGAGGCCATATCTCCAGAAGGATATAGATACTCTAGAGAGAGTTCAGAGAAGAGCTACTAAACTAGTACATGGATTGCAGGATAAAACTTACCAGGAAAGGTTAAAAGACCTTAATATGTATAGCTTGGAAGAAAGAAGAGACCGAGGGGATATTAGGGCTGTCGAATATAATCGATGCATCGATGCATCGCGATTCGACCCCCGGCGATTCTGCATCGATGCGGTTGCTTTAAATAATCGATGCATGTTGATGACGTCAGCGTCGCGTCCGCCGTGCAGCCGAGTCGGAAAAAAGTTTTTGGGCGCCTTCTTTCCCGCCTCCCGCCTCCCGCTGACGTGTCAGAGGGGGTGGCCACAACATTGAGTGAGCCTCAGAGCCAGGTCTGACTGAGTGAGGAGGAGCCGGAGGCGTGGTTTCCGGCTTTCCGCGCATCTCCGGCTCCCAGTCAGACACTCAGAAGCAGGCGGCAGTGCGGACGTGCGGTGGCTGGCGGCGAGGTGAGTTTTGTCACCTATGAGTATGTAATATGATCTACCTCCAAAGCACCTGCCACCTACACAAGTACACAGCATATACACCTACCGCCTGCCACCTACACAGCTCATATTGCCGCTTCTCATACCTTTGCCGCCCGCGCCATGTTTCTTCTTTATTTTTTTTCGGTTGTGTCTCTCTTATTCTTCCCCTCCGTCTACAGTGGACGGAACTTTAGGTTCCGGGTCTATGAAAGACGGTCAAACAGCGGCCCCTAGTGGCCAGTCTGGGAATGTCTACATTTATCTCACACTTCAGGAGATTGCTCCCAGCAGGAGGTGATCCGATTCCACACTGACAACTCTCAGCTAAGGGCAGGGATCTGAAACTGCTGGGGTTTCTCTCAAGGATTTTCCAGCTTCCTCTAATGGTGGCATGGCTTGGCTTCAGTTGATGTATCGTGGTAGAGTGCTTGCTGAGTGCTCAGTGCAGGTAACGTTTTCTGTAAAGTGACAACTCTGAGAGCTTATAGCACTGATCTAGACGTACTACCCATCTGGTGCTGGTGGTGGTGCTGGTGGTGGTGGTGGTGCTGCTCCTGCTGCCAAAACAATCACGGTGAACCAGGAAGTTCTGCAACACAGACAACTTGAACACACTGTGTGACAGACAGTTCCTGACTGGCAAACATCACAGTGAGTGAACCTATAACACAGTCACTGTCTCACTGACTGTGTTATAGGTTCACTGACTCACTGTGATGTTTTACAGTCAGGAACTGAAGTGCTCCTTTTTTTGTAGGTACTGTTTAATATTATATAATATATATTATATGGTAAAACTATTGTAAAACTTATAAACTAACTGCACCAGCCAGGCCAGCACAACAGTTTAATGTTACAGATAGAGTTGAGCGAACACCTGGATGTTCGGGTTCGAGAAGTTCGGCCGAACATCCCGGAAATGTTCGGGTTCGGGATCCGAACCCGATCCGAACTTCGTCCCGAACCCGAACCCCATTGAAGTCAATGGGGACCCGAACTTTTCGGCACTAAAACGGCTGTAAAACAGCCCAGGAAAGGGCTAGAGGGCTGCAAAAGGCAGCAACATGTAGGTAAATCCCCTGCAAACAAATGTGGATAGGGAAATTAATTAAAATAAAAATTAAATAAATAAAAATTAACCAAAATCAATTGGAGAGAGGTTCCATAGCAGAGAATCTGGCTTCCCGTCACCCACCACTGGAACAGTCCATTCTCAGATATTTAGGCCCCGGCACCCAGGCAGAGGAGAGAGGTCCCGTAACAGAGAATCTGTCTTCATGTCAGCAGAGAATTAGTCTGCATGTCATAGCAGAGAATGAGGCTTCACGTCAGCCACCACTGCAACAGTCCATTGGCATATATTTAGGCCTAGCACACAGGCAGAGGAGAGAGGTCCCGTAACAGAGAATCTGGCTTCATGTCAGCAGAGAATCAGTCTGCATGTCATAGCAGAGAATGAGGCTTCACGTCAGCCACCACTGCAACAGTCCATTGGCATATATTTAGGCCCAGCACACACACAGGCAGAGGAGAGAGGTCCCGTAACAGAGAATCTGGCTTCATGTCAGCAGAGAATTAGTCTGCATGTCATAGCAGAGAATGAGGCTTCACGTCACCCACCACTGCAACAGTCCATTGGCATATATTTAGGCCTAGCACACAGGCAGAGCAGAGAGGTCCCGTAACAGACAATCTGGCTTCATGACAGCAGAGAATCAGTCTGCATGTCATAGCAGAGAATGAGGCTTCACGTCACCCACCACTGCAACAGTCCATTGGCATATATTTAGGCCTAGCACACAGGCAGAGCAGAGAGGTCCCGTAACAGAGAATCTGTCTTCATGTCAGCAGAGAATCAGTCTGCATGTCATAGCAGAGAATGAGGCTTCACGTCACCCACCACTGCAACAGTCCATTGGCATATATTTAGGCCTAGCACACAGGCAGAGCAGAGAGGTCCCGTAACAGACAATCTGGCTTCATGACAGCAGAGAATCAGTCTGCATGTCATAGCAGAGAATGAGGCTTCACGTCACCCACCACTGCAACAGTCCATTGGCATATATTTAGGCCTAGCACACAGGCAGAGCAGAGAGGTCCCGTAACAGACAATCTGGCTTCATGTCAGCAGAGAATCAGTCTGCATGTCATAGCAGAGAATGAGGCTTCACGTCACCCACCACTGCAACAGTCCATTGGCATATATTTAGGCCTAGCACACAGGCAGAGCAGAGAGGTCCCGTAACAGACAATCTGGCTTCATGACAGCAGAGAATCAGTCTGCATGTCATAGCAGAGAATGAGGCTTCACGTCACCCACCACTGCAACAGTCCATTGGCATATATTTAGGCCTAGCACACAGGCAGAGCAGAGAGGTCCCGTAACAGACAATCTGGCTTCATGTCAGCAGAGAATCAGTCTGCATGTCATAGCAGAGAATGAGGCTTCACGTCACCCACCACTGCAACAGTCCATTGGCATATATTTAGGCCTAGCACACAGGCAGAGCAGAGAGGTCCCGTAACAGACGATCTGGCTTCATGTCAGCAGAGAATCAGTCTGCATGTCATAGCAGAGAATCAGGCTTCACGTCAGCCACCACTGCAACAGTCCATTGTCATAAATTTAGGCCCAGCACCCAGGCAGAGGAGAGAGGTCCCGTAACAGACAATCTGGCTTCATGTCAGCAGAGAATTAGTCTGCATGTCATAGCAGAGAATCAGGCTTCATGTCAGCCACCACTGCAACAGTCCATTGGCATATATTTAGGCCTAGCACACAGGCAGAGGAGAGGTTCATTCAACTTTGGGTAGCATCGCAATATAATGGTAAAATGAAAATAAAAATAGGATTGAATGAGGAAGTGCCCTGGAGTCCAATAATATATGGTTATGGGGAGGTAGTTAATGTCTAATCTGGACAAGGGACGGACAGGTCCTGTGGGATCCATGCCTGGTTCATTTTTATGAACGTCAGCTTGTCCACATTGGCTGTAGACAGGCGGCTGCGTTTGTCTGTAATGACGCCCCCTGCCGTGCTGAATACACGTTCAGACAAAACGCTGGCTGCCGGGCAGGCCAGCACCTCCAAGGCATAAAAGGCTAGCTCTGGCCACGTGGACAATTTAGAGACCCAGAAGTTGAATGGGGCCGAACCATCAGTCAGTACGTGGAGGGGTGTGCACACGTACTGTTCCACCATGTTAGTGAAATGTTGCCTCCTGCTAACACGTTGCGTATCAGGTGGTGGTGCAGTTAGCTGTGGCGTGTTGACAAAAGTTTTCCACATCTCTGCCATGCTAACCCTGCCCTCAGAGGAGCTGGCCGTGACACAGCTGCCTTGGCGACCTCTTGCTCCTCCTCTGCCTTGGCCTTGGGCTTCCACTTGTTCCCCTGTGACATTTGGGAATGCTCTCAGTAGCGCGTCTACCAACGTGCGCTTGTACTCGCGCATCTTCCTATCACGCTCCAGTGCAGGAAGTAAGGTGGGCACATTGTCTTTGTAGCGTGGATCCAGCAGGGTGGCAACCCAGTAGTCCGCACAGGTTAAAATGTGGGCAACTCTGCTGTCGTTGCGCAGGCACTGCAGCATGTAGTCGCTCATGTGTGCCAGGCTGCCCAGGGGTAAGGACAAGCTGTCCTCTGTGGGAGGCGTATCGTCATCGTCCTGCCTTTCCCCCCAGCCACGCACCAGTGATGGACCCGAGCTGCGTTGGGTGCCACCCCGCTGTGACCATGCTTCATCCTCATCCTCCTCCACCTCCTCCTCATCCTCGTCCTCCTCGTCCTCCAGTAGTGGGCCCTGGCTGGCCACATTTGTACCTGGCCTCTGCTGTTGCAAAAAACCTCCCTCTGAGTCACTTCGAAGAGACTGGCCTGAAAGTGCTAAAAATGACCCCTCTTCCTCATCCTCCTCCTCCTCCTCCTGGGCCACCTCCTGTTCCATCATCGCCCTAAGTGTTTTCTCAAGGAGACATAGAAGTGGTATTGTAACGCTGATAACGGTGTCATCGCCACTGGCCATGTTGGTGGAGTACTCGAAACAGCGCAACAGGGCACACAGGTCTCGCATGGAGGCCCAGTCATTGGTGGTGAAGTGGTGCTGTTCTGTAGTGCGACTGACCCGTGCGTGCTGCAGCTGAAACTCCACTATGGCCTGCTGCTGCTCGCACAGTCTGTCCAGCATGTGCAAGGTGGAGTTCCACCTGGTGGGCACGTCGCATATGAGGCGGTGAGCGGGAAGGCCGAAGTTACGCTGTAGCGCAGACAGGCGAGCAGCGGCAGGATGTGAACGCCGGAAGCGCGAACAGACGGCCCGCACTTTATGCAGCAGCTCTGACATGTCGGGGTAGTTGTGAATGAACTTCTGCACCACCAAATTCAGCACATGCGCCAAGCAAGGGATGTGCGTCAAATTGGCTAGTCCCAGAGCTGCAACGAGATTTCGCCCATTATCACACACCACCAGGCCGGGCTTGAGGCTCACCGGCAGCAACCACTCGTCGGTCTGTTGTTCAATACCCCGCCACAACTCCTGTGCGGTGTGGGGCCTGTCCCCCAAACATATGAGTTTCAGAATGGCCTGCTGACGTTTACCCCGGGCTGTGCTGAAGTTGGTGGTGAAGGTGTGTGGCTGACTGGATGAGCAGGTGGAAGAAGAGGAGGAGGAAGCCGAGAAGGAGGAGGTGGCAACAGGAGGCAAAGAATGTTGCCCTGCGATCCTTGGCGGCGGCAGGACGTGCGCCAAACAGCTCTCCGCCTGGGGCCCAGCTGCCACTACATTTACCCAGTGTGCAGTTAGGGAGATATAGCGTCCCTGGCCGTGCTTACTGGTCCACGTATCTGTGGTTAGGTGGACCTTGCTACAGATGGCGTTGCGCAGTGCACACTTGATTTTATCGGATACTTGGTTGTGCAGGGAAGGCACGGCTCTCTTGGAGAAGTAGTGCCGGCTGGGAACAACATACTGTGGGACAGCAAGCGACATGAGCTGTTTGAAGCTGTCTGTGTCCACCAGCCTAAATGACAGCATTTCATAGGCCAGTAGTTTAGAAATGCTGGCATTCAGGGCCAGGGATCGAGGGTGGCTAGGTGGGAATTTACGCTTTCTATCAAATGTTTGTGAGATGGAGAGCTGAACGCTGGCGTGTGACATGGTTGAGACGCTTGGTGACGGAGGTGGTGGTGGTGGTGTTGGTGGTACATCCCCTGTTTGCTGGGCGGCAGGTGCCAACGTTCCTCCAGAGGCGGAGGAAGAGGCCGAGGCGGCAGCAGCAGAATAGGCCGAGGCGGCAGCAGCAGAAGAGGTAGCAGGGGGAGCCTGAGTGACTTCCTTGGTTTTAAGGTGTTTACTCCACTGCAGTTCATGCTTTGCATGCAGGTGCCTGGTCATGCAGGTTGTGCTCAGGTTCAGAACGTTAATGCCTCGCTTCAGGCTCTGATGGCACAGCGTGCAAACCACTCGGGTCTTGTCGTCAGCACATTGTTTGAAGAAGTGCCATGCCAGGGAACTCCTTGAAGCTGCCTTTGGGGTGCTCGGTCCCAGATGGCGGCGGTCAGTAGCAGGCGGAGTCTCTTGGCGGCGGGTGTTCTGCTTTTGCCCACTGCTCCCTCTTTTGCTACGCTGTTGGCTCGGTCTCACCACTGCCTCTTCCTCCGAACTGTGAAAGTCAGTGGCACGACCTTCATTCCATGTGGGGTCTAGGACCTCATCGTCCCCTGCATCGTCTTCCACCCAGTCTTGATCCCTGACCTCCTGTTCAGTCTGCACACTGCAGAAAGACGCAGCAGTTGGCACCTGTGTTTCGTCATCATCAGAGACATGCTGAGGTGGTATTCCCATGTCCTCATCATCAGGAAACATAAGTGGTTGTGCGTCAGTGCATTCTATGTCTTTCACCGCTGGGGAAGGGCTAGGTGGATGCCCTTGGGAAACCCTGCCAGCGGAGTCTTCAAACAGCATAAGAGACTGCTGCATAACTTGAGGCTGAGACAGTTTCCCTGGTATGCATGGGGGTGATGTGACAGACTGATGGGGTTGGTTTTCAGGCGCCATCTGTGCGCTTTCTGCAGAAGACTGGGTGGGAGATAATGTGAACGTGCTGGATCCACTGTCGGCCACCCAATTGACTAATGCCTGTACCTGCTCAGGCCTTACCATCCTTAGAACGGCATTGGGCCCCACCATATATCGCTGTAAATTCTGGCGGCTACTGGGACCTGAGGTAGTTGGTACACTAGGACGTGTGGATGTGGCAGAACGGCCACGTCCTCTCCCAGCACCAGAGGGTCCACTAACACCACCACGACCATGTCCACGTCCGCGTCCCTTACTAGATGTTTTTCTCATTGTTATGGTTCACCACAACAACAAATATATTATTTGGCCCAATGTATTGTATTCAAATTCAGCGGGATATAAATTTGAGGCCTAGTATTTAGGCGCTGGGTGACCGGTATGGATTTAGTGACAGAATTAGACTTGGAAATGCACAGAAGCGTGTGTGTGAAGTTATTCTGAATGACCCAATGTGCACCTTGAATATTATATACCCTTTTTGGGATAGATTTCAAATAGCTCTGATATAGCAGGAACCACTAAATTATGAAATTGCTAAATTGGGAATTGTACTTCAACCCAGAACAAAAAATGTGCTTTGACGGGCACTAAATAACTTTCCCAGCTACAACAGTACAGCGGTAACGAGAGATTTAGAGGGATTTAAATTTGAGGCCTAGTATTTAGGCGCTGGGTGACAGGTATGGGTTTAGTGACAGAATTAGACTTGGAAATACACAGTAGCGGGTGTGTGTGAAGTTATTCTGAATGACCCAATGTGCACCTTCAATATTATATACCCTTTTTGGGATAGATTTCAAATAGCTCTGATATAGCAGGAACCACTAAATTATGAAATTGCTAAATTGGGAATTGTACTTCAACCCAGAACAAAAAATGTGCTTTGACGGACACTAAATATCTTGCCCAGCAACAACAGTACAGCGGTGGGTAACGAGAGATTTAGAGGGATTTAAATTTGAGGCCTAGTATTTAGGCGCTGGGTCACCGGTATGGATTTAGTGACAGAATTAGACTTGGAAATGCACAGAAGCGTGTGTGTGAAGTTATTCTGAATGACCCTATGTGCACCTTCAATATTATATACCCTTTTAGGGATAGATTTCAAATAGCTCTGATATAGCAGAAACCACTAAATTATGAAATTGCTAAATTGGGAATTGTACTTCAACCCAGAACAAAAAATGTGCTTTGACGGACACTAAATATCTTGCCCAGCAACAACAGTACAGCGGTGGGTAACGAGAGATTTAGAGGGATTTAAATTTGAGGCCTAGTATTTAGGCGCTGGGTGACAGGTATGGGTTTAGTGACAGAATTAGACTTGGAAATACACAGTAGCGGGTGTGTGTGAAGTTATTCTGAATGACCCAATGTGCACCTTCAATATTATATACCCTTTTTGGGATAGATTTCAAATAGCTCTGATATAGCAGGAACCACTAAATTATGAAATTGCTAAATTGGGAATTGTACTTCAACCCAGAACAAAAAATGTGCTTTGACGGACACTAAATATCTTGCCCAGCAACAACAGTACAGTGGTGGGTAACGAGAGATTTAGAGGGATTTAAATTTGAGGCCTAGTATTTAGGCGCTGGGTCACCGGTATGGATTTAGTGACAGAATTAGACTTGGAAATGCACAGAAGCGTGTGTGTGAAGTTATTCTGAATGACCCTATGTGCACCTTCAATATTATATACCCTTTTAGGGATAGATTTCAAATAGCTCTGATATAGCAGGAACCACTAAATTATGAAATTGCTAAATTGGGAATTGTACTTCAACCCAGAACAAAAAATGTGCTTTGACGGACACTAAATATCTTGCCCAGCAACAACAGTACAGCGGTGGGTAACGAGAGATTTAGAGGGATTTAAATTTGAGGCCTAGTATTTAGGCGCTGGGTGACAGGTATGGGTTTAGTGACAGAATTAGACTTGGAAATACACAGTAGCGGGTGTGTGTGAAGTTATTCTGAATGACCCAATGTGCACCTTCAATATTATATACCCTTTTTGGGATAGATTTCAAATAGCTCTGATATAGCAGGAACCACTAAATTATGAAATTGCTAAATTGGGAATTGTATTTCAACCCAGAACAAGAAATGTGCTTGAACGGACACTAAATAACTCGCCCAGCTACAGCACTAGGGACAGATTTAGCTGGATATAAATTTGAGGCCTAGTATTTAGGCGCTGGGTGACCGGTATGGATTTAGTGACAGAATTAGACTGGGATATGGCCAAAAAATGAACAGACTATTGCTGGTTAAATGCACTTGGTGTGACAGCTTCACCCTGATGTAGGCTTTAGCCAAAAAAACAACCACACCATTGAGGGTTAAATGCACTTGGTGACAGGCGCAGCTTGCCCCTGATTTTGTATATGGCCAAAAAATGAACAGACTATTGCTGGTTAAATGCACTTGGTGTGACAGCTTCACCCTGATGTAGGCTTTAGCCAAAAAACAACCACACCATTGAGGGTTAAATGCACTTGGTGACAGGCGCAGCTTGCCCCTGATTTTGTATATGGCCAAAAAATGAACAGACTATTGCTGGTTAAATGCACTTGGTGTGACAGCTTCACCCTGATGTAGGCTTTAGCCAAAAAACAACCACACCATTGAGGGTTAAATGCACTTGGTGACAGGCGCAGCTTGCCCCTGATTTTGTATATGGCCAAAAAATGAACAGACTATTGCTGGTTAAATGCACTTGGTGTGACAGCTTCACCCTGATGTAGGCTTTAGCCAAAAAACAACCACACCATTGAGGGTTAAATGCACTTGGTCGCAGCTTGTGCTGGCGCACCACAAGACACAAAATGGCCGCCGATCACCCCAGAAAAATGAGACTGACAAACGGTCTGTGCAGCCTAAAAACAGTGAGCAATTGAGGATCAGCAGCTCAATGATCCACAGCTGCAGATCGATCAGTTAATCAAGTCCTTTGGAGGAGTTAATCTGCCTAATCTCGCCCTACTGTCGCAGCCGCAACCTCTCCCTACGCTAATCAGAGCAGAGTGACGGGCGGCGCTATGTGACTCCAGCTTAAATAGAGGCTGGGTCACATGGTGCTCTGGCCAATCACAGCCATGCCAATAGTAGGCATGGCTGTGATGGCCTCTTGGGGCAAGTAGTATGACGCTTGTTGATTGGCTGCTTTGCAGCCTTTCAAAAAGCGCCAAGAAAGCGTCACAAAAGCGCGAAGAAAGCGACGAACACCGAACCCGAACCCGGACTTTTACGAAAATGTCCGGGTTCGGGTCCGTGTCACGGACACCCCAAAATTCGGTACGAACCCGAACTATACAGTTCGAGTTCGCTCATCCCTAGTTACAGAGACACTGACAGTACTGTTTTAAATAAATACTGTTGTCTGCTGCACTGTTTTGTTCATTCAGACTTTGCTATATGATATGCAGGGAACTTGGTATGATTTGTTTAAATAGCAGATACAAATAAATATTTTTGTGCAATTTCTGACTGATTGAATAAATTTTTTGATGTAAAATTGAAAAACAAGGGGACTTGGGTAATAATCTTGATGCATCGTGATGCATCGCCGAATCGAATCGAATCGAATCGTGGACTTGATAATCGTAATCGCATCGAATCGTGAGACGAGTGAAGATGCGCAGCCCTAGGGGATATGATAGAAACTTTTAAATACATAAAGGGAATCAACTCGGTAAAGGAGGAGAGCATATTTAAAAGAAGAAAAACTACCACAAGAGGACACAGTTTTAAATTAGAGGGGCAAAGGTTTAAAAGTAATATAAGGAAGTATTACTTTACTGAGAGGGTAGTGGATGCATGGAATAGCCTTCCTGCAGAAGTGGTAGCTGCAAATACAGTGAAGGAGTTTAAGCATGCATGGGATAGGCATAAGGCCATCCTTCATATAAGATAGGGCCGGGGCTATTCATAGGATTCAGATATATTGGGCAGACTAGATGGGCCAAATGGTTCTTATCTGCCGACACATTCTATGTTTCTATGTTTCTATGTTTCTATGTTTATCTTATCTACAGATGCAGACTAGGCCACAATTTAAGATTTTTGCCCAAAATGGGTATTTTTCTAATAGCAGAATAGACCCACAGTATCTGAATGGTGTATCTCACACGGACAGATGCAGACTAGGCCACAATTTAAGATTTTTTCCCAAGATGAGTGTTTTTCTAATAGCAGAATAGAACCACATTATCTAAAGGGTGTATCTCACACGTACAGATGCAGACTAGGCTGCAATTTAAGATTTTTGCCCTAAATGGGTATTTTTCTAATAGCAGACTAGAACAATACTATCTAAAGGGTGTATCTCACAATGACAGATGCAGCCAAGGCTGCAATATTAAGTATTTTGCCTAAGATGGCCTTTTTTCAAAGGCAGAAAATTATTGAAGTATTTCAAACTTATTTTTAACAATCATGGATGCAGCAACTAACAGAATATGACAGCTGTATATAACGCTTGAATTTTACACGTGCAGATGGAGCAAGAGCTGTAAAATTGTGTATTTTGCCAAAAAAGGGTGTTTTTTTTAACCCCAGAAAATTATAGCTGTATTTATAGCTTAAAATGCACACTGACTAATGCGGCAGAGGCCCAGATATTGCCAAAAATGGGTGTTTTTTCAAAGCCATAAAATTATTGAAGTATTTCAAGCTTGTTTTTAACAATAACAGATGCAGCAAAGGCTGCAATATTAAGTATTTTGCGCAGTTTCTTCAATCAAGATGGCCGCAAAGGCCTCTCCGAGAGCAAATGGATAAGGTGAGTATGTTGTTGTTTTTTACCCTTATTAAACCCTGAAAGGCCTCGATTGTAATGCCAGATGCTGCGATCAGAGATGAATGCTGCTTCTGAGGAGTTCAATGATGGTTAAATGGTTGGTTGAGGGGTTCAATGATTGGTTAAATTGGTTAAATTAAGTTTATAGTAATTACTCTTTTTCAGAAAAAAAAGGTCAGTTCATCCATGCTTTCTTTTTCACTGGCTGATGGAGATGTTTTTGGCTTTTGCATTAGATGTCTTCAGAGTCCTATGGCTAGAGGCAGCACATTAATCTTTCTTGCAAAACTACTCAGAGCAGCAGTTAATATGCTGCTCTCTCAGCAAAGTAGTTAACAATAAAAGGCAGTTTTCTCGATACAGACCTTCAGTGAGGAATATTCTGTGTGATAATAAATGATCCTGAAGAAGATCAGATCTTAAAGAATCAGAATGGCCAAAATACTTTATTTAATATTTCAAAAAGGAACTGTTACACCTCTAGATAGTCAGGTGGTGAATGTATTTTACGTGGATCAGACACACTTTGGATCCTTAGGTCTGGCACCCTTCATGCTTAATGTCAATTTTTTTGGGGTATATTGAATTGCATTCAGCAGATTAACAGGAAAGGGACAGATGAAAGAAAGTTTGATGGCACAATCAGACTACACAGAGTTTGTAGTCTGTAACCGTGGCGACACATAGATGTGCCTAGGAGCTAACTATATAAACAAAACAGAGTTTTAACTATTTGCACAGTACCCCTGGAAGAAGATGTAAGTTGAAACGCATGTCAGGGTCTTAGATGGAGGTCAAGCCTGTACATTTAATGATGCCTAATACGGGTTTGTAACCTGTACTGTTTGTTCGCACACTTTATGCTGCTTAATTGTTCTCTATTTATGTAATTTACACAGGATTTTATAGCATCATGCATGCTGCAGAAATATAAGGATTGCAGTGAGAGCTATGTTTGTATGGGATTACCTATATTGCACCACATTAGGGCTCTTTCACGTCAGTGCCATTATTTAGGTTCATCGAAAATAACATAAGTGCTGGATTCAACACATAGCTAACGGGAACCGACCCTAACTGACTATAATAGGATCCATTCGGTTTCCGTTCAGGTGAACATTTTTGCCTGCAGGACTTTTCTCTCTGCTTTTTTTGATGAACTCTGTGACGGAGGCCCCGAATGGAACCTTATTTCTGTTATTCGAAAAAAGGAAATTGTCTCATTCGGCACAACTGACAGGAATGAAGCCTAATAGATCCACTTGACTACAATGGGATCCATTCAGTTTTCTTTTAGGAGAACATTTTTTTAACAGAGAAAAAAGTCCTGCCTGCAGGACTTTCCTCTTTGCTATTTTTGATGAACTCATGACGGAGGCCCCAAACGGAGCCTTATTTTCTTTCTTTGAAATTAACGAAATTGCTCCATTCAGCAAAACTGACAAAAACAGAGCCTAATAGATCCAATTGACTATAATGGAATCCGTTCAATTTCCATTTGGGAGAACATTTCTAAAGTGGAGAAAAAATGCAGGACTTTGCTCTCTGCTATTTTTGACGATCTCTGTGGTGGAGGCCCTGAACTGAGCCTCCAACACAGATGTGCACATGCCCTTAGTACTATTCTATGAGCATATAAGGAATTGAGTTTACATATTTTGGGTTTGACCTCTGTCCTCCATCACATATGGTTTTAAACTATTTGAAAAATGTAGATACAGAATTAGATTGCTCAGTGGCTCACCAGTTGACCAATATGAATAGAGATGCTCAATCACCGGTACACCTAAAAACCGTATGAATATATGGGGTTATTTTTATATCCATTTTACAATAAATAATAAATCCAAATATTTTAATCAATTAATAATAAATGCCTTCTAGTTTAAACCAAATGCGAGTGTGCCATCACAATTCTTCTTCTATTTGAAAAATGTGCCTTTATTAGTAAAATTTACATAGGTTGTGCATTTTTGTGTTGTATGGAGCATACTAGGAGTGCTGTAGGTGTTGATTTGTGAAGTTGGCTCACGTCATAGTGTAGATGCTTTGGAGCAGAACATAGAGGATTGAGCAAACGTTATTTTGATTTACCTTGAAAACCACATTTCTTGCCTTTCAAGGATGTCTGCATAATTTATTACTAATGAATTACCATTGATATTTTCCGCATTCGCATGATAGAAGACTTACCAATACTATATGCCCATGCACATGCTGTAACTTAAACAGTACAGAAAGTAGATATATTTGCAAAGTGCAATTAGCAGCACAAATAACAAATCAATGGGAGAGAAACAAGTCCTGCTGTTTGTTGTACAATATATTTACCCAGCAGGAGTAAATGGAAGGGTATTGGTTTCAGAACATTTCAGGGAAAGTGAATTAATAGGCATCCATTTGATTATGTGTAAAATGAAGGCTTTGTTCTTGATGGCAGAGACCATTCTCCCGCCTGTAAATGGAAATACTTCTCAGAATGTGGCAAGGATCATTTGGAGCTACAATGTAACGATCATGTCTTTGCACATAAAATCTGCAAAACCACTTGTCAAATAGTACTTCTAGAGAAGACCGACATTGGAGAGACGTCATGCTGGGATCAGCTGCTATTGCCTTGGGAACCACTGTGACAGTCCTCCGAGCTACACAGGACTGGGCTCAATACAGGAAGCCCCTTAAAAACAACACGGCACATCAATTCATTCAGTGGATGTCATTTTTCCTCCAGTGCCAAAAGTCATTGTCATTGTCATTGTCAATTAAGTTACCGGATATCGAGGGCAGTCAAACAGGCCCAATAAAGTATTAAATTACTAGCTGTTAATGTGCAAATAATGAATAAAGTACAGATGTAGCAGTGTTGAACTTAGCAGTTTACCAAAGAAGAGTATGTTATTTGGCTTCTCCCTAGTTTCCATAGATCTGAAGGTAACAAAGTAAACCATTCTTAAAAGGGATTTCCAGCTCTCTAGTCAAACACTTCCACTTTCTTTATAGTTGCAAGGAACTGATTATCTTGAAATTAGGGGTGCACCGAAATGAAAAAATTCTGGTCCGAAACCGAAACCGAAAATTCAGGATGCCCTTGACCGAAAACCGAAACCGAAACTGCCTTTTTGCCCAAATACTTTTAAAATACTTTTTTTTAATGATATTTATAACAGTGCCATCCACAGACCCCCCCACCTCATAACAGTGCCATCCACAGACCCCCACCCACCCCATAACAGTGCCATCCACAGACCCCCACCCCATACCAGTGCCATCCACAGACCCCCCCACCTCATAACAGTGCCATCCACAGACCCCCACCCACCCCATAACAGTGCCATCCACAGACCCCCACCCACCCCATAACAGTGCCATCCACAGACCCCCCCCCATTGCCGCTCCAGTACAGACTAATTATAAAATGTGTACAATTAATAAGGATTCTATTCATGAGGCCCCCTCTGCAGTAGAACATTCAATATAGCCACATCCTACTCACAGGGCTGTTATCTTAATGCTGGCCAGCCGGGCAGACGAGCGGCAGCGTCACGACTGACGTCATGTGCCCGGCCTACTTTCTGAATGAAGGAGGCGGCGCAGGCATGTGAAGTCAGTCGTGACGCTGCCGCTTGTCTGCCCGGCCGGCCAGCATTAAGATAACAGCCCTGTGAGTAGGATGTGGCTATATTGAATGTTCTACTGCAGAGGGGGCCTCATGAATAGAATCCTTATTAATTGTACACATTTTATAACTACTGGAGCTGGGGGCCAGAGCACAGTGAACGCACCGGCCCCCAGCTCCTCCTCCCAGTCCCTCCCCGCTATTTTCTGCCGATATGTACCAATATCGGCCGAAACGGATTAGGCCCATTTTCGGCCGATATTTTCGGCCGCCGGAATTTCGGTGCACCCCTACTTGAAATAAACAAAAAACAAAAAAATAAATAAAGGAAACCAGTACCTGAGAGTAGCCAGCAGCGTGTTTTCGACAATAACCACGCTCCATTCCCTGCCCCTTTGCTGTGACTGACAGCTGGCTGTTTGGCTGGCTTTGCCGAACTCTCTACATAAGCACTGTCAATCACAGCGAAGGGGCAGGGAAGGGGGCGTGGTTATCTTGACTTGAAGCAAGAAGGCTGCTGCCCCCTTGATTTCAAGCATGACTAAGTGCAACGGCAGGGGATAAAATAATGTTTTCTGAGCTTTAGCCGCATCGGCCTCCAGGAAGAAAATTATCGGAAACACGCTGCTGGCTACTGTCAGGTACTGCTGGCGGCTTGTGATGGTTTTTGGAGGTGACAGTTTCCCTTTAAGGTTTCCATTCCATGAAAACAAGCAGAAATCCAAAAAATAGTCATCAATGTACAAAGTTTATTAGAGACTCCCAGAACTCATACAGTACAAAGTATAAGGGTGGGTTCACACGGGCGTTGCAGGTGACGTACGGGAAAAGATGTGGGTGCGTTGCGGGAAAATGCGTGATTTTTCCCCACTAGTGCAAAGTGTTTTAATGTGTTTTGCACGCATGTGATAAAAATTGGCATATTTGGTACCCAGACCTGAACCCAGACTTCTTCACAGAAGTTCAGGTTTGGGTTAGATGTAGTGTAGATTTTATTATTTTCTCTTATAACATGGTTATAAGGGAAAATAATATCATTCTTAATACAGAATGCTTAGTAAAATAGGGATGGGGGTTAAAAATAAAATTTTTAACTCACCTCATCCACTCGTTTGCGCAGCCTGGCTTCTCTTCTGTCTTCTTCTTTGATGCCCAGGAGGAAAAGGACCTGTGGTGATGTCACTGCTCTCATCACATGGTCCATCACATGATATATCACCATGGTGCTGGATCATGTGACGGACCATGTGATGGGCACAGTGACGTCACCACAGGTCCTTTTCTTCCTGAGCATCAAAGAAGACAGAAGAGAAGCCGGGCTGCGAACAAGTAGATGAAGTGAGTTAAATAATAAAAAATAAAAATGTAACCCCTCCATCTCTATTTTACTAACCATGTTATAGGGGAAAATAATAATGATCGGGTCCCCATCCCGATCGTCTCCTAGCAACCATGCGTGAAAATCGCACCGCATCCACTCTTGCTTGCAGATGCTTGCGATTTTCACACAGCCCCATTCACTTCTATGGGGCCTGCTTTGCGTGAAAAACGCACAATATAGAGCATGCTGCGATTTTCACGCAACGCACAAGTGATGTGTGAAAATCACCGCTTATGTGCACAGCCCCATAGAAATGAATGGGTCCGGATTCAGTGCGGGTGCAATGCGTTCACCTCACGCATTGCACCCGCACGGAAATCTCACCCATGTGAAAGAGGCCTAAGTCTTGCTTGCCGAGTCAGTAGGTAGTCAGTAGCGATAAGTGAAAAGATTCCCCAATTTGCCCTATTGGTAAAAATTCTGAATCTACCAAACCCAAATTTTGTGTGATTCAATTTAGGAGAATAACAAGCAAACAAATCTTAGAGATAGCTTTCCTAGTTATCGAGTGATCTTTATTATTATATTCTGTAAATTTATTCTACAGAGAATTAGACTGGAGGAACTTAAGGATGTGGATAAAAAGCTAAATTAATTTACACACAATTGTATACATGATGCTAGAAGCTGGATCTTCATAAATAATTTCCTTTCACTTTTATCATTTGTTTTATAATGCTTTTTTTAGTAGTTTTCATATGCAAAAAGATAGATATATCAACAGCAATTTCATTTATTGAACATTATTCCAAATGTAACCAATTAACTTCACAACTCATTAAATGTATTATTCTGAAGATGTGATGAGGAGATGAGTCTTGTATTCAATCTCAGTAAGGGTGGGTTCACACTAGTGTTAGGGATTCCGTTATGGAATTCCAAGACCGGACTTTGTTTTCCGTCTTGCTTCCGTTATGCTTTCCCATAGACTTCTATTAGGACGAAAAGCAAACGGAACGCCTTTTAAAGGATTCTGTTTTGCATTCCGTCATAATACAAGTCTATGCATTCCGTCTTATGGATTCTGTTAGTCTCCATGTTATAACGGAAAGCCATAACAGAATCCCTAACGCTAGTGTGAACCCACCCTAAGGTTTTATTTAGTTTTATCCTTTCTGCTGACATTTACATTAGGAGCCTCAGTCATGGATGGACTGAAGTTAAGATGGGATAGGTGGAGTAGTTGGCTTCCTAGAGTGTCATTGAGGTGGGAGTGTAATGAAGAATTCAGTCAGTAGGGCAGCAGTAGTAGCCAGTGGGCTATTTGTTCTGACAGGGTGACCAGCTGGCCCTGCATTGTATGCAAGTATGCAAGATGCCACATTTCTAAATGGGATCCCCATGACATACTTGGCATCAAGACCTTATATGCGTCACCTTTTTTTAATGTGGAAATACCATTTATCACAGCAAAAATAAAATATAACACAGTACTGACGTTGTCAGTCTCCAAAGTTCCAAGATCCTTACTATACATATACTGTAGATGCTCCATAGAGTTATTTTTATTTATTTTTTGCTTATTTTTTTTATTTTTTTTGCGTGCAGCATTGTTTTTTGGGCTTTTCTCTTACAGGACTACGATTTTTGCAGATGACACTAAACTGTGTAAAGTAATTAACATGAAAGAGGACAGTATACTGCTACAGATGGATCTGGATAGGATTGGAGGCTTGGGCAGATAAGGTTTATCACTGACAAATGTAAGTTTATGTACACGAGAAGGAATAATACAAGTTACCCGTACATACTAAATGGTAAAATACTGAGTAACACTGACATGGAAAAGGACCTAGGAATTTTAGTGGACAGCAAACGTAATTGTAGAAACCAGTGGCAGACAGCTGGGGCCAAGGCCAATAAGATTGTGGGGTTCATCAAAAGGGGCATAGATGCCCATGATGAGAACATAGTCCTAACACTTTACATATCACTAGTCAGACCACACATGGAGTACTGTGTAAGGTTTTGGGCTCCTGTGAACAAAGCAGACATAGCAGAGCTGGAGAGGGGTCAGAGGAGGGCAACTAAAGTATTAACTGGAATGGGAGGACTACAGTACCCTGAAAGATTATCAAAATTAGGGTTATTCACTTTAGAAAAAAGACGACTGAGGGGAGATCTAATTATTATGTATAAATATATCAGGGGTCAGTACAGAGATCTATCTCATCATCTATTTATCCCCTGGACTGTGACGAGGGGACATCCTCTGCGTCTGGAGGAAAGAAGGTTTGTACACAAACATAGAAGAGGATTCTTTACGGTAAGAGCAGTGAGACTATGGAACTCTCTGCCTGAGGAGGTGGAGATGGTGAGTTCACTAAAATAGTTCAAGAGGGGCCTGGATGTATTTCTGGAGGGTAATAATATTACAGGTTATAGTTATTATTAGAGAAGAGCGAATCAAAGTTGGCGAAGTGGAATTCGATCCGAATTTCATGAAAAATTAGATTTGCACCGAATCCGAATTTCCTGACACTTCGTGGCAGCGAATCGCACTTTTTCCTAAAATGTCTGCTGCACATTTTAGGACTAGAGATGGCCTTGCGGTATGCCCGGTGGTCGTTTCAAGACAAACTTTGCTCGTTCGCTGTTCGCCAAACAGGCGAACATATGGCGATGTCCACAGGTGCGATATTCTTTGCATTGTGCAGAACTTTGACCCATGACACATCCATCATGTAGGACAGGACAGCCAATTAAGACGTTTCAGCGCATGGACATACCCCCTACCCTATAAATAAACCTGATCTGGCTGTCATTTTACATTCAGTCTTTTGCCAGTGTAGGGAGAGGTTGCTTTGTGGAGCAGGGACAGACTGTTAGCGACACCAAACGCTAGCTAATTGGGCCACAAAAGTCCTTTTAAGGACTGGTATAGGTGTGCTATCAATAGGTGTGACTTACTGAGGGGTGTAATACACTTATAATATACTTTCTAACATAGAAATTATATTATAGTGCATTTGTATTGTGCAGCATTTGTGTGCGATTCTGCTCAGATACTGCAGCTATACAGAGGGACAAACGTCATTGGAACAACTAATTGCAACTGGTGTGATATACCAGTTGCCCCCAAAAAAATTTGATTGAGGCAGGGGTGTGATATACATATAATATAATTTCTATATAGTTTATTTGTATTGTGCAGCAGTTGTGTGCGGTTCTGCTCAGATACCGCAGCTATACAGAGGGACAAACAACATTGGAACAACTAATTGCAACTGGTGTGACATACCAGTTGCCCTCTAAAAAATCTGATTGAGGCAGGGGTGTGATATACCCATACAATATAATTTCTATATAGTGCATTTGTATTGTGCAGCAGTTGTGTGCGGTTCTGCTCAGATACCGTAGCTATACAGAGGGACAAACGACATTGGAACAACTAATTGCAACTGGTGTGATATACCAGTTGCCCCCCCCCCCCCAAAAAAAAAACTGATTAAGAGGTTCTATATACTTGCTTCCACTTTGTCACAGGGTCATTTTGAAAATGACAGGCAGAGGAAGAGGCAGGCCATTCTGCAGGGGTGGTAGGGGTCGGGCAAGTGCACCAGGCCGGAGCCTAAGTGGAAAGTTGGAGAAGGTGCGTGCAAGTATGTCAAAGGACACACCAGAGTTGGTTGAGTTGCTCACTCAGCCTTCCACTTCTGCACCCTCCTCATCCTCTGTATCTGCACCCTCTTCACTCTCTGCTCTGTGCACCCCCAAAGACACCACCACCACCATAGCCCCTCCACTCAAATCAGAGACCTGGCCTCCCATCACTGAGCCCAGTGGGAGCAACGCCATCAGAACCCACAAAGCTACACTCCTGGTGTTCCACGTCCTGCCTCTTCTCCTTCTCCTCTCTCCTCCCATTTGTCCTCCACTCCACCTTCCACCATGCCGCTGTCGTGATCATCTGGCACAAGGCAGGCTTCCGTGGCCCAAATGTTCGAGCATAAAAAAATGATGACGCTGGCTAATCTTCTTGCCCAACGGCTGACGCTGGCTTGTCGGAACTGCTAGCCCGCCAACTACTGCCATATAAATTGGTGGACTCGGAGGCCTTTAGAAAATTTGTGGCCATTAGCACACCGCAATGGAAGGTCCCCAGAAGGACCTTGAAGGTTTTTCAGGTGCGCCTGCCATTAAAGTGAATGGAGCCCGCCGTGAACTTGCAGTCTGCGAACATTTGATCATGTTCGCGGATCGCCCACAATGCCATGCATATAGCCAATCAGCAGCCAGCCAGCCCTGTGATGTCACAGCCCTAAAAACAGCCTCAGCCATCTTGGAATCAGCCATTTTCCAGTGTGCTTAGTGCAGTTAGAGACGTCAGCAGGCGCTAGGGAAAGTGCTAGGAAAGACTTGATAACTTTTATTTTGCTGAATAGAAGCTCAGGGAAAGATCATTAGAAGTGTAGTGAAAGGATAGGGAGGAATTATTCCACCCTATAAAAGGAGAACAGGGTCCAATAGGGGAGTGTACAGTCTGGGTAATAGGAGCAATTTTATTACACCTTGCTGCATTGACTGGGGATCCAAATTGCCATTATACTGCTGCTTTCAGGTTTGCAATAGATGATACCTCTGTAATTCCAGCAAACCTTTCTTGTTATTGGGGTGCAAGTGCTGTGTGATACTGACATTAACAGAGTGTATTACTAGGAAATATTTCTATGTGTTATTAGCCCTTGTGCGGTGCAGTTATAATATATGTTCTAAAGCCTTTTTTGGCATGTATAAGTGGAAAAAAATAAAGGCTTAGTTGCCGTTCAGCAGTGCAGTTATATGTTCTAAAGCCTTTTTTGGGGTGTATTAGTGCAAAAAAAAGGGCTTATTAGCCGTTGTGTGATGAAGTGAGAAAATTACAGCCTTTTTTGGCGTGTATTAGTGGAAAACAAAAAGTATTATTTGCCATTCAGCGGTGCAGTTATATGTTCTAAAGTCTTTTTTTGGCCTGTACAGCATATTTTTCACCCTATAAGATGCACTGGCCCATAAGACGCACCTAGGTTTTAGAGGAGAACAATAAGAAAAAAATATTCTTTATTAGACCTCTGGTCACACCACCAATCAGACCCCCGATGTTAATGAGACCTCAGCTGACAGCCCCAATAAGACTCCAAATGTTAATAAAACCCCAATAAGACCCAGATCAGACCCCCAATCAGACCTCAGCTCAGACCCCAATGTGAATGACCCCCAATCAGACCTCAGATAAGAGCCCCATGCCTTTTATCAGCCTCCATATGCCTCTCATCAGCCCCCAGTAGCCTCATATCAGCCCCCATGCCTCTCATCAGCCCCATCAGCCTCACATCAGCCCCATGCCTCTCACCGGCCCCCAGCAGCTTCTCTTCATCCCCCAGTTCCTGTCATCAGCCCCCAACAACCTTATATCAGAAGCCCCTGTTGCCTCTCCCCAGCCCCCAGCAACCTTACATCAGCCCCTATTGCCTCTCACCAGCCCCCAGTAGTGTTATATCCACTCCCATTTCCTCTCACCAGCCCCCAGCCATATTATATCCATCACCAGAAGCCTTATATTAGCCCCCATTAGCCTCATATGGAATAAAATAAATAAAAACTCTTCATCCTGCCGCCGGCTGTGTTGTGAATCGGCGCGCACAGTGTGAGGTCACAGAGCACTCTCATGCTGTGAACAGCCACTGCACAGCCGACAGCCGAGGACCAGGAAGGGGTGAGTGCAGAGCCTTCACCACTTCCTGGTCCTCTGGTACGTAATGAAAGTGCTCATTAGTATTCGACCTATAAGACACCCTATAAGACACTATTGTGGGAAAAAATGCATATTATTGGGCGAAAAATACGGTAAGTGGAAAAAATAAGGGCTTATTTGCTGTTCAGCTGTGCAGTTATATGTTCTAAAGCCTTTTTTGGGGGTATTAGTGAAAACAGGGCTTATTAGCTGTTGTGTGGTGAAGTGCGAAAATTACAGCCTTTTTTGGTGTGTATCAGTGGAAAACAAAAAGTATTATTTGCCGTTCAGCGGTGCAGTTATATGTTCTAAAGCCGTTTTTGTGGTGTATAAGTGGAAAAAAATTTGAGCTTTTTTGCCATTCAGCAGTGCAGTTATATGTTCTAAAGCCTTTTTTGGAGTGTATAAGTGGAATAAAATAGGGCTTATTTGCCATCCTGCGGTGCAGTTATATGTTCTAAAGCCTTTTTTGGCGTGTATAAGTGGAAAAAAAGGGCTTATTTGCTATTCAGCTGTGCAGTTATATGTTCTAAAGCTTTTTTAGGGTGTATTAGTGGAAAAAAGGGCTGATTAGCCATTCAGCGGTGCAGTTATATGTTCTAAAGCCTTTTTTAGGGTGTATTAGTGGGGAAAAAAGGGCTTATTAGCCGTTCAGCGGTGCAGTTATATGTTCTAAAGCCTTTTCTAGGGTGTATTAGTAGAAAAAAAAATGGGCTTATTTGCCGTTCAGCTGTGCAGTTATATGTTCTAAAGATTTTTTTTGGGTGTATTAGTGGGAAAAAAGAGCTTTTTAGCCGTTCAGCGAAGCAGATATATGTTCTAAAGCCTTTTTCCAGGGTGTTTTAGTAGAAAAAAATAAGGGCTTATTTGACGTTCAGCGGTGCAGTTATATGTTCTAAGGCCTTTTTTGGTGTGTATAAGTGGAAAAAATAAAGGCTTATTTGCCATTCAGCGGTGTGATTATATGTTCTAAAGCCTTTTTTGGCGTGTATAAGTGGAAAAAAAGGGCTTATTCGCCATTCAGCTGTGCAGTTATATGTTCTAAAGCTTTTTTAGGGTGTATTAGTGGAAAAAAAAGGGCTTATTTGACGTTCAGCGGTGCTGTTATATGTTCTAAGGCCTTTTTTGGTGTTTATAAGTGGAAAAAATAAAGGCTTATTTGCCATTCAGCGGTGTGATTATATGTTCTAAAGCCTTTTTTGGCGTGTATAAGTGGAAAAAAAGGGCTTATTCGCCATTCAGCTGTGCAGTTATATGTTCTAAAGCCTTTTTTAGGGTGTATTAGTGGGGGAAAAAAGGGCTTATTAGCCGTTCACCGGTGCAGTTATATATTCTAAAGCCTTTTCTAGGGTGTATTAGTAGAAAAAAAATGGGCTTATTTGCCGTTCAGCTGTGCAGTTATATGTTCTAAAGCTTTTTTTGGGGTGTTTTAGTGGGAAAAAATAGCTTTTTAGCCGTTCAGCGGTGCAGTTATATGTTCTAAAGCCTTTTCTAGGGTGTATTAGTAGAAAAAAATAAGGGCTTATTTGACGTTCAGCGGTGCTGTTATATGTTCTAAAGCCTTTTTTGGTGTGTATAAGTGGAAAAAAATAAAGGCTTATTTGCCATTCAGCGGTGCGATTATATGTTCTAAAGCCTTTTTTGGCGTGTATAAGTGGGAAAAAAAGGGCATATTTGCAGTTCAGAAGAGCAGTCATATGTTCTAAAGCCTTTTTGCCGTGTATTAGTGGGGAAAAAAAGGGCTTATTAGCCATTCAGCGGTGCAGTTGTATGTTCTAAAGCCTTTTTTGGAGTGTATTAGTGGGAAAAAAAGGGGCTTGTTATCCGTTGTGAGGTGAAGTGAGAAAATTACAGCATTTTTTGGGGTGTATTAATTTAATTTTTATTTATTTATTTATTCATTCAATCTAACAGTATGTCAGACAGAGAAGTTACAGGCCATGCACATTGGAGGGGCAGAGACCTAAATGTTTCTGGCGCTGGCACAGGTCGCAGCAGAGTAAGGGGGCGTGGTAGCAGGGGTAACTTCGAGAGGCCTGAGCTCCCAGTGTCATCTAACGGTCGTGTCTTGACCAGCAACCCAGCAGTTCTTGAATGGTTGACTGGGTCATCCACTTCGTCCGAAGTGACATCAGACACCCCCAGCCAAGAGTGTGTTCATCAGACACAACCCTTAGTTTGCATGGCCCCAGAGCAGGCCCTGTGCCCTCACCTGTCCTCAACCTGCCTCTGTCCTTTTCTGTTCCCTCAGCCAGAGAAGTATTATATGCTGTGGGTTCAATTCCACTATACAGCGAGGATAAGCTACTAGAGGTCAGTCAGCAGCTACTGCCCAGCCAAGATCTGGAGGAGACATCCGCCACTTCCTCCAGGAGGGGGGCAAGTAGTGATGAGGAGAGTGGTGTTGGAGCTGGTGTTGCGAGCGGTCAGGCTCCTGGTTTAGAGACCGTTGAGGAGGACATCAGTGACGTGCAGACAGTACTCGATGATGATGTAGCCGATCGCAATTGGGAGCAACCGCTGCATCACACTGTGGCACGCACCAGATTTCAGGCAGTCAAGGCTCCACCGGAAGGGAGCTGTCTATCCTTCCCATCATCTACCGGGCCTCATGCTCCTGCTCCTCGCCCTCCTACTCCTCATTAGTCATTCCATCAGTAATCGATCACCGAAGCGATTGCCAAGAGACAACAGTATGCGTGTGTGGCAAATCCAGCCACATTGAGAACTGTTGGACGGTATCCGTGACAATCCCTGTGACTATGGTCCCTGGGCGATTTGGCCCTTTAAATACAGAACTTGGGCATATTGCATGTTATTTCCCTGTTTCTGGGCTTAATGGATTCATCTGTACCATGCTGGGTGTGTTTCTATTGTCCCATTGTGTAGTAACTTTTCAGTTTAGGAGATAATGGGGGAGATACAGTGATTGATTCAATTATCTCCTAGACAGAGGGGAGGAATATGTGTGGGTTGTAACTACAATGTTATCGGGTAATGTATGATAATGTGTGTGTCCCTCTCCTTCAGGGGAGCATGTAATAAAAAGGGCTGCAAGCTAGCAGCCAAGTAGTTCACCTCCAAACTACGTGTCGTCTAGTTCTTAGAGGGATGGGATTTATACACGCTACCTGCATTTCATTCTGATGGTTCCTGTCTACCAGCGGAGATACTGCACTTCACCCTGCCTCTCCGCTACAATTGGTGGCAAGCGACGGGATTCGAATCTCACAGCAGAAGACCGTTCAGCTGTTTTATTTGATACAAACGGAAAAGAACCTCATCCGTACAAAGCCATCGTTCGTGAGTATGCGGATTTTATGCGAACAGATGACGAATGGGGACGGATTATACCAGGCTGAAAAGAGAAACGCTAAAGGCATTACTGGAAGCCAGAGGAATTATTGCCAGTAACAAAGAGAAAAGAGTCATTACTGCGGAACTCATGGAGGGCGATCAAGCAGCAGTTACACCAGCAGCCACGGAAACATATAGCTCAGCATGGGCCAACGAAATGAGGCTGGCATTTTTTCCGTTGCCACATTCCCAGAAATTTCTGGAAAGGACATCAGCTGATATTAATGAATATCTAGCGGCCACCCGACCAAACCTCACTTCACCTGGGGGAGCAAACCCTCCTGCATATCCGGTAATATCAGAAAAACAGAAATTACCGCACCATGCATTTAAAACCTATGTGGAAACCGAGGACATTGATGGGTACCTGCAGGACTTCGAAAGATTATGCCAGCTGCATAAAATCGATCCTGCGGATAAGGTACCCCTATTGGCCGGCAAATTGTCGGGTAGGGCAGCGGAAGCATACCGGACTATGCCAGATGAGGACAGCACAGATTATCAAAAGGTAAAACAAGCCATATTGACCCGGTATGCCATTACCCCTGAGGCATACCGTCAGCGCTTTCGGGAGCTAAAGAAAGCCAAGAGAGATACCCACACGGAATGGGCACATAGATTGACCCGTGCTGCTAAAGGATGGGTACAAGCAGCACAGGTAACCCAGCTGGAAGAGCTGTTACAATTGTTATTACTGGAGCAATTTTTTCAAGGACTGTCTGACGAATTACAAAACTTGTTACGGGATCGCAAACCCAATACCGTACATGTGGCAGCTACTATGGCAGACGAGTACCAAGATGCCCGGCGGGCACAGAAGGTTGCACAACGACCCCTTTCCGGGGCCCCTACAACTAACCCCGTTCCAGCACCCGTTCCAGCATCCAGTCCAGCACCCTACAGATCGAGTGGGGGCAACTACCAACAAGCACCCAGATACCAGTCTCGCCCGCAGGTCAGATGCCATATTTGCAAGCAGCAGGGGCACATCCAGAAAGATTGTCCCAGGAACCGAAACCGTTCCAACTGGGGAAACCCTAGCCAGCAGATTCATCGCCCAGCGGCAGTACATTGCTTCCAAAATGAGTTTTCCCAGCAGCAATTGGTGCCAATGCCTCAAGGGGAACCCTTGGGCATTCTACACGAGGCCAACCCGATACAGGCAGCCTCTGACAACAGACAAGGCCATTGCCAGGCCGTCCACCTAGATGGCAGGAGCCGCAAGGGATTACGAGACTCTGGCGCCACCATCACCTTGGTTCGGAATCACTTGATCCCTGCTCACCAGCTCACCGGTGAATGTGTAGCTGTTTGAGTAGCCGGGGGTAATATCTACAAGATTCCTACTGCCCAGGTACATTTGAATTGGGGAGCGGGTTTTGGAAATGTGGAAGTGGGGCTCATGCAAGATTTGCCAGCGGATATTATTTTGGGCAACGATTTGGGGGAGCTGACTTCGGCGTTTGTGCCACAACGGAACCTCCAGGAAGCTTTACCTGTTGTTACCAGGCAGCAGGCCCACACCAACCCACCGGCAAATCACGCTGAGGCTCAGGTAAAGAACAATACCCCTGTTATCCCTTGGGCCCCCCCATTAGAGTTTGGTAGTGAGGTAGCTAATGACCCTTCCTTGCAAGTATATAAAGATAAAGTAGCAGGAAGCCAAACTGGGTTAGAAGGGGAGAGATATGGGTGGGAAAAGGGGTTACTGTATAGATATGCAGATAAGACAGTAGCCGATACAGTTCCCGTATCTATGCAACAGTTAGTAGTACCTAAGAGATACCGACGTGAGTTACTACGCATTGCTCATGACATCCCCCTGTCAGGACACTTAGGGGTTAGTCGGACTAAACACCGGTTAACGCAGAACTTCTTTTGGCCCGGTATCTCCAAAGACATTCGGCAGTATTGCCAAACGTGTGACACTTGCCAACGAGTAAGGAAGCGAGGAGATAAATATAAGGCTAAGTTACACTCCCTCCCTATAATTGAAGAACCCTTCAGTAGGGTAGCTGTTGACATTATTGGACCCCTAGCTAAACCCGGCCACTCGGGGAAGCGGTTTATCCTGACGGTAGTAGATTATGCCACCCGTTACCCTGAGGCAGTGGCATTGACTAATATTCATGCCGAGACCGTAGCCGAGGCCCTTATTAAAATATTCTCTCGCATGGGTTTCCCCCGAGAGATTATTTCTGATAGGGGCACCCAGTTCACTGCTGAAGTCACCCGCCAGTTGTGGAAAACATGTGGGGTAAAGCCGATTATAAACTCGGCCTACCACCCCCAGTCTAATGGCCTCTGTGAACGGTTTAACGGAACATTGAAACAAATGCTCCGTACGTTCATGGAGACCCAGAAGAACTGGGAGCGGTTTTTGCCCCACCTGTTGTTCGCATACAGGGATGTGCCTCAAGAGTCCACTGGGTTCTCACCTTTCGAGTTATTGTTCGGATGGAGGGTAAGGGGCCCCTTAGATTGGGAGGGGGAAGTCAGAATAGAGGGTACCCCGGTTGTACCATATGTGCTGGACTTTCGGGACCGCTTGGAGGAGCTAACCAAGACCGTACGCTCTAACCTCCGGGCGGCCCAGAGCCGGCAGCGCCGATGGTATGATAGAGGTGCCAGGGACCGCAGTTTTCAAGTGGGGGAAAAGGTGTTGATCCTTAAACCTGTTAAGAATGATAAACTTCAGGCTTCCTGGCAGGGCCCATACAAGGTGGTGGAACAAGTCTGTGTCGGTCCATGTACTGGAGCAGGAGTTAGGCGGATGCTCCATGTTAACATGTTAAAACCATATCATGAACGCCCAGAGGAGGTAAATGCTATTTGCGCCTCTGCTGCAGAAGATATGGACAATTTACCTCTCCCTAATCTCCTGGGAATGGAGAACCGGAACGAAGACCTGGGAGAGGTACAATTGGGGGAAAGATTAAACCCGCAGGAAAGGGACCAGTTTGTAGATCTCTTACGAGAGAAAAGCGAAATCTTCTCTAATGTACCAGGGTATACCCCCCTAGCCACTCACCGAGTGGAGACCCCTGGTCAGCTGCCCATGCATCAACCCCCTTACCGCATCCCTGAATCTGTCAAGGAACACATGCGTAAGGAGATTGACGAAATGTTAGAGCTTGGGGTGATAGAACACTCCGACAGCCCCTGGGCTTCCCCGGTAGTTCTAGTGCCGAAACGGGACGGCATGACCCGTTTCTGCGTAGACTACCGGAAGTTGAATGACAAGACGGTATCAGACGCCTATCCTTTGCCCAGGATAGATGAACTCTTAGATAAGATGGCCCGTGGTCAGTACCTCACGACGATAGATTTGTGTAAGGGGTACTGGCAGATTCCCCTATCCGAGGATGCCATCCCCAAGTCGGCGTTCGTCACTCCATTTGGCCTGTACCAGTTTAAGGTCATGCCATTTGGGATGAAGAACGCCCCGGCTAACTTTCAGAGGATGGTAGATCGGCTATTGGAAGGATCCCAGGAGTTTGCGTGCGCATATTTAGACGATATCGCCATATTCAGCAGCTCCTGGGAAGAACATTTAACCCATATCGGGTTTATCCTAGATAGGATCCGGGAAGCCAACCTGACCCTAAAACCCAGCAAGTGCCATATAGGGATGGCAGAAGTTCAGTATCTGGGACACAGGGTGGGTAGTGGGAAACAGAAGCCAGAAACCGCTAAAATTGAGGCTGTCGCCAAATGGCCAACCCCCCGCACCAAGACCTAGGTATTAGCTTTCTTAGGTACCGCTGGGTATTACCGGAAATTTGTACCCAATTATAGCGCCGTAGCAAAACCCCTCACTGACCTTACCCGTAAAAATCTCCCTAAGATTGTCACCTGGAGCCCAGAGTGTGAACAGGCATTCCAAAAACTGAAAGACTCTTTGATAAATGCTCCTGTCTTGGCCGCTCCTGATCCAACTAAACGTTTTCTTGTCCACACAGACGCTTCAATGTTTGGATTGGGAGCAGTACTGAGCCAAGTTGGAGCTGATGGCGGGCGAGCATCCTGTAGCTTACTTAAGCAGGAAATTGTTACCCCGAGAGGTAAGCTACACCGCCATCGAAAAGGAATGCCTGGCCGTGGTGTGGGCCTTAAAGAAATTACAGCCGTACATTTATGGACAACAGTTCTCGCTACTCACCAATCACAACCCGTTGGTATGGCTAAACAGGGTGTCTGGAGACAATGCCCGGCTGTTGCGCTGGAGTTTGGCGCTGCAGCCGTTTGACTTGACAATTCACTACCGCCCTGGGAAGCAGAATGGTAACGCCGACGGGTTGTCCAGACAAACTGACCTTGAACAATGATCGTTGTGTACTCTTCCGGACCTCCCCAAGCCGATCCGTTTGGATCAGACTGTGTATGCCGGCTTGGTTCTGGGGGAGCATTGTGGCAAATCCAGCCACATTGAGAACTGTTGGACGGTATCCGTGACAATCCCTGTGACTATGGGCCCTGGGCGATTTGGCCCTTTAAATACAGAACTTGGGCATATTGCTTGTTATTTCCCTGTTTCTGGGCTTAATGGATTCATTTGTACCATGCTGGGTGTGTTTCTATTGTCCCATTGTGTAGTAACTTTTCAGTTTAGGAGATAATGGGGGAGATACAGTGATTGATTCAATTATCTCCTAGACAGAGGGGAGGAATATGTGTGGGTTGTAACTACAATGTTATCGGGTAATGTATGATAATGTGTGTGTCCCTCTCCTTCAGGGGAGCATGTAATAAAAAGGGCTGCAAGCTAGCAGCCAAGTAGTTCACCTCCAAGCTACGTGTCGTCTAGTTCTTGGAGGGATGGGATTTATACACGCTACCTGCATTTCATTCTGATGGTTCCTGTCTACCAGCGGAGATACTGCACTTCACCCTGCCTCTCCGCTACAGCGTGCACTCATCCAATGGTGCAGAAGCTGAATCTGCTCTAGGCCAAGTTGCTGGTGCTGCAGTCCCTACCTTTCCAAGTGGTGGACTCTGCACCTTTCAGAGTACTGATGGATTGTACCGAGCCGAGGTGGAGAGTCCTAAGACATCATTTCTTTGCGAAAAAGGCAGTACCAGCCCTGCACAAATATGTAGAACAGAAGGTTCCTTGAGCCTGTGGGTGTCTGCAAAGTGCACGGCAGCACCGACGTGTGGATCTGTAACTAAGGTCAAGGACAATACAGTATATGTCCTTTATGGCCCACTGGGTAAATGTGGTTCCTGCTCAGCCAAACCAGCAACTTGGCTAGAAGATGCCGCTTCCACCTCCACGTTCTCACTCTCTTGGTTTTGCGACACTGTCCGCCTCTGCCTCCTCATCCGCCACTGTGTCGTCAGCCTCCACTGCTAGGACAATTCACAGTGCTCCTCCAGCATACCACATGTGCAGGGCACGACGGTGTCACGCTGTTCTACACCTTGTTTGCATGGGTAAACGGAGTCACACAGGGGAGGAACTGCTCCGTGTCCTTCATCAAGAAATGGAATCCTGGCTTTCTCCAAAACAACTCAAAATTGGAAACATAGTGACCGTGATGTCGGCGCTGCGTCAAGGAGGGCTGAGCCATTCGCCCTGCATGGTGCACGTGTTCAATCTGGTTGTCAAGCGGTGCCTGAAGTCTTCCATCCATCTGCAAGACATCCTAAAAATGGGCAGGAAACTTTGCAATCACTTCAGCAATCATACACCGCCAAGCACACCCTCCTTGAGCTGCAGCAGCAGAACAGCATCACCCAACATAGGCTGATATGCGATGTTTCACCCCCTTTATGTTGCACCGACTATACATGATTTCTTGATGATCCTAGCGGACAGAAGTACTTCACTGTGTAACTTCGATGTCAGTCAGTGGCAGCTCATCCGTGACACCTGCCGTTTGCTCAGGCCCTTTGAGGATGCCATGTTATTTGTCAGTCGCCAGGACTAAGGGATGAACAATGTCATTCCACTGCTTCATATCCTGGAACAGATGCTGGTAAATCTGGCTGGTCAGGGGACTGGAGACATGGCGCCTACATCTCATGTCCATATGAGGCCTGTGGGCGCTGAACTGAAAGAGGAGGAGGACATTGAAACACAAGCAATGTGTAGCGAAATGGGTGGTTTATCTACACAGATGACAGGAGAGGAGGAGCAGGAGCAGCCGGAAGAGCAAGAGGCAGATGACCCAGGGACACCGTGGCAGTATGCAGTGGAGATGGAGGCAGGGAGTCCCTCCAAGTCGCTTGCGCAAATGGCCCGCTGCATGCTCACTTGCTTGGGTAGTGACAGCCGAATTGTCACCATTCGGCAGAGGGATAACTTCTGGCTCTCCACCTTGTTGGACCCTCGCTTCTGGTCCAAAATGGGTGCCATTTTTAAACCCACTGAGAGGGAGGACAAACTGAACTACTATAGAGACATCCTATGTAGATAGCTGGCTGCTGCCTATCTGCGCCATCATCCATCCTCTCGCAGGTTTGACCGGAGGGCTGTCTGCGCTCTCATTCCACTGCCATGGCTGCTGTGGAGGGTTGGGGGGTAGGAGCAGTACCAGGTCCATCAGCAGCAGCTTGAGTCTAGAGTCGATGATGAGCAGCTTTCTTAACCTGCCTAGTGAAGAAACTACTCACCAGCATCAGCAGCTAGACCTAGAGCAGAGCCTGAACCAGCAGGTGGTGGCATACTTGGACAGTACCCTGCCACCCCACATTGAAGATCTGCTGGACTACTGGGCAGCCAAACTAGATTTGTGGCCGCAACTGGCCGAGTTTGCCCTGAAAAAGCTGTCCTGTCCGGCCAGTAGTGTGGCATCAGAGCGGGTGTTTAGTACGGCGGGGGCCATAGGAGAACTACTCTGTTCACCCAAAATGTGGAGAGACTGACCTTTATCAAGATGAATTAGGCGTGGATCAGCTAGGATTTCCACCAACCAATGTCTGATGCATCAGATTAGATCATCCATGCTGCTTCACCCAAACCTTTACAAAAGAGACCGGTTTCTTCTGGCTACCTGCCTCAGTTACTATTCTGATGCTGCCACTCGCCTGATGCCACACATCTTATGCCAAGTGCTCCTTCTTACACTCACCATTGTCAGCAGGTACTGTTATTGCCACCCACCTCCCCACTCTGTCCCCGGGTCAGTCTGTGGTCTCCTGATGCTGAGGCCATCTCACTACTCAGGTCTCCTCATGCTCCTGCTGCTACCTCCAAACTATATCACCTTGCCACTCTGTGGTCTTCTCATGCTGCTGCTAACTCAACACTATGTTACCTGGCCACTCTGTGGCCTCCTCATGCTGCTGCTGCCACCTCCACACTATGTTAACTTGCCAGTCTGTGGCCTCCTCATGCTACTGCTGCCACCTCCACACTATGTCACCTTGCCACACTGTGGCCTCCTCATGCTGCTGCTGCCACCTCCACACTATGCCACCTTGGCACATTGTGGCCTCCTCATGCTGCTGCTGCCACCTCCACACTATGTCACCTTGCCACACTGTGGCCTCCTCATGCTGCTGCTAACTCAACACTATGTCACTAGGTCACTCTGTGGCTTCCTCATACTGCTGCTGCTTCCACCTCCCCACTATGTTACTGGGCCACTCTGTGGTCTCCTCATGATGATGCTACCTGAACACTATGTCCTTGGGCCACTCTATGGACTTCTCAAGCTGTTTTCCCACCCTCCCCACTCCATGTCTGGGCAATTATTTAGCCTTTTTGGCCTGGTTGACATCATCATTTATTTGACCTTTCTGATGTGTCAGAAGGAAGGAAAAATTAGGTGCACAACGGATCCTGTATGTGTAGCAGCTGTAAGGCCTGTATGAGCCCATCAGAATTGGCTTATGATTTAGTAGCCAAAAGCAGGAGTGGGTACAAAACATAGAAGACATGCAAATATTCCATTCACGTTTCATCTCCTTTTTGGATCCACTCCTGGTTTTTATTTTTTGCTTAACAATACTGATGAATTGCTGACCAAATGCTGACCAAGTGAAGGTGGATGCTCAACAGACAGGATCCGTTTTTTGGGGGGTTATTGTTCTGACAGATCAGAGGGAGGGCAAAATAATCATTGACGTCAACACAAACTTACTGCTGACACCCTCTCCACTCAGGGGGGCTCTACTTGTATAAGCGTTTAATAGAACAGGTTCTGTAGACATCTATGTGTAATCAGCTGACGATAGTGTAAAAGATGTGCGCTCTTTCACGCTACAGTAGGATTTGAGGCGTCTGTCCTATTCTTTTTACCTGGCACTAACATCGACCTGTAAGGCTGAGTTCATACTTGAGTTATTTGCTCAGTTTTGGCCCCATAACTGCCCAAATAAGTGAAGTGTGCAGTGATTCTAAGAGCGACGCCTGTCATGCGCGTGTCATACTGACTCACAGTATTGTTTCACTACCACAGCAGACTCCTTATGCATGTTACTGCAGGGCACAGTGCTCTACACTACTAAATTCGGATCGAACCTTTACGGAAAATTCAACGAACCGGCCGAATCAAATTTTTGAGAAATTCTCTCATCTCTAGTTATTAGATTTCTGGAGAAGGGTCATTGATCCAGGGAGTATACGGTCTGCCAGATTGGAGTCGGAAGGAATTTTTTTCCCATAAAAAGAGAAAAGTTGGTTTCCACCTCACAAGGTTTTTTGCCTTCCTATGGATCAACTTGCGGAATAACAGGATAAACTGGATGCACGGATGGCTTTTTTCAGCCTTAAAAACTATGTCTCTGATTTGATGTTGTTGAAGTGTTCACTATGCCTACCGTTTGCAGGACTACATTCACGCACTCCACTAGCTTGTTTGCCACTAACATCTCGTTATCGGCAAGAGCACCTGCACTGGTGCCACAAACAAGCCCTCATAGTGTTCAACGATTAACCCTTTCTACCAGTTTTCGCCCTCCTGCCCAGGCCATTTTTTGCACTTTGTTTTGCAGATTTTCCATTTTAATCCATTCTTTTCTTTAACACTTGAAGGGTTAACAGCCAAACAAAGCTCAATATATATTACCCTGATTCTGTGGTTTATAGAAACACCCCACATGTGGTTGTAAACTGATGTAAGAAAAGGAGCGCCGTATAGTTTTTGAAAGGCAGATTTTGCTGGACTGGTTTTTAGATGTCATATCCTAGTTGAAGCCCCCCTGATGCACCCCATTTTGTATACTAGGGGATAAGGTGCCAGTTTTATTGGCACTATTTTGGGGTAAATATGATTTTTAATTGCTCTATATAATTTTTTTTTTTTTTGAGGCATAATTTTTTTATGGTGTTCACCTGAGGGGTTATGTTATGTTATATTTTTACAGTATAGAGTAGGTTCTTACAGGCGCGGCAATACCTAATATGTCTACTTCACTTTACACAATAATAGCAGTTTTTAAGCAAACAAAATCATATTTTAGTGTCTTCATTGTCTGAGAGTCATACTTTTTTATTTTTTGACTGATTGCCTTAGGTAGGGTCTTTATTTTTGCGGGATGAGGTGACGGTTGGATCGGTACTATTTTGGGGGACATATGCCTTTTTGATCGCTTGGTGTTGCAATTTTTGTGATGTAAGGTGACAAAAAAATTGCTTTTTTTGGTACGGTTTTTATTTTTTATGGTATTCAGCTGAGGTGTTAGGTCATGTGATAGTTTAATAGAGCTGGTTGTTACGGACGTGGCTATACCTAATATGTATACTTTTTTTATTTCACTTTAACACAATAACAGCATTTTTTAAATGAGGTGACGGTTTTATTGGCACCATTTTGTGGGAAATAAGCTTTTTTTTTTTAACAAATGTTTATTTTAATTTTCAAGAAGACATATACACATCTTGCAACATAACAATTACAACCTATAACACTATGTGCATACCCAGATCACCAAAGAAAGCGACCATATGTAAGCAAGAAATATATACTTTATTAGAACAACACAATAAAACACATATAATGGAGTCTTACATCATTGGGTGGAGTAAAACAGGTATAAAAGAGGGACACAGGGGGGAGGGGACCAATACATGTGAATACATATAGGGTATTAATGGTCGTAATAACGTATTAATGGTCACATTACCCATCTAGTGTCCCTCACTTACCCAACATTACAATTAGTCAAATACAAATAACGCACAACAAAGGGCAACAAGCCCAAGAATCATGTGAGCAATACATATAGCCAAAAAAGACCAAATAGTCAGTAAGGTGATGATACCTAAGAGGATGCAGAGATAGTCCCATATGATATATGGCAGGGCATTAATGTGTATTGCAAATAGCTGGGGAGCTAAAGGCACTGTAGAGTGTAGCAGGGGTGGAATTCGCATTACACCACTGGAACCAGGGAGACCATAGAGCAAGGTGTTTATCGTGGGAATAATTTTCCCAGCTAGATATTTCTTCTAGTCTACATATTTCATGGACTTTTTGGACCCAGTCTTATAGGGAGGGAACCTTTTCCAACAACCAATGAAGTGGAATTAAAAGTTTGGCTGCCGCTATTAGATAAGAAGGCAATGAACGTCTATCAAGTGAGAAATGTTGGCTAGGTAGGTTCAACAGCATTAGTGCGGGTGAGATTAGAGTCGCCGTGGAGAAGATTTACTTGACAGCATTTGACACTGTTTCCCAATAGGGGGTTATGTTATACAAGGATTGGTAAAAGTGTAGTGTCCCACCAGGTAAAGGTGGGCACTGCACAGGTTAATGTGTTGCATTGCATTAAATGTCATGTGCATGTTTTTCCCTGTATTATCTGGGTGTCAGGCCTGTCAGGGTGTAGTTTAGCCTCCCAGACGTTAGAGGGAGCTGGAGAGCCCTAGTTACATATAGGAAGGCCCAGACAGGGAAGTGTTAGTTCATTCCAGGGGACTAGAGGAGTCACCTCGTCCACCTGAAGCTCCTGAAGCTAGGATCAGCTCAGTAGAGATACCCCAGTTGCAGGAACCAATCTCCTGGGAGAAACCTACAGTTATCCACCTGATAGGAGTAGGCGAGCCAGGGTAAGCAAAGTGACCCTGAAGGGCAGAGGATTTTAGGAATCATAGCAAGGAGTATAATACCTGAGGAAGAAAGTAACCAAGGATTTAAGCCACCCTTTTAGGCATCCGGGCCTTGGGAGATATAAAGCCAGAGCAGGAGTTCTAGAAGGGACACTGTACATTGATTCTGAGGAAAGGTACAACCTGCTGCTGAGTTCTTGTGGAATTTACCCTCAGCGTATCTTGCATGACTATTGCCTGCCATATTTGTGAATAAGCCCCTTTTGTGGAACTGTAATATAAAGACTGTGCTACACCTGCTGTACAAAGTTGGATTGTCCAGTAAAGTTTACGTTTGGTTCACTGCATACTTGTGTACCTTCATCATTCCAACCACCAACCGGCGTGCCACCGTCCAAAGGCACTGGCGTCACGAATACCAAAGGGACCTTGCCCCAGGCACACAAAATACCTGTAACATCCAGGGCACCTCAACTACCATCAGGCCTGGTCCCTATCTACAGAGCGTTCCCCCAGAGGAACTGTGTCTACCTCTCCTTCACTGCCACGCGCCTGCCCAGGGTTCTTCAAATATAGCGAGTACCCTCGATTGCCCATAACTGTGACCTCACTTCGTCATACCCTGCAGGTCTGGCGTGTTGCATAAATTGGCGTCACGAACAGGATACGAATATTCCTGCGCCATTGCGGATACAAAAACTGTGTGCTGAAAATCGTCTTAAAGTGACATGCCCCAATTGAGTTATTGAAAATTACTGGGCCAAAGTGAACTGTAATAATTGCGGTGTGAAGATTGCATTGTATGGACTATTTTCTGCCGATTTGAGTCACCGCTTGCTGTCAGTGAATAGACAGCCATATTGCCCATTTAACCTGATCGGATTACAAGTGCGCCTCGTGGAGCTGTTTGGCGCGAAAAAGAGGACTTTGGCGCGAAAAGAATCAGGCGGAGCCATCGCCCAACCAACCAGGAAGAAGAACCCCGCCTACCTGAGTCCCGGAGCTGCGCGAGGCCGCGCCCACCTGCTGACGCGGTACACAGAACGTCCCGACACCCGGAGCTGCGCATCTCGCGAGACTTGGAGCGAGCACCACCGGAGTGAGTACCAACTTTAAAAACTTTTACCGGCTTCTCCGCTACATTTAAAGGGCCATACCCACCTAGCAACGCCATGTCCGCGGTCGAGGAAATCGCACAGGCAGCCCCAGTCATGCCTGCTGAAGTACCCGCAGCCGACTCTGGGCCCCCTGCCGCCGCGGCACCGCCAAGCCTGATGCCGCTAACCATGCCGTACTATTTCGGGGCCCCCTGGTTCCCACGTTATTCAGGGGAAGCCCACAAGTTAAAAGACTTCAGGGAACAGATACTGGCTCTGTTCCGGCTTTATCCCATCAATGCTGAGCAGCAAATGGAGATCCTCTTAGCTCAGTTAGAAGGGGCCGCCCGTAGGGAAGTAATGTCATGGCCCCGTTCTGAGAAAAATAGCCTGGAACAGATCTTTGAACGTTTGGGCACCACATTTGAAGCCAGAACGGTGTCAGAAGTTAAAATGCGTTTCTTCAGCAGAAAACAGCAGCCTGGAGAGTCGCTCCGTGATTTTGCCCTGTCCTTACAGGAGACGCTGAGAGCTGTAGTCCAAGTGGATCCTAAAGAAGCTGAGGACCAGGACCGGACTCTTAGAGAGCAATTCATTGCAGGCATAAGTACTGAACATTTAAAGGGCCAGCTACGGATGTTGTCAGCTCAACACCCTCACTGTACATTCTTGGATTTTAAAGAATTGTCCATCAGCATACTGGGCCAGAACCCTGCTCCAGGGCCAGCAACCTTCCCTGAACCCCAGGCTTGTCAGCCAAAGACTATTAATGTGGGGTCTGCAGGAGTCGGTCAAGCCACCCAAGCTCCAGTCACAGATGTAGTGGCAGCACTAATGGAGCAAGTGAACTATCTTACTCTAAGTCTAGAGAAGGTGTGCAAAAAGATAGAGGAGTGGGAGAGACCATTGTTACTAGAAGATAAGGATCCTCTTCCTCCAAGGCTCCCACCTGCATATGGAGATGTGTATCCAAAAGAGCCTGATGGGCGACTGAAGTACCGGCCCAGAAGTAGAAAACAGCCTGTCTGGACATACCGAATCCATGTGCTGGCAGTTAAACGACTAACCCCTGAGGCAGAGGACCGCCCCTCGGGAGGTAGAACAGAAGGTCCAAAGGATCCAAACTGGATGCCTAAGTATGTCGGGTCCCGTCCGAAAATTAATATATGTATCAACGGGATATCCTTTGAAGCCCTGTTGGACACCGGGTCACAGGTCACCACCATTCAACGGCCTGCCTTTGACAAGTTCTGGGATCCAAGTCTCCTCACCCAGCCACCAGAGTCCTGGCTAGATATTATCGCTAGCAACGGTAAGCCAGTGAAAGTGCATGGGTATTGGGAACCTACTCTTCAGGTGGGAGAAGCCACCCTGCCACAGCAAGGCGTGATTGTGGTACAAGCCGGAGGTAAAGGAGGACACGCCGTGATCTTAGGGACTAATGTTCTTAAAAATTGTTACTCCGAAGTGCTTGAAGCATTGAACCAAACCATATCATCCGCCTCACCTGCTTCCAGAAGAGTTATTCAGAAAACTATTAGCGTGCTGTGCGCTCAACAAAGGTTCGCCAACAAGAAAGGAGAAATTTGCACTGTCCGGATCCGGGATAACCGGCCGGTGGTTTTGCCTCCAAATTCCCAGATCATCCTGTGGTGCCGTGCTGTATTAGGGATCCAGGGCCAGGACTATCAAGCCCTAGTGGAACCTATTCCTATTAAGGATCATCCTTTCGTACGGACAGCCAAGAGCATGGTGACCGTGTCCCAAGGTAAAGTGCCTGTTCGTTTAATCAACTTTGGTGATCATCCCGTTACCCTCTTTAAACACTGCCCCGTTGCTCAGCTTTTACAGGTGTCTTTCCAGGATGTGATCCGTCTGCCTGCCGCGGAGGCGTTCCAGACCGCGCAGAACAGCAGCACCCCTACGGCATCCTGGTGGGAAGAACTACATGTGGGGAACGAATCCACCCCAAAGGAGCAAATAGAGGGGGTCCTGAAGCTGGTGAAGGAGCACCACCAGGCTTTCAGCAAACACTCCACAGACTATGGAGAGGTCAGTGTGATCAAACATACCATACCCACTGGCTCTCACCCTCCTATTAAGGAGAGGCACAGACCCATACCACCTACTACCTATCAGTCTGTGAAAGAGATGATACAAGAGATGAAAGACTCTAATATAATCCGGGACAGCCATAGTCCCTGGGCTGCGCCCCTAGTACTTGTTCGAAAAAAAGATGGCGGCATAAGGTTCTGCGTGGATTACAGGAAAATTAATCAAATCACCCACAAAGATGCATATCCATTGCCACGCATTGAGGAGTCCTTGACTGCCCTGGGGTCATCAGCCTATTTCTCCACCTTGGACTTAACCAGCGGGTACTGGCAGGTACCCATGGCCCCAGAAGATCGAGAAAAGACTGCTTTCACTACACCTATGGGCCTGTTTGAATTTAATTATATGCCATTTGGACTGTGTAATGCTCCAGGAACGTTCCAGAGGCTGATGGAACGTTGTTTAGGCCATAGGAATTTTGAGACGGTGTTATTATACCTGGATGACGTCATTATATACTCCAAGACGTATGAGGACCATCTAAAGCACCTGGGTGAGGTGTTTCAAGTTCTTTCTAAATATGGCCTCAAGATCAAGCCATCCAAGTGCCACCTGCTGAAACCAGCCGTCAGATATCTCGGGCACATTGTCAGTGCCGAAGGAGTGCAGCCCGACCCTGACAAACTTGCTGCTGTCCGTAACTGGCCTACTCCTATGACCGTGAAAGAGGTGAGAAGCTTTCTCAGTTTTGCAGGGTACTATAGGCGATTCATCCCGCATTTCGCACAAATTGCGGATCCCATCCAGGAACTCTTGAGGGGGCATCCAAAAAAGAGCCCAAAGACTCCTATTCCTGTTGAATGGAATGAAGAGCGGGAAATTGCCTTCCAACTCCTAAAGAAGAAGTTGACTGAACCCCCTGTTCTGGGTTACCCAGATTATCAGAAGCCATTCCACCTCTACACAGATGCCAGTAAAAGAGGCCTGGGGGCCGTGTTGGCTCAAGTGCAAGATAACAAAGAAAGGGTGATTGCCTATGCCAGCAGATCCCTGAAGGGAGCTGAGAAGAACGACCAGAATTACAGTTCTTTCAAGCTGGAGTTTCTTGCCTTAGTGTGGGCTGTGACCGAAAAGTTTAAGGACTATCTCGCTGCCACACCGTTTGTTGCCTTCACAGATAATAATCCACTGGCACATCTGAATACAGCCAAATTAGGGGCACTGGAGCAAAGATGGGCCTCCCGCCTGGCCAACTATGATTTCACTGTGAAGTACCGGGCAGGCCGCTCCAATGATAACGCTGATGCTCTGTCACGACTCCCCACTACAGAAGCCCCAGATGAACCGAAAGATGCCTGGGAAGAGGTGGAGATGCCAGCGTTTTATAACAAATTTACCCAGCAGGATAATATATGAACTGAAGATTCCCCTGCTGCTGATCCTTCCTCATCAGATGGTCCTGAGTCCAGAGGCGATCAAGAAAGATGGATTAAGCTCCAGTCCGAAAGTAGAGTCCTCGGTGAACTGCTCGACTTCCTTACCAGTGGAAAAGTCCCTGAGAGGATCCGCAGGAAGAGTGCAGACCCAGAGCTAGTGAGACTGTGGAGACATCGCCATCAACTATTCCTTCAAAAGGGCCTGTTGCTCAGAAGGAGTCTGGATCCAGTGTCCTATGATAGAGTGTATCAAATTCTCCTGCCACGTCGGGATGCCAGCCTGGTGCTGGATATGTACCACAACCAGTCCGGACACTTCGGTGTGCAAAAGACTGAGGCCACCATTCGCAGAAGATTCTATTGGATCGGGATGAGAGAAGATATCGAGAAATGGTGCCGAGAATGCACTGCCTGTGCTGTGGGGCGAACTGAACGCCATGACCAGAGGGCGCCTCTCCATCCCATCGTAAGTAAGGCTCCTTTAGAACTTGTTGCCATTGATCATGTAAAGTTAGAGCCGAGTCGCTCAGGGTATACATATGCCATGACTATAATTGATCACTTCACTAAGTTTGTCGTAGCAGTGCCTGTGAAAGACCTAACAGCAAAGACCACAGCGGAGGCGTTCTGGAAGCATTTCCTGGTGCCCTACGGTTGCCCAGAAAGGATCCTCACCGATCAAGGGTCCGCATTTGAGTCACAGCTGTTCCATGAGATGTGCCTGCTACACAACTGCCAGAAGGTCCGGACCACCGCCTATCATCCGCAAGGTAACGGACTCTGTGAGAAAATGAATAAGACTCTCATTGAAATACTGAGAGCAGTACCCCCTGAGACGAGGGGAGATTGGCCTACTTTGTTGCCGCAGCTTATGTACACTTACAACAACACCATCCACTGTTCCACCGGTTACACCCCGTTCTATTTGATGTTCGGCCGACAAGGGAGATTGCCTGCGGACCACTCCCTAGGGGTACAAGTGCCGGATGAGATCAACCCACTGCCCAAGACTGACTGGGTAGTGGAGCACCAAAGGCGTCTTCTTAATGCTAAGGAGATTGTCCAGGAACGGATGGAGATTGTTCGAGAAAGGCAGCAGAAAGACTTTGACCAGACTGCCCATGCGGGACCCCTGGCTCTGGGAGACAAGGTATGGTTGAAAAACAACCATCGGACCAGCAAGTTGGACAGCAAATGGGAAAGGATTCCCTACCTTATCACTGCCATACCTAATGCTGCGGCCCACATTTACCAGATCTCCAGGGAAGGAAGAAGTCCCCAAGTTGTTCACAGGAACCGCCTCAAGCCCTGTGTAGAAGGAGAACCAGCGGCGGAGGAGATGGAACCGGAGCCTACCGAAGAAGAGTTGCCGGCTCCATCTATGGACCCTATGCAGGCTGTGGAGAACTTAATCCATGATAACGAGCCGCTCCACTGGGCCCTCACGCCTTGGTTGAATCTATTGGTTCCTGCTCCTGTTCCTGTTAGCCCTCAGCCTCCTGAAGAAGCTCCAGAGGCAATGGGCTCCTCTGACATTCCTGAAGCCAGGCAGGAAGAATCCCTGCCAGTAAGGAGGTCTACCCGTTCTACCAGGGGGCACCGACCTGTGAGGTTTGTGGACTACGTTATGGGCCCAGGTAGCCCCTCACGGGAAACCCCTGTTTAACTATTACAAGCCTGGGTACGGACTCATGTTGTTCTTTGAGCCTCCAAGGACTTCTGTTTATGTACATTTTATATGGACTATCCTGGGTTATTGATACGCTGTGCCAGGTCAGCGCCCCTGTTCCCTCACCTTATCCTGAGAGAAGAGAACGACGCCCCTTGTCATCACTCCTTTCAGTGCATTTAATAACTGTTACATTGTTAATGTGGTGAATATTGCATATGTATGTTCTCTGCTATCTTCCAGGTTGCCGTTCCAGATGGGCGGACCCTCCATGTTGCGCCGAGGACGGGCAACGTTATAGCGTGGGGGTATGTAGTGTCCCACCAGGTAAAGGTGGGCACTGCACAGGTTAATGTGTTGCATTGCATTAAATGTCATGTGCATGTTTTTCCCTGTATTATCTGGGTGTCAGGCCTGTCAGGGTGTAGTTTAGCCTCCCAGACGTTAGAGGGAGCTGGAGAGCCCTAGTCACATATAGGAAGGCCCAGACAGGGAAGTGTTAGTTCATTCCAGGGGGACTAGAGGAGTCACCTCGTCCACCTGAAGCTCCTGAAGCTAGGATCAGCTCAGTAGAGATACCCCAGTTGCAGGAACCAGCCTCCTGGGAGAAACCTACAGTTATCCACCTGATAGGAGGAGGCGACCCAGGGTAAGCAAAGTGACCCTGAAGGGCAGAGGATTTTAGGAATCATAGCAAGGAGTATAATACCTGAGGAAGAAAGTAACCAAGGATTTAAGCCACCCTTTTAGGCATCCGGGCCTTGGGAGATATAAAGCCAGAGCAGGAGTTCTAGAAGGGACACTGTACATTGATTCTGAGGAAAGGTACAACCTGCTGCTGAGTGCTTGTGGAATTTACCCTCAGCGTATCTTGCATGACTATTGCCTGCCATATTTGTGAATAAGCCCCTTTTGTGGAACTGTAATATAAAGACTGTGCTACACCTGCTGTACAAAGTTGGATTGTCCAGTAAAGTTTACGTTTGGTTCACTGCATACTTGTGTACCTTCATCATTCCAACCACCAACCGGCGTGCCACCGTCCAAAGGCACTGGCGTCACGAATACCACAGGGACCTTGCCCCAGGCACACAAAATACCTGTAACATCCAGGGCACCTCAACTACCATCAGGCCTGGTCCCTATCTACAGAGCGTGCCCCAGAGGAACTGTGTCTACCTCTCCTTCACTGCCACGCGCCTGCCCAGGGTTCTTCAAATATAGTGAGTACCCTCGATTGCCCATAACTGTGACCTCACTTCGTCATACCCTGCAGGTCTGGCGTGTTGCAAAAGGAGGTAAAGGCTTTCACTATCTCTGGGGTAATGTTCAGAGTCTTGCCATTATGTGATCTCATCTGTATGATGTGTGATTGTTCAGCCCATTTTCTAATGAGCGCGGTCATAATCTTATTGCCCTTATCACCATGAGCATAGTGCTTATGTTTTATCTTAACAAAGGCATGTGCTGCTTGTGTATTTAAAACTGTGTTATAAGCTCATTTCTCAACACTATTAAAGCTTCATGGTCTTTTAGAGAAAGTGACCTCTTCTGAAAGCATTTTAAGGTTGCTATTTGTGACCGAAGAGATATGATCTGTGCCAAGCGTTTCTTTTTCAGTTGAGATTCTAAGGATATGAGTTCCCCACAAATTACTGATTTATGGGCTTCCCAGATGGAGGCAGGCGAGGCCTCAGATGGGGTATTGAGCTCAAAATAGTTTTGGAGTTTTGATGACAGTGAGGCAATATGTGAGGGCGTATCTAAAAGTGTGGAGTTTAGCCATCATGTCCAGTCCCTCTCAGTTATCAGGGATATTCAGAGATATAAAAACAGGAGCGTAATCAGATACTGTATTGCAATGAATATCCCCACTACACACCTGAGGTAAGTATGGGTCTTGAATAAAGAAATAGTCCATCCTCTGATAAGATTTATGGGAGTTAGAATAGAAGGTATAGTCTTTTCTGACTGCGTGTTTTGACCTCCAGACATCTCTCAGGCAAAGCTCTCGCAGTCTATTATGCATTCCACTCAATGCCCTGTATGAGATCACAGATTTCCCGGTGGAGGAATCTAATAATTGGTTGAGGACTAAGTTGAAGTCACCACCAATGGGGTGGCCAGTAGGCCAGAAGTGATAGAAGAGATGTTGAGGAGTACTTTCCTCAACCATCTGACCATTCTCACATTAGGGGCGTATAGATTACACATTGCAACCTCAACGTTTCCCAAATTACCTTTCAAGAATAAATATCTCCCCTCGGGGTCCACCACCTCAGACATGGCAGAACAAGGAACATTCTTATGGATCCCTATGCTAACGCCTCTGGACAGGCGATCATTTGACATTTTGGGGGCGTGTTTCCATCTAAAGTGTGTTTCTTGTAGCATGAGCAGTTGGGCACCTCTGCCCTCTCCCTCCTCAGTATCTGAAAGACACAACTTCTCTTAACTGGTTTATTACACCCATATACATTAAAAGAAGCTAACTTGAGTTTTAAGATAGGCATCTCGATAAACACCAAAGTGAGAGATAAGGACATTCTGTATGCTCCACGATCCAACATTTGAACAGTGCAATAAACTTGAATGAAACATAAAAAAGGGGTACATAATAGGTATAAATTGCACCTGGGGGCTCCGTAAGGAGCAAAAATGGGGGAGGTAAGCACACACATACTTGTAACCTGATTTGCCCAAGCTTCCTTTAGGTAAGCCTATAGCATAAAATGAGGGCACTTAAAGGTAGAGCTATCCCAATAAAGTAAAAGAGAATAATGTAAAAGAGGGTTAAAGAAAGTGAAGGAGTTAACAGAGTCTTCAACTATAACATTGTGGTGGAAAGTGATAGTTGACCTCGCATTATGTGCAGCAAAGGGGTCGCCTACTCATGATAGTAAGCAATAAATGACTGCCAGTGGGGCGTCCACGATCAAACGTTGGAGTCCATGCAAGATGATCTTTTGCTCTTCGTGTGTTTTTGCTTCTTGACAGTTGACCATATAAGGAAGAATTTTCAGGGTAGGTAGATCCTCATCTTGAGTTACAGGCAACCACGAAGGGACCTCCACCGTGTTAGACTCAGAGGTTCCTATAGCTGATGTAAATCATCTGGGATACGAATAGTGAAGCGCTTATTTCCAAAGGTGATAAGGAGGCCAAAAGGGAAGAGCCACCTGTAGGGGATTTTTGCTGTGCGCAGTAAGTCCGTAAGAGGCCTCAAAATTCTCCTCTTATGTAGGGTTGAGGGGGAGATATCCTGGAAATCTTGTATTCTAGATTCTGCCAGCATTATGTCTCCTATGCCTCTGGCCTTGTGTAAGATGGCTTCCATGTCCCGATAATTCAATAAACCACAGATACCGTAATGTCCCTTGGGTTTTCCGAGGGAGTAGGTTTTGGGCGTAGAGCCCTATGAACTCTCTTTACAACAATGGCTGTCGACCTTTCAGAGCCCAGTAAGCTAAAAAACAAGTCCTGCATGACCGCAAACAGATCTTCCTTCTCTACAGCTTCAGGAAGACCGCGAATTCTAATATTTCTCCGGCGGTTTCAGTTTTCTAACATCGTTAGGGTATTGTTTATGACAGAACGGTGCGTCTCTAGGGTGCTTTTAACTGCTGAATTAAAAGAGATCAGAGCCTCCTGTGACTGCTCCAAGGCTTCTACCCTGTCTCCAATATGGCGTACATCAGCTTTAATGAGGTCTGCGGCTATAGGAGCTAATGCTCTTTGTAGGACCCGATCCAGGTAGTCTCGGATGAGAGGTGTAGATTCACTCACCACCTGATGTGTCGGGGAGGCAAATACATCAATATCGGAGTCCTCCGTGGGACCATCAGCGCACTGCAGCATTGTGTCTTGGCTTCTCGGCGCCATCTTGCCAGCGCGTGCTAGCGGGTGGGACGACTGTTTGTGAAGATATTTCTCCATATTTTTTGTCATTCTCTCCAAGTTGCAAGCTCCAATTGGCTCCCCTGGGTGATTCTTAGGTTCTATCTTCACCATCTTGTGGGGATAGCATAATAAGGAAGGCTTAGAAGCAGCTTGATTATTGCAGGAGCGCTTCTCTCAAGCAGCCGCCAAGGTCAGGCTCCGACCCCTGGAAATACGCCTTTTTGATCACTTGTGTTGCACTTTTTGTGACTAAGGTGACAAAAATAGCTTTTTTTTTTTTACAGAGTTTTTTTTTAATGGTTTTTATCAGACGGGGTGGATCATGTGATATACTTATAGAGCCGGTCGTTCCGGATGCAGATATACCTAACATGTATTTTTTACTTTTTTCCCCTTATTTTTTACAGCGTTTACAGCAGGAACCCAGCTATCAGGAACTGCTGGTCCCCTGCAGTGATCGGGCGCGCACCGCTCCGGTGCCCGCTGGATCACCATGACATAATAGTACATCAAAATGCGGCAAACCACTTGCCGCCATGACTTACTATTACGTCATATGTCAGTAAGGGGTTAAAGCAGGTTCTGTTTTGGTACTAATGATGGCTGCATAAAAAATCACAGGAGGGCTGGAGAGTGCACACTGCCATTATACATAGTGTGAAGACATAAAGACACCCAGGACCAACACCAGGTGCCATGGTGTTGGGCGCCATTAGCTATCATAGCCGTTCCTGTCTTGTTTTCATAAAGGGAAAATTGACCATCTTTCAGTATGTCCAGGACTTCAGCCTCAATGCTTTTTTTTTGGACTAGACATAGTGTTCCAACAAGATAACACCTGCCCACACACTGCCCGCATTACACAATGTGCTCTTCAGGCTATCCAGCAGGTCTCCTGGCTAGTTTGCTTTCCAGATCTCTCCTCCATTGAGAATGTCTGGCACTAGAAGAGGTAATGGATCTCCCATGCACAGCAGCCAGCAAACACCTTGGCAGAAGTATGGCCTCCATTTGAAAGAGCTTGGAATGACATACCACTGAAGGGTATCCATCATCTGCCCAGCCATTACATACCAGAGTTGCAATGTGCATCACAGAAAGGAGAAATGTCATCCAGTATTAATGTGACCCTGTCTCAACATATACCCTGCTGCAGAACCCAAAATAAAGTTGATCAAGTACCACCAGCAGTTTATACTTTGTCCATCCTAGCTCAATCACATTACGTTTTCTAGGTTGTTTTAAATCTTAAATTATTTTAAATCCAGCATTTGAGAATCCAGAAAGTCTGATAATGCATCAAAGAACTCCAATATACAGTAATGTGATAAGCAAATTTGATAGATTAGGAAACTCCTTTACTGAACAGGTTTTAGATGTGTCTCCAGCAGTCCCGAATATTTGCTAATCCAACACCTATCAGGTGACTGATGTCAAATTAAAGTAATTTTACTACAAATGTACATCTCTCCTGAGTGAGATAACAATACTGTATGTTCTTCTTATTATCTTAACCTTTACAAGTGGAAGCAATTCATTAATATAGCAGCAAAACCATTGTGCATTTAAAGGGAACCTGTCATGTGGATATTTGATTATAATCTAACTAATTATATACAATCATTAACTACTAAAAAGTACCTTAGATGTATTCACTTACTGGTGTGACAGATGGTTACCTCATAATATACACACAAAGATGCCGCATGCCGCATGCTAATGAGCTGATTCGAGTCCGGCGTGATGTCATGGAGTCCAGCATATATTTAATTCAGAGCTATAGCCACTCCCCTGCCCACCTGCTGCTGATTCATATGGAAAATAACTGTCAATCAGCAGCAGGTAGGCGGGGAGAGTCAGGAGCTCATGAATATTCAGGACTCATCATTATCAGCTGGAGCTTTTCAATACAAGATGTTGGCAGATTGACTGGGTCAATTAAAGAAAGTGACCCAGCATTTTGAAGAGAATCAGTCACTTATTTATGTTGCCCTTAGTTAGGACCCCATAAAACTGGTGACAGGTTCCCTTTAAATACCTATTGTCGGGTTGCATCAAGAGTGTATACCTTCTTGAGAAAAGTCCAGTTTTTATAGGACTGTCCTTTGAAATGGTCCTCAAAAAAGGTGAGTCCTATCTAGGGGATGAAATGTCCCACCATGTCGGGATGAAATGTTGGGATTTATGTTTATAAATGGTATTTTGGAATGACTAATTATTCATTTCACCCCTTGTTTGGGAATATAGTGATGATGCATGGGTCTCCAAGACAGAACTGTATTATGATACAAGCTCCTCAGATGAGTGTTCCTGAAAATTACTTTACAATGGTGATATAGATTGAACTACAGTATACAGGAGCTATAGGCATAAAGCACATACTACATAAAGAAGAAAGAGCAAGCTATAAAACGTGGTATGAGCTCAGGAAATATAAATCTATGAGCAGTGTCTGGAAACTGCTGCTTTTTGAAAAGGTTAATTATTAATAGCAGGGACACGTGGTGGTGGATAACCTTGGGCACTGGTTTGATTTACATTTCATATAAAGAAGTTGCTTAACAGACCTTCGGCAGATTACTGAGGAGTCTGTTAAAGCACATTCTCTAAATAATTCATTTCAGAAACCGTTCTGTACAGTACAGCTCAGTCTGCAGCTCATAAACCTTATATACATCTAAGGCCTTCTTTAGGGACCTGGTAGGGAGTTATACAAGTCCCTGCAGCTCTTTACGACCTGTGCTTCTATGTAACACTGCATAATAGAGATATTCTCCCCAAGACACCATGACGCTAGGGAAGGAGGGCACAACTTGTGACCCAAGGGCCACATGTGGCCCGTGATGTCCTTCTGTGTGGCCCCCAACTATTGGGACACACGTTTTCTGTGCCTGATAAAATGTAGTGTCCATGACAGCATGAAGAGGAGTATGACACAGTGTGGAAGCAGAAACATGCAAGTACTACTGGTCCATTGTGAGGCTATATCATGAGAATTGGGTCCCTTGACCCCTTTTTAACACTCCAGACAGGAGTAGATGAGGTAAAAGGTGGCTGTATATGCAAGTGACTTTCTCCATTGTTTATGAGAATTAGAAAATGCTCAAGCAGTTTCTGCAACTCCGATAATCCTCTCTCTAGAGTGTTTAATGGGGTAAAAGTGAACCTCCATTTTCTTGATACAGTAAGTAAGCATTAGTGAAAGCCACACCTATGGCACATTTACAGCATATAGATATATACTGTATATTCCTGCGTATAAGACTACTTTTTAACACATGAAAATCTTCTCAAAAGTCGGGTGTCGTCTTATACGCCGGGTGTCGTCTCATATGCCGGTATGCAGCGTGCTGAAACTTACTTCCTAGCAAGACTGGAGAAGCTGTCCTTCTCCAGCTTCAGGGACAGGCGCCCTCTAGCTGAGCCACCGTGTGCTGCATCCCGGCCAGCCTCTCCTGAAGCAGCCCCCTCTTCCTGCTCTCAGTGGTTTTCTCATGCCGGCAGTATCACATTGCGTACTACCGCTCAGATCGTCTTGAAGACAGGGAGGGCTGGGCAGGCAGGGAGAGCTGACCCACCCAATCCTAGCAGGCTTTGTATGAAGTGTGCACAGAAAATACCGGTACATCGCTTGCTGTGATTGGCTGGTTGTTGTATACTGGGTTGGATTGGCGATTCTGAGGGAAGGCAGGGGGGGAGCAGGAGCATCTGCACTTCAGCCAATTCTAATGTTGGCAGATCTCTAATGAAGTTTGGTGTGCATCTTATCTGTGGTGAAAAAACAGAGTCTATCTGGGGAGCAGATACATGTGGTGGTGAATACAGTACAACACCAGTATCTGTACCTGTACATACAGTACAGCACCAGTATCTGCATCGGTTCATACAGTATAGCACCAGTACATACAGTACAGATTACAAATGGCTAACAGTCAAGACCCCGTCATGGCTCTACCAGCAAGAAGAAAGAAATATGAAGCCAGTTTCAAATTTAAAGTTGTAAACTTTGCCATGGAACATAATAACTGCGCTGCTGCAAGACAATATAGAGTAACAGAAAAGATGGTTTGCGACTGGAAAGCAAATTAAAAGCATTAAAGAGTATGCCAAGGGGTAAGTGTGCATTAAGGAGAGGCACCCCACATTGGCCAGAACTCGAAAAACATGTAGCAGACATGGTGAATGAGCATCGCCAAAACGGTTATGTAGTGACACAAAATAAAATACGTTTGTTTGCACTTCAGTGAGCCAAATCTAACCCAGATCACAGCTACAGATTTAAGGCCACTGCATCCTGGTGTACTAGGTTCTTGGAAAGGCATAGTATGCTACTGAGGCAAAAGACGAAAATTGCACAACAATTACCTGCAGATCTTGATGCCAAAGTAAATGTTGTTGGAGGGGTAGTCTTATACGGCGAGTATAGCCCAAACCCTATATTTCAACTGGAAAAGTTGGGGGTCGTCTTATACGCCCATTCGTCTTATACGCCGGAATATACGGTATATTCTGTATTTTGTGACAGGCCATAGTGTACTTGAATCTGGCACCTTATTCCGAATTATTCTGAGTTGCATCCCCCTCACATACAGTCCTCAGTCCTAAGGCCCATAGGTGAGTGTAGAATATGCTAAAGGTAGCAGTAGCTATACAAGGCCTGCAAAGGCACCAGTGGTTCCAATATCATAGCTGATCTTGGGAATGAATTTGCACTGTGTTCAGATTATTTTGGGATGTACTACGGCTTCTATTTTGCACTCAGTAAAAATAGACATTTATCCTTCTACTTCTGGCCTAGTTTTCTGACTCCTACCACTACGTTGGCTGGCCATTGCACTACATGCCCTGTCTTGCACCCATCCAAACAGCTACCATCAGGCAGGAGCCCCAAAATCAGAGTGTGCCCAGAGGGAAGATACAATGCCCCTCCTTACACTTGCCCCTTGTGACAGGAGCATTTTTCTACCTCACCCTCACTTCCTGGACTCAATGTTAGTGGCATATTCTTCCTCTATGACACATCCATGGTCGGACTGGCCTAACATAGGACAAGAACATCATGTGGTGGGATGAGTCCTTATGCATGAAAATAGCTTGTATGTGCGATGATAACAGCAAGATATACAATATGATAAAAAGTAGATAAGCACATGTTCTGGTAGGCCCAAGATATTTTAGTCTGGTCTGACACTGTATACACACATCAGTGGAGCCAAGCATCCACCTAAGAATAATTGTTATCATTGCTCACTTGTTGGTTGATGTTCTTTTTAAACATGTCTTGATCTTGAAATCCACTTAAAATGCCCTTGATTCAATAAAAAATAAAAAATATTATATTACATTACATTAATGTCTTTAAGATAGCCTTGGAAAATGTGATACTTCAGAACCATCATCTTAAGCGGGAATTCTTTTCTGTCTTCCGGCAGGATAATTTCCTACTGTTATAATGTTCTCTTATTAGATGCAAAACTGAACCACAAGTGTTCAAACAATAGATAATGGATTAATACAGTGTTATCTAAAACAATGCTGTCCAAGTTTTATTTTTATTTTTTGCAGAGGCACATTTCTGTATTTACCTGTCAAATAATTGCTATTGAAAACATGAGGATGTCAAGTCTACGTGGATGTTCAAGAAAACATAAAAGAGAATAACTAGGCACAGCAAACTATACTACCTAGTGCTGAAATCTACTATACAGTATCCACATAATACTCCCATGCAGTACCGAGAAAACACCACTATACAGTGCTCCAATGATACTTTTATAGACTATCCAAGTAACAGTGCCAAACATTGCACAAATAATAGCATCATGCTAAGTAAATGACAGGTTGTCACTGGTAGCCCACCTTTGTTGTAGGAGGGTTGTGAATTCCTCTAAATGGTGAATACCCCAGGGAATATGCCCTGGCCATACAATGGCAGATTCTATGTTAGGCCTCATGCACATGACCGTTGTTGTGGTCCGCCTCCGAGCCGCATGTTTTGCGGCTCGGGTGCGGACCCATTCACTTCAATGGGGCCGCAAAACATGCGGACAGCACTCCGAGTGCTGTCCACATCCGTTGCGCCGTTCCGTGGCCCCGCAAAAAAAATATAGCATGTCCTATTCTTGTCCGTTTGGCTGACAAGAATGTACATTTCTCGAATGGGCCGCCCGTTTCGTTCTGAAAATTGCGGAAGGTACACGGGCGGCTTCTGTTTTTTGCGGATCCGCGGTGTGCGGACCGCAAAAAAACGGAACAGTCGTGTGCATGAGGCCTTATTTGGATAAAAGCCAGAAGATCAGAAAACAAGTCTATAAACCACAAAAATGGCAATCAATATATGGCAATCATTGGGAATGGACTAGATGCAGAGCTGGGCTGACCCTGCATGGTGCCCTGTACTGTACAGCTTGTTGGTGCCCCCATAGTCTACTAATTTACAGTGCACAAACAACCATAGTAACAGTGTATATTTAAAAGTGCTGTGCAGTATGGTGCTCAAATGCTAATGCCATATATTGACCAAATACGTAACTCTTCCATGGAGCTCCCAATGCTATACACTGCCATACATTACAAAAATCCATTTCCAAGTAGCACCTCCGCATATAACAAGTTTACATAGGGGCTAGCAACTCTGAATTTTGAATCTACAACAACCGCCATTAATCCCCAACAAAATATACAGAAAAAGTATTAAAAAAAATCTATATTTCATTAGACATCAAATCATAACAATTATAAACTGGTGAAGACGAGGGCAAGTTAGTATAGCCACACGTTACTGCTACAGAATAGAAAGCAAACCAATAGGACATACAGTAGGATGATATAAATAGTGACTAATACCAGGACAGTAATTGAAAAGTACCACTTCACTAAGTAAAGTGAAACTAAGATACCCCCAAAGCTTGAAGTCCGGAGACACTCCTATTAGCACCAAACAATATATGCAATATGTATATAGTAATATAGAAAGATATATAGCAGTGCTAAAGTTTAAATGGGCCCTCCAGAACTAATAGTAATCTCATTAAAATAAAGGGAACCAAAAAATAGATGTCCCTTAGTGGTACAAATATAAAGTGCAAATACTGTATGTGAATCGCCATATATAAAGGCTTCAAAGTATACCCATAATGTAAGTGGGCACGTAGGCGTACAGTAGGCTGAAGTCACCACCATGGTGACATTAAGCATAAGATGATTTTCATTAATATATAGTGTATTTCTTCCAGTTTTTGCTGCTTTCTCTGTGCTTTTTCCCGCCTTTTTTCCCCTGTGATACAGGATCCATAAGTACCTGAGGTGAATTGGAAGAACTCAGCTGATTGGTTCCTGGTTGCTTACTTGTCGCTGGGTACCTGAATTCTGCCCAGCGCTGATTGGTCAAGTAATGCCAGGAGGCTGGAATCTGGTCTATTTAAGCAGGGGTCTGGAGGTCTGGATCTTGTCTGCCCTGGAGCACCTGAAGAAGAGAAGACGTTGTGAAGCCCCAGAGGATCGTTAGCTCAGCTGCAAAAGAGCTTATCTGCTGGCCAGCATCTCTGGGCGGAAGATTGAAGCAGCGGCATTTCGGAAGTAGAGATAAAGTGGAGCTGAAGTTTTCGGCGGCGAAAGAGAAGCAGGGCAGAAGAAGAAAGAGAGCGTGGTATCGCTGAAGTAGAAGCTGGCGCCCTTAACTAAAGATCCGAAGAAGAGGTGTTCCGGCGGTGGTGGCGGCATGGAAGAGCTTCTAAGGCAGCTGGTTATGCGCGCCGAGTCAAGCGGTGGTGAAGAGTGGCTCCGGCGTTGCTTGACTATTGAAGTTCCGGCGCAGAGGGAAGAGGCGGGGTCAGCTGACGTCGCACAGCAAAGTGACATTACAGAAGTTTTGGTGGCCGGACTGGCAGAGGGCGCTGTATCGAACCCGGAAGTCAGAATGTCCGACAGAGCAAAGAGGCCGAGGAGAACCTTTTCTCCGGCTGAAGGTGAAAGAAGAAGAAGTGGCAGCAGGTGTTCATCCCCCGGATGGGCTGTATCGCAGTCTGGGGTTCAGAGTAGAGCGCCTCAGCCGGCTTCCACTGCAGCAGCATCTATTCCAGCGCAAGGGACAGATGAGAGGGCATGTGAGTTCAGCAATGCTGTACAGCTTAGTTAAGACTTTGAGTGAGTTTTCAGGTTTTTCAGTTCCTAATCAGAAGGATCAGCCTGCAGCAGCATGGAGTGAGGTTCCATCTGCTGCAGCTGCTGTTAATGCTGATCCAAGTAGTTTGACAAAGGTTGATTCTGGGGTGGCTGAGACCTGCTTTAAGGAAGCTCTGATGTATTGAGATCTCTCCTTTAGAGTTTCACATATCCCAGGCGATAAAAGATAAGATTTGGAGGAAGGAGTATATAGATATTTTGTCTTTACTTCCTTCTTCCAGGGATCAAAAAGGTTTGATCAACGTTCTTTTTATAATTGGTTGCAGGCCTTTGGTATATACTCCTCAGTATTATGTTCTAGACATCCTCATCTTGCTGTCGGATTGTTTCAGCATATGGACTCCATTCTTGAAGTGTACCAGAATTTTGGCTGAGACCTGCTTTAAGGAAGCTCTGATGTATTGAGATCTCTCCTTTAGAGTTTCACATATCCCAGGCGATAAAAGATAAGATTTGGAGGAAGGAGTATATAGATATTTTGTCTTTACTTCCTTCTTCCAGGGATCAAAAAGGTTTGATCAACGTTCTTTTTATAATTGGTTGCAGGCCTTTGATATATACTCCTCAGTATTATGTTCTAGACATCCTCATCTTGCTGTCGGATTGTTTCAGCATATGGACTCCATTCTTGAAGTGTAGCAGAATTTTGGTGGTTTTGCATGGTTTACATATGACTAAACATTTCATCAGAAATTAGCGGTTCATAATAGCATAAAATGGGGAGCAAAGGATGTTGGACTTCGGCTTAGCTTGATGTTGCCACAGAGAGGTGGTTTTCAAGCTAGGACAAATATCTCACCGGTGGCTAGTGCTACTTTTAAAAAAGGCATTTGCTTTGCATATAATGAATCAGCATGCAAATGGTTAGCTAATTGCAGGTATCGGCATGAATGTTCAATTTGTGCTGGTGCTCATCCCAGTTTTCGCTGCTATAGGAAGTCAAATCAATTGTCCTTTCAGGGACATAGTAGTAGAGAATTTTCAAAAAGCTCAGACGCCAGTGAAATTGGAAGAAATGTGACCATGGCTAGAATTGTTTCCAGACCAATTGAAGGCGGAATTAATTCTTAGTGGTTTTTCATTTGGTTTTTATGTTCCTACATTTTTGGGTAAAGGTTCTCATTGGGTTGAAAATTGACCTTTAGTTAAGCAGAATTTGTGTATAGTTAAACAGAAAATTGATAAAGAAATTTAAGAAGTTAGAGTTGAAGGTCCTTTTGTTTTCCCCCCTTTTTTAGATTTTAGGTTGTCTCCGTTAGGTTTAGTTCCAAAAAAAAGATTCCAATGATTTTAGATTAATTCATCACTTATCATATCCATGGAAGTCATCTCTTAATGATACTATGGATAAAGAGGCAGCGTCTGTTTCTTATTCATCGTTTGATGACGCAGTTTCGTTATTAAATTTTTTGGGTTAAGAATGTTTCTTAGCTAAGGCAGATATTAAGCTTAATGGTTAGGTTTTCAATTTAATGGTGAAATTTTCTTTGACAAATGCCTTCCTATGGGTTTGTCGTGGTCTTGTTTTTATTTTGAAACATTTTCTTCATTTTTACATTGGGTGGTTACAAAGAAAGTGGGTTTGTTATGTATGTTACATTATCTGGACGATTTTTTGTTTTTAGGTTCATTTACTGAGTCTTCAAGTTTGTTGTTTGGTTTTATGCAGATTTGCAAGCAGTTTAGTGTCCCGCTAGCTCAAGAGAAGACGGTTTTGCCTTGTAAAGAAATTGAGTTTTTAGGCATTATTATTGATTCGGTAAATAAGGAATTTAGGCTGCCTATAGATAAGATAAATAAAACTTTAACAGCCATTAAGAAAATTATTTTAGTTAAGAAGGTTCAGTTGAGAGAGTTGCAGAGCTTGTTGGGCCTATTAGCTTTTGCCTCTAGGGTTATTCCAATGGGTTGAGTTTTTTTAAGGAGATTATATATTGTGAAAAAAGGGTTAAAATCCCCTTATGCGCATGTTAGAATCACCAGAGAATTGAGAGATGATTTGGCTGTTTGGGAAGGGTTTTAATTTAAAGAGGCTGGTACATTAGGTTTATTCACTGACGCGTCTGGTTCTTGGGGTTATGGAGCTTTCTTTAATGGGCAATGGTCAGCGGAGCAGTGGCCAGAGTGGCTGAAAGTTCAGGGCTTAGTAAAAACTGTGGTTGTTTTAGAATTATTTCCTATAGTTGTTTCTTTAGTAATTTGGGGCTATGCGTTCAGAAACAGAAGAGTTTTAATTTTTTCTGATAATAAAGGTGTCATTTTTGCTATTAATTGCTTATCTTCTCATTGCAGGATAGTGGTGAAGTTATTGCGTTATCTAGTCCATTGTTGTTTAGAGCTGAATTTGTGGATCAAAGCTAAGTATATTGCGAGCAAAGATAATTCTATAGCTGATTCTCTTTCCCGCGCTCAGTGGGAAAGGTTCTTTTCTCTAGTCCTGGAAGCAGAGAGAGAGGGGATTCCGTGTCTGGATCTGGTTTGGAATCTTATCCGGGAATGAGCTGCAACTTCATTAAGAATTCACTAGCTCCCAGGAGGTGGTATGGTTATTCTCATTCTTGGAGGAGATGGTGTCAGTTTTGTTCTGGTAGGAATGTGTTTTGTTTTTATTCAGATTTGGATTTATTTTTTCAGTTTTTATGTTACTTATTGAAGGATGGTTTAGGTTTTTCTGCTGTTAATAAATTTTTTTATGGAGTTTCATTTTTCTTTAAGTTAGCTGGTTACCAGTCGTTTTCCAATCAGTTCGTAGTTAAGCAGTTTTTGAAAGGGGTTAGGAAGGAGTTAGTTTGTTCAGATGCTAGAAGGCCGATTTCTTTTCAATTATTAGAGATGATTGTGTCGGTTTTGGAGTTTTGTACATTTTCGGTTTATGAGGCATTATTATTTAAAACGGCTTTTGTTTTGGCATTTTTCCGGGCAACCCGGGTAAGTAATAATATCACTGTAGTTAGGAACGTTATGGGAATTAGATAAAACTAATACTTTATTAATTATACAAAAATATATAAAGGAAAGGAAACCTACTAACTATATAAAAAATCTAAGTGACCAGAGTGTATCCACAATTCCTGTGGCGGATCAAGGTGACACAAGGAATCCGTGATGCCACTCAGGTGTGGAGACGGTCACTAAGAGATCCACTTCAGGTGCACTATGGTTGATTACATAACCATGCCTCGGCTATGGTAATCCATGCACAACCCAAATTGTGCACCGTGTTACGGACAAGGTGCTCAGCCCACTCACCCAGTTTAGATGGCCCTGGACTAGATTTAATGTTTGACTAATCCATTGATAAACATCTACCCTTAGGATCCGACCTATATCAAAAACCACCTGTCATAGGTGTGGACCAGGTGTCTGAATGTCGGCCCTTAGAGCACGAATCAACGGACACTAGCTACCTGGGTGTGAGCAGGAGGAAGCTTGCATGCATCTGTTCACATATGGCAGAGGGCTGAGAAACCGCAGACCACTGCTGCCATGTAAACCCCTTTCAAGCAACCACAAAAAATATATTATTCTGCCCCCACTAATTGCTCAATGCATTTCAGTGCCATTCAGTGCTGATAGCTGAAGCCTCTGTCACGGAGGCTAGCAGCAGCTGATCTGTTTGTTTGTCTCTTTAACCCACAATTTGTGCTCCTGACGAGCCAGAGTATAGTGAAACGCGTCAAGCAATTAGTGGGGGCAGACTAATATATTTTTTGTTACTGAGACTGGACTTTGTGGGAGACAGGTTGGTGCTTTTCTGACTGAAAGCATTATCTGATGCAATCCAACCGACCACCTGGTTGCACTGGTCTGACTTTGAGAGCGTTATCCTGCGCCGCCCTACAAAAAGGGACATGAAGCTAGGCGGATGATTGTTTTTCTTGTGCTCTGGCAGCAGGCACAGTTTTAACGCTCCCAGGGACACGGCCTCTGCGTGCACCATCAGCATCATGGCCACTTCCCTTTCCCTTACTGCTCTCCTTCTTCATATTAAATGTTATATATCCTTGAAAGTATGCCACACATACAGTAGTGTAAGATTTGTAAGTGTATGCGCAAAAAAATAAAAAAAAGGTGTTTGGAATGTGGAAACGACACACAGGAGAAATACCGAAGATAATGTCGCTGATGTCAGCAGCAGCTAATATAAAATTACAGGGAATGTCACAGGTATTTGGGATGTGGAAACGTTACACAGGAGATGTAGCGCAGCTAATGTCACTGTTCGCAGCGGACACTCTCTATGGAAAAAGTACACTGGATCTCACTGATATTTTTTAGATGTGCACACGTTACACTGGAGATTTAGCACAGCTAATGTCACTGTCCGCAGCTGACACCGTCTACGGAAAAAGTACACTGGATGTCACAGATATTTTTGTGATGTGCACACGTTACACAGGAGAAATACCGCAGATAATGTGGCTGATGTCAGCAGCGGCTAATATAAAATTACAGGGAATGTCACAGGTATTTAGGATGCGCACACGTTACACAGGAGAAATACTGCAGATAATGTCGCTGATGTCAGGGAATGTCACAAGTATTTGGGATGTGGAAACGTTACACAGGAGATGTAGCGCAGCTAATGTCACTGTCAGCAGCGGACACCATCTAAGGAAAAAGTACACTGGATGTCACTGATAGTTTTTGAATGTGCACACTTTACACAGGAGATATAGCGCAGCTAATGTCACTGCTTGCAGTGGACACCATCTCCGAAAAAAAATACACTGGATGTCACTGATATTTTTGTGATGTGCACATGTTACACAGGAAACGTAGCACATCTAATGTCACTGTCCGCAGCAGACACCGTCTACGGAAAAAGTACACTGGATGTCACAGATATTTTTGGGATGCGCACACGTTACAAATAATGTACATAACAAAGATCCCACAGGCCTGGTATTCATGGCATTGGAAAAGGTAGACAGACACTGGCGGGGTGGAAATTACATCAAAAAGATGTCTAGGACAGAATCCAAACATATCTATCAATTTGGATCTCTGCTGCCAATGGGCTTGAATGCCGAACTAGAGATTTTTGGATTCTTGTAGACTGGGTGCCCCCAGTCCGACTCTTGCGACTCAGTCAGGCCGTTTATCGACACTGAGTCGTGGACTCGGCTGTGGGCCCCCAGTCGTATACCCCAGCACTCGAAATCTACATTCAACATCTGTATAGTCTGATTGAAATGTGCATTTTTATCCTAATACAAATTATTTTAATATTTTCCTCGCTCAATAGCCTTTTTTATATATTTCTTCATATTTCATATTTTAAGTGTATTTTATATTTCATCAACATTATTTAATTCAATTACATATATGGTATACCATTATTTTCATCTATCCATTATCTTAAATTGTTAAAACCGGATATTTAAATGACTGACGGGTTTTAGATGAACATATGTATCAAGAAAAAAAAATGAAGAAATGGTATCTATACATAGTAATTTCATTTTTATTATTGAAGTTTTAGCACAAATATTACTATTGCAGTATTATATGTCACTCATCCAGAAAAATGACAATATCTTGCATATGCAACTTGCAATTTCAAATCAGTTTTTTGCAGAGTATAGAAAATGCTAAAAGGAATCTATAACATGAAAAACGCATGTATGCGAAAAAAACCGCACCAAAAATACATACAAAGAAACGCATGCGTTTTCTTCCGAGTTGAGAATTATTCCAGTTATCCAGGATTTGGTGCAATATTTGGACATAAAAAGCGGAGAAACACAGGTGTTGGTGTACCACTGACGAAGGGATAGAGTTCCCGAAACGCGTCTGGGCACACACCTGTGAAAGAAATCTCCGCAATCTATGCATGGCCATGCAAATATTACTATAAGCAGAAGAATTTGAACTATCGAGACGCCGAGCACGGAATCCTGTGTATTATTCAGGACGTATACCTCCTCCGAGACCCCGCGAAATCCCGCGAGATCAGAGATTTGATTTTGATTTTACGTTACAAATAATGTTGCCGATTAGTGATGAGCGGCAGGGGTCATATTCGAATTCGCGATATTTCGCGAATATTTTGTAGAATATTCGTTGAATATTTGCAAATGCGAATATTCGTTATATTCTATGGGGTTTTTTTAACCGAAAAATCGGCAAGGTAATGATTGTGTAATATGCAAATTTTCAAAATTCGAATTTTCGGAATACGACATTTTTTATTGTAAATTTTTCAACTGACAATTATTAGACAAAGAAGATTATAGCACTATATTAGCTAAAAAATTATTTTTTTCGAATATTTGCTATATTGCTATAACTTTGTTTTTTCGAATATTCGTAATATTCTAAAACAAGAATATATAGCAATATAGCGAATATTAAAAAAAATGAATATAGAGCAATTTAGCTAATATAGTGCTATAATCTTTTTTTTAAAGTTGTAATTTTTTTCCAATCTGAACTTCAGATGAGAAAAAAATTACAACTATTAGACAAAGATTATAGCAATATATTAGCTAAATTGCTCTATATTCGTTTTTTTGAATATTCGCTATATTGCTATATATTCTTGTTTTAGAATATTACGAATATTAAAAAAACAAAGTTATAGCAATATAGCGAATATACAAAAAAAATGAATATAGAGCAATTTAGCTAATATAGTGCTATAATCTTTTTTGTCTAATAGTTGGAAGTTGAAAAATTTGCAATAAAAATGTTGTATTATGAAAATTTGCATTATGAAAATTCGCAAACACTACTCCTAAAGTCAAATATACTGCAGCCTTCTCATTGGCCCACAAGCTAGAAGCAGGGAGGGATCATGTGTACTGATTTAAAAAAAAAAATAGAATATTCGAAATTACAAATATATATCACTATATTCGAAATATTTGCGAATTTTCGAAGTACCTATATTCGCGATAAAAAATTTAAATTCGAATATTCGTGATCAACACTATTGCCGATGTCAGCAGCGGATAATATAAAATTACAGGGAATGTCACAGGTATTTGGGATGCGCACACGTTACACAGAAGAAATACAGCAGATAATGTCGCTGATGTCAGCGAACACTGTCTATGGAAAAATTACACTGAATGTCACTGATATTTTTGGGATGCGCAGGAGATGTAACGCAGATAATGCCGCTGTCTGCAGCGGCCTAACTATTGCACGCTATTTAGCACAGTATGCGCTAAAAATAGGTATTGCTGCCACACACAATAGTCCTTAAAAGGACTTTTGGGTCTGTAAAGTTTTAGAAATTTATCACGGGTTGCGCTAAAAATATATATTGCTGCTGCCACACACAATAGTCCTTAAAAGTTTTTCAACTTCTCCCCCAAAAAATTCTCTCCCTACCTTTCCCTTCCTCAGCACAGCTGACTAACACTGACCCCAACACGTGTTATCGAGTGCTATATAGCACTCAATGAAGCGTTCTGGCCAGCCAATCACTGTAATGCCAGTAACCAACATGGCTACAGTGAAGGGCAGTACTTACCTGCACGTTTATTGGCTGCGTAGCAATCAACAAACGTGGGGAGGAGACTCGAGCATTGCGCTCGAGCACATGCGGTATTCGGCCAAATACAGCCATGTGCCGAGCATCGAGATGCTCAAGCCAAACTGGTGTTCGGCTGAGCATGCTCAATCAACACTATTTCTTAGTTCTTTGACCTGCTCATTAAGAAGGCCACACCTGCTCAGTTTCATCTTTCAACTGCCACTGAGCTGAGATAGGGAGAGCTGAGACACGTCCCTTTAGCTGCAGTAGGAAAGACACTCCCCTTGAGCTATCTGCTTGCTATCTAGAAGAACAATGAATGAGGAGATCTATGGATACATGTGAGGTACAGGGCTGGTTCTAGTTTTTCAGAAAGACATTGTCATGTGCTATATATGTCTTATTTAAATTTTTTACATTATTCATGGGATAACCCCTTTAAAGTCCTCATTCTGGTTACCCATACAATACAAGATTCAATTTAAAGTCTTCATTCTCACCCACAAAGCTCTCCATGGTGCTGCATCTCTTCCTTCATCTCTGTCTAAATCCTACCTGTGCTTTCCGTTCAGCTAATGACTAGAGTTGAGCGAACACCTGGATGTTCGGGTTCGAGAAGTTCGGCCGAACATCCCGGAAATGTTCGGGTTCGGGATCCGAACCCGATCCGAACTTCGTCCCGAACCCGAACCCCATTGAAGTCAATGGGGACCCGAACTTTTCGGCACTAAAACGGCTGTAAAACAGCCCAGGAAAGGGCTAGAGGGCTGCAAAAGGCAGCAACATGTAGGTAAATCCCCTGCAAACAAATGTGGATAGGGAAATTAATTAAAATAAAAATTAAATAAATAAAAATTAACCAAAATCAATTGGAGAGAGGTTCCATAGCAGAGAATCTGGCTTCCCGTCACCCACCACTGGAACAGTCCATTCTCAGATATTTAGGCCCCGGCACCCAGGCAGAGGAGAGAGGTCCCGTAACAGAGAATCTTTCTTCATGTCAGCAGAGAATTAGTCTGCATGTCATAGCAGAGAATGAGGCTTCACGTCAGCCACCACTGCAACAGTCCATTGGCATATATTTAGGCCCAGCACACACACAGGCAGAGGAGAGAGGTCCCGTAACAGAGAATCTGGCTTCATGTCAGCAGAGAATCAGTCTGCATGTCATAGCAGAGAATGAGGCTTCACGTCAGCCACCACTGCAACAGTCCATTGGCATATATTTAGGCCCAGCACACACACAGGCAGAGGAGAGAGGTCCCGTAACAGAGAATCTGTCTTCATGTCAGCAGAGAATTAGTCTGCATGTCATAGCAGAGAATGAGGCTTCACGTCACCCACCACTGCAACAGTCCATTGGCATATATTTAGGCCTAGCACACAGGCAGAGCAGAGAGGTCCCGTAACAGACAATCTGGCTTCATGACAGCAGAGAATCAGTCTGCATGTCATAGCAGAGAATGAGGCTTCACGTCACCCACCACTGCAACAGTCCATTGGCATATATTTAGGCCTAGCACACAGGCAGAGCAGAGAGGTCCCGTAACAGACAATCTGGCTTCATGTCAGCAGAGAATCAGTCTGCATGTCATAGCAGAGAATGAGGCTTCACGTCACCCACCACTGCAACAGTCCATTGGCATATATTTAGGCCTAGCACACAGGCAGAGCAGAGAGGTCCCGTAACAGACAATCTGGCTTCATGACAGCAGAGAATCAGTCTGCATGTCATAGCAGAGAATGAGGCTTCACGTCACCCACCACTGCAACAGTCCATTGGCATATATTTAGGCCTAGCACACAGGCAGAGCAGAGAGGTCCCGTAACAGACAATCTGGCTTCATGTCAGCAGAGAATCAGTCTGCATGTCATAGCAGAGAATGAGGCTTCACGTCACCCACCACTGCAACAGTCCATTGGCATATATTTAGGCCTAGCACACAGGCAGAGCAGAGAGGTCCCGTAACAGACGATCTGGCTTCATGTCAGCAGAGAATCAGTCTGCATGTCATAGCAGAGAATCAGGCTTCACGTCAGCCACCACTGCAACAGTCCATTGTCATAAATTTAGGCCCAGCACCCAGGCAGAGGAGAGAGGTCCCGTAACAGACAATCTGGCTTCATGTCAGCAGAGAATTAGTCTGCATGTCATAGCAGAGAATCAGGCTTCATGTCAGCCACCACTGCAACAGTCCATTGGCATATATTTAGGCCTAGCACACAGGCAGAGGAGAGGTTCATTCAACTTTGGGTAGCATCGCAATATAATGGTAAAATGAAAATAAAAATAGGATTGAATGAGGAAGTGCCCTGGAGTCCAATAATATATGGTTATGGGGAGGTAGTTAATGTCTAATCTGGACAAGGGACGGACAGGTCCTGTGGGATCCATGCCTGGTTCATTTTTATGAACGTCAGCTTGTCCACATTGGCTGTAGACAGGCGGCTGCGTTTGTCTGTAATGACGCCCCCTGCCGTGCTGAATACACGTTCAGACAAAACGCTGGCTGCCGGGCAGGCCAGCACCTCCAAGGCATAAAAGGCTAGCTCTGGCCACGTGGACAATTTAGAGACCCAGAAGTTGAATGGGGCCGAACCATCAGTCAGTACGTGGAGGGGTGTGCACACGTACTGTTCCACCATGTTAGTGAAATGTTGCCTCCTGCTAACACGTTGCGTATCAGGTGGTGGTGCAGTTAGCTGTGGCGTGTTGACAAAAGTTTTCCACATCTCTGCCATGCTAACCCTGCCCTCAGAGGAGCTGGCCGTGACACAGCTGCCTTGGCGACCTCTTGCTCCTCCTCTGCCTTGGCCTTGGGCTTCCACTTGTTCCCCTGTGACATTTGGGAATGCTCTCAGTAGCGCGTCTACCAACGTGCGCTTGTACTCGCGCATCTTCCTATCACGCTCCAGTGCAGGAAGTAAGGTGGGCACATTGTCTTTGTAGCGTGGATCCAGCAGGGTGGCAACCCAGTAGTCCGCACAGGTTAAAATGTGGGCAACTCTGCTGTCGTTGCGCAGGCACTGCAGCATGTAGTCGCTCATGTGTGCCAGGCTGCCCAGGGGTAAGGACAAGCTGTCCTCTGTGGGAGGCGTATCGTCATCGTCCTGCCTTTCCCCCCAGCCACGCACCAGTGATGGACCCGAGCTGCGTTGGGTGCCACCCCGCTGTGACCATGCTTCATCCTCATCCTCCTCCACCTCCTCCTCATCCTCGTCCTCCTCGTCCTCCAGTAGTGGGCCCTGGCTGGCCACATTTGTACCTGGCCTCTGCTGTTGCAAAAAACCTCCCTCTGAGTCACTTCGAAGAGACTGGCCTGAAAGTGCTAAAAATGACCCCTCTTCCTCATCCTCCTCCTCCTCCTCCTGGGCCACCTCCTGTTCCATCATCGCCCTAAGTGTTTTCTCAAGGAGACATAGAAGTGGTATTGTAACGCTGATAACGGTGTCATCGCCACTGGCCATGTTGGTGGAGTACTCGAAACAGCGCAACAGGGCACACAGGTCTCGCATGGAGGCCCAGTCATTGGTGGTGAAGTGGTGCTGTTCTGTAGTGCGACTGACCCGTGCGTGCTGCAGCTGAAACTCCACTATGGCCTGCTGCTGCTCGCACAGTCTGTCCAGCATGTGCAAGGTGGAGTTCCACCTGGTGGGCACGTCGCATATGAGGCGGTGAGCGGGAAGGCCGAAGTTACGCTGTAGCGCAGACAGGCGAGCAGCGGCAGGATGTGAACGCCGGAAGCGCGAACAGACGGCCCGCACTTTATGCAGCAGCTCTGACATGTCGGGGTAGTTGTGAATGAACTTCTGCACCACCAAATTCAGCACATGCGCCAAGCAAGGGATGTGCGTCAAATTGGCTAGTCCCAGAGCTGCAACGAGATTTCGCCCATTATCACACACCACCAGGCCGGGCTTGAGGCTCACCGGCAGCAACCACTCGTCGGTCTGTTGTTCAATACCCCGCCACAACTCCTGTGCGGTGTGGGGCCTGTCCCCCAAACATATGAGTTTCAGAATGGCCTGCTGACGTTTACCCCGGGCTGTGCTGAAGTTGGTGGTGAAGGTGTGTGGCTGACTGGATGAGCAGGTGGAAGAAGAGGAGGAGGAAGCCGAGAAGGAGGAGGTGGCAACAGGAGGCAAAGAATGTTGCCCTGCGATCCTTGGCGGCGGCAGGACGTGCGCCAAACAGCTCTCCGCCTGGGGCCCAGCTGCCACTACATTTACCCAGTGTGCAGTTAGGGAGATATAGCGTCCCTGGCCGTGCTTACTGGTCCACGTATCTGTGGTTAGGTGGACCTTGCTACAGATGGCGTTGCGCAGTGCACACTTGATTTTATCGGATACTTGGTTGTGCAGGGAAGGCACGGCTCTCTTGGAGAAGTAGTGCCGGCTGGGAACAACATACTGTGGGACAGCAAGCGACATGAGCTGTTTGAAGCTGTCTGTGTCCACCAGCCTAAATGACAGCATTTCATAGGCCAGTAGTTTAGAAATGCTGGCATTCAGGGCCAGGGATCGAGGGTGGCTAGGTGGGAATTTACGCTTTCTATCAAATGTTTGTGAGATGGAGAGCTGAACGCTGGCGTGTGACATGGTTGAGACGCTTGGTGACGGAGGTGGTGGTGGTGGTGTTGGTGGTACATCCCCTGTTTGCTGGGCGGCAGGTGCCAACGTTCCTCCAGAGGCGGAGGAAGAGGCCGAGGCGGCAGCAGCAGAATAGGCCGAGGCGGCAGCAGCAGAAGAGGTAGCAGGGGGAGCCTGAGTGACTTCCTTGGTTTTAAGGTGTTTACTCCACTGCAGTTCATGCTTTGCATGCAGGTGCCTGGTCATGCAGGTTGTGCTCAGGTTCAGAACGTTAATGCCTCGCTTCAGGCTCTGATGGCACAGCGTGCAAACCACTCGGGTCTTGTCGTCAGCACATTGTTTGAAGAAGTGCCATGCCAGGGAACTCCTTGAAGCTGCCTTTGGGGTGCTCGGTCCCAGATGGCGGCGGTCAGTAGCAGGCGGAGTCTCTTGGCGGCGGGTGTTCTGCTTTTGCCCACTGCTCCCTCTTTTGCTACGCTGTTGGCTCGGTCTCACCACTGCCTCTTCCTCCGAACTGTGAAAGTCAGTGGCACGACCTTCATTCCATGTGGGGTCTAGGACCTCATCGTCCCCTGCATCGTCTTCCACCCAGTCTTGATCCCTGACCTCCTGTTCAGTCTGCACACTGCAGAAAGACGCAGCAGTTGGCACCTGTGTTTCGTCATCATCAGAGACATGCTGAGGTGGTATTCCCATGTCCTCATCATCAGGAAACATAAGTGGTTGTGCGTCAGTGCATTCTATGTCTTTCACCGCTGGGGAAGGGCTAGGTGGATGCCCTTGGGAAACCCTGCCAGCGGAGTCTTCAAACAGCATAAGAGACTGCTGCATAACTTGAGGCTGAGACAGTTTCCCTGGTATGCATGGGGGTGATGTGACAGACTGATGGGGTTGGTTTTCAGGCGCCATCTGTGCGCTTTCTGCAGAAGACTGGGTGGGAGATAATGTGAACGTGCTGGATCCACTGTCGGCCACCCAATTGACTAATGCCTGTACCTGCTCAGGCCTTACCATCCTTAGAACGGCATTGGGCCCCACCATATATCGCTGTAAATTCTGGCGGCTACTGGGACCTGAGGTAGTTGGTACACTAGGACGTGTGGATGTGGCAGAACGGCCACGTCCTCTCCCAGCACCAGAGGGTCCACTAACACCACCACGACCATGTCCACGTCCGCGTCCCTTACTAGATGTTTTTCTCATTGTTATGGTTCACCACAACAACAAATATATTATTTGGCCCAATGTATTGTATTCAAATTCAGCGGGATATAAATTTGAGGCCTAGTATTTAGGCGCTGGGTGACCGGTATGGATTTAGTGACAGAATTAGACTTGGAAATGCACAGAAGCGTGTGTGTGAAGTTATTCTGAATGACCCAATGTGCACCTTGAATATTATATACCCTTTTTGGGATAGATTTCAAATAGCTCTGATATAGCAGGAACCACTAAATTATGAAATTGCTAAATTGGGAATTGTACTTCAACCCAGAACAAAAAATGTGCTTTGACGGACACTAAATATCTTGCCCAGCAACAACAGTACAGTGGTGGGTAACGAGAGATTTAGAGGGATTTAAATTTGAGGCCTAGTATTTAGGCGCTGGGTCACCGGTATGGATTTAGTGACAGAATTAGACTTGGAAATGCACAGAAGCGTGTGTGTGAAGTTATTCTGAATGACCCTATGTGCACCTTCAATATTATATACCCTTTTAGGGATAGATTTCAAATAGCTCTGATATAGCAGAAACCACTAAATTATGAAATTGCTAAATTGGGAATTGTACTTCAACCCAGAACAAAAAATGTGCTTTGACGGACACTAAATATCTTGCCCAGCAACAACAGTACAGCGGTGGGTAACGAGAGATTTAGAGGGATTTAAATTTGAGGCCTAGTATTTAGGCGCTGGGTGACAGGTATGGGTTTAGTGACAGAATTAGACTTGGAAATACACAGTAGCGGGTGTGTGTGAAGTTATTCTGAATGACCCAATGTGCACCTTCAATATTATATACCCTTTTTGGGATAGATTTCAAATAGCTCTGATATAGCAGGAACCACTAAATTATGAAATTGCTAAATTGGGAATTGTATTTCAACCCAGAACAAGAAATGTGCTTGAACGGACACTAAATAACTCGCCCAGCTACAGCACTAGGGACAGATTTAGCTGGATATAAATTTGAGGCCTAGTATTTAGGCGCTGGGTGACCGGTATGGATTTAGTGACAGAATTAGACTGGGATATGGCCAAAAAATGAACAGACTATTGCTGGTTAAATGCACTTGGTGTGACAGCTTCACCCTGATGTAGGCTTTAGCCAAAAAACAACCACACCATTGAGGGTTAAATGCACTTGGTGACAGGCGCAGCTTGCCCCTGATTTTGTATATGGCCAAAAAATGAACAGACTATTGCTGGTTAAATGCACTTGGTGTGACAGCTTCACCCTGATGTAGGCTTTAGCCAAAAAACAACCACACCATTGAGGGTTAAATGCACTTGGTGACAGGCGCAGCTTGCCCCTGATTTTGTATATGGCCAAAAAATGAACAGACTATTGCTGGTTAAATGCACTTGGTGTGACAGCTTCACCCTGATGTAGGCTTTAGCCAAAAAACAACCACACCATTGAGGGTTAAATGCACTTGGTGACAGGCGCAGCTTGCCCCTGATTTTGTATATGGCCAAAAAATGAACAGACTATTGCTGGTTAAATGCACTTGGTGTGACAGCTTCACCCTGATGTAGGCTTTAGCCAAAAAACAACCACACCATTGAGGGTTAAATGCACTTGGTCGCAGCTTGTGCTGGCGCACCACAAGACACAAAATGGCCGCCGATCACCCCAGAAAAATGAGACTGACAAACGGTCTGTGCAGCCTAAAAACAGTGAGCAATTGAGGATCAGCAGCTCAATGATCCACAGCTGCAGATCGATCAGTTAATCAAGTCCTTTGGAGGAGTTAATCTGCCTAATCTCGCCCTACTGTCGCAGCCGCAACCTCTCCCTACGCTAATCAGAGCAGAGTGACGGGCGGCGCTATGTGACTCCAGCTTAAATAGAGGCTGGGTCACATGGTGCTCTGGCCAATCACAGCCATGCCAATAGTAGGCATGGCTGTGATGGCCTCTTGGGGCAAGTAGTATGACGCTTGTTGATTGGCTGCTTTGCAGCCTTTCAAAAAGCGCCAAGAAAGCGTCACAAAAGCGCGAAGAAAGCGACGAACACCGAACCCGAACCCGGACTTTTACGAAAATGTCCGGGTTCGGGTCCGTGTCACGGACACCCCAAAATTCGGTACGAACCCGAACTATACAGTTCGAGTTCGCTCATCCCTACTAATGACTTATAACTGACATCCACCATAATCCCAACCTCTCACTCCCATCTCCAAGACCTCTCTCGAGCTGCTCCAATTCTCTGTAATGCCCTACTCCAAGCAATTAGGTTAATTCATAACATCCACAGTTTTAGGGGCTCCCCTGTCTGACTGTCTCCATTCACTGCCCACCACACACCCCTTCAGAATCATTCTACTGAACCTAATCCATCAGTATCCACTACACCCCATGCACTCAGAAGCATTATAGATATTAGCTTGTGGCTGGCTCATTCAGCCTTGTATCTAGTCACCTATTGTGTTAAGATGGCAAACCACTGTAAAAAACATGCACTTGTCACCTTCTATGTAACCGCTAACTCCTCATTGATTGTAAGCTCATGCGAGCAGGACCCTCATTCTTCTTGCTTTAATTGTTGACCAGTTTGCTGCTACTGTATGTTATTTACGACTCTGTTTGTACTTGAACCCCCTGATCATATAATGGCGCAGAATATGTTGGCACGATATGAAGATTATTATTATTATTCTTTCCTCTAGAGTCACTCCCTCAATTAGGATCACTCAGAAGCACCATATAGGACATTACTATAGTACTGAGCAGCAGTGATGTGAATAAAGCACACAGGGTGAGATATAATACTTGATATTAGCTGCACCAGCCTCGGTTTGTGTTTGAGCCAGTTTCTGGCCGTAGGCTGTCAAAACTCAAGATGTTTGTCTTAAGTAGGTTGTAAGAAGGTACAAGGAATCATCGTGGATGATAGGTACGTGTCACCGAGGTTCCTGGCCTCGATGGATTAAGAGCCGGTTTTTATGTGTCAGCAGCAGTTGCTGTTTGACACCTTGATACTTAGTATGGCTGTAATAGCTGATCCGGGACGGCTCTTACTGGGAGTAATCAAAGTGCTGGGTGGGTGACTACTCTCCATGTTCCAGGCCGGGTTTTGCCAGGCATAAAAATCAGCCAGCACTGCCAGGTGGGGAGGATTACCTCCGTCAGACAGTGGAGCTCAGGAGGTCTGTGTGCTGTAATCTGAGGGCCGTGTTGGGATCCGCGGCTTTAGCCGGGCTGGAGGGCTCAGACCCCTGTGTGGGCGAACAGGCCACCTAACGCCTGCCTGTGGACTTGACAAAGCAGAACTTCAAACAGGGTGTGAAGTAACACCCAGGAGAAAAGGTGACTGTTTTGTATATGAGCTTTTCATGCGTGTGAACGATCACCAAACTTGTGTTTTTGTTTTGCTTTCACATGTGAATAAACACTGATGTTTTGAACCAAGAACTTGTACTTTGACTCTGTGCTGCACCCGCTAATCCTAACTACCAAAGAGAATCCCCACAATGTATACACTCAGTCAGGTTTAAATGAATCAACAATCAAGAGTGCTGATCAGTAGAGATGAGGCATGTTCCAATGTACAGTCTACAGATGAGTCCTTTCTTGCTATTCCTCTTGGCTTGAGATATCCAGAAAAGAGTAGCACAAGGTGACCCAGTTAGAAATATAAATGACTTTGGTGTTAGTCGCACCACTCTACGGAGTAATGCAAACATTTTTTTCCAAGGCTGGTCATCTTATGCCTCTCTTCTCAGTATATCTTGAGTCAAGACAAAAGGTAAGAAAGGACACATGTCTATGATGTCGGCTGTATGCTACCGGCATCTGCTCTCTCTCCTTTTCTGGAGTACTTAAGCCTCTCACTGCTCCACGTTGTCTTCTACTAGAGGCATTCCCTGTTTTTTTCCTGCCACTAGCTCCCTTAGAACATGTGCATGCACTCTCCCTGGCTCTTAAGGGCCACTGTGTACATAGGCTAATCTTTCTCCATCCAATAGTAGCATTTCCTTGGGCATATACAGTAGGTTGCCTTCCCTTATGGGAAGGTGTCTGAGTTATAGGTTCTGATCTTGGATTGTACACTGACCCCACTCCTGCCTGTCCCCGTGTCTCTTTGGTTAGTGGCCTCTGAACAGAGACTACTCCTAGAGGTAGCAGACCCGCATCAAAGTCCAGAACCCCATATGGGCTAAGCACAGCAACCCACGCCATACAATTCACTGCACATAATGCCATACTTGTACAGCATTATGCGTTAAGGGGTTAAAAAACTAGGACAGGTAACAGAGGACACATCCGTATGTCCCTAGTCTTAATGCTAGACTATTCTTATCACTCCACATTGCAGTAAAGTGCTGGGCAAACTTTAGATCTGTCTATAATAATCAACTTAAAGGGGTTGGCCACTCTTTAAACACTCTCCACTACAGTGTGGCAGGCAGGGAAAGAATAAAGTTCCTAATATACTTCATTAAACACACCTGCCTGCTTCTCTTTCAGTTATAAGCCACGCCCCCTCAGCCCAGCTCTACCTTGCAGCTGAGTTCGTCCATGGCTGCACGCGACATGGAGGAGCTTGAGAGGAAGCTCGTCCATGCGCATGTGCAGTCTGCTCCTGTCAGTGGTCGGCTCCCTGCTGCCCGCTCCAAGTGTGACACGAATCAGCTGCTTGTTCCCTCTCTACAAACAGCTGATTCCTGTCAGAAGCAACTTAGTCAATCCCCATCCCCCTGCACTATCACCACACAGCCGACCCGCTAAGCCACGCCTACCGGTTCCGTTAGACCACGCCCCCTGCAACCAACAGGGAAAGCAGGACATCTAGCCAGGAACTATGATTTTGTGTGTGTATTTATATACAGGTCCTTCTAAAAAAATTAGCATATTGTGATAAAGTTCATTATTTTCTGTAATGTACTGATAAACATTAGACTTTCATATATTTTAGATTCATTACACACAACTGAAGTAGTTCAAGCCTTTTATTGTTTTAATATAGATGATTTTGGCATACAGCTCATGAAAACCCAAAATTCCTATCTAAAAAAATTTGCATATTTCATCCGACCAATAAAAGAAAAGTGTTTTTAATACAAAAAAAGTCAACCTTCAAATAATTATGTTCAGTTATGCACTCAATACTTGGTCGGGAATCCTTTTGCAGAAATGACTGCTTCAATGCGGCGTGGCATGGAGGCAATCAGCCTGTGGCACTGCTGAGGTGTTATGGAGGCCCAGGATGCTTCGATAGCGGCCTTAAGCTCATCCAGAGTGTTGGGTCTTGCGTCTCTCAACTTTCTCTTCCCAATATCCCACAGATTCTCTATGGGGTTCAGGTCAGGAGAGTTGGCAGGCCAATTGAGCACAGTAATACCATGGTCAGTAAACCATTTACCAGTGGTTTTGGCACTGTGAGCAGGTGCCAGGTCGTGCTGAAAAATGAAATCTTCATCTCCATAAAGCTTTTCAGCAGATGGAAGCATAAAGTGCTCCAAAATCTCCTGATAGCTAGCTGCATTGACCCTGCCCTTGATAAAACACAGTGGACCAACACCAGCAGCTGACATGGCACCCCAGACCATCACTGACTGTGGGTACTTGACACTGGACTTCAGGCATTTTGGCATTTCCCTCTCCCCAGTCTTCCTCCAGACTCTGGCACCTTGATTTCCGAATGACATGCAAAATTAGCTTTCATCCGAAAAAAGTACTTTGAACCACTGAGCAACAGTCCAGTGCTGCTTCTCTGTAGCCCAGGTCAGGCGCTTCTGCCGCTGTTTCTGGTTCAAAAGTGGCTTGACCTGGGGAATGCGGCACCTGTAGCCCATTTCCTGCACACGCCTGTACACGGTGGCTCTGGATGTTTCTACTCCAGACTCAGTCCACTGCTTCCACAGGTCCCCCAAGGTCTGGAATCGGTCCTTCTCCACAATCTTCCTCAGGGTCCGGTCACCTCTTCTCGTTGTGCAGCGTTTTCTGCCACACTTTTTCCTTCCCACAGACTTCCCACTGAGGTGCCTTGATACAGCACTCTGGGAACAGCCTATTCGTTCAGAAATTTCTTTCTGTGTCTTACCCTCTTGCTTGAGGGTGTCAATGATGGCCTTCTGGACAGCAGTCACGTCGGCAGTCTTACCCATGATTGCGGTTTTGAGTAATGAACCAGGCTGGGAGTTTTTAAAAGCCTCAGGAATCTTTTGCAGGTGTTTAGAGTTAATTAGTTGATTCAGATGATTAGGTTAATAGCTCGTTTAGAGAACCTTTTCATGATATGCTAATTTTTTTAGATAGGAATTTTGGGTTTTCATGAGCTGTATGCCAAAATCATCAATATTAAAACAATAAAAGGCTTGAACTACTTCAGTTGTGTGTAATGAATCTAAAATATATGAAAGTCTAATGTTTATCAGTACATTACCGAAAATAATGAACTTTATCACAATATGCTAATTTTTTTAGAAGGACCTGTGTGTATATATATATATATATATATATATATACACACACCTTTACCTTGGAGTGCTGCCTGCTTTTTGGATTATATATATATATATATATATATATATATATATATTTATATATGTATATATAGAGAAAGAAAAGTCCATTGGGAGCACCAGCCAGAACGTGGGTGCAGGGTCCAAGATAGGGTAACGGCAATACCCAATAGTACAGGAAAAGAAGAAGTAGGACTGCACTCCAGAATAGTGATAAAAAACTGTGGTTTATTCACCCATATTATGGCAAGTCTTGCGACGTTTCGGCTCACAAGAGCCTTTCTCAAGCATGGAACAAGTGAAAGTGAAGGCATATAAAAGCAGTTTTACAAGGTGTCCAACCCATCAGGGTGTGGCTACAATCAATTTAAATTACATACATCCGATACATGTGAGTAAAAAAAGTGCATTGTGCATAAAGTGACATAGGTGCCATATAATCTATAGCTTCAAAGCTATCCCCCAACGTGGGACCAAGCATACATAATGCTTTATATCAATTACATTCTTAGTTACATGAGTGGTGATATAATGAATGATAGATGAGGATCCTAGAAATACGACCTTAGGTAGCCATGGAGCCCACATATACCATCGCGTTCGTCGCGCGTCTCCAACTCTTCATTGCGCATGACCAAACTGACATCATCATATGCGTCATGGTGCAGAGTTCATGCGCATGCGTTCTAAATATTCAACATGCGGCCGCCATTTTGCTTAAGGGAAACATGCCCTATAATTCCGTTGGTGTTCTGTGCCTAACTGCTATCTAGATACAAATAATTTATGGCAAAGGTATAAGACCGCTGTAGGGATCTCAACTTTTCAGGCGGGACACCAGACCAGAGAGCCGCGAGTGTCTGAGGGGAACATTTCCATGATCCCCGCCGACAGTCCGGGCCCAATTGCCGGTTATTTTAGCAGTCATAGAGGGATGATCCCTCTCCCATTGTGGCAGCCATATCATATTGAGGAACAGTTATATGTCTAAGATAACGCATGACTAAGGAACACTGATGTCCATATAGGGCCGTATTGCCTCCAAAAGGTCGAAGTTCAGGGATCCACATCCAACATTGTGAGAGATAAAAATTCCTAAAAGGCAAAGAGAAACATATATTGTAGTTTCTAAACATATATTAAGTTGCAATAGCATATTGGTCTTTCACAGTTCTCATACACCATTATACAAATGTGAGGAGGACAGACCACAAACATAAGGGGGAACCGGGAGTGAGCCACGGATCCAGTGGCTCTCACCTGAACTCAACATTAAGACCTCTAGGGTGCAGACTATCCAAGTCATATATCCAGCGTAACTCTCTTTTTTTCAAAAGTGTTATGCGGTCGCCGCCTCTTCTGGGAAGTCTAACCTGGTCAATGATCCAGCATCTTAGATCCCGCTCTGAATGCCCAAGGGATCCAAAATGTCTGGATACTGGTAGATCAGTACGTTTTTTCCTTATTGAATTTCTATAATTATTCAATCTCACTTTTAACTCTGTGGACGTTTCCCCAACATATAGTAGGTTGCAGGGGCAAGCCAATACATAAATTACATATGCTGAAGAGCAATTCAGATGGAACTTGATGGGATACTCTTTATTTGTAGATGGATGTATAAAGGATTTGGATTTACAGATATGCCGACAATTGACGCAGCCGAGACAAGGATAACATCCAAGGCCCGGCTGCGTCAATGTCCGCTGCACACTGATTTTCTTGGGGCCAACATCTGCTCTGACCAAATGGTCTTTAAGATTTTTGTTTTTACCATATGATAGAAGGGGAGGGAATTTAAACTCTGGTACATCTTTGATAGATCTACTTAAAATACTCCAGTTGTCTTTCAGAATACGTCCTATCTCCATACTACATCCCGAGTATGTGGACATAAATAGTATTCTTTGAGTTTTATCAGAAGTGGTTGGTATTGTTTCTGTTTTGATATGCAGAATTTTATCCTTTTGTTCGTCTAACAGTCTGCGGGGATTAGTGGCGTTGCGATGGGGTCTAATGTGGCCCACCACTTTCAATATGTCATCAGGTGGTGGCGATACATAGATGACGTCTTCCTCCTATGGTCTGGTACGGAATCACAATTAAGTGAGTTCCATACGTACCTTAATGACATCGACCCTGATCTTCAGTATACTATATCCCACTCTAAAACACAATTGTCATTTTTGGATACCAACGTTAATTTGGTTGATGGCACAATCAGTACAGGCTTGCACGTGAAATCAACAGATAGGAATACAATTTTGCGCTTTGAAAGCAACCATCCGCGCAGTCTTGTCAAACATCTCCCGCATTCACAATTCCTACGTGCAAAACGTATTGTCTCGGATCGTACTGAATTGGTGACCACATTAGAAACGATGGCAGGCAAATTTAGGGAACGAGGTTATCCCCGCAGACTGTTAAAAGAACAAAAGGATAACATTCTGCATATCAAAACAGAAACAATACCAACCACTTCTGATAAAACTCAAAGAATACTATTTATGTCCACATACTCGGGATGTAGTATGGAGATAGGACGTATTCTGAAAGACAACTGGAGTATTTTAGGTAGATCTATCAAAGATGTACCAGAGTTTAAATTCCCTCCCCTTCTATCATATGGTAAAAACAAAAATCTTAAAGACCATTTGGTCAGAGCAGATGTTGGCCCCAAGAAAATCAGTGTGCAGCGGACATTGACGCAGCCGGGCCTTGGATGTTATCCTTGTCTCGGCTGCGTCAATTGTCGGCATATCTGTAAATCCAAATCCTTTATACATCCATCTACAAATAAAGAGTATCCCATCAAGTTCCATCTGAATAGTTCTTCAGCATATGTAATTTATGTATTGGCTTGCCCCTGCAACCTACTATATGTTGGGGAAACGTCCACAGAGTTAAAAGTGAGATTGAATAATCATAGAAATTCAATAAGGAAAAAACGTACTGATCTACCAGTATCCAGACATTTTGGATCCCTTGGGCATTCAGAGCGGGATCTAAGATGCTGGATCATTGACCAGGTTAGACTTCCCAGAAGAGGCGGCGACCGCATAACACTTTTGAAAAAAAGAGAGTTACGCTGGATATATGACTTGGATAGTCTGCACCCTAGAGGTCTTAATGTTGAGTTCAGGTGAGAGCCACTGGATCCGTGGCTCACTCCCGGTTCCCCCTTATGTTTGTGGTCTGTCCTCCTCACATTTGTATAATGGTGTATGAGAACTGTGAAAGACCAATATGCTATTGCAACTTAATATATGTTTAGAAACTAAAATATATGTTTCTCTTTGCCTTTTAGGAATTTTTATCTTTCACAATGTTGGATGTGGATCCCTGAACTTCGACCTTTTGGAGCCAATACGGCCCTATATGGACATCAGTGTTCCTTATTCATGCGTTAACTTAGACATATAACTGTTCCTCAATATGATATGGCTGCCACAATGGGAGAGGGATCATCCCTCTATGACTGCTAAAATAACCGGCAATTGGGCCCGGACTGTCGGCGGGGATCATGGAAATGTTCCCCTCAGACACTCGCGGCTCTCTGGTCTGGTGTCCCGCCTGAAAAGTCGAGATCCCTACAGCGGTCTTATACCTTTGCCATAAATTATTTGTATCTAGATAGCAGTTAGGCACAGAACACCAACGGAATTATAGGGCATGTTTCCCTTAAGCAAAATGGCGGCCGCATGTTGAATATTTAGAACGCATGCGCATGAACTCTGCACCATGACGCATATGATGATGTCGGTTTGGTCATGCGCAATGAAGAGTTGGAGACGCGCGACGAACGCGATGGTATATGTGGGCTCCATGGCTACCTAAGGTCGTATTTCTAGGATCCTCATCTATCATTCATTATATCACCACTCATGTAACTAAGAATGTAATTGATATAAAGCATTATGTATGCTTGGTCCCACGTTGGGGGATAGCTTTGAAGCTATAGATTATATGGCACCTATGTCACTTTATGCACAATGCACTTTTTTTACTCACATGTATCAGATGTATGTAATTTAAATTGATTGTAGCCACACCCTGATGGGTTGGACACCTTGTAAAACTGCTTTTATATGCCTTCACTTTCACTTGTTCCATGCTTGAGAAAGGCTCTTGTGAGCCGAAACGTCGCAAGACTTGCCATAATATGGGTGAATAAACCACAGCTTTTTATCACTATTCTGGAGTGCAGTCCTACTTCTTCTTTTCCTATATATATATATATATATATATATATATATATACAGGTCCTTCTAAAAAAACTAGTATATTGTGCTAAAGTTCATTATTTTTGGTAATGTACTGATAAACATTAGACTTTCATATATTTTAGATTCATTACACACAACTGAAGTAGTTCAAGCCTTTTATTGTTTTAATATTGATGATTTTGGCATACAGCTCATGAAAACCCAAAATTCCTATATATAAAAATTAGCATATCATGAAAAGGTTCTCTAAACGAGCTATTAACCTAATCATCTGAATCAACTAATTAACTCTAAACACCTGCAAAAGATTCCTGAGGCTTTTAAAAACTCCCAGCCTGGTTCATTACTCAAAACCGCAATCATGGGTAAGACTGCCGACCTGACTGCTGTCCAGAAGGTCATCATTGACACCCTCAAGCAAGAGGGTAAGACACAGAAAGAAATTTCTGAACGAATAGGCTGTTCCCAGAGTGCTGTATCAAGGCACCTCAGTGGGAAGTCTGTGGGAAGGAAAAAGTGTGGCAGAAAACGCTGCACAACGAGAAGAGGTGACCGGACCCTGAGGAAGATTGTGGAGAAGGACCGATTCCAGACCTTGGGGACCTGCGGAAGCAGTGGACTGAGTCTGGAGTAGAAACATCCAGAGCCACCGTGTACAGGCGTGTGCAGGAAATGGGCTACAGGTGCCGCATTCCCCAGGTCAAGCCACTTTTGAACCAGAAACAGCGGCAGAAGCGCCTGACCTCGGCTACAGAGAAGCAGCACTGGACTGTCGCTCAGTGGTCCAAAGTACTTTTTTCGGATGAAAGCAAATTTTGCATGTCATTCGGAAATCAAGGTGCCAGAGTCTGGAGGAAGACTGGGAAGAGGGAAATGCCAAAATGCCTGAAGTCCAGTGTCAAGTACCCACAGTCAGTGATGGTCTGGGGTGCCATGTCAGCTGCTGGTGTTGGTCCACTGTGTTTTATCAAGGGCAGGGTCAATGCAGCTAGCTATCAGGAGATTTTGGAGCACTTCATGCTTCCATCTGCTGAAAAGCTTTATGGAGATGAAGATTTCATTTTTCAGCACGACCTGGCACCTGCTCACAGTGCCAAAACCACTGGTAAATGGTTTACTGACCATGGTATTACTGTGCTCAATTGGCCTGCCAACTCTCCTGACCTGAACCCCATAGAGAATCTGTGGGATATTGGGAAGAGAAAGTTGAGAGACGCAAGACCCAACACTCTCTGGATGAGCTTAAGGCCGCTATCGAAGCATCCTGGGCCTCCATAACACCTCAGCAGTGCCACAGGCTGATTGCCTCCATGCCACGCCGCATTGAAGCCGTCATTTCTGCAAAAGGATTCCCGATCAAGTATTGAGTGCATAACTGAACATAATTATTTGAAGGTTGACTTTTTTTGTATTAAAAACACTTTTCTTTTATTGGTCGGATGAAATATGCAAATTTTTTTAGATAGGAATTTTGGGTTTTCATGAGCTGTATGCCAAAATCATCTATATTAAAACAATAAAAGGCTTGAACTACTTCAGTTGGTGTGTAATGAATCTAAAATATATGAAAGTCTAATGTTTATCAGTACATTACAGAAAATAATGAACTTTATCACAATATGCAAATTTTTTTAGAAGGACATGTATATATATATATATATATATATATACATACATCGCGTTCATATGGGTGAATAATAATTTTTTTATTTTCATCTAATGAGAGTGCTGCTGTTTTGCTTTATATATATATATATATATATATACAGACGTGGACAAAATTGTTGGTACCCTTTGGTCAATGAAAGAAAAAGTCACAATGGTCACAGAAATAACTTTAATCTGACAAAAGTAATAATAAATTAAAATTCTATAAATGTTAACCAATGAAAGTCAGACATTGTTTTTCAACCATGCTTCAACAGAATTATGTAAAAAAATAAACTCATGAAACAGGCATGGACAAAAATGATGGTACCCCTAACTTAATATTTTGTTGCGCAACCTTTTGAGGCAATCACTGCAATCAAACGCTTCCTGTAACTGTCAATGAGACATCTGCACCTCTCAGCAGGTATTTTGGCCCACTCCTCATGAGCAAACTGCTCCAGTTGTGTCCGGTTTGAAGGGTGCCTTTTCCAGACTGCATGTTTCAGCTCCTTCCAAAGATGCTCAATAGGATTGAGGTCAGGGCTCATAGAAGGCCACTTTAGAATAGTCCAATTTTTTCCTCTTAGCCATTCTTGGGTGTTTTTAGCGGTGTGTTTTGGGTCATTGTCCTGTTGCAAGACCCATGACCTGCGACTGAGACCAAGCTTTCTGACACTGGCTAGTACATTTCTCTCTAGAATTCCTTGATAGTCTTGAGATTTCATTGTACCCTGCACAGATTCAAGACACCCTGTGCCAGACGCAGCAAAGCAGCCCCAGAACATAACAGAGCCTCCTCCATGTTTCACAGTAGGGACAGTGTTCTTTTCTTGATATGCTTCATTTTTTCGTCTGTGAACATACAGCTGATGTGCCTTGGCAAAAACTTCGATTTTTGTCTCATCTGTCCACAGGACATTCTCCCAGAAGCTTTGTGGCTTGTCAACATGTAGTTTGGCATATTCCAGTCTTGCTTTTTTATGATTCGTTTTCAACAATGGTGTCCTCCTTGGTCGTCTCCCATGTAGTCCACTTTGGCTCAAACAACGACGGATGGTGCGATCTGACACTGATGTTCCTTGAGCATGAAGTTCACCTTGAATCTCTTTAGAAGTCTTTCTAGGCTCTTTTGTTACCATTCGGATTATCCGTCTCTTAGATTTGTCATCAATTTTCCTCCTGCGGCCACGTCCAGGGAGGTTGGCTACAGTCCCATGGATCTTAAACTTATGAATAATATGTGCAACTGTACTCACAGGAACATCTAGTTGCTTGGAGATGGTCTTATAGCCTTTACCTTTAACATGCTTGTCTATAATTTTCTTTCTGATCTCTTGAGACAGCTCTTTCCTTTGCTTCCTCTGGTCCATGTCGAGTGTGGTACACACCATATCACCAAACAACACAGTGATTACCTGGAGCCATATATATAGGCCCAATGGCTGATTACAAGGTTGTAGACACCTGTGATGCTAATTAGTGGACACACCTTGAATTAACATGTCCCTTTGGTCACATTATGTTCTGTGTTTTCTAGGGGTACCATCATTTTTGTCCATGCCTGTTTCATGAGTTTATTTTTTTACATAATTCTGTTGAAGCATGGTTGAAAAACAATGTCTGACTTTCATTGGTTAACATTTATAGAATTTTAATTTATTATTACTTTTGTCAGATTAAAGTTATTTCTGTGACCATTGTGACTTTTTCTTTCATTGACCAAAGGGTACCAACAATTTTGTCCACGTCTGTATATACACACACATACATATTGATTTATACACAAAATATAACACACGTGTTTAATATATTTATATGTTTATATACATTGCGGTCCGCAATGCATGGGCACTGACCGTATGTGTATATATGTGTGTATGTATCTATATGTATGTGTGTGTGTGTGTGTATGTATTTATGTCTAAGGATCCATTCAACGGATCCGCAAAACATAGACAGCGGCAATGTGCGTTCCGCATTCTGCGGAACGCACATTGACGGCACTAAGAGAATATGCCTATTCTTGTCCGCTATTGCGGACAAGAATAGAACATGTTCTATTTTTTTCAGGATTGGAATTGCGGACCCAGAAGTGCGGGTCCGCAATTCTGGATCGGGGCCGGAAATGTATGGGTCCGCAATTCCGTTCCGCAAAATGCGGAATGGAATGGCGGATGTGTGAATGGAGCTTAAGTATGTGTGTATATATATATATATATATATATATATATATATAACTTGAAGAAAATGGACTGCACTCCAATTAAAAGTGAAAAATAGTGGACTTTTATTCACCCATATTGTGGCAACTTATATACATATATTTACACACATGTGTGTGTGTGTGTGTGTGTGTGTGTACACATTGCAATGCATGGGCGCCGACAGTGTGTCCACTGTCTGCAGACATGAACCCATTCATTTAAATGGGGTCTGCAATCTGCATCCGACAGTACTTTTTCGCAGTGGGGAGGCATAGACAGAAAACCCATGGATGCACTCCATAGGTTTCTGATCTGTGCTTCCCTTCCAGACCACACCGTATTTCGGATTTCAGACCCATCACTTGATACGGTGCGCACACGGCTGGTGCCTGTATATTGCAGACCCCCTGTTCGCTGGCCACAATACAGGCACAGGCAGGCTATGGTCATGTGCATGAGGCCTAAAGCCATACCTCCTTCCAGTATACGGCAGGACAGTCCCGGATTTCAGTGGCGGTCCTGGTACGGGGGAGGTATGTCGAAAATGGATCCGTTTTGCCCTTATGCATTCTGAATGGAAGAGGATCCACTCAGAATGCATCAGTTTGCCTCTGATCAGTCACCATTCCGCTTTGGAGTCGGACACCAAAACGCTGTCCGCCTGATGAAACTGAGCCAAACGGATCCGTCCTGGCAGACAATGTAGGTCAATAGGGACAGATCCGTTTTCTCTGGCACAGTAGAAAACTGATCCGTCCCCCATTCACTTTCAATAGTGTTCAAGATGGATACGTTATGGTTATAGAAGACCTAATACAAATGGACCCGTTTATGACAGATGCATGCGGTTACATTATGGTAACAGAACCGTTTCTGCCGTTTTTGCAGATCCATCCAGAAAACACAAGTGTGAAAGTAGCCCTGGGCACGTAGTGTCCCCCTTCCTTCTATTCTAAAGTTGGGAGGTATGCTAAAGCACTGATGTAATGACACCTAATGTGCTGTTGTCACTATGGCATCACAAGTAGGCAGAGATGTCATGTGACCGCTCCCCTGGAGACGCTTTGCTGTAATGCATGCTGGGATTTTTACTTTCACTTTGCAGCTGCTCCGCCCACACAGCCTCTCATTATTGGGAGCATACTATGCTAAATGCAGTAGAAAAATGATATATACACAGTATATCTGTCATGATACAAATTCCTCTTGGCTTTAGTTATTATCTGGGGCACTTTATTGTTTTTTATACTTATGGTGGCCAACCCCTTTAATAAAGCAGCTTGCGCATGAAGTGCCATAGTGTACAGTATGAGTTTCTATATTCAGAGGCTTGATGGAATTTTCTTTCCATATCCAGCCTGATAATTTGTCCAATTCAGCTAAAATGCTCTGCTGATGAAAGAAATTGTTCAGTGCCTGTAGCAAAATGTATAAACCTAACAGTTTCCACCGCCACTTCTTAAAGTACCTTGTGATCACTCCCCGCTGTACTTCATGTACAGTAAAGTGCAGGATTTAATGAGAGGTTGACTCCGGGGCCGAAGGGAGATGTGTTTATTTGATTCTGTTTGTGCTGAGTAAGAGACTAATCATAACTTTCAGGTAATGACACCCCTGGAGACCTCACAATAACATACTGTAAGGATGGAAATTGAGGAAGAGTTAGAGATTGAGAATTGAAGACAACGCTTTATTGGTTATCCCACATGAACAGTCCACCCTTAAAAAAAAGTGATATTAAGCAAACTTTAGTTCATTTAATACAGCATTGCATGAAGAGATAGGACAGGAATCTGTCTAAGGTGAAAGATTTGTGGTTGTCACATTATTTCCCCTTCATAGCTTTCACCTTCGTAACAAAGGACATAGTAAGCAGGACATTAAGGCCATTATACAGTATATGGTAAAGCATTTGGCAGTCTAATGGCTTCCCACAGTGAGCTCACAGAGCGAGACAGATGATGTAGAATGGATATCAGGCAATGATATAAAGCAAATATGAACAGTTTAGGAGTAGCCATATGACTATTCTCAAACTAAGTTGACTCAAGGTCAAGGATGGGCAGGAACAACAGGATATCCTCCAGCTCTCCAAGGTTCTGACACAATTGTAAGTCAAAGCAAAACAAGGTCCAAGAGGCTTAGCAATGGATATGTCTACTTGCAGATTACTTTCTTTCGTGGGCTTTAGTTACAGAAGTCTAATAATGCTGTATATAAGAACACATGGGCGGTCATTTAATAGGATAGTCGTTTTAGACGCCGGACTTATTCACCCCTGCGCTGGTGGTAGATCTACCGAAGTTATGAAGCGGCGTCGGCCTCTAGATTTTAGACCATTTTTAGGCGTAGAAAATCTTAATTGAGACGGGCCTGCTGGCCCATCCTCTTCTATGCTAACTCCACGTCCCCTTTTTTAGACCTAGCGTGAGTGGGGAAAAGGCACAGATTGCAGCACAAATAACCTTTAAGCCGCAATCTGCAACAGATATTCACCAGAAAACTGGCATTTATCCGAAAGTAAATAATGTTGATCACAAATATTTGAATTTTTATCGCCATATATATTCGTAATTTTGAATATTCAAATATTTTTTTAATCAGTACAAATGATCCCTCCCTTCTTCTAGCTTGTGGGCCAATGAGAAGGCTGCGGTATATTTGACTATATTAGCTAAATTGCTCTATATTCGTTTTTTTCGAATATTCGCTATATTGCTATATATTCTTGTTTTAGAATATTATGAATATTCGAAAAAATGAAGTTATAGCAATATAGCGAATATTCAAATATAGAGCAATTTAGCTAATATAGTGCTATAATCTTCTTTGTCTAATAGTCTGAAAAATTCGCAATAAAAAATTTGTATTACGAAAATTTTAATTTTACAAATTTGCATATTACACAATCATTACCTTGCCGAATTTTCGAGTAAAAAAATCGTACAATATAACGAATATTCGAATTTGCAAATATTCTACAAAATATTCGCAAATATCACGAATTCGAATATGACCCCTGAAGCTTATCACTAGTAAATGACCCTCATATTTCTCTTATTCAAAAGCAGAATGGGGCCTATTTTCCGTAAGACCACCTGACAATATGATTCTGAGGTCCAAACGCCATCAAAACATGTGCTTGCACAAAATTCTTTGTTGTCACTGCACACGTATAATCATAGACCCTAAATCCCCTAATGGTTACAAATGCTCCAAAGGTCTTCAGCAGGACCTTTAGGTTCCTGTCATCATAGGATCTTATTTTGTCTGACCTTCGGCCCACTAGAATGTTGGACTTGATTGAGAATATGTTGATATGGCACTAGGGTGCTATGCTATGTCTACAGACACCATGGGACACCATGCATAGTTAAAACGTGTCCAAACCTATATCACATAGTCCTTGATTCCATAAGGAAAAGCAAGAAACTTAAGCTCTATTTGACTCTCCAACACCATCAGCCAAACTTCTATGGTCTCTGTATTCTTTGGTTTGATATAGGAAAAAGGCTATTATAAGATGTCAATATATATTACCAACAATTACACCTGTATTCTGTTGACAACTCCAGGGGAGTTGCCTCTCTTTTAACCTGATCTCCTTTGCAGGTGGATCCTGTCATAGGTGTACCTTGACGTTCCTGGGACCCTGTGTAATTGTTATGTTTAGACCTCAGCCAAACTTTTTAATGCTATGTACCATCATATCTAGTAGCATCATCCTGTATAATTATGTGGTGAAAATAACCTCACACTGGGTTTTGGAGGGGCCTGTTTGCCAGCCTTTTGCCACAGGATTATGGCCCATATACTAACTTTGAAGGAGAAGGTAGACTGGCCGCACAGCCTAGATCTGTGGAACTGTTTTGCGCAGGAAAGCCATGCTTGCGGTCGACCAAATGTGATTTCCATGGAATTCGGGAACCCCTGCTCGGATCTGGGTGATTTTTGGATATGTTGTTCACCAAGATCAGAGCTATGCATGGATGTTTAAATTATGGGCATATGTGGGGTTTTGAGGTGTTTTCTGTGTTTTGGGGAAAAATTTGTGTTTTCTGCCTGTGAGTGATTAAGGTAGCCCATTATGTTTGGTCATTGTATCACAGGCAGAGCCCATTGTGTTTTGGTAATTGTATTTTGTTGATTGCGTCAAAGACAATGCCTATTCTGTTATTGAGTGCGTCACAGGCAATGCCATTGTGTTTGTTTTTTTTTTTTTTTTTTTTTTTTTTTTAAAGAGTTTATTGGGAAAATTACAAAACATTAACAGCAAAATTTTTTACAACCCCTCAATTGTTAATGACCCAACCAAATGTAGATAAATATAAATATAGTCAGTTCATCTTTTAGTTGCATTTAGAAAAAACCCTCCCCTCCCTCCCCCCTAGTCTGTGATGCGTCAAGGTAGGACCCCCATAAACAAACCAACATGACCTCAGTTAGTCAATCTTCCAGCCACCCCATATCCTATTCCACTGGTCCTCAACTTCCCTCCGTTTATATATGATTTTCTCGTAATTTTTTACCTTATCAGTTAAATTTATCCATATATTTATGTCTGGAGTGGATCGGGCAAACCAGGTCCGACTAATCAGAACTCTAGCCAACATCAATATTCTGCTCAGAAAGATCTTTTGATACTTGTGATTTTTTTATTTGGAAAAGTCATTAAGCACGAAAACATGAGGTTCAAAAGGAATTCGAATTTTTACTTTATGGATAATACAATTATTAATACTATTCCAGTATTTTACAAGTTCTGGACAAGTCCAAACCATGTGGAGGAAGTCTGCTCCTACAATATCACATTTGGGGCAGTTGGATGTGGCTCTCAACCCGCATTTATTCATCCATAGGGGAGTAATGTATAGTCTATGGGAAATGTAAAATTGTATTAGGACATGGTTAAAGTTCTGGGATACTGAAGTCAGATTCCCAAAAATATTCTCCCACCCTTCTACTCTCAAGTGCGGGCAGTCCGCTTCCCATGCTTTTTGTCCTGGTGATTGTGTATCGCTAAACCGTGCCTTAATTAATAACTTATATATATTAGAAATCTTTATTCTAGAAGGTGTACCCCCTACCCAATCATTCAAAAAAGATAAATTATCTATTTCCAGCAGACGTTTATCGTCCAAACTGGATAGTACAGATCGCAATTGAAAATACCTAAACCATGAGAGATTTCTTATATTATGTGTCATTTCTGTAAAGGATTTAATTTCTCTATCTTTAACTACCTGTGAAATATATAATATTTTATTCTTCTGCCAAAAAGTGTCAGCTGCAATATCATCTAACCTTTGTAAATAGAAATTATGCCAAAGAGGCGTAAATGTGAGTGAACCCCCAATCTTCAACCATGTCCTAGTTATACCCCACACTTTCAGGAGTAGATTTATAGTCTCTTTATATCCTTGCTCATAGCTCTTCAAAAGCCCGGATTCCAACAAGGTAAAAATATTGTTATGAGCGTGGCTAGTTACCAGCTTCCCCAGGAGTGCACTGTCCTCTGATTCATAGCACCTCAATAGCTGGGCTGCAATAAAATACCCTTTAAAGTAGGGGAGATTTAAACCCCCCCACTCCACTGATTTATATAAGTATTCCAGCTTAATTCGCACTCGCTTTCTTCCCCATATTAAATCATTAATTATTCTTTCCATGAGTTTAAAATGTTTGTCTTGTATCCAAGTAGGTGTATTCCTGAGCACGTAAAGAAATTGTGGTAATATCACCATTTTAACTAGTGAAACTCGATCAGCTCTGGATAGGGGAAGTTTCAGCCAGATTCCTATTTTAGCTCTGATCTTTACCATTATGGGGATCAGATTGAGTTGTACAAAATTTTCAACCCGAGGCGATATAGTCAAACCCAAGTATTGAATAGTATCAACAATATCCAACTGTGTAGCAGGAACCTCCTTTTGTGGCAGGGGATCTATTGGGAGCAGACTAGTTTTTGCCCAGTTTATTCGGAGACCAGATATCTCACCAAATGCGTTAACCATTTGAATAATCCTAGGAAGAATGATTTCCGTATGATCTATAAAAAACAGGATATCATCTGCATATAGTGAGATGCGGTCCTGTGTTCCTAGGGTACCAAATCCTTTAATCTGGTCATCCTGCCTAATGGCCAACGCAAGGGGCTCGATATAAATATCGAATAACAGGGGAGATAGAGGGCAGCCCTGTCGGGTGCCTCTGTTTAGATCAATACTACTACTCAGAATTCCATTGAGACTCAGTTTTGCCCTTGGTGATCTATACAACAGCCTAAGAGTACGTATAAATTTTTCCCCAAAGCCCATCTTAGCAAGAACCTTCCAGAGGAAGCGCCATTCCACCCTGTCAAAGGCCTTAGAAGCATCCAATGACAGGATGGAGCGGGCAGTCCCCCCCGGGGCCTGGATATTAGAGAAGAGTCGGTGTAGATTGTGGTGTGTACCCTTGTTTTGTATAAAGCCACTCTGATCAGGATGCACAATGGAGGAAATGACCCTGGAGAGCCTTGTGGCCAGGACCCTCGCAAGAAGCTTTACATCTGCATTAAGCAGTGAAATTGGCCTATAGGATTCTAAATCTAAAGGGTCCTTGCCTTTTTTTGGAATTAGTATTATTATGGCCTCCATCATTGAGTCTGGAAGCATCCCCTCCTCTGTTGATTCAGCAAAGACCTCCAATAGTCTGGGAAGAATACAGTCCTCATATTTACTATAGAATTCATATGGAAGCCCGTCTGAGCCAGGGGTGGAGTTAGTTGAGCATAATTTAATAGCTCCCTCAAGTTCCTGAATTGAGACCTCCAATTCTAGTGCTTTCTTTTGCATCTCAGTAATAGTTGGAAACTTGATCCTATCTAGATAAAGATCTATCTTATCATCTGTAATGTTGGAGTCAGCTTTATACAAATCAACAAAGTAATCAAGAAAAGCCCTCTCCACCAGGCCCTGTGAAGTGACTATCCTACCATCACTCAATCGGACCTTATCTATATGTTTTTTAGGTTGTTGATTGGAGATTACTCTAGCGAGGAGTTTACCAGGACGCCCTGACTCTGTAAAGTATTTTTGCCCCTTAAAAAAAAGGTTCTGTTGGGCCTTATCCAATAAAAACTTAGCATATATTTGTGTGGCTCTTTGCATATTTTCCCTATTCTTCTCCGTCTTGTGCATCTGGAAGGATTCTGTCGCCAACACTATGTGTTGTTCTAGATTTTTCTGTTTTTTTTCCATAATCCTTTCTAAGGTACGTGATATTACTAACCATCAATCCCCTCATATACGCCTTATAGGTGTCCCATACTACTTGAATTTTTGTTGAACCATAATTAATATCCCAGAATCGGCCTATGTCATTTCGAATTGCTTCATGCGTCTTTATAACTGATAACCAATAGGGATTTAATCTAAAGGGAGATTTTGGTATATATCTTTCCTGAGATAGACATAGTTCAATTAGTATCGGAGAGTGATCTGATATTGACCTTGTTTCATATTTCATTCGCTTTATAAGTTTCACATATTTACTGTTAATCAATACAAGATCTATTCTGGACAATGATTTACCTGCTTTGCTAGAGCATGAAAAAGCCCTTTTCCCCTGTCTCAGGTGTTCCCAAGCATCCTCAAATCCAATCTCCATGCAGAACCGTGCCAGGGGGGACCCCCGGAGCGGACTATCACTCCTAGCTCTCGTAGAAACCCTGTCACAAAGAGGATCGATGACACAGTTAAAGTCACCCATAATCAATGTTGGACATTCTGGCCATTTATCCATGAATAGTAAAAGAGAGTTAAGAACCGAGAGAGAAAACGGCGGTGGGATATAGACAAAGGCCAAGATACATATCTTCCCCCCTATCCTACAATATAGGAAAATAAATCTCCCCTGTTGGTCAACAGAGGATGCCTCACAAACGAAATCAATAAGTCTGTGTATCAACACCGTGACACCTCTCGAATAATTGGAGAGGGTAGAATGAAACGTGTGCGCAGCCCATCCCCTGTCGAGCACTCTAGTATTCTCCTCGGTAAGATGGGTCTCTAACAAGCAAATTATTGCTGGTAGGTGGGCCTGAGTTAAATCAAAAATCGCTTGTCTCTTACCTCTATCTCCCAGACCACGTATATTCCAAGCAAGAATTCTAGTCAGCGTCATTACCAGTGGTCAGATGGAAAAACCGGAGAAAGAGGAAGAACAAGACAAAGAAAACTAAAATAAGGGAAACCACACCTACCTTGACGCACCACAGCCCAACCCCACCCCCCCCCTCCCCTCACCCCCCTCCTACAAGCAATCCACCACATATTGTAGTAGATTTCTTTCCTATGACCATCCCTCCCACCCTCCCCCCCCCACTCAGCCACCCCCATTAGGGCACACAGGAGAATACATTTAGGGGTATAAGCCCTTTATAGTACTAGTTATTCCCGCCAGAACATATCCCAGTCAAGTTATGGGTTGTTTCGCTCAAGCCAATCCTCAGCTTCGTCCGGGGTGTCAAAAAAAAAAGTTTTATCGTCATAAACAATACGCAATTTGGCTGGGAATATAAGAGAGTATTTAATATCCCTTTCTCTTAATCTTTTTTTGACGGTCATAAATGTGCGCCTCTTTTCTTGTACATCTTTTGAAAAATCGGGAAAAAAGGCCAGTTTAGTCCCATTAAATACAACCGGAGCGGATTCCCGCGCCCTTCTCAGGAGGGTATCTCTGTCACCCGAGGTCAAAAGCTTGGCAAGGAATGTCCGAGGTTGTCTCCCTGGGGTTGGTTTTCCCCCTGGGATCCGGTGGGCTCGTTCAATCATAAATAAAGCAGAAAATGACTCTTTCCCAAAGTTCTCAGTGATTAACTTCTGTATAAATTGAGTTGGATTTTTCTCTTCCACACCCTCTGGAATCCCAATTATTCTCACATTGTACCTTCGTGACCTATCCTCAAGGTCCACTAGTTTTTTCTTCAAAAGATTATATTCTGTTTTAAATGTAGAGACTTCCATATTTATTTTTTTGGATTCGTTCTGTATCAGAGTGACTGAGCTCTCAAGGATATTGACTCTGTCTCGCATTTTGGACACATCATCTTTTATTAGTCCGACATCGACTTGAATAAACCCAAGTTGGGTTGTAACCGCCTGTATTAAATCCCCGTTCTGTTTAACCGCTAGCAGTATTTCTTCTAGCGGAGAGGAGTTGTCATTAGGGATAACTTCCCCCATTATACCGTCTTCTTCTTCGGGGTATCTAGCGGCATTTTGTGTTTCCAGCTCAGTCATCTCTGATTCCTCATTTTTTTTGGTGGCAAGTTCCTTTTGTCCGCCCCTTGTGTTAACCCTCGGAGACCTCAGGAACTGGTCTATTTTTGTTAATTCCACGGTTTTAGACCCGTGTTTCTGACTCGGGAGGTCAGTCGAGCGCCTGCTAGCTTTAGGAGCCATATCTTTTTTTTTTTTTTTTTTTTTTTTTTTTTTTTTCATTGTGTTTGTTAATTGTGTCACAGACATTGTGTTTGTTGAATGTATAGTTTTTGTGTTTAAACTGTAAGGATTGGCTGCTATGTTATGTCTTCAGTTCCCAACCAGGTCCACGGGGGTGGTACCCTTGTTGGCAAATGTGTATATAAGTCAATGCTTGTATGTTCAATAAAAAGTTCCTGTTTTACCCTTCATCATGTTGAGGCTGGTGTTTGGGTAACTGATCGACACTGGGGATTGCTATATGCTGAAGATTTGCTATACTCCCCTGGCTATAACTACTAGCTCTTGTAAGAGCTGTTCCTGTTCCTGGTTCCTGTGGTGGTTATGGTGTTGAGTGGAGTGCTTGGAGTCCTCGGGAAGCAATAGGAGCATCCATCAACGTAGGTACCCAGTCGGGGTGCCAGGAGATCCGTTACAAATTATATATCACCTAAATCAATAACACAATGGCAAGTGGGAAAGGTATGTACTATTTTAAGGGAAAAATATGTTGAATCAGAATTTCATGGTGTCAACAAATCCCAAAAAAGTTGGGACAAGGCCATTTTCACCACTGTGTGGCATCTCCCCATCTTCTTACAACACTCAACAGACGTCTGGGGACCGAGGAGACCAGTTTCTAAAGTTTAGAAATAGGAATGCTCTCCCATTCTTGTATAATACAGGCCTCTAACTGTTCAATCGTCTTGGGCCTTCTTTGTTGCACCTTCCTCTTTATGATGCGCCAAATGTTCTCTATAGGTGAAAGATCTGGACTGCAGACTGGCCATTTCAGTACCCGGCTCCTTCTCCTATGCAGCCATGATGTTGTGATTGATGCAGAATGTGGTCTGGCATTATCTTGTTGAAAAATGCAGGGTCTTCCCTGAAAGAGATGACGTCTGGATGGGAGCATATGTTGTTCTAGAACCTGAATATATTTTTCTGCATTGATGGTGCCTTTCCAGACATGTAAGCTGCCCATGCCACACGCACTCATGCAACCCCATACCATCAGAGATGCAGGCTTCTGAACTGAGCGTTGATAACAACTTGGGTTGTCCTTGTCCTCTTTGGTCCGGATGACATGGCGTCCCAGATTTCCAAAAAGAACTTTGAATTGTGACTCATCTGACCACAGAACAGTCTTCCATTTTGCCACACTCCATTTTAAATGATCCCTGGCCCAGTGAAACGCCTGAGCTTGTGGATCTTGCCTAGAAATGGCTTCTTCTTTGCACTGTAGAGTTTCAGCTGGCAACGGCGGATGGCACGGTGGATTGTGTTCACTGACAATGGTTTCTGGAAGTATACCTGAGCCCATTTTGTGATTTCCTTTACAGTAGCATTCCTGTTTGTGGTGCAGTGTTGTTTTAGGGCTCGGAGATCACGGGCATCCAGTATGGTTTTACGGCCTTGACCCTTACGCACAGAGATTGTTCCAGATTCTCTGAATCTTCGGATGATGTTATGCACAGTTGATGATGATAGATGCAAAGTCTTTGCAATTTTTCGCTGGGTAACACCTTTCTGATATTGCTCCACTATCTTTCTGCGCAACATTGTGGGAATTGGTGATCCTCTACCCATCTTGGCTTCTGAGAGACACTGCCACTCTGAGAAGCTCTTTTTATACCCAATCATGTTGACAATTGACCTAATTAGTGTTAATTGGTCTTCCAGCTCTTCGTTATGCTCAAATTTACTTTTTCCATCCTCTTATTGCTACTTGTCCCAACTTTTTGGGGATTTGTTGACACCGTGAAAATTTGAATCAACACATTTTTCCTTTAAAATGATACATTTACTCGGATTAAACATTTGATCTGTCATCTACGTTCTATTACAAATAAAATATTGACATTTGCCATCTCCACATCATTGCATTCAGTTTTTATTCACAATTTGTTTAGTGTCCCAACTTTTTTGGAATCCGGTTTGTATAATTCAGCATCTCACTATAATGCAGTGGTACACTGCACTGCAAACGGGGTTCAAAAATGTACCTTTGTATGTTATATGCATTTATTGTACTAATTGCACGCAAGGGGTTAATAGGCCATATTTATATCCACCACTAGATGGGTCTGTTGTCACCCTCCCTATATATAGAGAAGGAGTTTCTCTAATTTGGGGTGAGTCTAGACAGAGGGGGAGCACATGCTAAGTGACAGAGCTGAGAGAAAGCTGGATTAGGTGCCAGCCAGATCAAGACCAGAACAAGAACTTTATAGACTTGAAAAGCATTAAAGTGTTACAAGGAGGTGCAAGTAGAAGCCCTGTGGAGATAAACTGTTAAGAAAAACCTTCTACACGCCACAGAAAAACTGGCTAGTATTGTAAAGGCCCTGGATACATTTACAAAACGCATAATCTGGATATGCCCAATATTTCTGCTACTATCACTCCTATTCTCTCCTCTTCTCTCCTCTCCTGGGCCTGCTGCAGTAGTAGGGCGTCTATGGTCCTGGTTATGATTGTAACTTCTGCACTCTATAGATATGTGATAAGTTGTTAGCTCTAATTCTGATTGCATTTTCATAGCAGGAGCCTTGTTTTAAAGATGGGCCCCTCCAATTCACTGACTAATTAATATTAAGCTGTGAAGGAGAAGCATCTTGGCAGTAGTATGCCATGCCGTTCCTTGTCTCAGCTGGTCATATTGAATACATTTTAGAATAAATCACTCTTTAGAGTGACAGCACAGCAGAGTATATCTAGAAATAGTCTCAGGTATAAATTATGTAAAAGAGAAACATTATGGAACAGGAAAACTGGAATAGTAGATTTGAAGCAAACAAAGCTTTAGCATATCTTATGAATGATTAAATCAGCTAATATAAAGGTCAGGCTTTTGTTGCAATATGATGGATAAATAGTGACTGTAGACATCAGAATTTGGTTCAAGATCAACAATTTTTCCAATTGTAGGCCTACAACTCTAGTTGCACTAGCCCACCTGGGTACTAGAGAGACCTACCTATTAGATCTTATTGATGATGAGCCTACGTGGATTCACACATCGTTTCCTGAAAAAAACCTGTGCCCACAACACTCACCCTGTCAATGAGTTATCTCCAGACTACAGGTCCTCATGGTCATTATTATTATTATTATTATGGAAGAAAACACCTCTGTAAAGACAACACAGAGTTAACCATTCACAACTGGTGATGGTCACAGTTCAGCCACCCCACCCCTGCACAATGATATCTGCAGAGGTCACAGAGCATGCCCACAACAAACCCCACGTCTATAAGTTATCTCCAGACTTTAGGTTCTTGTGGTCCATGTGGCTGCTGTAAAGCATATCTCTAAATGCTATTAGGAGCTCAGGCAAGATGGCCGCCCCTGTAATCATGTACAGAGAACAGAATAGAACAATCTACAATCAAAAGATAAAAACAAGGCATGACTGTAATAGTATGTTTCCATGCCATTCCCATTTGCACCCAGTCCTTACTGTTTGATGTAGGTCAGGGATACCAATGCGAAAGACCATCATACTGAAATTGGAATCGTCAGGAACAGACATGGATCTCTCCTTTATTCTCCTTGCTGCTACTGAGGATGCTGAAAGAGGGTTAGGGCTAGTATTGCTGGTGGCAGAATTGGGATTGTTTTTCCCTCCAGGGGCCATGACCTCTCTGGAGCTGTCCGAGTCCGACTCTCCCCCAGGATATTCGGAGATGCTCCTCCTCTCCTCCTCGCTTGATACAGGGCTCTGGGGCATTGTCAGGAAGGCGGAACCACAGCAGCATTACAGGGCCAGCTAAGTGAGAAAAAAGAAAGAACATATTATTGATTCATTACAGAATTGTACTGTCATCATATCTGCCAGATTTCACTTTTTTTTATCCTAGGAGAGGTGCTTTCTCTACTTATTATTGCCCCCTGTTGAGCAATTTACATTACTGTATATTGTATGACCAGCCAAAAAGAGGTGGTAAAGCAAAAAAACACAAAATTCTAAGGCCGGGTTCCTATAACCATTTCATTTTCCGTTCTTCTGATCTGAAAATAAACGGTGATGTGAACCCGGCCTTAAATGTTAACATTTGCCTTAAAGTGGTTGTCCGAGTTCAGAGTTGAACCCGGACATACCCTTATTTTCACCCAGGCAGCCCCCCTGAGGCTAGCATCGGAGCATCTCACACAGGGCATGGGCTCTTTTGTTTATCATAACACACTGGCTGGTGGAAGCTTCTGTTCTGAAGACGGACAACCCCTTTAATGTTGATATAACTTCATTTTCACACAGTTAGTTATCCATCCTGGACATTATGGAAACTGCTAAATATAATTTGCCATTTATTGCTTTAAATGTGTGTGTGTGTGTGTGTGTCCAAGGGGTGGCCTTATCTTATCTAATGATTTTAAGCTATCTCTGTATGCATTCTCATATGGGGTAAGTTGTTATTTAGTACGGACGCCTACTAGACTCACAAGCTCATAAATCTCTGCTTTCTTGCTCTGTTAGATGCTGCCTGCATAAAGGGCAACATGTTCAACATAATGCATTTGGTTTCGGCTTCAGAAAGCTGATTTGATAAAAGAATGCAATATTAGTTGAAACAATAAGCATTAGAATTATTAAAGGGCAACTACATTTTTGTTAAAGAAAAAAAAAAAGCAAAGCTCTGCTCAGCTTTTCAAGCACACGGAGTGCCGAACCCATATACTTACTTACTTTCTATGGATCCACACTCCACATGCTCAAAAAAGCCAACCACTATTGGAGGATCTCACGAGGGATCCAGCCATTATAAAAGAATTGGATGCACATCAGTCAACGTTTGTCATGATCAGTAATGAGTACATGCCATAAAAATAAACCATGTGGCTTTATCCACTAATGAAGTTTGGACTAGTCTGAAGACACATCCCAATGTTAGCAAAAGCAGTGAAAGGAAACCTAGAGTCCATTTTCTCTTCAAGATTTTGGCGGGGGTCATTGCAAGAAGAAAATTTATACAAAGTACTCAATTACCAAGGGTAGCACACATGGGACACACATTTTGGCCTTCTGCTATCAGGACCCAGTAGCAATACACGATCTATAATAATAAAATCCCTGTGTGAGTGCGCTGTGTCCGTGTGTGTGGCGCCAGTTTTGCACTCCAATCAGGACACGGTGCTCCACACGGACACCGCACTGCACACAAGTTTCCCTGCAGGGTGTCACCCTATAGGCAGACCACAGCTCCCCCGACGCCGTCCTCTCCTGCCACAGTTCCCCTGCCGCCGTCCAGCCAGTGCGCATGTGCTGCCTTCGCCTAAATAGGGTGTGGTCTGTGTGGACGGTGGATGGTGTGGAAAGGCATGTGGGGGGCGGAACTGATCGGCCCGGAGCGCGGTGTGATGATTGCTCCGCGTGCCGGCCAATTCTAGTGTCCGTTATTGTAACGGGCATAATGTCTAGTACTCTTATAACAGGACAGCAGACACTGAAGTTGGTGCACTTCATGACATATTACTAGGGCTCTACTAAAAACATATTGCTAAGTTTTGGTAAAGCCCTTTATCAAGCTAGGGAGCATGTAATTAGGATAACTATCGTCCACCATTACTCATTATATGCATTTTGGCTTGATAAAGGGCTTTGATGAACCGTTGCTACTAGTGATGAGCGGCAGGGGTCATATTCGAATTCGTGATATTTTGCAAATATTTTGTAGAATATTCGTTGAATATTCGTGAATTCGAATATTCGTTATATTCTACATTCTTTTTTTTTTACAAAAAAATCGGCAAGGTAATGATAGCGTACATCGCGAATATTACGTGATTAATACAGGCGTGGGTCCATCTGAAGTTATGATTCCTCCCTGCTTCAGTTGTTTGTTAAACAACTTAAGCAGGGAGGAATCATGTGTTCAGATGGAAAAAATGACGAATATTTGAAAAACTAATATATAGCACTATATTCGAAATATTCGCGAATTCTCGAAGTGCTGATATTCGCAATAAAATTTTGTAATTCGAATATTCTCGCTCAACACTAGTTGCTACATGTTTTTACTGAAATCTTAATAAAGCTTTCTGCACTGCATCAAATTCAGTGTCTGCTGACCTAACTGTGATACAGTATTGTCTATTAGGGTATATAGTCACCTGTAGCCAGAATGGAGCAGGAAAACCTTGAGCAGCCCGTGTAATACTGAACATGGAGCTTTTCCCAGCAAAATTGTTTGCTTGAGGTTCTGGGAGTATGACTTGAAGCAATAAGCTGATTGCCCTGTAGCTGCTTTTTTAGAGGGGTTGTCTATGATGAGGCAACCAATTTAAAGACGACCTGTCACCACAATATGCAATGCAGTCTGAAAGCACCATGTTATAGAGCAGGAGGAGCTGAGCAGATAGAAAAAAAAAAATATATATATATATATATATGTATATATATTCTCTATATATATATATATATATATATATATATATATACAGTATATATACACACTATATATATATATATATATATATATATTAATATATGCTTTTTCTACCTCCTGTTAACAGCAATTGGTACAGGAGGGAAAAGTTATCAGTGACAGCATTGTGTGAATACGTGAACATAAGAGATAGCTGTCAGTCATTGACAACACCTACTCACTGTACCAATAGGTATTAGAAAAAGCAAAGATATACATTTATAAATCACAGCTTTTACTGAATCTTCTCCCACAAAACTATATATCAATGTCGGATTCTCGTGGTGACAGGTCCTCTTTAAGCCAGTCTGTACTGAGCCTGGAAGGAGAGGCTGTGACGTAAGCTAGCTTGTGAATTTTGCTATGCCACCCCACCCATCTCTCTATATCCCAGCATGCCTCTTCTGATTAGATCTTTTAAACACTAAATCTTGGCCATACATATTAGACTTATGTCAGCTGAAACTACTGATTTGTATGGTGCACCTCCCATCTTTCCCTCAATAGCCGATGGTTGGGGAGTTATGGAGGGCCACACTGGATGAGACACAACTGCCCATCCCTTTTGTTCTCTGGGAGATAAAAACTTGCCAGACAAGTCTGGCAGTGGCTTTCTTCCATCTCCCTCTTCACTACATATGTACAGGAGGATTGGGACAGACAGCTGTCGGCCAAACAAGCATCCAACAATTATCTGGATGTATGGCCAGCTTAGTTGTCAACAGCTTCGACAAAAACGAACCAAACGGCCCAATTCTAAAACAAGTGCCTCCATCAGAACTATGGATGACTGTATTGTTTTATATCAGTATGATACAAGCAAAAGTTCAAGTTAATTTTTTTCACTTTTTCCAATTAGATCAGTTTTTTAATCTTTCAGGTGTACTTGAAAGCAACTCTGACTGTCTTAGTGTGTTAAAGTAATTTACAAATAAGGACGGCTGCCTCCATTTCTCCTACCTTTACTTGAAAGTATTGTACTTGAAAAACATGTGTGAAATGAAAAATTAAAAAATACCTCCTCGACAATGATCTGTTTTGAAATGTTGCTCAGTGGGATACCTTTAAATCAAATTATCAGACTTATATTTATGTTCGCTAGGCTTTTTACTTTTTCCAAAAGCCGAACATTCTGTGAAATGTCCTGTTCTTATGGCAACATCTCTGAATTCCTCGAGTATATACCTTCCTCTATAAATGTTATCTAGCAGCATGGTGCATAAATCATAAGATACAAGAAAAGTCAACAAGGCAGCATTCTATTCAACCTGTGCTTTATGAAACCAAATGCATATATAATAAATCATATACATATTATGCTGGATACAAGTATGTTCATTTATGTGGTTTATCGGCCAGTGCTGGCTAAGTCTCCTAATGAGCTTGATTGACGTACAGGCATTCAAATCCTGGGTGTCTGAAGGTTTCTTTTTGTGAATGCTAGCTATACAGTACTCTTACACCTTTCCATGCATGGGGAAAAGAAGACTTAACTGCATAGCACATATCTTTACTGTGTCTCCTCTGATCCCCCACTACAAATATATGCCCAGTCCACATGTCCAACTCAACAGATACAAGCCATGCATGTATGGTGACAAAATAATTGGTTTTGTTTCTCAGGCCAACTTAATCACATCATTACCCTCTTTACCAGGACAATTTTTCCGTTTTAGCAATGGGCCTATCTAACTGCAAATAACTATTTAATTTCTGAGACAACCTACATGTGCAGTGACTGGTTGCTATGGACCACGAAGAGTTTTTCTTTTAGACAGTGTCATAAATCTCCCCCTTTGTGTCTTCAGTCACTCAATTTGAGCACCACAAAGCGAAACAGAAAGTGAACATGGGTGGAGTAAAATGGCCTCACCCTCAATCACAATTTCTAAGATCTAAATAAGCAGGGGATAGGGACAGCTTGGACCTCATCTGAATAATACAGTAGCTAAAAACATTCTATCTGTCAAAGAAAAAAGGACCAGTTAAGGTGGATTTAGTTGGCCGTTATGTGAATTGGGGACATTAATTTGTGGTCTCCAATGCACGGGCAACATCCATGTGCATTCCTCAGATAGATCCAGATCCATTCAACTTGTCCGTCCGCACCGCAAAAAAAACAGTGCATGCCATTCCGCACTGAACTTTCCGCATCGACCTTCCAGATTCAAGTGAGTGGGTCCGCATCCGTGATGAGGGGTACACGCGGCCAGTGCCTGTATATTGTGGAGCTGCTGTTTGCGGGCTGCAATATGGTCATAGCCGGGCAACGGCCGTGTGCATGAGGCTTTATAATAATTCAGCAAGTCCAAAATAATCTATCAGGCTATCTTCCAATAGGGTCCTATGAAAAATATATATGAGGCCCCATATTTGAACTGATTCGTGCTACAGCACCTTTGCTTCCAGGAGAGGGTGGGCAGCATGGTCTTATCTTCATCCCTTCACTGGCTGCAGGGGACGCCTTTATAGTGCACTTGCCCTTCTGATACACTTATTGCAAAAAAATATATAATGCACCAGGAAGGAGTTGTTGAAATGGAATGAAACTTTTTATGTGTGACTGTAATGATGATATGTGTAAGTGATTACAGCATTAGACCAGAGGGATATGTTTATTGGGGAAAACTGTACAAATGAAAAGAGGTTCCAGTATCCTGTTGGGCCGCCTCTAGCATAAGATGAGGTCCGGTTGGGCATGGAGGCATGCAGATTCTGTATGGTATTGGCTGTAACCCAGCAGAACACTGCTAAATAGTTAATTTACTACTAAAAGGGTTGATATCATCCATTAACCCCTTAAGGACAGAGCAATTTTCAGTGTTTGCATTTTCATTTTTTACTCCTAGCCTTCCCATAGCCATAACTTTTTAAATTTTGCTTTCTCATAGCCGTATGAGGACTTGGTTTTTTGCAGGAAAAGTTGTATGTTAAAATGGCACCAAATATATTATATTACATACAATGTAGTGGAAAGCTGGAAAAAAAAATCAAATGGGGTGGAATTGGGGAAAAAAAAGGCAATTCCACCATAGTTTTATGGATTTTGTTTTTACAGCATTCCCCTATGTCAATGGTGGCGAACCTATCGCATGGGTGCCAGCGGCAGCACTCAGAGCCCTTTCTGTGGGCAAACACACACCCTGGAAAAAGTCTATGGTGTACCACTATGTCTTAGACTTTTCCTGCCGTTCATCAGCACAGGACGCACTATGAACGGTACAGGCAGTGCACTGAATGTAGGCAGACTATTATAGGTACGGTAAATTATAAAGTACATGGAAGATATACTGAACTGTAGTATTCAGAGTAAATTGCCATAGTAGCATTTCTCGATAAATAAGTGGGTTTTGGGTTGCAGTTTGGGCATTCGGCCTCTAAAAGGTTCACCATCACTGTCCTATGTGGTAAAATCAGATTGATTACAGAGACACCAATTTGTATGGCTTTTCTTGTTTTAAAACTTTGCATCGCTATATTCTGACCCCCTATAACTTTTTTATATTTTCCGCTACGGAGCTCTGTGAGGTTCGTTTTTGTGGGCGATCTGTAGTTTTTAATGATCTCATTTTGAAATGCATATGCCTTTTTGGTCACTTTTTCCACTATTACTTTGGAGAGGTGACGTGACGAAAAAACAGTGAATTAGCCTTTTTTTTTTTTTTTTAAGATATTCATCATATAGGATAAATACATTTATATTTAACTATTCAGGCGTTTTGGGACCCGGAGGTGCTTACTTATTTTTACTGTTGGGAAAGGGGGTGAATTTGAATCTTTATATTTTTATTTATTTATTTAAGTCCCTGTAGAAGACTTGAACATGTAATCATTAGATCACTTGTCCTATAGACTGCAATGACTGATTCAATACATGCTACGGGTACAGCTCCATAAGAACTAGCACTGTGGTAGCCTTGGATCCTTCAGAAGGACCACATCTACCACAGGTAATGAACGTCTAGCCAGATCACCACATTGGGGAGCTGTTTGGGCCCCGGGAGCACTGTGCTCCGCTGTAAAGTCACCTCAGATGCTGTGGTCACAGATGACTGATAATGCCGATCGCAGATATTAGCCCCGAGTATCTGCTGGGTGAAATGGAGAGGATACCATCTTAAAGGTTGCTTGATGTACTTTCCTATGCCATATATGTGAATCTAAGAACTGAACATGGGAAGAAAGCTTAGTTATCTGGCCCTACTCAGCAGAAGGAAGGGGGCCCTGCTCTGTCTGAGGAGTGCAGAGCAGTGCACGTTAGGCAGCCAACAATTAAGGAGCTCCATGTGCCTGTGCAGTGTGATGCCTACTTCAAGGAGCCGTCATCCTTGCATCATTCTTGCATGTTGAAAACCATTACCTTTCTCTGAGAAAGGAAGAAGCAAAGAATTTACAGACTGTTGAGGGCCATTACAAAGGACTGGTGAAAGGACAGGCAGTAAAGGTAATCGCTCCTTTATAGCCTCAGACACTTCCCTATGTGTATGTGTTGTCACAGGGAAAACTTCTTTAGGAAAATGTGTACGTGTCGGTATATACCTGTCTGATGCTCCCCAATAACGACAGTCCAACTTGATTCAGGGAGACAAGCCTAAGCCAAAGTCAAGAACTTAAAGGGGTATTCCGGTTACCATAAATATAATTACCTAATATAATGTCAATTTCACATATTTACCGTTCAGTAGTTATAAAAGTAGTTTTCTTCCTTTGCTACCCACTGTGTTTCCTCATAAATTACCCTGGCATCGACTTGTAGTTCTGAGCCTTTGTCAGGTCGAGCATGCTCAGTGTGTTGCTCTCAATACTCATCTAGCTAAATGTCTTGTGAAACAAAGGGTGTGTTAGTGTGCTGGCGATTACCGAGTAGACGGGGCGTGACTGCACTGTGATCAGGCACCCAATCAATAAACATCAACACTCATGAACAAGCACAAACTCACAGCAGGAAAGCTAGGGATTGTGGGAATTGTAGTTTTGTGAGGGAAGATCAGGCGCCCTGATACTCTGTGTGTTGCAGGCTCACACAGGAGCTAAACAAATGGATTGCAAGGTAAAATGAAGCTCTGGTTATATGTATAGGTTTAGGTTCTGGATGAGTCACTGCTTGCAGCCTTAATGCAGTTTTTCAAAAAATAAGTTACTTTACCCCTTTAGATGCCTAAAGGTACTTTTACACTGGCAGCACGACCTCTGGCAGGCTGTTCCGGCGGGTGAACAGCCTGTCAGATCCGTCCTTCCGCTAGTGCATTCGTGCCCCCGGACTACCGCTCTGGCTCCATTGACTATAATGGCAGCGAATGATGAGGCCGCCGGAATAAAAGTACGGCATGTAGTACTTTTATTCCGGCGGCCTCTCGGCGTGCGCTGCCGTGCTGCCGCCAGAACTCCGCTCCGCCCCCATTATAGTCAAGGGGGCCGGAGCGGTAGTCCAAGGGAAAGCGTGCACTAGTGGCAGGACGGAGTCCCTTGCCGCTAGTGTGAAACTAGCCTGATATCGTCCAAAACAAGCCTAAGGATAAAAATATTTACTTCTTCTAAGATGTATCAATCTACCCGACACCAAAATTTATGTTATTTAGTTGTTACAGTTCTGTAAAAGGATAAGAGGTAAATTACAACTCTCTGGTTAAGGCCTTTCATGGAAAAAATGTATTATGGACAATAAGAGATGAAAGTAAACTATGATAGAAATAAATATAAGAAATCGTGTTCAAAGCAAATTCAATACAGCAGTTTGGCTATTGTTCATGTTGTGAATAGGAAGCAAGAAGTATATACCAATAGTAATTGACTTTGAAGATTCCACATTGTCTCCCACATTGTCAGTCACTATTAAAGCTTATCATCATTTCCTGCGCAGTCTACCCTGAGCCTCCCTCTTGGTATATGGATAGCATATTTACAACCTGCTTTATGTATAGTTGTTACAGTGCCTTGAAAAAGTATTCACCCCCTTGACTTTTTTGGTATTTTGGTGCCTCACAACCTGGAATTAAGGGTACTTTCACACTAGCGGCAGGACGGATCCGATAGGCTGTTCACCCTGTCGGATCCGTCCTGCCGCTATTTCGCCGTGCCGCCAGACTGCTGGTCAGTCCCCGTTGCCTATAATGGGGACAGGGCGGTGCTCCGGCGCAGCACGACAGTGCGCGGTGAGAGGCCGCTGTACTAAAAAGTTGGACATGCAGTACTTTTAGTCTGGCGGCCTCTCGTCGTGCACTGCCGTGCTGCATCGGAGATCCACCTCCGTCCCCATTATAGTCAATGGGGACGGAGCGGCAGTCCGGCGGCATGGCAAAATAGCAGCAGGAAGGGTCCGACAAGGTGAACAGCCTGTCGGCTCCGTCCTGCCGCTAGTGTGAAAGTAGAATAACATGGATTGTTTGAGGATTTGCATCATTTAGTTTACAGAACATGCCCACAACTTTGAAGATTTTTTTATTTTTTTATTGTGAAGCAAACAACAAATAGGACAAAATAACAGAAAAAGTCAATGTGCATAAGTATTCACCCCCCTAAAGTCAATACTTTGTAGAGCCAACTTTTGTGGCAATCACAGCTCCGAGTCGCTTTGGATAAGTCTCTATGAGCTTGCCACATCTTACCACTGGGATTTTTGCCCATTCCTCCTTGCAAAACTGATCCAGCTCCTTCAAGATGGATGGTTTGCGCTTGTGAACAGCAATCTTTAAGTCTGACCACAGATTTTCTATTGGATTGAGATCTGGGCTTTGACTAGGCCATTCCAACACATTTACATGTTTCCCCTTAAACCACTCAAGTGTTGCTTTAGCAGTGTGTTTGGTATCATTGTCCTGCTGGAAGGTGAACCTCCGTCTTAGCCTCAAATCACGCACAGAGTGGTACAGGTTTTGCTCAACAATGTCCCTGTATTTAGCACCATCCATCTTTCCCTCAACTCTGACCAGTTTCCCAGTCCCGGCTGCTGAAAAACATCCCCATAGCATGATGCTGCCACCACCATGTTTCACTGTGGGGATGGTGTTTTTTGGGTGATGTGATGTGTTCCACCAGACATAGCCTTTTCTTTGATGGCCGAAAAGTTCAATTTTAGTCTCATCAGACCAGAGCACCTTCCTCCATACATTTTGGGAGTCTCTCACATGCCTTTTCACAAACTCACAACGTGCCTTTTTGTTTTTAGCTGAAAGCAATGGCTTTCTTCTGGCCACTCTGCCATAAAGCCCAACTCTATGGAGCGTACGGCTTATTGTCGTCCTATGTACAGATACTCCAGTCTCTGCTCTGGAACTCTGCAGCTTCTCCAGGGTTACCTTAGGTCTCTGTGCTGCCTCTCTGATTAATGCCTTCCTTGCCCGGTCTGTGAGATTTGGTGGACGGCTGTCTCTTGGCAGGTTTGCTGTTTTGCCATGTTATTTCTATTTGGTTATGATAGATTTGATGGTGCCCCTGGGGATCATCAATGATTTGGATATTTTTACTTCAAAATGTTTTTATTGTTTCATAAATATCAATTTGGATACTCGCCGATAGGCGTGAAAAGATTAACATTGACAATCATATATATAAATCGGCATGTTTAGATCACAGCCAATACAAAAGTCATACATATATTAATATAATCGATATATCACATATCCTGGTAAAACATACATATGGAGAAACAATTCCAAAATGTAGAAACAAGGAGGGAGGCAAGGGGAGGGGGGAAGTCAGAGGGGAGGGGGGTATAGGATAATATGAGTCTAGAGGTCTCATGTTCCTTCACAACCTGCACTAGTCATACATTTCCAAAATGGATTTCTAGCTTAATCAGTGAATCCTCTAAACTTCCTCCATGGGCCCCAGATCTCCGAGAAACGTTGAGGTGTTCTAGCATCCCAATGTGCTATTTGTTCCAATCTAAAGATCTGGTCACATTTCATAAACCAATGTTGCAATGCTGGGGGATCCACCTTTCTCCAGTACACTGCCACCAGAAGACGTGCTGCTGCTAATAGTATCTTACACAAGGTGTGAACCCCTTTCGATTTGGTACTGGTTAATTCCCCTGTTAGACCAAAAAGACACAGTTTAGGTGACTCTCGAACTGTTATCCTGCACACTTGGGATAAGACCTTACATACTTCTTGCCAATAGGTTAGGATTTTAGGACATGACCACCAAATATGACTATGAGACCCAATATTTATTTCACACCTCCAGCAAGTGGGGCTGACCTCTGGGAACATAGTGTGCAACCGTTGTGGAGTATAATACCAGCGTGTGAGGACTTTATAGCTATTTTCTTGCAATTTCACACATCTAGAGACTTTCCCTGGAGCCATTAATACCTTTGGCAATTCCCATTGATCAAATTTTATGGCTAGTTCCTCCTCCCATTTATCAATAAACGTACATCTATTGGTATCATTTGAGGAAATGATCGAGGAATATAAATGGGAAATCTTCTTTTTAGGTTCTAGCTTTTGCAAGGCCATTTTTTCAAATTTTGTATGATCTGAGCCCCATATTGGAGCTCTAGTTAGTTTTTTGAAGATATGATAACAATGTGTAATTTGGAATATAGTACATCTTTTCAAAGCAGGATGTAACTGCAATTCTGATAATGTTGGCAAATCCGCATCTTGGCACAAGGACAATATTGGCGTCGCATTACTCTTGTCCCCTTCTCTGACCGTGTTCCAGAAACATAGATTTGACTGACAAAGAACGTCCCTTACTTGCATAAGTAGAGCATAATTAGGTATCAGCTTCTGAAGCATATACGTCCTACACCATCGGGAAATTGTGTGTTTAGTTATTGAGCTATGTGTTATAAGTATTTTGTTTACCTTTGTCAAATCTAGGAAAAGCAGGGACCTTAAAGGGAGATTCGACATCGCTTCTTCCACTTTAATGTCTAGTCGATCTGGAGAGGAACGTAGCCAATCTAAACCTCTAGTACAAAGAATTGCCTTATGATAAGTATAAACGTCTGGTATTCCCATACCCCCTCTCGTGGGATGCCGGATTACATATGATGAGGGCATTCTCGCTTTCTTTCCCCCCCATAAAAATCTAAGAAATATCTTCTGAACTTTTTTAAAAAAGGCCAGGGGGATAGGAATTGGTAATGCTTGCAAGTAATAAAGCACTTTAGGGAGGAGTATTGTTTTTATAAGGGATTTGCGGCCAAACCAAGAGACAAAGGGGATATCCCAGCTACTTATCAAAGTCTCTAATTGTTGAGGAATAGGCAGGAAATTTTCCTTATACAGCTGATTAAACGTAGGTGTAAGTTCTATTCCTAAAAAGGTTATGGCTTTTGACGTCCATTGGAAGGATGTAGAGTTTTGCAAAGCAGTCTGTTCATGCGCCGGCAAAGATACGTTCAAAACTGTTGATTTTGAGAAATTAACAGAGAAGTTAGAGACTTCGTGAAATTGACCCAGAATAGACATAATCGCTGGGAACGCCTCTTTTGGGTTTGTGACTATAAGGAGGACATCGTCCGCGAACGCGGCTGTTGAGTGTATTGTCTTACCCACTGTCA